>NC_133973.1:72985920-73605920 GCF_047716275.1 Strix uralensis
AGAACAATAACCTGGGATTCTCTTTGAAACAGCCTAAAAGCCAGGACATTCTCTATTGCACAAAATAATAAACTCCCTGTGAGAAGCTCTACTAACTAAATTTTATACACTTTATACTAAATGTAATATAAATAATCCGGGAAGATTATTCAGATTGCACACCAAGTATTTGGAAGTTAGGAACTACCAGACTTAAAACTGACCATGTCACCTTTATTTCCCTGTAGCGCTCTATTTTATTACCTAATTGTATCTCCCTGCTCAAGGGACCCCTTTTCATGTTGATCCTGCGGAACTCTAAGTACATGACAGAGATGAATAATTCAACTGGCTTCATTGGAATGACACAATAGTTTACACCCATTTATAATCACTTTAGCAAATGAGGATTGCATTATAAAACTCAGAACATGCCCAGCAAACAATACTGATGGTGTTTGTCTTCCCAAGTAACCATTACATGTGAAGGAGTCCTGCATTCCTGGAGATGGCTAAACACCCTCCTGCTGTTGTGAAATGAAGAATGAATTCTTTATTTTTCATTGCTTGCATGCACAGCTTTTGCTTTCCCTATTAAACTGTCTTTATCTCAACCCATGAATTTTATAACTTTTGCCCTTCCAATTCTTTCCCCCATCCCAATGGGCAGGAAATGAGTGAGCGGTTGTGTGGGACTGAGCTGCCCACTGGGGTTAACCCATGACACTTCTTTCTAGAATGTGATGATTACCAAAACTGTCAAAGACATAGTAATTTTGAAAATCAGGGGTTTAAAGTTTGTGGATGACCTTCATTCTTCACAGGAAATAAGTCATTACCATGTTTCTGAATTTGGGTTTAAGGTGCCCTCAAAACTGATGACTTCAAAATATTTCATTTACTCACCTTTTCTTGCATTCTAAAAGAAAGACAAACAAAAATTATTATCCTCAATCAGAAATATCACTTGCAGCTCTAGGTCTGAAGCAACAAGCTACATAACGGTGAGATTGCCATTTGGTATAAATTGATATCATTACATCTACTTTAATGGAATATTGCTTTTTAACACCAGTCAGATTATGTCTTGCTCTCCTTGCAAGGATTTAAGATACGGCACATATCAATTCAGTGTTCTATGAGAAGACTGATGATATTATTGTATAGCAGACAATAAAGCTAAAAGGGCCAGTGTGATGACCTGTCACTTTGCAGTCTACTCAGTACATCATTCTCACTAATACTCTGCATAACTTGCTCATGAAACTCTGAAATATTTTGCTGCACTTTTTAAATTTACAAATGATATATTATAAAGTATCATCACTTCCCCACTTTGAAGAGGAAAAAAATTAGAGAGGAAAGACAGAAAAAAAAAAAAAAAGACCAAAAAGCTTCTGGACAAAGGGAGTTCAGATATGCAATGATGAGTCCCACACAAGATTCACAAACATAAACAACACATCTGTGCAATACAGCATCAGCTAATAGTACAAATTTGATCAAAAGATTACGATACTTATTAATAATTACTTCATGTCAGTTGCAGGAGGATAGACATGATATTAGCATGAACATAAACTTTCCTGAGAAAAAAGGAATCTCTTCAGAATGATCTCCAAGCAAAGTCAATTGTCTGGATGAGTTAGTAACAATTAAGTGCTCTGAAGCCATTTTTGATCTAAAGTCCACTATTAGAACATTTCTGTACGAATGAACGCTGCCCTGAGTAGAACTGCAGATTTCAGGATCTGCAGTTACGTGTAACCTCTAAGAAGAATTTCATCTAAGAAGAACTTCATACTGAAATCAGAGGAAAACCTGTAATTAGAGCAGGCTTTGAACATACTTGTTTCACTGTCACTGCTATGATTACCATAAGAATACATTATCATTGTGTTCCATATCTTCCTTCCTAATATTTCCTATTAAAATGGATGTTTTGCCATCTTTTAAAGTTATTTTACAACAAAAATTCATCAGAATGTTAACTCTTTTTAACATTCTATTTTCAAAACACCAAAATCTTAGAGATTCTTTATTTTTAAGTGAGAGAAGAGAATAAGGTTAGCCAATAAAAAGGAGGGAGAAGAAGGAGAATAGGAGGTGAAGAAGGGGAGGAGGAAGAGGAAAAAAGAAAAAAAAAAAAGAACAAGAAAAAGAAGAAGGAATAGGAAAAGAAAAAAAAAGGACAAAAGCAAAAGCAAAAAAAGAAAATAAGGTAGTCTGATACTGTACCTCCAAACTTGCACTTGACACTGTTTTAACAGCACAAACTGATTATAATCTAAGCTGCATGTCTGCATATGCACAGGTAAATCTAAAGATTAGATTGATGCAACTTAAGCTATTTTTAAAGAGAATTGCTAATAATAAATCATAATATTCTAGTGATTTATCTCTTCTTGCAACAACACTGTAAGAGATATCTCTACATACAGCCTTTATGTTTTCCTTCACAGTATGAAATTTTCTCTGCTGTTCCTTCAGCAGCAGCAGAAGGCAGGATGGGAACTTCAAGATGGAAAACACGAGTGGGTTGAAAGACAGTCTAGAAACATGAGAGATAGTAATGAAGTTCCAAGAAACACTCAAAAAGTGCAGAAATAAAGACAAGGAATAACACACTAGCAGACAATTACTTGGGCTTTCTGAACAACATGGTTTTACTCATAGAAATCCTGCAATTCTCATCACCTAAGTGAAAAGCTCAATTTGCTTATCAATTCACTTAATCCACAGAGGTTATCCAACAGCCCTGAAGGTTTGTCTCAAACTGGAAGGGAAGGCTAGCACAGATGTCTCATTTCAGAACCTGTGCAACTGGGCCTTGCAGTCTCCATTGCTAAACAGTGTCCCAGAAAAAAGAAATATGTGTGATGTGAACCTCAATATCTAAGGCAGTAGATCATAAATTCTTCTTTGACCAAGGAAACTAAAACACAGGCAGAACAATGCACTGGGTACAGTTCAGCAATGTGGTGAACTACATTAAAGAAGAAAGAGAGAGGAAAAATTAATTTTTAATCCAATTTACAAAACACTAACTGTACAGGAGTGTTGGTAGAGGAGGATGGTACCAATAAAATTGTTCAGAATGAGTGAAACAGAGCATCTTACTGCCTGATTTTTACCTGAACATTCCTGAACAGCTGTATTCTTGTACTTCACTGAGCAAGAAATATAAACTCACCTCATTACTCTAGATGGGTCTTTGATCACTATCATTATTTTTAAAAATTTATATTCTAAATGGCTTTTACATGTCTTCCTTGAGCACCAAGTGAGGTGAATGACACAAAAGTCAGCCAGGATCCATTTTATTAATTGATGCAAAGAGATTAGGTTCTAGATATTAAGCTTGTACAACCAGGCTCTCTCTGTGCACCAGAGAGTTCCTGAGCCCTATTGTTCTACACTGGTAATAGAGCACACACTGATACACACTTTTTTGCCATTGCACCAAATACCAAAAACATAACAAATTACTACATTCCTACTAAAGTGCTTTTTGTATATCTTGGGTGGAATTATCCTCATTTTCAATAAGGTATCAAAATGATAAATACTGGAAAGAAAGAGCCACCTGCAAACAGTTCCTAATTCCATTGTTATTTTAATGTTTTCTTTCTTCCAAGAAAAGGATATTTCAGGATACTTTACCTATGTGAAAAATTTGGGCTGCAAATTGGAAATTTTGAACACTTCACAACACTGTGACACTGCCTTGACTTAAAAGCAAAGCTAGAATTTCAAAATCTAGCCCACTGAGAACGATTCTGAAGGTATTAATACAAAATAGATGGGTAAACTTTTCCAGGAGTCTAAAATGCATATTGCTCAAGGCTTTCAATTCTAAAGATAATGTTAAAACTGATTTCTGCCTCTATTCAAAGAGCTTTAGAAATTGAGCCAACACTGCAGGCAAATTCAGTGGAATCACTGCAGCTGGAGTTGGCAAATCCGCTGAAATCACATATATCATCTCATAATTACCTCGGTGCTGCCTGTTTTTACAGCATTTAATAGCATCTGACCTTATTAATTCCCATTTTTATTATATATTCATTGACAGTAACTGTCACAGCTTCCACTTAAGAACCAGAATTTCCACAAAATTTCTCTTCTGATCAACAAACTTTGGTGATTGAGGGGTTCACCTAGCAGCTGTCAAGTTTTACTTTGATAATACAGAAGCAGAACCAGTAAATCCGAAAAGGACAGCAACAGAAATAATGATTAAGCTTTGTAGCCCAGGAAGAAGTGCTCTTGCAAAATATGACCTTTCCTTAGCTACTGTCTTTCTTTAGCCATCGTAAGAGTTCAAATGTGACTCACAAATATATGGTAGAGACCAGTCATATTAATACCGAATTAGATATTAATAGAAATTTATTCAAATTAATGCAATGAAGAAATCAATGGTACTGCCTGTATTAATGATAGAATATCTAGGTTTTCCAATATTCTATCCCTTTACCACAAAGGCCCCTAATTCAAACATTCTGTCTTTTTATTAGCCAGCAGAACAAAAATAAAAGGTTTTAAATTTTTTCATTAATTGATTTTTTTAACTCTGACCACATTGCCTATATGATAAGAGAGACCCTAAGAGTAAATGCATAAAAACTGCAGGCATGGTGGAGGAGGGTAGCAATTCATTATCTTTTGGGAATTCAATTGGGATCTGGGCCACAAATTCTCTTTGAATTTGCACAGTGCTTTCAGATCTACCATTAATATCCTTTACTTCTCAAGCCAGGTAAGCCCAGGAGAACTGCATAGTACATTCAGCTTGAGAAAAATGAGATTTCCTTGCATCACTACTATAAAACACTTTGCAGCTGAGCTAAGCCAAGCTGTGAACCACACAGCTGCATTCACTGAAACTCAGTCCATCGGAAGGACTCCAAGACACAAACTGAAGGTGAAAACCTTACAGTTATGGGTAAACTTCTCACAGGCACCCAGCTGGGGATGTATTTTGCTACCTCAAAGTATTGTCATTCTTGGATTGATAGTTCATAGGGTCACACTTATCAACTATATCAAGATAGCAGGATATCTTGTGTTTTACATGTGTAGGCCTATTCTTCCCCCTTTGTGGCCACATGGTCAAATTGCTAGTTTTCATAACCCAAATGGGGAGGAAACCCTCTTCAAAAGAGAAAACCCACACCAAAATCAAGAGTTCTTAATATGTAGTATTCACAAACAAAGGCACAGCAGAGCATGACAGAATAAAGCAAAAACTACTTATATTTCCATTTCTTATAAAACATTCCAGAAAAAATTAAGGTGTAGACAAATTTCATTAATCTCTTGAGCTAAGAGATGGAAACTGTCTATTTTTCTTTCTCCCTTTGTGTTTTCCTGTTGTCAGCTGTCAAGGTCTTTCTCCCCAGAGTAATGGGGAGTAATGCCTTTGCCCCTTGGGGTAAGACATGGGGAAGCTAAACATTTTCAGTCCAGGAAGAGCACTTGGTAAGAGCATTCACTTGTTTACAGCTTCCTACAGTGACTAAAGAACAATTCCTTCATCTTTTCCTGTGTTTTGTTTCCTAAGCTTTCTTTTCCCCCTCAGTATAATATTAAACAAATACACTTATTCCCTACTAAGAAAAAAAACCCCAAACATCATCCTTACTCACTGTGATAGAGCTGTATTTCATCCCTGGGCATCTGAGTATGATGGCTCCTTCCGGATGTGAAAATACCACAGAGTGGAGGCCCTATTGGTTGGTATATATTTCTGTACTCAAAGGTAATCAGCAAGCCTTCACAGTCTTTCAGATCTTACTCCTACTCATGATCCTTCCTTAATATGAGGTTTTAACTAAGCCTCTAACTATCCATCTCTATCTAGTTTTTGTGGGTTTTTTTTTTAATCTCTATCTAGTTTTTGTGTTTGTTTTTTTTTTTTTTTTCCCTTTTCTTCTTGGTTCCAGGACAGCTCAGAATGAAGTCTGTTCACATATACATCAGCATCACTGTGGCCTGTTGTGATCGTTACTTGTCATAATTCAAATTTTATATTTTACCTGTTTGTATGATATTTGTATTAGTTTGGGATTGGGGGATCCTAAGTAAAATTTAAGTTGATGTCATTTTTTCTCTTTTGAAACTTGAAGAATAATGACCAGTACCTCGGAGAAATAGGTTTAGAGTCTTGTGCAGCATCCTGACTGTTCTGCAAGAAGCAGTTCTTGGAAAGGCATCGCACTCAGTACCTCAGTGCCTGTGCTCAAAGTCTGCCTGAATGCATACCAGTGCAATCATGGCTGCCCACCTAAGGGCCGGCAATCACAGATCATTCTGAACCACGCAAAAGAAGTAAAAGAGCCATGATGGAGGAAAAATAATTGCAGAAATAGAGAATATACTATTTTCCCAAGAATTAGAATGCTAGAAATACCAGTTTGACACTAAGGAAAAAAAAAAATGAAGGGTAAGAAAATCTATAAACTTCAGGTCTATAAGCATATATGGAAATCTGACAAAATCATTTGTCATTCCAATCAATGAATAGCAGGACAAGACCAGAGCTTGGCTGAACAAACAAATCAAATCCAGTCTACAAGAATATTGCCAAAACTAATTATCCAGTTTCCAAAACCATCCTGTCCAGTCACTGAGGCAATATAGAGATGTAGTACAAATGAGGCTCAGAAAACTTTTTGAAAAGGTAGCTCATAATCTCTGAATTCAATAAGGGAGGAGTGGCTGGAGACCTGCGAGTCAGAGAGGGACCTGGGGGTGTTGATTGACATCCAGCTGAACATGAGCCAGCAGTGTGCCCAGGTGGCCAAGAAGGCCAATGGCATCCTGGCTTGTATCAGAAATAGCGTGGCCAGCAGGGACAGGGAAGTGATCTTACCCCTGTACTCACCACTGGTGAGGCCGCACCTCGATGACTGTGTTCAGTTTTGGGCCCCTCACTACAAAAAGGACATTGAATTACTCGAGCGTGTCCAAAGAAGGGCAACGAAGCTGGTGAAGGGTCTGGAGCACATGTCGTACGAAGAGCGGCTGAGGGAACTGGAGTTGTTTAGTCTGGAGAAGAGGAGGCTGAGGGGAAACCTCATCGCCCTCTACAACTACCTGAAAGGAGGTTGCAGAGAGCTGGGGATGAGTCTCTTTAACCAAGTAATGAGCGATAGGACAAGAGGTAATGGCCTCAAGTTGCACCAGGGAAGGTTTAGACTAGATATTAGGAAGCATTTCTTTACAGAACGGGTTGTTAGGCATTGGAATGGGCTGCCCAGGGCAGTGGTGGAGTCCCCATCCCTGGAGTTGTTTAAGAGTAGAATTGACATAGCGCTGAGGGACATTGTGTAGTTGGGAACTGTCAATGTTAGGCTCATGGTTGGACTAGATGATCTTCAAGGTCTTTTCCAACCTAGATGATCCTGTGATTCTGTGAATAATTCTTTGCTCTTTCTTACCTGTAGTCTATTGGCTAAAAAAATGTAACATCAAGAATTGACAGTACTTTTGAACTACAATTTAATACTATAATTTCTGATTAAAAATTTCATCATTTTTGGCCAATAAAAGAACAAATTGCCACATGCTTGCACTATTTGAAACAAAAAGAATTATCCAAGTACATTGTATGTGAATATGAAGGTTAACTGCTCATGGTGAGTAAAGTGAAGAATTCGCATGTTCTGCTGTTCAAACTAAGATAAGCTTTGACCTGCATGATGGGAATGGCTACTGTAAAAAGCCTTACAATGCTGATGATTTCTTTCAGTACCGCTGGGCCAAGAGCCCACAGTACACAAACCTAAAATCAGTAGTGTCAAGAGATGTATGCAGAGCGATTATTGCTAACTTCTAAATAGGTCTGACATATATTCACAGGGAATATTATAAAATGGACTTCATTTTCAGTGACACCATGCTAGCCCCACCACTGTTGAATTAATCTTATGTATAATAATGAAATTATTAGGACGTGGTGCAAATAGGTAAAAAGAGAGGGGCTCAGCTGTAAAGAACCTATAAAGATAATTTATTGTGGAGAAAAAGGGATAAAGATGGACAGTAACAAAACTAGAATACTTTAAAATTATAGCATAAATGTTGCTGGCATCATACTGCTGGGTAGCATAAATGTTGCTGCCATCATATTGTTGGGTTTTGTTGCTAATCTTCTTTTACTATCATTACAGCAAATAAGTATTTATTGTGAGACACCAGATGTCCTCTAAGACTTTTAGATAAAAATTTGTCTTTGGGACATACTTGAAGGTGTGGAGGAAAAAGATTGCAATTACATTTGAATCTTCAAACATTCTTGTATTGATATTTTAAAATAAAGTTTCTCCAAAAAAGACATCATGCTGGACTCATGCCTGTACTGTTAGATGAACACACATGATACCATTCTCTGGCACTGAAGACAACTGAATAAAATTACCTTTGTACACATGGTTATTCTCCTTTATCCTCCAAAAGAAAGCAGCTACCTCCACACTGCCCACCAGGAATGGTCCCAGGTCTGTGCCAACCCCAACCTGTCTCTGGGAATTGCAGTGAGAAAAGCTAGGTGGCAAGGACCAAATCCCTGCCAGGAACCATTGTAAGGATTTAACAGTAGAAAAGATTGTGGTTTTGTGCTCATGTAATAGTCCCTTGAAGTATTCAATTCAGTAATATGGAAACAGCTATGCAGTGATTGCTCCTACCACTTCTGAATATGAAAGCAGTCTGCTTTTTCAAATCGCATTATCTGCATCTTCTCAACCAGCCTGCACTTCCAGATTCACGCTGCAGGATGAATGTTGTTACAGGACAGAGATGGCTCACTTTTGAAACACATGGGATTATAAACTCCTATACCCCTGCACTTTTTGAATATTTACAGAATTGCCAGAGGGTATATGATCCTGTCCAAGCAGTAATTTAACATCCACAACTTTTTCCAAGAAGGCAACTGAAAGTTTATATGGGTGTAAGCAGCTGATACTCCCATGTTTTTTTTCAGAAGTAAATAGGCCAGATCATGACTGATTGATAGATCAGTCAAGGAGTAGAACATGTAGAGAGGAGGAACATGTGTTGAGTGCATGAGGCTGCTAACTGAACATCTCTTGGACAAGATGGTACTCCTTCTCTGATGAAGCATTTGAGAATGTAAGCGAGCCAAAACCCCAAAACTGAATTAGGGATGGGGGAAAAGAGCTTGCCTTCAGGCAGAAGCAGTGATATATATCTTTTTGTCTTTTCACATAAATTCAAAATTTCACTAGTTTCTAACAATAAAAAAAAAAAAAAAAGGAAAAAAAATCCTAGCATATGAAATACAAATACCAAACCCATGACACCTACATTGATAAACTTGAAAAATTAAAGTATTTTGCCTTCTGCTTTGTAATTACCTGGAGACAACATGTAATATTTCTTATTTTATAAATATTATAAATAGCATAAATTATAAAAATATAATTATTTTATGAAGTTATAATTTTTAAATTGAATACATTTCACTGATGATCTTTATAAATAGATTTCCACAAAGTTCATGATTCCTTCAATTAAAAAATAACAAGTCTATACCCCTTGCTGGCAGACATGATTTTTTTCTGAAGAAAGTCTCAAAGACTCGTCAGCAAAACAACACTGCAAGCACTACCAGAACATGACAGAAGGCTTTCTACCGTAGGTAAGAAAAAGTTTTTATGAAACTGAAAAGAATTTACCTTGACAAGAAGTCTGTGAAAGAGAGACGTATTGGATATCCATGTCGTATGATTTTGACCATGTCTAGGACACCGATATAATGCAGTTGAGCAGACACATAAAAATTGTCAAACGTATCTGGTAACTTGGAGTTATTAGGCTTTATACAATGGACAGAATGTGGCGTGCAGTTCTGCAGTTTCCCAATAATATCTGTGAGTGATTTCTGTCGGAAAAAAAAAAAAAACAGTTATCCATCATTATTGTGCAGCAAAGGCAATTGCTCAACACATTTGCTTTTCCTAACTTTTTAACATCATTTTCTCAAAAGGCTTGACCTGGCCACATAAGTGACTTTCTCAAGCATAGAAATTTTCTTTCTTCCATTGCAATCTGTAGAGATTAATCTTGCCTTTAAAATGTGGTGTTGTTTTGTTTTTTTTTTTTTTAATATAAATTTCTGTCTGGAGGATGTTCACTAACCCTGAGCTGTATTGCCACAGTGGTTGGGCCCCCTCGTTCCAGTCTCTGAAGAAATGAAGATGTTCCTTTCTTTTTCAACAGCTGTGGGGGAGAAAAGCATACACACAATACCTTTATCTCAAGATAGGCAGTAAACCTTCATTTTAGTTGTTCCATAATTTACACAATTTACTAACGAAGGCAAACAATTATACAAATAGTGTGTCATAGACAATGATTTGAGTTTCAGAAAGACTTGGGAAAGTGGATAAATATCCTCAAGTATCTGCAGAGCCATGACTGGCAAGAAAGTTTTGATTTCAAAGGCAGATGTATAGCATTGGAAAGATAAAATACCTTTTCCAAATAACTGGGCAAAACAATACGATCTGGAACTCTACTGCAGAAACAGGACTTGTGCATTTAGTGTTCCATACAGTCTGCCTATAAGTAGCATAATTCTGTAACTCTCTGAAAAGGTTCCTTATGTCTTTGGCAGATGCTTAAGTGAGTAAATGTAAGGATAGATCATTTAAAAAAATCTTGAAGGCAAACCAATAATACTAATAATAAAAAAACCCCTTCTCTTTTCTTCCTGCACACATGAATGCAGTTAACCTTTTTTTATTTTCTTTTTTAGCCCGTTTTCACCAATTATAGACTTAAGTTATCAATAACTTCATATCTCATCAGAACCAATGTTACATCAGAGTACAGGAAAGGGGAACAAATTTATTTTTTACTGTTTCACTTCCTATCTTTGAGACTAAAATGGCAATAATCATCCTAAAAGTGGGCCCAGAAATTTGGGGTTTTTGCTAAACTTTCTACAGGAAGGCTGGCAAAATGATTGCATTCCAGGATTTGGCCAAACTCTTAGATTCAAACCTTTGTATCAATGACAACCTTTTGACCTCTGAATTTTTCAGTGTTTTTCTCCAGTCCACTTACTCCATAAAACTCCCTTTCTATCAAGTCAGCATGTTCTGGCCTACTCCTGTCTCTTTCCAGTTGCATCAAAAGTGTACATTTCCTCAGCTTGGCCCACTCAAGCCAAACTCCATTAAAAATATTGCAGCGCAAGCAGTTCTCTACTCACTATGCTAAACTTTGGAGCTCTTTCTTATTTCAAATCTCACTTACGAGGATGCAATAAGATTTTAAAGGCAAATTCATTCCCAGCTTCAAAAGAGAAAACTAGAAGAGATCTGCTTGCTCCAGGTCTTATAAAAATAACAACTAGCATGCCAGTGACACTTCTCAGTTAAAGTTTACAAAATGATTGAGGAATATCACTAAAATAGAGTTTTCTCCACTTGATAGATAATGCACTCACCCCTTTCTCCCAACAGATTAAGTCACTAGTTCAAGACCAACAATGCTTTGGATGCTAAACTTCCTGCCTGCTGTCCTGTGTTGCATACTCCTTCCCATGGGAAAGAAGTGTTTTGTTCAGAATGAGGGAGAGAAAAGAAAGGAAACAAGGCAAACACTAAAAATTAATTTAATTCAAAGTCTCCAAATTTGGACATCTTCAGATATGGGCAAAGGAGCAAGACTATATCACCAAAACTGTACTTCTCTATTACCCTCTAATATACAGCTTTACGTTGGAAAATCTTGTACTTCTAACCTACAGAAAAAAAATCAACTATACATGTAACTTTCTAATCTCTGTTAAGAAGCTAAAAGCCCCTCCTAAAAAATCTCTCTTTACCAGCACAGTATTTTAAAGCTTTAACCAGAAGACATAGTGAAAGCTTTGCAGTAGATGAGTTCCTCAAATAACAGACAATGAAGCAAAGTGTTGATAAAGAGAAACAACTTAAAGTCAATGGAAAGAAAAGCTTTCTGTTAGTGATGTGCCTTCATGTGACTAGACTTCTGCTGTGTGAACTCTGAAACACACTGATTATTCTGAAGGATGTGAGTAGAAGGCAAGAGGATCAAAGTATGCACTAGGAAAAGATTACAGAAAAACAAGGGAGCAAGAGCTGATGTGAGAAAAAGAGTTGCAAGAGTATCAATGAAGATATATTCTATTTTATTTGGAAAGAGAACACAGTCTTCATAAGCCACAGAGACTTGAGCTGACATCCCCAAATTCCTATGACTCCTTATGTGATCCAAAATTCTGGCCAGCTATTAGGTCTGTTCATCTCTATCTTAGGATGGATGCACTGTTCTCTTGGACCCTACTACAAGTACAGTGGTGAATTCAAAGAGGTAGACCATCCTTACCTGTGACAGCATGTTCTAAATCAAGGAAAGAGTCATTTATGGAAAGGTAAACAGGTAGATACATGGCCATACATAGAGAAATCTATAATTATATAACCTAGCTAGGACTGAAGATGACAAGCTAAAAGGGAATGGTAATCACAACAAACTCCTATCTGACCTCTGAAAGCATCTACTTCTCTTCCCTGAATATGGTGGAGTCCAGACAACTACCCATGCACAGCAACATGAATACTTTTCATTTTGTGTTTCTCACTGCCTACAGTATGATGTATGTTACAACTCAAATTTCAGATATAAAAGGAAAGCCCGTCTCTGGTCAATAATTCTTGCCTTAATGTTCCTCTTTCTTCCCCTCCCTTCTTTTTTTTTTTTTTTTTTTTTTTTTCTTTTCTCTTTATTGCCTTTACCCTCAGGATAAACTCTAATAAAAATGCAATGGTTATGATTTTCTAACATGTAGTCATTTTAATTCTAAGCTCATTAGAAAATGCCCCTTACACTGCATTTTCAATTACAATAACAACAAAACAAAAACCCAACATTATTCCAGTCTACCACAGTGGATTTTCAAGTCAATACTGGAAAAGGGAAGAAATTATCTGGGACAGCACAGTTATAGACATGGGCTTGATCCACAAAAGAATTTAAGCACTTACCTACTTCCAGCTCCTGCATCAGGTGCCTATTCCAAAATAGCAAGTGTTTCTTTTTTGCCACTGGAACAGTTTAGATAACTAAAATTCTGCTTCCGTCCTGCAGAGCAGCACACTACCATGCTCAAATGAGGCCAACTTAGTAACTACAAACTAAGTGGTGTTCTGCCTCACCTGCACAGCTCTTCTCAAAGCCTACCTTTGAGAAGCCAGGCCATCCTTGGCTCTGTGAGCAGATGAAGGATGAAGTTCTTCCCACCTTCCATCTAATACCTAAAAGCTTAGGGCATTCTCACTGAATCTGAAATTTCTGACCTAATTTATCACACTTCCCAAAGGAATTTGTATATGTCTTCTATCTTTCAAGAGAGTAACTCCAGGTTACAAGCTATTCTGACTGGTCAAAACCCTCATCGTTTCAGAGATCCCAGCTGTGTGGTGTCCCCCTGTCTTGATTGGGCTTCTAACTTAGACGTGCTTTTCATACTTCCTTCCATGTATGGGACTAGGATCTTTTTCACAGCCTTAGGAAGCTTCCTCTAGGAAGCTGTTACTGTAGTGGAAAGGCACCTAAAGGCACCTTGTGATGCCTCAGCTGTTTGCTAAATATAGCTTTAAACCAACACCACTTCAACTTAAGTTTTTCCACTGAGATTACTGACAAGAACAGTAGACAGGAATTATGCTACTATCAGCAGGGGGGCTATGAGGAAAGTCCCATTGCTATTCTATGGATGTACTTGCATAAAGCCTTTCACAATGACACATGAGAGCAGGCTCCTTAATCCCATGACAGAATCAATTTTATGCAGCTGTAAACCAAAAATAGAGTTGTAAGTTTCAAGAAGCCTTGTGGAGGCAGCTGATGTATTGTGAGAACTGCTTGCTTCTTTTCTAGAAGAAGGAGGAATTCCAAAGCTCTGTCAAGAATGGACTCAAGAAATCATGTTATTTCTTCTCAAAAAACAGATGTCCCATGTGATGTGAACAATTAATTTTCTGATAGCCTCCCAAGTTTCTCCCCCCTTTTGTGTTTTTGGTTTTTTTACTCTTTTGGCTGTCTTTGCTAGCAGAAGAAGAGACAAGTTCAGAAATGGGGAGAGTTTGATTTGATTCCAAATTGACTGGGAAAATTGACATACAAGTGACCATTTAAAATAACAATGTTTGCCAAAACGTACAGGGTTAATCTTAATACAAAACCACACAAACTATCTTGTTCAAACCAGAAATCTTCTCAGGTTAACACAATAAAGACATTGAGGTCTTATTTTTGTACTTCCTATGTCTTAATTTACTTAACTATTCATCATAAAGTCAGCCAAGGAGACAAAGAAGTGTTCCTATACAGGCAAAAATCAGTAATATTGCATCCACTGGTAAGCCCTGGAACCACAAAATCATGGAATGATTCAGGCTTGAAGGGCCCTCATCATTGTGCCCAACCTTCGCTCAGAGAGTCCAAGAAAGAGGTTCCTGAACCAGCACTATTAGTGTTAGTAAATTATAACCTGTTATGTCTCACTGTTGCTTTAGTGTTGATATTAAGTACTAAATTATTTTAATAGTTTAATGACTACAGAGAATGAAGCAGAGAACAAGGAGCTTTCAGAAATTACAAAATAACTAAGAAAAATCTTCAAGGAGCAAAGAGCAGAAAGAGTCCTAAGTTCTTACCTTGCTGAGCTCGATATATTTCTTTGATTCTCCACTTGCACAGGATACTGATGTTTTTTTACTCAGCAAAGCTGCTTTACACCCTTTGATTTTAAGGGAATGATATGGAGGAACAAGTGATCCAGTTTGTGTCAGCTTGGACTGGAACAATTGATTGATGACTACATTTTCACTGGCTAGAAAAAAAAGAAGAAATTAATGCATGAAGATAAAATACAAGTTTGAAAATTACATATATTATATTTGGAATTAAAAAGACATACAGTAGGAGATAGAATTAAATAAGTAAACTTAAGTGGAAAAAACAATAAACTATTATGTTAGTTATCAAGCAGCATTCAATATCTAGGGATAGTAACATTATTTTAAAACATTCAGTTGCTGTGCTGAACAAAACAGGGCAGAAAACAAACCTTTCAGGCTGCGATCTATCTAAACTTAATTGTGATAAATGTAAAATTAAACTAAACTTAAATGTGATAATCACCTCTGAATTTTGTTCCATTACAGATTCCCAATTTATCCATCTATTAAAGCAATGAGAGATGCATTCTGCACATTTACCTAACATAATAGTATTTAGAAATGATCAAGGCACTTGACAGAAGTAAATTATAGACAGTCACTGCACCAGAGAAAAAGAATGATATAAAACACAATATGGGAAGGGATGGGAAAAAAAAAAAAAAAAAAAGGCAAGCTGAAGGACAGAACTGTAGCAAGCTGGGTTCACATTTCTATTCATCTACAAACATTTACAGAAAAAAGACAATGCCATACATATGTTTGATGCAGTGGTGATAATTAGTACAAAAAATACACTTCCAAGAGGTGTTTTTAAAAATAAAAATTTGAGTTTTAAGACAGATAGGATACTTCATACTAATTTCAGTCAAATTATCCTTTATGAGGTTATGGTCATGGGCTTTTTAAGATGAACATGGTAATTACATGCTGCTTGTACCAACACATCACCAATAAGCATTAAAAACCTGTTATGTGATACATCTTTAACCATCCTAAATTTTTTATTTTTTTTAAGATCTAGCAAACTAGCATTATTATCACACCCATTATGTGAATAAAACAAAAAGCCAGAAAGGTGAATGGGATAAGCATCATAAAAAATGTCATTAAGTTTAGCATAGCAGGTAGAAATCCTCAGTTTGCTCTTTATTAGCTGTCTAAAGGTATATTACTAGATGCTTAAATGCAATAGATTTGTTTCCCCTTTTCTGTGGAGATTGCTATTCCTTACTTAACAGGAATAATAAAATTATGAGGAAGATAGTAAAGCAGATACTTGAAACAATTTCAGCACAATCAGCAGACATAGTAAACCTCCATATTTTTAAAATATGGATAAACACAGTAGAGTAGCATTAGGAAAGGCATTAAAATTATGTACTTCAAATTGAAACAGATAAAGCCTATGTCAATAGTCTCTCCTGATGTATTTGTTGGACAGGTATGTTACACATTCTTACACATATATGCAAATTACTTTATTGTTGTTAGCATATTTAAAAGTTTTGATTAAGGAAACTAAATTCAATGAAAATCAAAGGAAGCATGCACTTAAGGCATGCATCTACATAATTTACGAAACTGACCCTGAAGGAAATGTGTCACTGACAATCAAGAGGTTTTAAGGCTAAGTCACTTAAAAAAGAAGGAACGTAGCTCTTAAATGACTTGCATGCTTGTAAATGTTCTGCCTTCAGAATGTTTCCATTAATTATAATTGTTGTTATTATGACTTCTTAATTATATATACACTCAATTTCAGCATATCAGCATTTCAGCATATTTATATCCAATCTAATCCTCCATTCTTCCCTTTTAACAGTAGCAATGTAAATGCAAAAGGAGACTATGTGAGAGAATGGAAGAATGCTCTCTCATGTAGAGCATACTGGAAGTTGCCATACCTTCTTACACTGTTTGGCAGATTATCATGTAAATTCCAAGTAGTGAGAACTGGAATGTCTCTAAAACTATAATCAATAGGATTATATTAAAGATCAATTCTTCCATTTCTTTCTTCATCCTTAATGTACACTGTTTGCTTTCAAAATGCATCAATTATTTTACTAGGGAGTTCAGCTAATTTTACAGTAAAATTGCTAAAAACCAATACATTGTTACAGTGGGGCTGATCTGGAAGACAAATATTACCTCCAAAAGACCTCTTTTTCTATGGAAAGAAATATAAGTATATAATATACTAAGTGAAAGACTCTGCAGTGGTTGGAGAAAAGACAAATAATATCTCAGGACAAACTGACATTTCCCTGAGGAAAATGTTTTGTTTTTCTTCGCAGAAAGAGTAAATGATAGAGGTCTTTAATAACCTAATTCTGAATCATTAATTAATAAACTGAGTTACATTATTATTAGGCATAATTATACAATATGCACGTGGAAAGGTATTTAATTTTGTATTTCAATGAACATCTGTATCTATTCACTAAAAAACACAAGAATGTACACAATTTCCCGCTTTTAGAAAGGTACGCAAGCAGTGAAGTGCATCCCACTGCAGTCTATGATTTTCGGAGCCTTATTTCCTTTCCTTATTTTCTGGGGTTTATTTTTATCTTAATTCATACTCAATGATTTCTTTAAGTCATACTCATCTCACTATACCTTCTAGTTCTTTACATCATATCACATGATGAAGATGCTTTATGTTCATGAATTCTAAAAGCTTTCTAAGTTAAGAGCAAATTTCAAACAATGCGTACATACAAAAGATGGTGACATTTTTAACTGGAAATTATATATAAATGTCTCTTAAAAATAAAATGAAAATTAAAGTCAAGTCATAATATCTTGATTTCTAACAACAACAGCAACCACCAAACCATTTACTTACTTTTCATTACAAATATGAGATTTTGTGAAAGGGAATCTTTATTTTTTTCTATCGCACCAGCAATTTCATAAGTAACCTATAATAAAATATTGTGACATCATTAGTAATGACCAATGCATCTTTTAAAAATCTTACAGCAGTAGAAATGCTTTTTTCCACTCAACAAAAAAAGGCTGGCACCGGCTAGTGTCTTTTGTTCCTTTCTTAGTGCCAACAACACTAACCAGAAGAACTGGTTGTTGAACTTTGTGTGTCTCTGTAAGTATACAGAAATTTCATCAGACTGATTCTAAAACATTTCCACAATGCAAGACTTTGAATCAAAAGTGTAGTGTAGAACAGAAGACCGTGACCTAAACACCACTTTCCCTGTAGGATAAGCAAGTCGCTCCCAGATCACAGACCTCCTTGTCAACGGGAGACTGTTCACACTGACCATGACAAAACACTCATGGAGCAATCTGCGTCCCAGCTCACACTCAAGAAAAGTTCCAGCCAGTCATATATCCTTTGGAAGCAAGTTCAGTCTATAGGTTATGAACAAATCCATTGATCTTTTTAACAACTGCACATAAGGATTTTGCATCACCTTAATTGCCTGATGTCATAATTTCAAGAACAGACAGTTGGATTGTCACTCCATCTGTCATCTGACTGCAGATAAACTCTAACACATGTGGTGGGCACTCTGAGAAGTGAGAAAAATGCAAGGTTCTAGCCAGAGTTCCTGAGGGTATATCCAAAATGAAGAAATATGACCAAGTGACTGTTTTAACACTGAGCCCATCCCCAGGAGATGCTGTACAGAAAAGCAGCACTAAGACCAAAAAGCAGTCACTGAGCCGAGTTCTTTTTTTTTTTTACTTTTTATGGGGATGGAAGACAAACAACTAGTTAATTTACAGGCTTTACATATAAACAGCTTTGTCTTGCATGGTAGTAGAACCCAAAGGGAATTTTTAAGTTAAAAAGAAAGAAAATTATAGATTGTAGTACCTCCAGGATCAGGCAGATGCTTAATGGGAACTTCTTAGAATACAGTTTGTTATTTACCTTGGGACCATGTTTCCATCTAAAGTCTTTTTAAAGTTTTTTATTGCATCTATATCCTAAGCCCCTTAGACATTTGGGGAAATTTTATCCTTCTATATTTAATAAAGCTGTAAATATATAATTAAGATTAGTAATACTAAACAGTGCATTAATTTTGTTTTCCATTGGGTCATCTGACAATTATGTAATGCTATTTTACTCATGAAAGAGATTATATGACTTGGATGTGTATAATCTGTTATAGTTAGTAATTGTCAAATGATGTAATTAATATGGCATCTGACATAGAAAAGGTATAACAATAGAATTATGTTCTTTTACATGACAGATGCAATGTTATATAATTTTCTAATTGCATCTCCTAAGAACATACAACATAGTTAGCAAACTATTAGAATAATTTAAGTATACTATTAAATGCTTTTAGTGTACATAAAGTAAATGTTCTACCATACTGGTCCATAAAAGATAATTAACAGAACTTATTCGACAAATCCATAATGTCAGATCCTAATTGAGTGTCTTAGGCTTTGACTAAATTAGGAGATTTAGAATTGGTGGGAAGAGTAGGTAAGTATAGCGGTGGGAGATACTATATTATGATTAAGTGCCTAGACTGAAACAGGGAGAAGTTTCAGTACTGGTGCTGGTATAATACATCACCAACTTCTAGAACTATATTCATAATACATCTCTCATATCACATAAAATACATAAAAGTTAGCAGGATTCCCTTTTATGAAGAAATTGCTAAGTCTGTAACAGTTTTTCCATAGACTTGGTAAATTAATTCACTGCCTAAAGACATGAAAACTGACTCAATGAAATGGCACTCTAGGGTTCCATATTCATTGCCAGTCTCACAAAAGAGAAAAAGAAAGAAGTCCTCTTCTAGCTGCCAATTTTGTTAATTTAATCCTGCCCTCATCAGAGATGCCAACCTACATAACACTTTGCCTAAAGCACAAATATTTCCCTTAGTTTTCTTCCACTGGGTTTCTAAAGTAAACCTGGCCAAAACTCTGCACTGATTGGCACTCATGCACAGTGGATAGTTATTCTGAGGAGACAAAAAACAAACAAATATTATATGATTCAGACAGGAAATGTGCACTCGCTTAGATCATGGTTCCAGTATTATAAAACATACTCCTTGTTCTCACTTCTATTTATTGCAGCTATTTGCTCTATCTTGCTTTACATGATGAACTCTGGGGTAGACAGTATGTAAACCTACGTGTCTGTTTTAAACCAAAGGAAATAAGGTCTTTAGATATACCTAGACTAGTTAGAAGTATTTTTATTAAAAAAGAAAATAGTGTGGAGTTCCACACTGCCTTTTATTTCATTAAAACAGATTAAAACAAGAAAGGGATTGGATTTGCTTTCCTTCTTGATTTAAGTTCAGAAAGGAAAAGAGCTTAACCTAAGCACAGTGGTAGTGGGGCAGGCCAAATGTTCATCTAGTCCTGGACATTTAGGGAAAATATTGAAGAATACTTCTACTCTGCCTCCCCCTGGTTCCCCTCTCAGCTTCCAGGGCTCTGCCCATAAGGGAGTTCTTGACCTGCAGGCCATATCTTATCTTTGTGTTTAATATCTCTTCACTGATGTTTCCTCCTCTAGTCTCTGTTTCCAGAACTCATTAACATTTTCAGCATCTATAACCCTCTGTGGCAAGGAGTTTTATTAGTAACTAGCTATGTGAAAAAATACTTAATTTTATTTGTTTTGAACCTGTTTTCTGGTCATTTAAAGTGGCATAGCTGGTTTTAATATCATGATAACTAGCAGATACAAGTAAGAGGTAAAAAACAACACCAAGGAAACAGGAGGCTCACACACCAAATGTGCACAGACCTAGCTTTGGGAACTGCATGTTCCTCTTATCTTCTTACATACTCTTGCCTCTTTGATACATTAGTTATCCTCATGCCGCTCCACTGTACATCTCTTAACATCTGACTTTGACAAGGGACTTTATCTTCATTGGATTTCCCAATATACTTTATCAACAGGGCCACCTTTACACATAATTTTCATAAATTCCTTCAAAAACTCTGTTTTGTAAATAGTTTTCATATCTTGTGATAGGCCAAAAGCACTCAAAGTTAATGGCAGATCCAGCAGGAAACCTAAAACAAGCCAGGAAAATACCACCTGGAATGTTAAGGTTGATTTGGCTGCATTCACAATTAAAAGGGAAAATTTTACTATTTTAATAACAAAATGTAACTCAGAAACTCACAGTTTCACATTTGTTGTTAAATTTAGTTAATGAGAAAATCATCAGTTCATATAATTAAATGAGAAATTTTTGAGAACATGTCCAAGGACGATTTCAGTGCACAGAGGGTCATTTGTAGTTGTTAATTTTCTGCCAGTATTTAAATGTGAGTGATATCTTTTAAATGCTTGAATGTGCAAATTTTTTTAGGATCACTGGGCTTCTCACCCTCCCCAAACAAGTCTTGTTAAGCAATGAGTGAAATAAGTAATTTTATATAGTCTGGAAAGTCTTATTCTAACACTGTGATAGAAATAGTAGCATATTGAAACCAGCAGATATTTAGAAAAAAAATAGGATGGTGGAGGGAAGTGTTCTATTATTTTCTCCTGTAAGTGAAAGTGCGAAATCAAGTCTACTTAAAGAAAGAAAGAGAGAAAGGGAGAAAAAGCACGACTATCTTGTCTGTGTAAAAAGGAATCTTTGTCAAGTAACCTTTACAGGCTTTGGTATAGCTTAGACTAGACTGATTTGATTGTTATGTCTGGGGATTCAGCCTGGGGAAAAATAGAGAAAATGAAAGCATCCTTATTGATTAATCCATCTCCTTTTGTCTTTTGATTTAGAGGTTCAGTTTCAGAGTCTGCCTGGGATATATAAGGCATTTCAGAGAAGACTGCCTCGGTGAAGGTGAGCTGACAGCTGAGAGGTATTTTTGAAATGCACATAGCTGAGAAATGGAACAGACATTGATCTGCACTTAAAGGACATTATACACACTGGTTTATAGAGCAAAGAAGTTGGTCTTTTGATCTGATCAGTTTATTACAGTACTGTAAGTCAAAACCAGCAAGATAAACAGTGACAAGGGGCTTATCTGATTTGTAAATTCAGGTATAAATTTAAACTGCAAAAAGCTTAAATTATGATGACATATTATTCAGACTACATGAACAATGGGCAAATAGCTCATTATCTCGAACATGGTATGTCAAATACCACCATCAGGTAAAGCTGTGTCTCTTGGCATTGTGCTAAGACAGTATATTTCTGATTTACTTATTCAGATGCTAATTCTTCCATAAAATTAGAAAAAAACAACTTTGAGTCCTCGAGAAAGTTCGGTGATGGAATGTTACTCTTCAAAAATCACAGCTATCAGTAAGGCTGACAGTTCAGAGATATAATTCATGTGAAGCCCTTCGTTATATGAGAGCCCACAATTTAAATATTAATGTTATCAATAAAAGCATCTAGAAATTTAGTATAACACATTCTTTGTATAGTTTCAGCTGATGGTCAGATGCATTGATCAACTGCACCCACGAAATGCTTCGCTTCCTCAAGGCAAGCTTGCAGCATACAGCATGGAATTGGCGTGCTTCTCCTCTCACGGTGCTGCCAGGCAGAGAGGCTCCGTGAGAAGCAGCTGAGAATACCCACATTTATGTTAGGCATCAGAAACAAAGCAATGCCCCAGATGAGCAGAATTTTTCCAGAAGAGATCAGACTGCCAGTGTTCAGGGAAATGTGTTGACCTTCAGATAAAACCTTCCACTAGGGTTTTTTTTTAGCCATACAAAACCTAAATCATTCTTCTCTACCTTCTGTCTGAACAGAACAGATAAGCTTTTTGTCTTATAGCACTCAGATACCAAGACATTAAATAGCTCTTAGAAGAGACTCATAATGTGTCAAGGCATTGTAGGATTCTGTTCAGATGCAAAATTAAAACTGGGAGATAAAAGTAAAATAGTTGATATGATCAAGTACTAATGTTCACAGTGGCCTTTGCTGAGCATATGTTCATATAGTTAACAAATGTATCATATTGCTCATGCAGAAAAAGACAGATTCAGTGTTGTGTAGGCATAATAGTAAAATTCAAGAGAAATGAATAAAAAATTGTTTTCTTTCTTCAACGGGATCATTCTGTCACATTTGTATAATACGGTATTCTCTCTCATGTTTCACTGAAAAATCTCACCCTGGTGTTGATTTCTTCTATGTGCAGCAGCTTACTTGTGCATACTGTTTTCCTCTTTTATTCCACTTTCTTAATTCCAAAACAGTAAAGAAAGTAAGAAAAAAAATCAAAGGTCTCTCAGAATGTTATCATACATATAAATTTTCTTAAAGCATTCTTTTTGCCAGAAATTCAAGTACAGATGCCAAATTCTTTAGGACTTTTTCCCTTACACATTACTCTGAGCCTTTTCTTCCCATATGCCTTCCGAGGCTCACTCTGACCTCATGTTTTCTTTTTTCAACTTCTGACCTGTTATCTCTTCTCTTTTCTCTCAGTACTGCCTTTTCTGGAATGGTCTAAGGCTAGTTAGGATTGGAACAACAATATGGTATGTGTAGTTCTAGGAAAAGCTACTGAGCCTAAAACATAAGGGAATGGGCAACACCTGTCAATGCATGACTACAATCAATCAAGAAGACTTGATATTGGAAGAAAAGACTTCTTTTCTTTTTTCTATGACTATCCTGACACAAAAAGTTAAGATATGAACATGTTAGAGGTTTTTAAAACTGCATGGACACATTTGTATCAGCTGTAATTCTCTCATAATATAAAGCTAGAGATACCAGTTTTGTTCACAAAAGGCTGTCTGTCGATCTCAATTAAATATATAGAAGAGGTCTTTTCAGTGAGGCAGTATTTTTAATAGATGCATTTTCCAGTATAACTGCACTTATGAGTTGCTAAAATACGTACTGTAAGTGTCCGAGTAAAGACAGAAACCCAATTCTTTCTGGACTTCGAGCTACATACATAAACTCCTGACGAAAAGGTGCCCAAATTACAAGGGTCTCTATGAGACTCATACCAGGGCCAACATAGAATATTAGCTTTTTTTTTTTTTTTTCTCTAGATGACTTGGAGTAGCAGCTGTTTCACTTTGGCTGTGAACTACATTGCAGTTACAACTTTTGTTACATAGGTAAATCAGGTTGTCTGCCTTCACACTCTAGCACAGATCCTGCATTTAGTGGGACTTCCCCCATGAACACCAGCCTAGACACATCATCCGAATATAAATGATTAAGCCCAGAAGTGAAAAATTTCATGTTCAATTACCTGTCACATTTTACTGGTAATTCTTTTTTACCCTCTGGGTCTAATGCATCTTTCAGTTATACTCATGTAAATAATGAGAAGCTTTACCAAGTTAAGGGAGTTACAATCAGTGAAAAATTGTGGTAAATGAGAATAAAATCAAGCCCCCTTGTTTTAAATTTGGGGATCTCTGAAGGTAATGCTTTATACTTCACTTACTTTAGACTCATTTAATTGATATTAGACTGTAAAAATGGCTCTCAAAACCTGCCAAACTATACTGTTACTTTAGATATGAAATTCTTATTTTCAAGTGCAAATAAAACCTGATATATGTAAAAGCCTGATCCTTTAACAATTTTCATAAAGCATAAATCACAAATTACCTCTATAATAAGCTACTAAATATGGTAATAGCACAAAGAACAGCATCAGCAGTTTCAAAATCCTAGTTTTTCATACTCAACTTATCAATGTATGAAGACATACTAGTCTCAGAATAAACTCAGTTTGTGTCATTATTTAGTACAGTAATGCTATCATCAGTTTTTATGTAAATACATATCATAAATCACTGGAAATTTTGATCTATGATAGCTACATAACAGTTCCATGAGATATCAAAAATGCAAGTGTCTTTGGGGATTTTGCTCAATCACTATTAAAGTCAGACGAGTTAAGCATTTGCATGGGAACTTTTCTGTTTTGGCAGGGCCAAGCATTTTACTGTCAAAAGGATGCAAAGAACCTGACGGTCAGGTTCTTTGGCCAATGTAAATCAAAGGATCTCAACTGACTTCAAAAGAATGTGTGAATTTACATTACTTGGAGAGCTGTCTATTTGTTTGTACTTTTAGATTAAACGTCATTTCTATTATTGGGAAAAGGTCAAACCAAGTGTCTATGTTATAAAAAAAAAAATCTAAACAACCATGCAAGGCTAAAATGCACGTTAATGAAAAGTGTACTCCTTACCAGTCACAGTTTAACTTTCAGAACTAGGCACCCGAAACTTTAATCTTAAAAAATCTTCCTACTGAGTGCTTCTTCAGAGAATATGACAAACATTTTTTTCATTTTGAAGAAATGTGCCTATTATTCTGGTTATGATTTTAATACAGCTGCCTTGCTGCTGCTTCCATGTCAGTTTTTTGGTGTGTGGAACCTCTTAGAGCTCTTGTAATAAATTTGTATAATCTCAACAGAACTCCATGAAAAATAATTTACCTAACATGTATAGAACAGATTTATAAAGTAAATTAGACATCTGGAGTCCACAATCAGTTCTTAACTCTATCACTTTAAATGCTAATAAGTTTCACAAAATCTTTGTTGTGCTGTTCTCTAACCGCAGTGTGCCCGCATTCCTACTGAAAAGTCGCAATAGTGAAGGTATTCAAACCACTTTGGCAAATAATTTGAGTCTAAGTAGAAGGTCTTGTGATGAAAGAAGAGCCTCCAGGGAGTTATTCAGAGTATTTAGGTTAGGAATTTAAGCACTGCCGAAATAGTCTTAATCCTTTCCACAATGAACACATTTCTATCGTTGGGAAGGAACAAATTTGCCTGCATTGGAACACTACTCAACACTTCCACTGACTTCATTTCCAACTGAGGAGACACAGTATAGACCTTCCCCCATTTATATTGCTGTAAAGGACCCTAATCTGGTTAAAGCCTAAGTGTGCACATTCCAATCTCTTATCTGTTCTGGAGAGCTCAGGGCATATAATATTACCTTCAGATATGACAGAGCCAGCAAGTCTTTTTTTGGTGACTTGGAGGCAAGTCTTGAACAAAACTCACAAGAGTGGAAGTTTTGGAAAAGTAATAACTAAGAACCCCCATTATACTGTGTCCATACAATCTACATTCATAAGCTCATTTCAAATACCATGCTTTGAACAGAGAGAAATGGCAGCATGTCAGATTAATCACAGAGGGGCCAATCTTTCAGATTATATAAAAAACCTGATTATCCCTTTAAATACACACCTAATTTGCTTGCTTTGGGCTGCGGGTGGTTGTGGAGACAATGTGAAAATGAGGGAGTATTAGAAAGAAAAGGAGAAGATTATAATCTTATAATATTATAAGATTATTCTGCCTATTTAACAGAATTGATTACATTTTTCCCATTAACATTGCAGGAGGGGAAATGCAAAACATTCATCCTGGTTTACAGCCACATTAGAGACACTTAGCATGTTCTGGGATTTTGAAGAAAAAAAGGAAAAACATATATTTTGATTATGATTACTAACAAAAAAACATTCATTTTTTTTTTACTGGATGCCTGCTGGTATCCACAGTATCTACATATATGGCACAGTACCTACAGGGAGCCTATACTGTTCTGGAACATCTGAAAGCAATGTCACAGCCAGCTAAAATGGCATTAAACATTTATGCTGAGGTATCTGAATACCCCCTTCTTTGTTAAGTACTTACAGTGTAGATACAATTTAGAAGCCAGAATTAGGTAGCCCAAATCCTGCACAATATGATACAAACTATAGATTTTATACAGTAAATATTGCATTGAGATTCTAAGTTGCCCTCTGAAAATTCATCACTAGAAAGTGATTTGTTACGTATACCCAGGAGTTGGAGAAGCCACACAGAATTTTGTTGTTTGCTCTTTTTCATTTCAGTGTGTATAACCAAACATTCAAACAACTTACCCTCCCAGCATAATGCATAACAGTGAAGGTGGAGCCCTGATCCTTTGGGGCAAGGTTACCATTTCCATCTTTTGTGGAGGAATATACTGTATTTGTGTCTGATGCATCCAGGTAAGACTGAATGCGTTTAGAAAAACTCTGTTCCACTGACCAAATAGATTGGCTTTCTTCATCCAGCATTGACAAAAAGCCTGATGGTTTCTGAAATGAAAAATAGATTTTTCTTGTTTTATACAAGAGCAATAGAATTTCAGTTTTCCTTGCAGAGTAATATAGCTTGTAATTTAGTAAACAGAAATATATATCACCTCAAAGAAAAGGAAACAATGGTTAAAATATTCTGGTAAGTCTCCAAGGCTATGCACATCAGATAGTTCTGCAAGAAACACAGGGAATAATATTTCAGTTCCCAAAAATGGTAACTATTGATGATCTTTCAGGAAACTGATTGGGCTACTTCCTTCTTAGAAGTTATATTCCAGAAACTAGCTCCAGGCACAAAAGAAACTGTCAGGCTTGCAACAGAGACTCGTCAGTCCTACACCTGCATTAAGAACATGGCATGAAACACAGATGCTACACATGAATCAGTACAGGCAAGGAGTTTCTGTAACATCTTCTTCAACCCTGGACTGTTACAAATCTCTGTTAGCCCTCGAGCTATGAGGGCAGTTATGACAGCTCTCTCTATGGTCTCTTTGGATCCATAACCCTCTCTACAGATTCATAAATCAGAAAATGCAGGCAAAAGTTTGTATTAGTCTAACATGCAGAGACCATATATAAATATACATGGTGTAAAACAGATCTGAGAACTACCTGAAAGAAAAAATCCAAGGCTGCAGTATGGTTACTAGGAGAATACACTGTTTCCATGGCAACTCCCTCTTGTACACATTCTGCTTGCTCTTGTAGGAAAAGCACTTCATTGACGTACTGGTGTATCTTCTCATTGGTCATGTTGACACACAGCTATTGTAAAATGAAAAAAAAATGAGTATTAGAAGTTTACTGGATAATGCATCGGTGTAGGTTTTATGCACGTCTAATATCGAACTTGGTGAAATGTCAATCCACAATATGTTATCTCTCTGCAGACCATAGACTAGCAAAACCCTAGGGAAATTTACATTTTAACAGCTATTAGTATCAAACTGGGAATAAACAGTTTTCTACCTGCAGAGTTCCTTGTGAATTCCATATAAGAATTATCAAATACCAGCATTATCAAATATAGTGCAAATTTACACTAATTCTATTGACTGAAGTGCAGTGAGTCTATGTATAAATTGGTACACTTAATATTCTTCTGAAGTTTATATTCAGGAAGACTACACAGATGCAATGTGCTTTTAGAAAAAATAGCTACATATTTGGTTAGGATCCTGACTCTGTAGTTAGTTCAACATTGACAAAGACATTCAAACTCTGCTTCCACATATAATGTCACTGAAGTCTAAAGGAGTCTCTGAAGAATTCATTGTTTTGCCCAAGTATATGTTATAAACCACCTAGGGACTAGGTGGTTTATAACATATTTTACTAGATGGTTCTCTTAATTTTAATGATATTCTAAGAGAAGGTTGGCAACAAAAACAGTCTTCAATAGAAAAGTTCACAGTTTGGAGAGATAAATAATATAAAAGCCTCTCAAATATTTTCTTTGGTAGCCTTCTAAGAGGTGTAATGCCACTTTTACAAAACATATAGTTTAATAGGAATCTGATTTTCAATTAAAAAGAGGTAGGAGTTGTATCAGCTTATTTTGGGACCTTTCGTATTTTATTCAAAGCTCACAATCTGCAAAAAAAGTAAATATTTAATAACTTTGAGGAAAAACTGTTTTAATTGTTTGATTTATATTAAAGTGGAAATTTTAGTGGAAGATTCTAAAATCTCTTCCAATGCTATACTATCAGTAAGAAATTAAGAAAACAGAAACTCCTAAAAGGGTGGAAGAACCCTTTATATGAAGAATGATGCAAGGAATGCTTGCATGCAGTCTCTTTTCAGACTAAACTAGTCACATATTTGTTTTGGCCATAAACTATATCTTCCATGAATAAAGTATGTAAAAGCAATTCCACCAGCAAGCCATATTTAAAAATATGAAATATTTAGCTCAAAACTACATGGCTTAACATCCAGATGAGAGAAAAGAACCCAACTCATGTGTAACAGTTGTCTGAATTTTCCATTAACACCTCATGCTAGTATTGTCAAATTGCACTTGCTATACAATGAAATAGGCTAGTGTGAATAACAGTAAGAAGAAATAAAACAAAACCCCATTTTATAACCAAGTGTCTGTTATTAGCTGCCTTTACCAATGTGTGATAGTGCAGACAAAAGACAGCCTTGAATAAAACCACTATTTTTTTACAAGTGCGATTTCTAAAGATTTAGATTGTTATCTCAATTTATTAACAATGAAAGTATAAAATTGACTTGCATTCTCTACTTATTTTATGGAAAAAGACAGGTTTTTTTAACTCTGGCAGGCAAAAGAAGCTTTACTGATCACTTTTCAAATTATAATTCTAATTACAAAATCTTTTCAGAGGCTTCTTAACATTATTTTAAAAGGGAGACATAACATTACAAGCTTATACTTCACAGGATATGTAAAGCCTTAAAATGATGCATGCTGTGTATTTCTTTATTTGCAAATAAGTTATTTGGAGAACCATGTCATTTAATTTTACAAGGTATACTTCACTATAAGAAAAGTTGACAAAATCACTATAAACTCAAACTTACTTTTTATCGTGTGCCAATCTCCTAAAACATATCAAAACAATAAATGTACTCGAGGACCTGACTGCACAGCAAAATTATTAAACTACACAATTGGAGCCAAAGGGAAAGACTGTCTTAGTCATATCTTAAAAAGATCTGCTAAATAGCATTGATTTTAACTGCCAAAAGTAAAAAGCATATTATTTAGTTAAAACATTCATACATAACATGCTGGGCTGGTAAAGGAAAAAGAAAAATTTATAAATTCTACTGATCGGTATATTGTGGCATACACCGGTGTGCTTTTTAGTAATATAAGCAACACTGTCATTCAGTTTGACAGATTTGCCATAATGACAATAAGGTTCTGCAAACCAGACCAGAAAGCAAGCTCAAGCTCTTACACAAACTGCAAGCTGCTTCTAAGCTGCTCTCTCTAGCAGTGGCTGTGAGTAACAGCTTTGCAGAATGAGAACCAGGAGTCCCCCCCAGCCAGGGACTGCTGAAAAGCAAGACATTCTGATCATCTTTCAGAGTTTTATACAACCTTCTGGGAAAAGGTAATAAAATGAATGTTTCAAATTAAAAGCTTGACACAGGTTGACATAATAATTAAAACAGCTGAAATATAGAAAACAGATGAAAATTAACTAAACTAGCTTTGCTAACCCAACTTCTTTTGTTCTATGCCATAGGAAGCATTATATAAAACAATGACAATTTTCTGTCCAAGGATATGAAAAGTTCAGAAAACTAATTTTTTAAAATATGTATTTAATTGCACCCATGAAAATTAGATGGAAATACAGTAGTAATAAAAGAAAAAACAATGAAATTTTTAACTAAAATATATGTGGGAATACTTTTAAGCTGTGTATTTACTTTATCTTGCAGTATTACTCAACATTACCTATGGTACTTTTTGTGATTAAACATTGTTAAACTGTTCTTTACATGCCTTTTATTTGCTTTATGTCTCTTCTGTAAGAAAACCTCCTTTCTGTCTTTCTTTCTAATCCTAACTCACTATCATGTCTCAGTGAAAACAAATACACCATCTATTTGTCCAAGTCTTCATTAAAAAGTACTTCTAGAATATTATTAGAAGAAAAAAAAAGAAAAATTATTCAAGTATTTAAACAAGCAACTTGCAGTATCATCCAAATTGTAGAATTTGGGAAATAATATAGTGGTATTTGTTAAAAGCAATAAGTATTCATCACATTAGACAGTGTTAGCTTCATCTAGCTTCTTTTATACATTTGACCAGTTAGTAGTATTAAGTATAATCCAAATTCAAATTTAGGTAGAAGACCAAAATTGTGCTGTTCTCCAAAGACAGAAAAGCATCTATGAGTAATGAAATTTTCCTGCTCTTCACTTTATATAAATAACTATTTGAAAAGGCATAGCCAAAAAAAGGAAATTTGTGGAAAGAAAACTTGGTGACTGTCAATCAGTGAGGGAATGATAGATTTAAACATCCTTTGGAAAGCTCATTTACACCCTTTGGTCATGCAGAAGGATTAGCCCTCTCAAGGGATGCATATTCAGAGCATGGAGTAAAGCTTACAGCTGTCATATCAACACATCTATCAAGCCGTATGTTATGGGCCAAGATGATGAAGCTACAATACCAAGTTTAATTTGCAAGGATGTGCTCTAGCATTTCTCAAAAATGTAATTCTAAGATAGTGGAAGGCAGAATCATCTATTTACTGAGGTTGGACTCAGAAAATATTTTTAAACCTAAAGTTGATAATCACTTATTTCTCAGGAGTATCTTGATCACTGTTCTCCCTTGTATCTGCTACCCAAACATTTCAACATCCTTTTTCTTATGTAGATTACCAATCAGAATATTTTTAATGAATGTATAACAAACCCAGAACCCATTACATCTCTTCCTTTGCCATTTAGAGGCACAAGATCTAACACAGAGTTCTTGTTTTTCATGTGGCTCCAACACAAATTCAAACATAGTCCTTCTGCTTTTCTGTTAGAACTTTATTTTACTGGGAATTCATGTAGTCTCTGGGGTCAGTTGCCATTAGCTGATCTGTGTTCCTCAAATAAACTAAAACAGAACCCAGTACTATATGAAATTTTTATTATGGATAGCTGTCACCTGAAAAGCTTTCCACGAAGGAGGGTTTGAAAAGCCCCTCCAAAAGGGACACAATTTCAATACAAAGTGGAATAGTCCCCCACTTGATTTGGTACATATAAAAGTATTAAACAAGAAAGCAAACAAACATGGTAACAACTGTCTTTCCTTGAAAGAATTTGGAATTAAAGATACTGAAATAGTTCCAAATTATTTTTTTCGCTCATACTGCTGGCCAGAGCTAAGTACTATAGGATAAAAAAGGGTGCTGCTGTAGAAAAGTAAAATATCAGTTAATAAAAGTCCTTGTGAAGCATTTCACCAATTGATCACAAACTGAATCTAGCTGGGAATATCAATTTAGGTGAGTGATTTTATTTTTGGCCACAAAGTGTCTACTGTAAAAGAATAAAGAAAAAAAAAACATTTTAATGTCAGGTACATCATAAACTATCTTTAAAACTGAGTAACACTGGTTTTCCAGTGGCTGACTGGAACACCAGACAGTCAATAGTGTCCTGCACAAATGGAAAAAAATGTGTGCAGACTGGAAAAAAGACCAAAAAGACTGAGAGGGAACAGGGGTACACCATGACAAAAGAGCTTACTTACAGAATCATTCTGGTTGGAAAAGACCCTTGGGATCATCGAGTCCAACTATCAGCCCTACTCTACAAAGTTCTCCCCTACACCATATCCCCCAACATCTCATCTAAATGACCCTTAAACACATCCAGGGATAGTGACTCCACCACCTCCCTGGGCAGCCTATTCCACTGTCTAACCACTCTTTCTGTGAAAATTTTTTTCCTAATGTCCAGTCTAAACCTCCCCTGTTGGAGTTTAAAGCCATTCCTCCTTGTTCTGTCACTAATCACCAGGTAGTTGCAGAGTGATGAGGTGTCCCCTCAGCCTTCTCTTCCTCAAACTAAAGTCCCAGCTCCTTCAATCTCTCCTCATAGGATTTGTTCTCCAGGCCCTTCACCAGCTTCATTGCCCTCCTCTGCACTCGCTCCAGCACCTCAATATCTCTCTTGTATTGAGGTGCCCCAAACTGGACACAATACTCAAGGTGTGGCCTCACCAGCCATGCAGAGTGTAAGATCCACGGGAACTGGGTGGAAGAACAAATTAAAACACAGGATCACCAGGCCCCTGAGGGCAGGAATAGGCTTTTACACCCCCCCTCAGCTTTCCCTGGGACCCCACCCACACCCTGCCCATGGGTCTGGTCCCAGGAGACACCATGGCAGTGCCAGTTTCCAGCCCTGTCTCCAGCTGCTCCTGACAGGACCCCAGCCCTGGCTCACTGCTCGCCGTGTCAGGGCTGCTGATGGGCACCACTACCGGCCCTGGCTCTGTCCACTGTGCTGAGGTCCTGTGGGATGGTGCCCATCAGGGAGGGCATGGCCAGCCCTGCTAGTGCCTGGCTCCCTGATGCTGAGTATCAGCTGCTTCTCACTGCTCCACAACAAGGATATTAAAACCTTGCTGTGCATGGAGGCTAGCCCTTGTTAAAGGCTGAACTAAGATAGTAAAGCAATGTCTCTCATCCTATGGGGAATAAGGAATGCCCCAGCACTGGGAACTGCAGGGGGAGGTTCTGCATTCAAGTCCCTTCGTAGTATCAAAGCACAGTGTGCACCAGCAGCTGCCGATCCCCCAGGTCAGTACAGAGGCAAGCAGGACCATCTGTCTGGATAGGCAAACCCAAAGAAGGATGATTTCTTCTGCATAAAATAAAATATTGGAATGCTCCTTCAGACTGTCCGAAATTCTTGTCTGCTAGCACTGAGACTGCAATGACTGTGGAAAAGTCATGTAACTTTTATCTATTTGTATCCATCCATATACAAAATAGGCAACATGAGCTTACATTTGGGTAGCTACAAGTGGTCTAATGGCTGAGGCAATGCAATTTAATAAAAAAATACTCTGTTATGGCTGTTTTGGCTAGAAAAGGTCACATGACAAAATTAAATGAAGTCTCAGCAGGGTTAACTAAAGAAATAACATGCCAAGAAAGTTAAAACCTACTACACCTAATTGTAAAAGTAGGTGAAAATTCCTGTGAACACACCTGGGTTGTACAAGCTCTTCTGCTTTACCGTGACTCTGAAGTGGAGACCTGAGTGGGGCAGGCAATGCTCTGTGCTCTGGGAGCCAGCTGGCTCCTATCAAGAGAGATACTGCAGAGATGCTGCATGGAGCTGTCATGGGAGCCATGTCTCTCCCAGTGCTCTACTGCATCACACAGGTAATGTGCACATACTTTAATGGGTATAGAGTTGAATGGAAGTCAAGAGACACTTGACTGTTCCAATGACCTGTGGTCCTAATTCAGATAAATCACTTATATTTCCTATAAAAAGGATATATACATGCTTTCTTCTGCAAAACTTAAGAGGTCTACAGAGGCAAAATACCATGCAAGAGCTAAACAAGTTATTTAGCAAGAGCCAAATATTTTTTAAGTTTACCACTTGAATTAGACATCAGAGAGAAAAGACTACTAGAGTCCATTTTATTTAACTGCATTATTGCTCTTTATGATGCTTCCACAACCACAGACCTCCATTTCTGTAGAAAGACCTGGCTTTCTGCAGGGAGAAGAAAAGTTACGCTTGCTACTCTAAGGTCTGTTTTTTCTGCTGTAATACAGTGTTCTTAGAAACAGGGAAAAATGTACAGGCAACTTTATCAACCTTCCTTCCTGCTTATCGCTTGTTATGTTCATTGGCCATGAGTTCTTTCCATTTGTGTTGCATGCTCTTGCGGTCAAAGAATATACTAGCATAAAGGTATAATGAAGATAGCAGCATTCCTTGACTACACTATTTGAAGTTGTGCTGTAAAGGAACTATGAATAAGATCTAACCTAGTTTTAAACTCTACCAGAAGAGAAGCAGACATTTTTTTACTTTTAAAGGAGTGCAGATTAAACTGTAAACAGATATAGTCCTTCTCAAACAAGGAAACTTAATAAAACATTGGAAACTAACATTGAAAACTGCCATTGCCATTTTTGGTGGAGCACTCATATTTCCTGAAATGATCACAAAATGAAGGCCATTTCTGTATAGAACAGGACAGAAAAATCTGTGCTCGTTTCTGACCATGTTCCAGTGTGGCTATATACAAAGCTGTTCTGGCACAGCAGGTATGCAGCTGCTCTAGGAAAATGCTGTTCCCAATCTAATGATCACTGCTGGGAAGTGATTGTAAATTGTAATTGGGGTGAGCTAAAAGTGTACTGTAGTCACTTACCATAGCTCAGCTGATGAGCAGTAACTCACTGTGTCCTGGTAATTCAGAAGCTTTCAGTCTTTATTGAGCAATGACTCCCTCAGACTGTGGCTTCTAAAAACACTGTCCTCTGTCTTTCAGCTTTTAAATTTCATACCAAAAATCACAACTCCACTCACTGTCACTTATTCCATACACTTACTGTTATTTTAGAATTACGTGTCCTATTTTTGCTATTAGAAATGAAATGTATCACACATGTTCTATAAAATGAAGGCTTACCAAAGCTCACCAAGTACAAGGAAAACTGAACACTTAATTAGTACTGTTTTTAACTTCTAATGCCTTCTTCTTTGTGGTCTGGAGCACATGTCGTATGAGGAGTGGCTGAGGGAACTGGGGTTGTTTAGTCTGGAGAAGAGGAGGCTGAGGGGAGACCTCATTGTCCTCTACAACTACCTGAAAGGAGGTTGCAGAGAGCTGGGGATGAGTCTCTTCAAGTAATGAGCGATAGGACAAGAGGTAATGGCCTCAAGTTGCGCCAGGGAAGGTTTAGACTAGATATTAGGAAGCATTTCTTTACAGAATGGGTAGTCAGGCGTTGGAATGGGCTGCCCAGGGAGGTGGTGGAGTCCCCATCCCTGGAGGTATTTAAGAGTTGGGTTGACATAGTGCTTAGGGATATGGTGTAGTTGAGAACTGTCAATTTAGGCTAATGGTTGGACTAGATGATCTTCAAGGTCTTTTCCAACCTAGACGATTCTGTGATTCTGTGATTCTGTAATTGTCTATAAAACTTTTCTCCTTGTCAGTCACATCATTTTGCCTGCAAAAGTTACCAGATTCTTGGTGTAGACATAATTAACCTTACTCTTCTAGTTCTTTGACATCTATTGTCCTATGCATTGTTCGTGAACCGTTCCTAGACCAATTCTTTGTTTGCCTTTGACATTTCAATACTCTAATGCCTTGTTATTCCAACACACTCACTGGAGTGAACAAGTTATTCTACGTGCTTCATCCAGCTCCCTCTTCCTGAACCATCTGCAAATATAGTTTATTAAAATGAATTGCTTACATTGACACGTGATTTAGTGTCATATTGCTCTCTTAATTATGATATTAAACAGTCAATCAACTGACCTGATTTGAAGCACCAGAAAGATTCATGCAGCTGCTTGAAACGTCCCCAGATTTGGGCAGTCGGGGGGGTTTAATCTTTCTTGAAAACAGTTGTAATTTTTTTTTATCCAAGAAAGCAGGCAAACTTACCACAAAGAATGCCTTGCCTTACACTAATTTGAAACAAAAGGTTCATTTTCCCCAAATTACTTTTGTAATATCATTTAAAAATATGTTAATCTAAATGTGATGAAAAATTCATTTTTATGGTTCCTCCACTGTTTGGCTGTAACATACAACGTTAATGTTCTGCAATCACAGGCCTTGACACTGGGCATGTTTGCAGACATGATGCAGTGTTTTGCACGAGGACCCTATCTGGCCTAACAGGCTTGTTTCTCATCAGGGTTAACGAGCCCAGGCAGAATACTGAACTAGGCTGGACTGCTAGACAGCTCGAGCTTTTGAGTGCAGGCTGTTTTGGGTATGTCTGCATAATTACATTGTGCCATGTGGAGGTACAAACTGCTTCTCTTCACTGATACTGCAACCTATCACTTCAGGAATCAGATGTGTTAATCATATTATAGAGTTCATATAAAAATGAACTCTGTAATTTCCTCACCTCTATTCTATCTTTTCAGAAATGCAGTTCAGTAGTTTCTGAGGTAATGACTCAGAGTATTACTGAATATTACTCAACAAAATGCATTCAGTCCAGGTGGAGGGACAGTAAGTGCCTCTTGAAATATATTTATTTAGAAAAAATAAAATAAAAATGCAAAGTTGACTTTGAAATTATCATGTTTGATATGCAGAAATCATAAAACAAGTCTCATATTTTCTCTTCAAGCCTCCTCTGCAGTCACTAAGCAGAAAATGACTTACCCCAGAAACTGGAATTCATGGTATTTCATGATGTCAGCTGCAGAACTTATATGAGTTTCATGACAAAAAACAATGCAGAACAGAGTCAAAGGAAAATAACCAGTAATTCCCAAGATCCACCCCTCTCTTTTGAGATGCATTTAAAATGCATAGAATACTTTATCCTTATTAATCAGTAGGATTTATGGAAAATTTTTTGCATATATTCAGTATGTTAAAATGTTTTTTATTTTTCACTTGATATTTTCCCCCAAGTAGACATTCACACTGAGGAAATGACTGAATATTGGCATACGTCAATAGTCTTTAATCCAGCAAACGTTCAAGCAAGGTAGAATTGTAACAGCAAAAAGAGTTTTGTGAGAGGAAACTGGAACGTGTTTTATTTCATTCTTACATGCTCTTTTGAAGGTAGAGGTAAGTTCACTCTGTTTGTGCTTTCAAACATTTGGAATTTGGGTAGCGATGTAAACATGCTACACAAACTGAACTAATGTGGCTCTATGACTTCTGTTTCACTCGAAAGAGAAAGTTGAGCCATAAAACAATGGATTGACTGGGATGAAAGGGCAAATTCTGATTTCAAAAAATAACAGGTCCTTTGTTGCTGCTGATGCCATCTCTATTCTTTTCTATGCTTTGATTTTCTATTCTGTGCTTTGATTTTTTCTGCTACATTACAGAATGAATGAACAACTGAACAATAACTTAGACATCTCTTTCAGCATGTTGTGTAGAGTTGCTAATGCTTTCTGAAATACGTAATTCACAAGAGCTTTGGTGTTCAGAGACGAATGTTGAAGGTGGGTAAACCATTCCATAATTTTAAAAAAATGTTTGATATTTAAATGGATTTTTAAGCATTCAGTGAGCTAAAGTTTAATTTATTTTCCATGGATGTAATTCAATTTTTTACAAAGTCACATGTTGTAAAGTCACACAGAGGTGAATCTGCCAGTAATGGCACTTAGCATATTGTAGCATTTTCATTCTATTTTTTCTCTAAGGCATCTAAAGACCTTTTGATCTTTCATCAATGCAGTGTATTGTCCACCTACTCACTGACCTAGTTGAAGTATCATTTCCACAAGCATGAAAACAGATGACACTAAATATTTTCCTCAGATTGTCTTTCAGTACTGATACTACCCCTCTTCCAAATCATTACAGTAGATGTTGACTAGATTCTTTTAAAATGATGAATAACTGTACAAAGCCTGGGTTTTAAATCACACCCATATAGGGGGAATAGGTAAAAAATGTTTTAAGAGCAAATTTTCACCTCCATGTATGTTTATATTCTGATCAAAACACTCATTTTGGCTAAAACACAAAACCTTAATAGAAGAATTAACATTAACAGTTACAGTAAATTCAGTAAAACATAGCCACTTACCTGTTCAAAACTATTCTTTTGAAATTCTTCAAATCCAAAAATATCTAGTACTCCAATTTCAAATACCTGGTCACTGGGAAAAAAAGATATTACAGATAATAAGAATTCAAGCAAGTGAATAATATATTTGTTGTTTCTGACAAAAGTATTTCTGTTCTAGGATGAAAGCAGGCTGTATTTCAAAAACACAGTGTGAAAGCAGACCATGTATACAACAGAATCAAAATTCCACCCACCAACCTTTTATATCAAACATAAATAAAAAAGCAGGGTTCAAGATTGTTTTAGCAGCCACTTTAAAATGCAAATTTGTAAGAGAAGGAAAAAATCTTAGTTTCTTTAAAGTCCAGTTTCTAAAGGTATAGGTATCTGTTCACGCAGATGAGGGATAGCCATTTAGAGGGAGCTTCAAAACTGCTTGGTTGCACTCAGTTACTCCTTCCAGTTTATATTTCTTTGACAGCCAGAACTGCTCCTACTAAATGTACTTCAAGGGAAACCTGTTAAGTCAAAGTCCTCTCTGTGCCAGCGTCAAGTAGAGGCTGTGAGCTCAGGCTGCACAAGAGGTTACATCTCTCAGGGGAAAGAACAGTCAGGATTTGGCCATGAAGAAGACAGATGTTTCTTCTCTGTATATATAAAAGAATACTTGTTGGCAGTGCATCTAATTTGTCATGTGCCACTGCCTACATTCAGGGAAGGGCTTTTATTTTGGCCCAGTGGAAGGATTAAGGTAGGGCAGTCATTTGGACAGCAGAAATGGGAAAGGGACAGAGGTGTTATTATTCTGTACTTACTTGGGACTAAGTCATTGTAAGCTTGATCTGGAGAAGAAACTAAGTTCATATGGGGAGCCAAATTAATGTTTTGGGATATCCTGTTGCCTGCTTTGGAAGGATTTGAGAACTCTATATGAAAAGTCTGGACTCACTGAGGCTGGGTTTTTCTAAAAAGAGGGTTGCAGTCAAAAATTTGTTACAGTTTGCCTATGTGAATGCAGTGGGACTTTCTCCAGAGTGAAATGATCTGCCAGCAGGATGAAAGACTTTGCACTACAGTCAATGGCTCTCTGGAACAGGAAAAATCAGAAAAGGAAAAATCATTCAGCTTCCTGAGGAAAGAGATGGACACTTTCTAAAGCAGATGAGCTTTCCCTTCTCTTTGCCAACTGAATTTGTAAATGTATGGGTTTATATACATACAAATAATATCACAGCCTACTTTTTCTGAAATCTACTTTTCCTTCCACATTTCTCCTCCATGTTCCATGTTTCCTCTGTGTCTAAATCTACATGTATATCAGGATATAGATGTAAAGGAGAAAAAGATGATCCACTGCTGAAGTGCTTTAATATAGTTCTGTTACAGTCATTGTAAACACTACCATTTAATCAGACGAGGATCCAGCCCTGAAAATAAATTCCCATATAACAAACAAAAAAAGTAAAATCATAAAAAAATTGAGTACTGCAAAGCAAGCTAGGAAAAACCATCCTCAGGAACTAGCAGAGCCTTATTCAGAAAACATACCCAAGAAGTTTGTCTTAATTTCTAGGCATACTAGTTCAATGCACTACTTATCATCACAAAAATGGTTTATCTGCGTAAATGTCAGACACAGAGTCGCATAATAAATCTAATCTAGAACGACTTTGTTAGGCGGGAGAGGTTATCGTGAGGTCGATTAGCCTCCAAGAGAATTTGTAAAACAAGAAGCATAAAGATATATCACCACCCCCATGTCTAGAAATGAGTGCAATTTAAGTTGTGTTTTAAAATGCAAACCTCTTTCTCAAATGTTCCTGATTAGAGATGAGTGTACATTCCTTGTCACAACGTATTTTCAACAAAACCAGCCCTTTTCTCTAAAGAAGAATTAGACATTTTAAAAACAAACTAGCTCAGACTAATACTGAAAAGCCAGAAGTATTATGTTATTTAAATAAGTTTTGGAAAAAAAGTAGTTTGGAATTTCAGAATACTTAATAAGTTTTCATTCTTATTTTTTTTGGTCATTTATCTATAGCCTTCCTTATAGGAAGGCAAAACACGAACAGCTATGTAATACTGCACAACAGCTGAAATATCACGTTATATTTCACAATTATTAAGAGCTACTTAACATGGATGGAACAACTTACCCCTTCTAAGTCTGATTCAATGAACAGACTTGAGGCTGGATTGCTTATATCCCAGTTGAGTGCCAGGACTGTTATTTTGTCAAATTAGTCTCTCTTACTTTCTCTCAAGGAATATATAAACATTTGTATTAGGAAAAGACCAAAACAGACTGTCTTAATGAGTTATTATGAATTAGGCAAAACAGGAACCTGGCCCTAGTTTCTAAAACTCCAGGTAGAAGCCTTAGCAGCCAGCCTATTGCCTACCTCAAACAACATTCTTTATCAAAACTGTGATATTTCCAAGAAATATCTTGATTTGCTGGAGATGCATTTGTTGACAGGTAAATAGGTCATCCCAATTTTTTTTATGAACTCTACTTGATAATCTTGGTCTTGTATTATTACAAGATGCACACATTACATGAAAAGAGCTGAAGGTTTTACATAATTAATATTTTGCCTACAGGGCAAATATAACAGAACAAGATGCTGTATCCTCTATAATAGTGACATTTTATTACTACATTGTGGCATTTATATGCAAAATCTCACCAACCATGATAGTAATTTTCTGTGTTAAATTATTGCTCAGATTTTGAAAATTAACTAGCAACAGACACCACAACATCAAAGTTAAAAGCATTGTTTTATATGTGGCTTCAAATTGCTTTGTTGTTTTTTTTTTTTTTCTTCTTGTCTTCCTCTGTTTTATACCACTTTTCTTCTAGGAGGGAGGGTCCATATATGTTTTTCTTGGCTAGCTGTCAATCATATTAATTCCAGCAAAATTACTTTTCTTAAATTAATCATAGCAGAGATTCCCAAGGCAAAATAAAGCATGAATGATCCCATGTTTACAAATGAAAGGGCAGGTCACTAGTGTCTAAAAGAACAAATATTAGAAAAGAACACTTTTTGTTCTGAAAAATCCCCTTATTTTACTTTATTCTTTTATGGCTACTAAGCATCAGTGACTCATTATGTTTCAAAAATTCAATATTTACTATGTATAAATAAAACAGCTATAGTTTTATTAGGGATTGAGACTTTGAGTTCAAGTTTGACAATATTTCCTAGCATAGAAGCTAGAAAACCAGTAATTTTCCAATCTTTGAAGAACATTTTTATCTCTTATACCAGTATATAGCTGTAGATAGTTAAAAACAGACATGGAGGTTAACCACAACCCATTTGATTTTTGTGATTTACAAAACAGCATTTCGACTGGTAATATTTTACAATGTCTTCAGTTTTGCCTTTTTCCTCAGAATGACATCTCTGTAAAGATGTCCTTATAGACTAGAAATACCTTTTGATCTTGTGCACTTAAGAACTGCATTATAAAAAAACTACATAAAAAGTCTTGGCAAGTCCTAAAAACAATACACATACAGAAGACATCCTGTCTGAAGATCTACTGTCTTGGCAGACATCTTGCCATTCATCAAGACATGCTCTTGGACCGTTCGCCATTACTGGCAAGGTGAACACAATTCCCTTTACAATCCTTCTGACCCATTGCTTCAGACAAACCTATAGGATGTTATTTGATCACTTTTTTCATCCCAGATGGTTTTCAGCTCCGAAATCCATAGGGTTCATTCCCACTGTAATTTTTTGTAATCTGCCTACATAAAGCAGTGAGGTAAATCTGTTGAGGCAGGATGATCTAATGTGCCTTTTAATCTGCCCCAGATATGACGTTTCTTGCTCTTTCTCCAACTTTTGCCAGTAACCAGGAAGAAAGCCAGTAGGCTTATGTCTGATCTTGATAAACTAGAAGTGATACTGATTAATGAGGACATATTTCTAGGATTAGATGAAGTATATAACCTAGCCTTCAAATGAGGACCCTCAGAATCCTAATTAAGACTCCCTCAGTTCTCTCAGGGGGACAGATTACACCCGTTGTCATAAATACAGTTCTTGAGGGGAACAGGCTGAATACTCCCAGTTGGTTATGGACTTCATCTCAAACAATTACTAAACCAAACTAGTTTCTGAGACTTTTGAAAGAGATTTTTTCAAGATTCTGAGATTTTTGCTGAGACTTGGTCTCAGTCATCTTGCTCAATTGAATTTTTTTTTTTAATGTTACCTTACCCAAGTGTGAGAGGTACAGATACATGCAGCGGTTGCACACAGGGGAAAGAAAAACTGGTTCTATATCTGACAAACATTTCTTTGAGTGACTTGACAGGTATGGCAGGAAGGGAGAAATATGTTTGCTAATAGACTCAAGATCTATAGCCCTTTCATCAGTAACACATACTCTTCCCCAGTTCTTTAAAGCAAAACTTGTTCTATGTTTTAAAAAATGGCATTGTCTTGTTTAATGAAATACTGGAAATGATCCACACTGAAACAGATCTCAAAATATGATATTATGCACCATATTGTATTAGATGCTCTGTATTGTTTGTTTCAAAGACTTCCCTACCTCCACATATAGTGACAATTCTCATTATGCTGTTCTGAACAGGATCTCTCTTTCTGTCCTTCTTGCACTCCCAGCACCTCTATTGGGTTCAATAACAGATAAATAAATGTTTTAGTTTATGGTCTGACTTTTTTCTTAAGATGGGAAGATTTATATCTCAGAATATCTCATTCTATAAATCAGATGAAGTGTATTAAAAAGTTTGTAAATGAGACTTCTGAGATCTCTCTTTTGCCCAAATAAGTGTTGCCACTGCTACTCTCTGGTAATACTTGAATTTTGCTGGGAATAAGATTACATGGTCAGAATACACAAGCTTTCAGAAAATACCTATTTAGAAATATTCTATATGCTCTATGTGAAACAGAAGTCTCCTATGGCTGACGTGGTGATACACAGGGTATGGATGAATGCTAGCTTTCTTTTCTTGTCGGTAATAGAACAGGCATATTGGCATTAGCCCCATCTTCAGGCCACATAAGAGAGAAACTCTTTGCTAACTAGCTGATAAAACATCATGGCTTCTACTTACTAGCAGGCAGGAAAAACAATATAAAGATTTTCTCAAGCATATATACCTAATTAGCTTTCTTGCCATTAGAAAAGAAAAACAATATTTCACAAGAGTTCACAGACATACTTAAATCCCATAAATGTATAGTCTTCTTGCAGAATGAGTCAGGAACTCTTAAAACATCATCTTAAAATATTTTATTACTAATATTTGGATTACTAGATCCAACTTTGCCTATGTGCAATCAAGTACCTTGAAATACCACATTTAGGCAACCATGAATGCTCTAGTCTCTTTTATCTACAAAACTGAAAATCAGCATACTTGTTTGAATGGAAGGAAAACAGTAGTAAACTTTGAAGAGTTAAGAGTCTTGGGAAGAAGTTCACCTAGACAATTTTTATAATAAAATCAGTAGAATAGGAAATCATTATATAAATATTAATAATTTTTAAAAAATAATTAGAAACACCTGTGAGAAATTTTAATAGTTTTCTTCTAGTCCCTTCCTAGAGGTCAATTACAGAAAAAGTTTCTCCCCAGTGAATTTCTTTGAAACAATATCAAGATGAATAAAGTAATAAACCTCAAAGTACCTCGCAATCAGTCCAAACTAGCACCCATGGTTATAATTTAGTTCTAACCAGATGAAATCATAAGTAACTTTTTATGAAGGAGAACATTTCTGAAGGTGAATTATCTCACTTAGCACTATCATTAAACTTCATGCTTTATATTTATTAGATAGTATCATAGTGTAATGAATTTACCTGATTCTGGCAATACTTTTATCCTCTATACCTACCTCTAGATATTGGTCTTTGCAGCTTTTCATAGAATCATCTCCCCTTCCCTTAGATCTAATGACAATCATCACTTGTATTTTGTCTGAAACCAGTCACAAGCTATTTCATGGCAAATATAAATCAATATTAATGACCAAAACCAAGTAACTTCACCATAAAAGTTAAGCCCAGGTAACTAGTTTCCTCAAAAATGCCAAAATCAAGTGTTTGTCTTGGAATTACTAAGCCAATAAATCTAATTTTATTGCTTTATAAATTCTCACTGAAGTGGGATGGAAGTACAGTTAAGCTACCTCACAACAAGAGAGCTGAGTTAGAAACCTTATTCCAGGTTTCTGACGAAGGTTTCATCCCATCAGAGAAGTAGGAACTGTGTAAATTTCTGACAAGGGAATGAAGTGTGGCCTGAAATGTATCAGCCTTATGTAGCTGCATTAGTTAATGTCTTAGGTGGATCTTTAAGCAGAGGTTTATTAAAACTGCACCAAACTGGAGGCATAATGCTGCTAATTGATAGAATTGCTAAGATGTATATGAAGTAAATCTGAACCACAAAGCACAGATTCATGAAACGACTTGCACTAATCCAACTTGCATCTTGAACTGTGCTATGCCTTGATTTACTACTACAGGTTATACAGTATGATTAGGCTAGACCAAAAAAAACCTGGGGGTGGGGGAGGTATTTTCTTATCTTAAACTGGTTAACTCAGTTGAGGTTGAAATATCAATGAAGGATGGTCAACTTAATTTTCACTTAAAATAAGCTATTTAGCTTCAAGTTTAGAAAAGGACCTGAAGATTAATTTGGCCTGCTAAAATTTAATATGACTTGTCATCACTGCCAATATATCCTGAGCTGGTTAGCTTCCTTTTGCCAGCCTAAATGAAGAACTCCCCTTTTTCAAACACAGGTGTAATATAAAACTATTGCAAATTCCTCATTCCTGACAACATCAAACAGCTGTCCCATATTAGCTAGGACTTACAACATCACATGGTCCTCAAGTTACCACACAGATAGAAATCATTTCACCAAGAAGTATTTCCACAAGGTAGAAGTCACCTCAGGCACATGATTGCACTCAAAGGAGACTACAAGGTAAACAATATATAAACAGTTTTGACTTTCATCATTTGAAGATCCTATGATACCTGGGAATTATAGGTTTACATTGTTGAATAACAGAGATACACAACACCCTATTCTGAAAGACTGTAAGATATCAAATTTCAAAGTTGCAAAATTACACATTGAAAATTTGTTTCATATAATTTTAATAGATTTTTAATATACTGCTTCTAGATTTCTTCCTCAACAACCACTACAAATGAGCTCACTGCAATTAGGAATATCTGAGCTGGATTGTTGTCTGTCACAGACATGCACTGAGCTAAGCCCATGTTCTATAAGTCCCAGAAATGAATGGGGAAGAACTGAATGTGACCACATGCCACTGTCCTTCCATGTTATAAACACAGTATTTCAAATTAGGACATGGACTGGAAAGTTGCTCTAGCTTGGTTGTCCAGGTGCCTGCAATTGTAAGGGGCTGAACAACCAGAAACAGAGAAGTAAAGCCACTCCCTGTTACTGGTAAACCTTCCCTTTGCCTCCATCAGGAAGGTAGGCCATGTGGTATAATGATGGAAAGCTTTTATGTGAAGAAATGTCTGAGTTATTCAAGAATGGTAGCTTTTTCTGTTAGCTACATCTATAGAGGACAAATGTGATTTATTACTAATTGGTTTACAAATAGGTTAGGAATAAAAATAAGATTGTGAAGTCTTCAAACTCTAAAAGAGGGCACCTGATAAACGTTTGTCCTATGAAGCCAACACAGATATAATCCAAGGAAAAAATACTTATTCTTTTTTGGAAGTTCCACATCTGTTGCTTGTGAATTTCCATTTACCAATAATGCCAAGACATCTGTACTTAGTGTTCTCAAGAAAGCTCACCTGAGCATGTGAGATGTTGAACCTTGGTTAAGTCACATGTATATGATCATCTAATTAGGTCTATTGTCTTAGTCTGCTACTTTGATTTCACTGAGAGTTATTTTTTGTTGTTTTTTCTTTGTTTCTTGACTGCTCCACTGACACACACTAATGAGCATTCATTTTTTCTAAGAAACCACACTGGGTAGTAACAACACTGAATTTAGCAGATGATAACCTGGAGACATCCAGAACATTCTTAGAACATTTATATTCAGTGAAGTTTAAACATTCATTTGAAGGCCTTTGAACAAAATTCTGTTTTTAATACCCTGTGCTAAGGTCATAGTTTAGGGGAGAAAGAACAAGTACATTCTGCACTAAAAGAACACCAAGCAGCTTTTTGCTTATTCAGAGACTTAGCTCATTCTGTATTGTCAGCTCTTAAAAGGCTATGAAATCTAACCACCAATCTAGATTATTGCATAAAGTACCATGTCCCCCTACACAAACAAATAAATAAACAAATGTTACCAAGGAAATTATTTGAAGGAATGGCCAGTGATTAAAAGATCCAAGCATCACTGTCATGCTATCAGGAAATGCTTTAAATGATGGAATTATGTTTCTTTTATGGAACTGGATTTGAGTAGATAATGGCACACCTAATAGTGTGTAATGGGACTCCTACCTGCCAGTCTCATCTTGATTTTGAAGGTAGCAGTTGATTGTGTTGATTAAAAAGCTAAATAAACGACCATATAGAGATTTTGCCAAGAGATCCCGGTAAAATTCTGCAATCTCTATAGTGTGCCTCCGTACAATCATGTCCCCTGTGAGAGAAAGCAGAAAATGGAGATGAAAGCATGTTGTAAAGCTTGCCTTAAGTAATTTTAGTTACAGTAAATTTAGTTACAGTTACTTCTCCTTTGCCAAACCTATACGTGGTGTTAGTTTTTTTCTGAAGCCTCCAGTGAAAGATGAAAAGACTGTCAACACTTGCAAGATCTTCAGTTTGGAAACATGCACCTTTGTACTTTTTTCAATAGAAAAGGGTATGAGTACCGCTCAGAACTAGCATGTTACTGAAAAGAACATTTTCAAATCTTTTTTTTTTCCAGGACACTCTTGTTGACTTTAGTTCTTAGTATTAATATCTAACCTGTTTTCTTGACACACTTTTGTAAGATTAATCAAGTTAGGAGTCCATCAGGGTCAGACTGCAAAACTGATTTGCTCCATAGTACAAAGACATTTCTAATTCAGTGGTCCAGTCTGACTTATTGCATGGCAGATAATCCTACACATTCCTCAGAGAGAAAATTTACAAGACCGTAGAAAAAATAAGAAACAAAAATTATCTGCTTTTAAAATTCTCAAAACAGAAGGATCAAAATGCCACTAGGTCTGATCTATGACAATGTAAGCTTGGAGAAGATTACCTTTAAAATACTGAACATCAGTTGTTAAGGCTGAAGCAAGCTCATCTGGTGAAACCTGCAGCATCCCTGCCACTGAAATGTAAAGAGAATTTAAAGAAAGCCTGATTTGTGCTCTACTGCATAATTTATTTTTATAACAGATTTTCTTATATAGATGCTATTTTTGAACAGTGAAAGAACCCACACATTAAAGAAAAGACTGCTGTCATAGGAGTAATCAAAATTAATGAACACATAAAATCGGATTACTATAATCAGCACTTTGTGAAGTTTGAATGTATCTGTATATTACATTACAGCTTTCTTTCCCCTTTAAAGATTACTCAGGACTTTCCCCAGGGCTTGGCAGACTTTCTCTGGTATTGGAGTTAAGGTATGCTACTTATTGACATTCTGTATCCATAAGCCACTTTGAGGAGATTTGTTAGTGACCAAGAGGGCAAACTTCAAAGCATGGAAACAAGAGACCCTTTTAAGACATAGATTTTGAATGTAAGGAATTCAATTCAATGCAAATTGTTCAGCTGTTAACAAGCAGCACAAGAGCATTTTAAAAGACAACTGCACAAAGTGCACTGTACAATTTCTTTTGGCAAATTATATCATTAAATATGACATTGAATTAGATAATTTGCAATACTAGATTTTATTTCATCTCATAAAAATCTGTAGTTTATAAAACATCCAAGTCAATTGGATATTGTCTTCCCACGGTATAACTTATTAATTCCCACAGTAATAACTTATGAATTTTCAGAAGTAATTTTTTTTCTCTCCCTGGAATTGTGTTTCCATCTGTCAGTGGATCCAAGCAACTGTCCTGCTGTGGGACCAAGCAGGCAATGCTCCAAGGTCATGTCCTACTGACCTTGTTCCAGTAGCTGCAGGTCTGACACGAATGCTGTCTCAGCGTCTGTCAGAGCTGTAAAGCGAATGTCTCCAAGATGCAAAATTGCTGAGAGAATTACAAACAGGTTCTCCACCTCCTGCACGTATTTTATACAGAATTAAAGATAAAGAAGAGATCTGTTGGGCACACCAGTGAAAGGCAATGCTTATAAAAAAATACAAATTCTATTTGTGTCATTGGCATTTGCTAAGTTAAAAAGTATTCATGTGTGAACTATTAATAAGATTAGAAATCAAACTGAACCTAGCTAGGACATAAAACAATTTTACCCTTTTTTTTTCTTTTGTTTTAATATAAATCACATCAACTACTGAATTAAGCCAGTTTTTCAGACTATGATCAAAAATACTGAAGTATCTTTAATGGATGCATTATTTCTGCAAGAAATAAATGTATCTTCTCCATAGAGAATTTCCATCAAGACATTTTCTGTATCTGGGAATAACAAGGTTTGTTTTTCCCTCAGCCAATTGCATTCACAAACAAAGTGTCTAGCTCTAAATTGTAACAGGTTGCTGGCAGTAAAAGCTGTAGTTAAGGTCTAAAAAAACCAAAAGCAACCTGCCTGAACCACAGACTTTACTCCATGATTGCATGCTATGTTCTGATGCCTCTAAGGCTGTGAAGCAGTTATCTAGGGCTAGATATTTCCTGGCCTCATTTTTACGACAGCAATGAGAGAACTAATTTTCTTGTGGTTTTTTTGGTTGGTTGGTTTTTGTTTTTTTAAATTCAAGGAAAAAATGATCCATGAAATATGATCCAAAAACGCTAAAACATGAAAAACATTGTACGTTTTTGGAAGTTTTTTTAAGGTCACTTATGTAACAACGGTGCTCCCTTAAAATTATAAACCAAGAGACCTGATATCCACTATAGCATTACATGGCTTTATGCACAGGAAAGTTAATGGATAATTCTTGAAATATTTTTGAAAAATGATATTTGGAACCTGATTCTACTGAAACAGTAGAGGTGACAGAAGTTTCACTTACTGGAATTTGCAGAATAAGATTAAAAACTACACTACAAATTAAATACTTAGCCAATACTTCCCCTTCATTCTCAGGTGACAGCAATGACTTCCCAAAACACTGAAACCAAGCTTGGATGACTTTTCATCAGTTTTCAAAAGCAACAGGTCAAAAAAAAAAGCTTTTCTTATTCTTGTTCCTTTCTCTAATAAATATGCCCATAATCAGAGGACATTAAAAAAAGCTTACAGTCTTTCTGGGATACAGACTACAGCAACTCTGATGCTGTTTAAGCAAGTTTGATTTTCTAAACTACATTTTAAGACAGGAACTTCAATCTCTTATTGTATGAGATAGATGTAAATAGGGCAACAGTATATTTTTCTATTACACAGTACCAAAACTGAAGATTAAGAAAAGATATATATACAGGCAAAGTCTGAATAAGATAGCTCTTACAGTGGAAGAACTGTGACGCTAATATGTCATTCAAACTAGAGTGTTATACCTTCTTGGGAAGGCCTCTTAAGCAAGATGGAATGCACACTTGTACAGCATACTTCTTGTTTGTTAGCTTGTTTGGAACTGGTTTGGGGGTGACTGTACAGCACACAATTGCAGCAGGCTGGAATAGCTGTTTCTTCTGGTGATTTTGGTAAGGCCTCAGGTTTAGTTCACATTTCAGATTCTCAAACACTTTCTCATTGTGCTCTAAGATGCATGTTCCCTCAACTTTAAAACAATTTTTTAATAAACATTAATACTTTGCAAGATACCATTACAGACTGCTAAGGAATTTTTACGTAGTTCTTCAAAAAGAGAATCTACTCTATCATTAAATGTGGCTGGATGGTCAAGGAATAATACATACAGACCTTTCCAACTACCTCAGAAGTAATGGGCAGAAATTTTAGATGTGTTTTATCTACATAATCCCCTCTAACCTCCAGCACTGGAGATCAGCCTGCAGTACTCTGGAGCTCCACAGATCTCTAGCCTCCTAAATGATTGTTCTAATGTTGCCCAGATATAGAAGATCCTTAAAGATGGTTTACACTTTTCTGAAAGGCAAATTACTTCCTTTCAAGAACTCTGAGCAAAGTCAAGTGCTGGATCCAAAAGAATACTCTATGTAAAGTGTTCTCAGACAGTTTCTGCAGGCTTCTAAAACATGATTCATTATGCATTCAATTATTTATTTATGGGCTGAACCTGTTCCTCAACAGAACAGAAATGTTCATGAAAGAGCTAGGAAGATCCACCCATCTGTGAACACTGGGCTAAATACAGAAGTGCCTGGAATGTTTGCTGCTGAAGTCTACAGGTACAGAGCTTGAGCCACTAAGAGTAAGGAATAATTCTGTCAAATATAGCCATATGTGTTCAATTTTGTACATGGCCCTGTTAATATTCATGGCAAAACCTTATTCTATATTAAAAGGTGGCATAGGTTACCAAAGAACATTTGTTACTACCTTTACTAGGGAATACCAAACAGCTACATGATGTACCATCACCACAGAATTCTACCTCACACCTAAATAATATCTTCAGAAAACTCACAGGTTTGTGGTTTTTTGTTTTTGTTTTTTTTTCTGATAGCCCTTGATCCCTTTTTATTACAACTGTTGCCCATCTGTCATCTCTTATGATAATTTAACATACTGTTACACTTTTACTCCGCTTTTTCTTATGACACTAAATATCATGTAGGGGTGAATAAGTTTTTACTTCCTTCTACTGTTGCTTATGCATTTGTTTTTCAGAAGTGTCCCAGCTACAGTGTGCTAGATGGCATATACATATGTCAGGAATATGGGGAGTTTGTTAAATATTCTAGTATCCTGAAGGGAATTACGCAGTTTACATGAGTTCTTACACTCAGCCCTCCATTTCTTCTGATTCCCATCACACCTCTGTTCTCCAGAAACTCTTGATTAACTTTCCAAATTATCTTCCTCATTAGCTTTATAGGATTAAAGACATACATTAGACCTATCTTCTTGTTGCCTTTTTTTTGGGTTAAGTCAGCTCTTTCAAGTTACCCAGCTCTAATTTTCTTTGACTAAATATTTATTTACTTCTTTTCAGGTGCTTCTAGCAAAGGCATTTGGAATGTGTGTTTCACAAAATTAAAAGGGACAGGGAGATAATCAGGAAGAGGGAAAAATTCCTGTGGGTTTTATGAGGTTTCAGTCATATGGGATTTGATTGTTTCTTTTTATCTATGTAATTTAATTGTTCAGAGTATTATACCTTGAAGCTGTTTTGTGAATCTTTAAGAATGAAAAAGATTTACATTGTTGGTGCTGTGTCTAATTAAAAGTGATTACAGTAATTTCCCTGGAGTGAACTAGTACTGTATACTGTTTCAAGGTCTTAACCAACAGAAAAAACCAGAAAGACAGAATGGCACTTCTTTTCTCCACAAAAGGTTATCAGTAAGAGTTCCTTATGGCCTACTTTTAACTAACATGGTGATTTTAGCCACAAATAACATAAGCTTGTGTAACTTACCAGGCTATTGAATCCCATAGCACCCAGAGCTTGCTTTAATATGGCTAATTTCTCCCTGTTTTGAGGGTTGGCTGTTAACATTGCCTCTTCCAGTACAGTCTGGCTTAGATACCTGCACAGAGGAAAAAGAACATATATAGTATTTACAAGGCCGGTGCGCAAACTTTTGAGGTTAAAAGCCAGCTTTGTCCTTCTAACCACGGTTTTTTATGGATTTTTCTCAGCCTTTGGAGGGACCGATACCAGTGACAGAATGCTCCTTATTTCTTTCCTTAAGCTTTTGCTTAAGGCTCCCCCCCTGCCAAATTTAGCCCTACATGTAAGCTAAAACTTCAGCTTTAATTTATACCACTGACAGTTTTGCCATTCTTGCACTACCAGAGATTCCCCTTCAGAAGTAAGATTTGAGAAGATCCTCTGATAATTCTGACTGCTTTAAATTCCCCTCCTGCTGGCTAGGGAAAAGATCAGCTCTTATGTGCCTGATCCCATGATGATCATTCGCTCCCTTAGCAGCTGAATGGGTGACAGGTATACTCAGCATCTCTTAGAACAAAGTAGTAACTAAGTACAGAGAGTAGTAAGTATACAGGCTTTAAGCTCTACTTCTTTGCACACTGTGAAGCAAAAGGAAATTTCACAGACCTTCCCAAAAATAATTAGAAGAGAGAAAGAGAGACACCTAGTGCAGCAGCTAACTCAGGAAAGAAAAAACAGAACCAACATAAAGAGTAGTAACACAAAACAGAATAATCAAAAACTATAATACAACAGACTACTGAAGAGCAGCAATCTAACCTTTACAGTAATTTATTCTGACCCTCTTGAAATATCGATGGGCCAGATTTTTAAAAGTATTCAGGTATCTTCACATAGCTGAAATCACTAAGAATGAGGTGTCTGAATATCTTATGGGATCTGATTTTTATTTACATCATGCTGAGAATGTAAAAATATGTCTTCTTTTGTCATTATCATTAAATTATCATTATTAAAATACACATTCATCGTACAATCTACAATCTTTACAAAGGGCACGTACATCAACAAAAGAATTCCCCACATCTAAATCAAAATAACATCATCACAACACCAACAAAGGTGGACAATTTAGCAACACTCCACCCCTCATCCCTTCACCACAAACAACAAAAATTCCCCATAATTATTCTGCTCTCTAATAATGCTCAGTCCACGATCTGTCACATAAAGATGGGAAACAATGTTAGTTTAATTTCTGGCAATTCTTGTTCACAATCCTATTCTAATTGCACCATAGAGGAGACACTTTCAAAATAAAACTCCTATTACTACAAAAAATCTGGCAATGCTCTAGTAAGGGTGTTAGCTCTTGTAAAGGTGGCCTTTTATGTGAATGTGTGTAGCTTTTAGAAACACATGGAAGAATGATTTAGTGTTTGCACTTTTCTAACTGATAATGATGTTCATGAGGTATATGCGATGCAATGCAGAGCACATTTTTAGTGGATTGATACCAGACTTACCAATGTGGATTTCCCTTGTAGTGATAATGGCATAAATTACCCCAGCAGGTGGGCAGAGGAAGAATGATGGGGAAAAAACTGTGTGCCTGGGTGCATAAGCACTTTTTGCACCCACAGGAGAACTCAGAGAGCAGATATCTCAAGTACAAACAAGCCTCACATCAGTGGCTAAAGCCGGTGAATTAACACAACCTTTGAGAACGTGGGTCTGTGCGCACCACTGCCAGAGCTCTGCACCACTTCCTTGAGGTTACTAAAAACATTAATTTTATCCAGACCAGGAAGATACAAGTGATAGCACAGCTGTCAAATTAGCTAGAGCAGATGATACAAAGTATATGCCAGCTTTATGGTTTTCTTCCTGGGGTTTTTTACATTGCCTGTAGGTTTCAAAAGGAGGCTAGAATACATCTGATACCGAATCTGGCATAGAACCTACTGGTATAAAGGTTAATCCAGCAGAAAATTTTCCACTGTTCTGAACTGCTGTGTGAGCTTATACCAGTTCAGTGTTGTGCATCGTGTGTTGGTGGCATTTTTGATCCATAATTAGGAGATTTACAGCAGCAGCTACTCTGCTGTCAAAACATCCTATTGTTGAATGGTCGGAGGAGTTGGAAGCTTATGGCCATTTCTGCAAAAAAAGCCTCCTCACTGGTGTTCTCCCTAAATAACTCTTTGTCTCTCTCTTTATGTACTGAGCAGGGAATACTCTTTCCTGTCCTGTGAAGAGAATATTGCATGCTTCTCTTCTTTAAGCAACCCCATTTAAGCTGGTTAAAAACCAGCTCTTTTTAGCATAGTTAAAGTGCTAGTGGGTGTCATTGTAGCAAAAAGGTGTGTGAACACTACCAACACATATCAAAGCAGGCCATGGAACAGCAAAGTGGCCCAGAACACTCACTCCCTTGGAGGAAGGAGCTGAGCTGTGATATGAACCAACACGCGTCAGTTCTTGCCTTCAGCACAAGCACTTCTTGCTGATACAGCAGGGGGCAAACTGGGTCCTTGCCAAACCAGGTGCCTGTGGCTCCAACCACCCGTCCATAAACTGCAGCATCTGCTGGGACATGCCTGTTGGAAGAGAATCTGACTTTCCCAGTATAAATCTTCTGAAGATTTAATCAGCAGATGTGCTGGTGCCCTTGGAAATGGCTGCAGTTGGGCATTTTCTAAGGTGTGCTTCCATTTAGAATCAGTTTCCCCTGTCTAAAAGCAATTAAATTCTTTTATAACATGTCATGAGGCCCACTCATTCTCCAAACTATTTAAGGACTAATGAAATATGAAAATTGCTTTGAAGATATGCACATTCAACTGTTATATGTTTATAACATAAAGTATATGCATATTAAGGATGGATTAATTGTATAGAGTACTTGGAACTGTTGATGGATATCATACAACTCCCCCAAAATGCAGAAAATATACAGTGTAGCAGAGTGGGGGTATAATATATACTAGCTGTACAAGGAATCATATTTCTCTAATCATTAAGTTCATTCTACATCAAAAACATAGTGACATTTAGATAGAAATACAAATTATTTTTTTTTGCTTGTAAAACTGTTCCCTGGCATCTCCTTTCCACCTTAAAGGCCCTGAGGATGAAAAGGGTTTGAGACACCCTTTGTATTAATATTACTACTATCACCTATTTATGCTTAAAAACCAAAGTCCAGAACAAATTTTAAATTATCACCTCTTCTACAAAAATAAGGACAGGGGAAAGAGATGTGTCACAGTGCAAAAGTCCTAATAATAATGAAACATTCTTTCACTGCAGATACATCATTATTCCATAAAATGTAGACATTTTTTTTCAATATCTGTAGCTTTCCTCATATTTATAGTGCATTTTTGTCTTCTGACATTCAAATGGCCTAGATAGAATTGCATTGCCAGTGATGAAGAGGGATTAAACTGCTTAAAATTTCCACTGTGAACCTATTATGGAACTTCTAGTTATTATTTTTACTTAGATTTTTGTTATTGCAAACTGTAGTGTTATAGCCATCACATTTATGAAAACCTATGCTGTTACTAGAGTGTGTAATGCTCCTATTAGTTTCCAATGAGGTAGTCTGTGTTCAAATGCAAACCAGACCTGGTGACTCCTGAATTCCTTGTTGCTGAAAATTTTAGTAAAAGAGGTACTACTGCTACACAAGCCAGAGATGATGTTCCCCAATATCTAATGCATGCAGACTGTGCACCAATGGTGCACATAGTTTTATTAGCTTTACTTGCATATCTCTGTGTGCAAATTAATTCTGCAAATGCATATTAATATTAGCTTACTGAAGCTTTAGAAAAAGATTCTCAGATTTTGGCTGAAGTCGAGCCTTTTAGTTGAAGGTAGCTGCTCAGACAAATGATATTTATATCTCTGGTAAAAGTGATGAACCAGTGTATGCAGTTCTAATAATTAACTCCTTTCTACTGACTGTTGAACCATTTGTTTAAATGCTACCATGTCAACATTTGCATCAGACTAGTACTCTCAACAGACAGCTTATCAGCATACAAAACAGTTTTAAGGACGTGTGATCAGTGACCGTTTATTTCAAAAAGAAGAAACGTACTGATCCACAAAATGTTGTGGGTTTTTTTAAGAAGATAAATTAATTAATAATTGTAGTATAGTCACTTTCAGTAAAACACAATGCTGCATTAGACAATTTTTGTCTCTCTGTAAAAGAGACTGATTTTTCTTCTAACAGTTCTAATTTGCAGCATTGTAGCAATCTCATCTATTCTAGTCTATCAAAGAAGAAAAAAGACTAGAAGAAAAAAATCAATGGTGGTAATTTTCCAGTATGTTGCTTATCATAATACACAGTTTTTCAACCGTCATTTGAATGACTTCATAGATCAAATTTTCAGGTAGGGGTGTGGCTGGTGTGTCCAAGAATATAAAAAACTACTTACTATGACATTAAATTCTGTATATATTAACTACCCATATAATTCAACAATTACCTGTTTATCTTATCATTCTCATTATAATTATTACACATCATTGTAGCTTGTATTATTCAACTTCTACCTGCAGTAAAGTTTGTAATTTGGTACATAGATCTCAAATATAAAGAAGAAATACATAGGAACCAATGTCAGCTTACCTGAACAATACTGAGTTTTTGTGACATATGCATATTTCAAAATTTCTTACATAACCCTACTGGTTAAAAACTTTCTTTACAGTAATATTGTTTTGACTATCAGTTTGCTGCTATGCCAAAAGCTCAGCAAAACAATATTTGATTTGGATTGAATTTAAGTTCATTTATTTTCTTTTGAACTGTCACCCAATAGCATTTAGTATCAAATGAAGTAATCTGCCTCACTGAACATAAACAAAACATGTAATTTAATTTCCTTACAAGACAAGCAAAGGAAATAAAAAGTAAGACTCACAAAATTATTACAAAAGGTGAGTCTTTTTATTCTGTCTTTCTTGTTAGAACTGTTATGTTTTTACAAAATCTGTGAAGAGAGAAAATTAAACAAGTTCCAAATTTTATAATTAGGGGATTTAATTGAAAAGAGGGTACTTCTTTTCTGGTTACTGTCTCACAGTCAGCATGACCCAGAGAAAAGATCTGGAGCTTCCCCATTCTATGTGTCAGGTAGTCCATTTCAAAGTGAATTCAAAGCATCCAGAGCATGAGGGGATACTGAACCTTCATGTTTCACACCCCAGGTAAGTAAGTGCTACAACTTCCCTGTTAGCTCCTGGCAAGGCAGAAAAGCTTAGCACAGTCCAATCAGGAAGATTCACCTTCTTTCGGTGGGAAGCTCAAAACCACTACAGGCTTTCAAAAATAAGTTTTCTTGATATTTTGAAGCATAGTCAAAGCAAAGCCAGAAAACAATCACCTTTTGACCCTGGATTTACTCCCCAATCTTGAAAAGCTGCTTCACATTCTCATCAGAATTCAATATATCTATAAACTTCCTGGCTACAGTCATCAAAGTCTACAGACTGTGGTTATCAGTGTTTCAAGGGAGATCTGAACTGTTGATGTATGTCACATAGGGAACTTTTCTGATCTCTAGCAAATAAAGTTTGACAAATAAATGATATTTTGCACTAATCAACTCTTTACACAACTGGAGTCATAAAGTACTTCAAGCTGTATTGTTTATAGTGGTTAAGTGAGAAAAGAAGACCTTGGTACACAACGCTGACCACAGAGATCCCAAGGCTTGCCACAGGGACCTTGTAGTAGCAAGCCTTCCTAAGGACTGTTATAAACTTTGATATTTCACTAACAGAGTAAATAAGGCATGATCAAAACACTATCCCAACACCTAACCACTTTGCATTTATAAAATCTGACACTTGAAATGTTCAAGTATTCTATAAGAATAGCCACTTTATGACATGTACCTATATATATTATTGCTGTTTATCATACAGAACTGTCTGGTTCATTACAGTGGTTCAACTCATATCTGAAAATGAAGCTGTCTGAAAGAGATTAGTAGGTTGCATCCACTTCATCACAAATTCCCTTTTGTCAGGACAGTTAAAGTTGGGCTCCAATTAGAGAAGAAGAGAAAGCATGGTTTTGCCAGATGGACACTTCTTTTCAGAGGGCTTTCCTGAAGTAAATACATTCTGTCATGAATAATTAAGGGAATTCTTGGCAGGATTATATCATTAAGTGTTTCTAAGTCCCTATAAAAATTTAAGATAAATCCCTATGATGAAAGAAAAGGGATTTTTTTTAAAGTTAGCATCTAGCTGCCTGCTAACTCCTTTCCTGATAGAGGATGAGTGCTGACACAACTGCATTTTGCTGTAGAACTTTCTGGACTATAGCAGGCTTGATATAAGGGAAACTTAATACAAAATTAATTGTTAGTCTTGAAACTTTATTACAGATGATAACTCAGTGCAATAAATGTTGTTTGTGGTAATAAGGATTTCAGCGATCACAGTTAACCTCTTCAGTAAAAAAGCTCTGGTTGTAGGCAAAAAGCTTCATTTTCTAATTGCTTATACTCAGAACAATTCACCCGTTTGAGGTCTGAGAGTATTCTAAAGCTTCTGGTCTGTGCTCAGACTAGAAACAGAGGAAATATCTTTCATATAAAAAGAAAAACACAGAAAAAAAGGGGTTGAATAAGGTTATTTATGCTACTTTATTGGCCAGAGAAAGTGTCAGGGACCAGATGAAAGAACATTTTGTCAGGGAATTAAGCCAAACATGAATGAGTATTATAAAGATACAATTTAACTCAATTGTAAAATAAGACAAAGGGATAACTGAATGTACAAATTCAAGACAGGTAAAGCTGATTAGGCAGTGGATCATCAGAAAACCATTTATCATAAACTAAATGAGAATGAAATATGCTTTGATACTGCAAAAAATCAATCATCATATGTAACACACTTATTTACATATGCCAATAAGAGAGGCATAAAATACTCAGCATGGTAAAGCTTCAATTGGAATATTCTGTGTGATTTTGGGCATGCCATTTCAGGGAAATCAGGATCAGTCAGAGAAAATCCAGAGGAAAGCAATAGAAAAATATATCAGAAAAATGACTTGGAGCAAAAGACTTCATTAAATGTAGCCTACAGAAGACTGAGAAAAATATGGCAAAAAGGAGAAGTCCTACAATCTGCCAGTCTTTTGGGCCCAAAACCATGGACGTGGAAATACCACTACTTTACACAGCTGACCTGAGGGACACAGAAGAATAGCATGGTAGAGCATGAAACATATCTTAGAGAAATGAGCCAATTTCAAGGACATTCAATATGTGAAGGTACCATAATAGAACTAAGACATGAAGATAATTTCCAACACTCACTTCTGGATTTTGATACTGCATTCCTATCAGATTTTCAGAGGACATCAAATTGGGGGGAACAGCCAATATGCTGGAGGGTAGGGCTGCCCTTTACAGGCTGAACCAATGGGCCAAAAGGAACTTCATGAAATTCAGCAAAGAGAAGTGCAAAGCCCTGCAGTTGGAAAGTCCTGCAGTTGGGAAGGAATAAATCCCTGCAGTGATACAGGCTGATGAGCTGGGGAGCAGCTCTAGGGAAAAGTCCCTGGGGGCCCCGAAGGCAGTGAGCTGGGCCCAAGCTGGCAATAAGCTCGGGCAGCAGAAATGGCCAGTAGTATCCAGGGCTGCATCACTGGAAGCATTGCCAGGACCCTAGGGGTTGTTTCCCCCTGCCCTGCACTCACTGTTAGACCACATCTACATATTGCAGCCACCTTTACGTGCACGCACACACACACACAATACAGAAGACATTGCTAAAGTGGGGTGAGCTCAGCGGAGGGCCACCTCAATGGTTGGGGCTGGAGGCATGATGCGGGAAGCTTGTTGAGTGAGCAAGGCTTGCTCAGCCCAGGAAAGGCAAGGCTCCAAAGACACAGACATCCTTGGAGGTTTTCAAGACTTGACTGAACAAATCTCTGAACAACCTGATCTGATCTCACAGCTGGCCCTGCTTGGAGCAGGTGGTGCACTAGGAGCCTCCTAAGTCCCTGCCAAAATGAATTATCCCTATGATCCCATGAAACATATTAAACTTATTTCTCAGACATGCTGGGATTTTTTTGAACCTCATATAAAACCAGTAATTTTGGCCCCAGAAGAGTGGAAGACCAAAAAAAGGTACGTCTTGAATTGTTGGGGACACTACCTTGACCTTTGAACAGTCCCTAAAAGACAAAAATTGAACATGGCTCTTACAGCCATTAAGATATCTGAGGACAAATAAGTTTTATTTAGAAATTTACAGTGTTTAAAATTTGAAGAGGTGACAGTGTTCTAAAATCAGAACAATCTTAAATATGAGAGCCTTAACAAAGGATGAGTCAAAGTAGGAAGAGAATATTTGTGCACTGCAACTCTTCTGCTTAGGTCAGCAACCCTTTTCACTAGTTTATCTAGTAGTTAAAATAGCACTGCATTATTATTATTTTCTGAGGAGGAAAATGTCTTCTCACCTTGGAAATAAATATTTGGACACAAAGTTCTAAACAGTCTTTCTTTTTTAAAATTTTAGAAAACTTAATTTTTAAAGAAATTAACTTAAAATTTTAAGAAAAACTGATACGAACAATTTATCATCAGGAAATTTCCAGACACTTTGATCACGCTCTATGAACTAGAAATCAAAGAAAACCTCTTTTAGGATTTTTTTTTTTTTTTAATATCTTCAAAATATCTGGAGAAATGGTATTATTGGTAAGTCAGAAGATTTCCATCAGTAGTTTTAGGGAGAGCTGGGGCACAGGGCCAAACTCCTGAAATTTAGGAAGACATCCCATGCAAGCTGATCAAAATAATTGTCAGGATACCTGCTGTGACCACCACCAACATCTCCAAGCTAATTCAGCTCAGCTTGATTTTGTATCTAAACAATAAATGCTTTGTACCTTCCACATGAAATTATTAATTCGTTAGTCTAGCAGGTTGACTGAAAAACAATCCTTTCTTGTACAAAAACACTCAGGGAAGATAAGGTTTTTATTCTACTGTTTCCAGGTAAATGTACACTAAATGAATTCAATTTTACTTTATTTAGATCTTAGTTCGTATGTTTTATGAAGTGGGAAAAAAGATAGGGCTGAAAGTCACTACAGAAACTTTGCTTATTCCAAATATCATCCTGAGGCAGAAAATCACAAGTTTAAAGATTCAGAAATGATAGAATCATATTCCTGGCAAGAACTGGGGACATGAATGCGAACGCAGCTAAAACAGTCCTGGCATTAGCTTATGAATCAGTTAAGTTTTCTCTTTTGTTTAGCTGTTGCAATAGATTTTCAAAGAACTTGTCTGTTTGTACAGTAGATCCTGTCTTGATACAAAGAGTTGGACCAGATCTCTGGAGGTCTCTTTCAAACCAAGGGCAAAGGAAAATATTATTTTTCTCTGTTTATATTCCTGTAGTTGGTGAAAGAAAGAAAAAAAAAAAAGAAAAAAATACGCATGAGAAGAGCTGAATGTCATAATCTGTTCTTTTCTGAGATACCAGGGTAACTGGTTCCTGTGAGGAATTACTTTTATGGTGTGCTTTCTTATTCTGATACACTTGCCCATGTGTCATTTCTCTGCTACTAGTAGGATTTCTCTTAGGTAACCCCTAAAGAAACAGAATAGTATCAACTCCTATTCTAGGACAATTGGCCACACTATCAGTACATTTATTTTGCTAAAAGAAGTTTGAGATCAGTGAGTAAAGAATTCACATGGAAGCAACAAAGAATGAATATTTAACATAAACAAATAACTAAATACAGGACTCTGTATCAATAATTGTTTATGCAATACAAGCCACTGAGGATCATGCTATTAACCAGAAATTCTGTATTTTTTCTACAAATCCCTAATTTCTTTTATAAAAATGATGTACAAATATAAGTCCTAATAGTCATTCACTAGTTGAAAATAGCTATTAAAACCCAGATGCTGACATTTCATATTTATTTATACAAACCAGAACTTTTTTGTTCTCACTTAAAGAACAAAAAATCCACACTTTTTTTTTAATATCATGCCATATTCATGTGGAAACCTGCCATACAGTAATTCTCCAAAACGATTATGGGCTGTCCAGTTAAAGAAATTCAGAACAGAGAAATGAAATCAGGCTGTTTCAAAACATCATCTTTATCCTAGATATGATTTTCTGCATACCTTCCCCTCACACAGAGGTATCCAAATTCTTTGTAATTGTGGTGACAGGCAGGAAATAGAACTGACTTGTCACTTGCTTTGCATGAGCTGGTTGATGAGTCAGCTTTATAGGCAACTGATAGGAAATACTGTGTTTATATCCTCAAGAGAGCATGTCACTTAGACTGAATGGATTCAGATATGTCTATTGAAAGCATTCATACAGTTCTAGTGCTGTAAAGGCTTTTATTACAGCTTGACCTTAATTAAAATGTGTCATTAAAAAATGCACACAAGTATCCTCTTAGTGTTAGCTTCTGTAAAATGTTGCATCAATTGTTCTAAAAACAAACACAGACCATGTACATCATGACATCATATTTAATGATTTCAGGCCACTGGAACAACAAGAAAGAGACTTACATTTTTCTTGCCAGGTTTACATGTACTGTGAAGTAGAATAATGATTTATTGCACCACTGTATATTGTTCCAATTCAGCAAAACATTTATGTGTAACTAACTTCAAACCCATGCTTCATCCCACTGATTTCAGTTGAATCTTAGTATCACAATAAAGGTTAATATGAAGCACAACTGGAAGTTATCGGTTGACACCCTACATTGAGCTTTGATTCACTATGAAAGAAAGGAAGGTAGATGAGGTGTTTAAATGAGACAGCAGGAGGTAAGTAGTACTGGAGACTTAGACTTAAAGCTGCCCTAAGCATTGCCTACATAATTTCTAGGCACATCACCTTATCATAAATTTACTTCTACAAAATGCAATGCAGTGTTACACAAGGATTCCTGAACTATACCTATACAACCTAGGTGTAGTACAGAAAGCACAATAAGTGCGGCTAATTACCTCAAACGGAACATTGTCCCAACATAGCTATGGTACTTTTTGCTCACCATCACCTGAGGTGTCTCTGCTACACTCCACAATGAGCCACACAGACTTATCTTTTGTCTCCACCTCACTTTATACGAAGTCTAAAACAAAGCCAGTTTTAATTGGACTTTTCTTATCCCAAAATCTTCATTAATTAATGCTTTGTTGCTAGAAAATTCTCGAGAGCCAACGTCACAGGAGGATGAAGCAGTATTTCATAATCGGGTTCCAGCTCTAACACAATCAATATGCATGTTGTGGGTGTCATTTAATGTGACATTGTATTAAGAAGCATGGATTAACAAGCTAAATCCCTTCCTTCCCCTTATTAGTGCTGCCAAACGAACCATGTACCTGCACAATCATGTGAAAAGCGTGTGGCTTTTGCCTTTGCAGTCCCCATCCCTCCTTCCCATCCAGCTCAGGGTAGTAACCCTGGTTAAGCACAATGGTCGTCACTGAAAATTCAACATTACAAGATCAGTTCCTTTTTACTTTAAACTAAGGTGAAATTACACTATCATCTCAGATACATGTTAGTTCCAGACAAAATAAAGCCATTTATAAACCAATTTTCTTATAACTAGGTCAGTTTACTGCCCTCACACTAAATATTTGTGATGTTTTTCTCTGAAATACACCAAATTTTTCTGAAAGGTTAGCTATTCCTGTTAAATCTCAAGACTTAGTTCAGGTATAACTAAACATCAAACCATTTGCTGAACAAAAGATCGGACTGTTTTGCCAGGCTGAGAATGAGTGACTTCATAGCTTTACATATGTTTTCAAAACTGCTGGGATGAAGGTTATTGAGTGTATAAACCCAAGACATCACCTTTCAAAGATAAATTCCATTCCTCTCTACTATATTTACAAAGTCACAGAATAAGAAATTACAACAAACATTTTTATTTCTTTAGATCTCTCACTTGAATATAAGAGGACAATGTATTTTGCTTAGTGAGGAAAAGCTGCCTTGTACTTAGTATTGTTTGATATGTAAACAGGAACAAGATAAAGACAAAGCAAAACAGTTGACATCAATGAAGTAAACGACATTTACAGAACATGATAATGAATAGCTTCTGGCTTTTTCCTCTGAGGGAAAAGGGGCATATTTTACTGCTTTTTTTTCCTTTGTCTCCAGCTTTTAAACCTAGTCCAATCTGAACAAATTTTACATCCTTTGAACGATGTTATGCACTAACACTGAACTGGAATTACTGCTAACCATTAAGTGCACAGATTTCTGCTCATGACTAGTGCAATAAAGCACCAAAACTGGCATTTCAAAAATAGGAATAATGTTGTTAATGTCAAGAGGTAAAGTATTAGCATAATATTAATAAATTAAACACTGCAGACAGATTTGGTGATAGCCAGAATACAGCTCTTATTTTTATTTTTCTAAACTAAGAAAATCACATGTTAAGATATGTCTTTTGTAAACTGGTTTCACCACAGAAAGCTTATATTAGTCTGTGTTGTTCAGTAAATAGTTTTGCCTTGACATTTTCATAAGACAAAATTTCAAGTAATTCTGTAAGTGTTCCTGTACTATGAAGTACATAAGCTTTTACAGACAGTGAATATACTCAAATGAAAAATGCTGAAATACAGCTTGGTCTTTATTCTCAAAAGGCCAAATGTCTTTAGGCTATACTCAGGTACACTTTGTTTTTTTTTTAAAAAAATTTTAAATTATATTGATATTCCTGTGGAATATGTTTAAATCAGAGACTCAAGCCTTCTGTTCCTAAAATTACATAAAAATGTAAATCTAGGATAAGTCCATTAAATAAAAAAATGAATGCACAACAGGAGTGACTCAAAATAGAATTTTTCATACTGCAGGTGACATTAGAAGAAATAATAAAGGCAGTATACCTTGTAGCGCTGTTTCTCTGACTCATTCAGTATTTTACAGGACAATCACTCAGGAGATCATAAGTCTGTGAACTATCATTTTACAAGCATAATTTTGAAGTTGAAAATACATTGAATAAGGAGCATAATGATGATGATGATAATAAAAAAGTAACGAACATTGAGCATTGCTGAACATGTGAAGAAAAGTCAGTCTGCATGCAAGTGCAAACCGGTCCAATCCATGTCCTGAAATGTTTCAGAAATTGTGTTTGAACTTTGCTCCTACAACCAAGAGTAATTTTGTATTCCTGTGTTCAGACTTACTTTGGCATTAGTTGCCAGGTAGACGTCATTAAGTTTATGAGCCTCAAGGTGTTTCTCCACCAGCGTTTGCTACTTTAAAAATGCTGATTCATTAAATAAAGCTTACTGGGTTAAGAGCCACAGTATCAGATCTAAACTTTAAAAAGTGCTTTGGGTACCTGCTTATAGCTTTCACCAGTATCCATGTAAAAGGTTGATAATATATTTCAAAACAATTTCATATAACCACTGGTTGTACTTCATGGACCAATTTCAGATCAGCTGATTTACAAGAAGCCCTCTTCTTCCCGTATATGCAGGTATGGCCATGTGCATTCAGGTATGTATACGAAACAAGTAATTCTGAACTGTAAGACCTCTTAACAGCCCTTTAACTTGGCTAAAAAAAGAGTTAAGGCCCCCCAAGTCACTACCCACTCTAGTGACTTTTGAAATACTGGGAAATACACATTATTTACATAAGAATGAGAGATCTTTAAGAAGGATTAAGATAATTAATTAATAACAGTTATTTACCTATCACAGGTTAGGAAAGTCTCACCTAACACATGAATATGAGTTGGTGTGGTACCTAACTTTACCCACTTATTCTACAAAGCAAGAATATTCTTCCTTCTACTTTAAAGGGAGTAAATATGCATGTATTTATGTATGTAATCTACTTAGCAATCAACCACCCACAATCATTAGTGGCTTAGTGTAAGCAGAGGGTCCTGCTTTTCACACAGCCAGCAAGCTACACAATGGTGAACACAGGGTACAGTTATGGAGAATTCATGGCTGCTCTCCCATGCTCAGCAAGACCAGCCTTGTCTCCCCCTGCCTCGGGACCCATTTCTGTTGCATGTGCATGCCAGGACGGCCAAAAATGGGAACAGGATGGATGCATGTGCTGGATGGATGTGTTTCTCTGACATCTTCTCAGCCCTCCCAGTAAAATCATGCCAGATGAAAGCTCACAAAGGAACTACTTCTGACATTAAATCTCCCATGGTGTCTTCCACTGCCTCTCATAAGGCAGAAAGTACGAAAGACCCATAAACTCTATGCTCAGCAAACCTGAAGTAAACTTTACAGGTTGTACATCGAGAACTTGACTGAAGGGCTGCATCTAAGCAGGTAATCTATGTGCAGAAGTTACACTGACTTTATACACTCTATAAAAGGAACTGGCCTTCCTAAATCAAGAAACTTTGCAGATTTACTTCAGTACTTTCATGGTTTGTGCATCCAAATAGGGCAAAGAGACTCCCTGTTGAGTGTTACTGCTAGAATCCACACTGTGTTTACACATAGGGATGTGCAGTTTGTGCAATTCAGTTCTATAGGCAAGCTAGGTTTATATCCAAATATATTATTTTAAAATAAATAAAATAAAATAAAATAAAATAAAATAAAATAAAATAAAATAAAATAAACACAGAAGAAAGATGATAGCAGAATAAATTATACCTCAGAGTAGCCCTTTTTTTCCCTGAGATATATGGGAGACAGGAATGGAAAGAGACTGGAGAAGATTATAATTACATGTTTAACAGGCTCCAGAATAAACTACAGAACCATAGAATTTGATAAGGTGTTCCCATTTGTTCCAGTTTTGTCTTAAGGACCAACCTAACTCCATAACAGACTCACTGAAGTTAAGTCCGTCATAGTACATATTTTATTAGATGCTGCTCCATTCCTCTTAATTGCTCCTGATTGAGGAGTCCTATTTAAACAGGAGATTAGGTCTGGAAATATGGCAAATACACATAATGGAGATGAAAATATAGTGGGAAAGCAATCACCAAGAGCATGACGGAAATGGGGAAAGGACTGCAGGTACAAGAAAGTGCAGATATATCCCTGAGAGGGAATGACTTACAGAGAAGTCACTTACACAGAAGTCACACTTACAGTCAGACATGACTTACACAGAAGCAAACACAAATAAATACTCAGAAATATTAGGATAAAAATGTACAGTCTCTAGCAGTAGGAGTTTTAACTCATCTGGATTTGAGACAGGATAATCATAGAAACAGAGCCTAAACAATTATTTCAATAGAAAAACATATCAAAGAAGGGCCATATAGACTTTCTCTGTGTTTTATTCATTACTGGAAAAATTTTATGACATAGGACAGTCTCCAATTGTTTTCAAACAAATTATTCCACTAAATAAATTATTTTCTTATTTAATAGTATCATTTTCATTATTCATGTTTACTGTGAAAGGCCACAGATTTTTTTTTACAACTGATTAGCACTGTTCTTAGTCTTTGTAATCCTCATCTTGGGTGAACAGAACAGATCATGAAACTGGCGTCAGTGTACCAACGTCAAAATAAACACTGCAATTACTGTGTAAGTTTAATACCAAGCTGCAACACCAGCTTAGTAAACTGATTTCTACCCATTTAATGATTCGGTTATGTTAAAATTTCATAAAGGTTAAAGCAGAAATTAGAAGGTACCAGCATTTGTCATAAACCATAAATTACACTTCTCTGTAATTACGGTTACAAATGCAGTTTGTTTTCAAATGGTATTTCTACATTGTTTCAGTGCCCTGTTCCATCATTTCAGTCAGCAGAAAATTTCTACTAGGTTTTTTATTTCAGAGGACTTTCTTGATTTGCATAGTTCTTTGTGGAAACTGGATTTGTTCTAATAGTTTTTCTCACTCATATTACTACTATTCAAGAAATGTTGAAACTTCAGCTCAGGTATGTAGAGGCCTTATTAGCACAGACAGGTCACAGACCAAAATCATAGAATCATTTCGTTTGGAAAAGACATTTAAGATCAACGAGTCTAAAACAGTGTGTTAGGAAGCACAGAAACTCATACACATTTCTTCCTAGAAACACTCTGAACTACTCCCATTCAGCTCTTCCCAGTGTGACTCCTTGTCTGATCCAGAGTGCTGTTTCACAGATCCGATAAAAATACAGCTTTCTGTGGTTAGATAGGCTAATATATGTGTGAAAATCATTAAGCATCCCAAAAACCCCTGTACTATTTTACATCTGTTGGCTGCCAGTCAAAGGTGACTTGAAACTATTAAAACTATATTTGAAACTATTTTTGTTTACTTTTGATATTACCCACTGGGTACATCAAGTTTCACATCATTTATGTTGTACTGTACTGAACTTCAGCAATAACACTTTGTGCCGTGATTCCAAGAGGTGTGTTATAAACTGGAGATAGACAAGACCTATATGTAGAATAAAGAGGTTCCAAAGATCATCTGGGTGATGGGTGATTCAGTACAAGATATTCCTATGCCATTCTGTCCTGCATTATACTGCATAAAATAATTTTAGAAGCCAGAATGAGGGAGCTGCCATTTTTAGGAGCTATATAAAACTGAGATCCTAACATCTTCTGGTCATTAGTACTAAATTAACATATTCAGAAGACTTTGATTGGTTACTTGTAGGCTTTAGACAAAACTCAGTTTGAGTAGTTATATTTTAACTACAAAAAATCTGTGTGCAAATCCAACAATAATCAAAGGAAATTCTGAATTGCACTAACATGACACAATCAGGTATAAGCTCGGTGTAGAGTTCATTTTGAGTTATGATTAATGAAAGAACTATGGGAAGAAAACTATGCTACACTTTGGGCTGACCTTGCCTGACTTTCCCAGAGTTGGCTACAGTAACTGTAAAGTTACTCCAATGCAGTGAAAAATTCAAACTAGCTCAGGGAGCTCAGTGAAGATAGTAAGTTCAAACAACGGTGAGAGGTATTGTCTCTCTCTGATCTAAAATTAAGTTGATATGAGCTGGGTTCAATGACTGGGTCTTCCATATGCCAATAACAATTTCTTAAATGACCCATTTCTGACTGGAAATTCATCTACAGTAATTGTATCAGGATGATTCTAAGAGTGACTTTTGAAATATAAATTGCAGAACTATATTATCACTCTAGATTTATGCAATGTAATAGCTAAGTGGTTTCAGGAGCTGAATCCACTGAATCTCCCCCCACATATGAGATGATTAGCATCCTAGTAAAGTGCAGAGACATATTTTGTACTTAAACTAAAAGCCAAATGATCCCTCCTGCCATTTTTATAAGTGAGTAATCACATCTACTTTTAAGCTAGGGTTTCTACTGCAATTTCATCCCTTGGAGCTACATCCATTTTCAGTCTGACGTGAAATACTGGTGGGCTGCCTAAACAGTCAGCACTTAATTTCTTCAACAGAGGACCAAATTTAACCTCAATATATATATAACTTTCATGGATCTCTGGATATTTCTTTTTTCTAACAGAAGGTTGAATTTGGCCCAGAAACTTTAAGGTGTAAGATACTCATCAACAGAATTCACAACAAATTGGAAAGTCATCTGGTTCATGTTACATTTATTTTTGCATTTTCTTTTTCCATTTCAAACAATTTATTCCAAACAATGTTTTATTGTATGTTTAATTTTCTGTTAAAACTAAGACATATGTATGTTCTGTCTTCAGTAGACTCTATAGAACACAGTGCTCTTAATTACCGTTTGTTTCCTTCTCTTCGATTAAACAGATTTAATTTTTTCCTGCCTCCTATTCTTTATCTTTCATGCCACAGACAGATTATTCTCCTCTTATTTTCTGAATGTGTTTCTATATCATGTTTACCCCAAAAGAGACAAGAAAGACAAAGCCTCTCTCAATCAAAGACATAGCAAATGGTATCATGCCAAGTCAAATGAAGTAGCTGCAAGTTTGTGGATTAAAACTAAATGTGCAGAAGTAAACTGACTAGAGCTATAAAAAGGCAAAAGTCAAAGTGGTTTTATAAGGTCTGATGTTATTTTTTCTGTTCCAAACTGCTCACTGGCACCAAGAGAATGTAAAATACCAAAGATTACCAGATCTCTGAGTTCCTTTAGGACAATACGGAAATACAAGGAGGAGTGCCTTGGCTCTACTGTACCACTCTAAACATACAATTTATTCCTGAAAAAACATCTCAATTATTCATTTAAACATAGTTAGTTCTACACGTTCTGCTTGTTAGAATTATGATGGACAGAAAAACAGTTGTTGAAAAGAGAGGTAATTGTAATGAATGATTTCTTTACCTCTGAGAGTTTGCCAGTGGAGTGCTGTGCATCCTCTGCCACTATTCAATCAATATGTATGAAGAAGAATATTACAATGAAGAGGGGATTGTTAACATCAAATGAAAGAGAATACCCAGAGGAATATGAGTTTCAGATTTACACTCTTGAACAAAGCAGAATATCTATAGCATTTATTCTGAAAGACAGACAAATAACAAGTCCACTTGGGACTTAAGACAAAGACACTAAACTAAGTCTCAGACTTATTTTACTACCTTTACTTTGTTAAATAAAAATTATTCTTGGATTTCATGTAAATTAATGATTATTAAACATCATTTAAGCTATATTTTCTTAAAGGATCCTTCGGGAATAAAGCAATAATGTCAAAAGCAGCTAATGTTGAATCTGAAATAAATAAATTAAACATCAAAATTCAAAGCTAAGGTACCTCTGCTTTCAAGTAGAAAAATACTGTTTTGGATATCTTGACATCTAATCAGAATGCAGGTGTGCAGGTGTGTATGTAACTAACCCTGAATTCAGGATGAACCACTCAAAACAACTGCACAGCCAGATACTCAAAACAAATATTGTGAAATAAAGTTAATAGCATAGAGGTATACCTTATGCATGAGGTGTAGATATCTGCAAATAGAAAAATAACCACTTAATTTGCAAAATAAAGCAGATGGCACAAATGAATATTTCAGTTTTGTTTTGAAAACCTAAGATGTGATCCTGATTATATCTTCTGTAATTGCAATGTTAACCTCCTAGTAATGTATCTTGTAGGTGCACTATGATGATCTTAGGGAGGAAGTTTTAGTCTACATGGTCCAGTCATCATATCTGCCCTGTTAAAAAACACTGGAAGATTTCTTAGCTTCTGTACACTAATAGACTTCTTAGGATTCCATCTAGCTTTTATTAAAATATGAGAGTCTAAGCCTAAAATATGAGAGACTAAGTCTAAAAGCTTGGCTGAACAGAAGTACACGAATAAGAAAAATGAGATTAATTAGACCACAGAGTAAAACTTTAAAAAAACAATACTGGATGCAAAAATCCCCCAACTTAGTTACACTTTGTTGTATTTTTCAATCTCAGATATATCCGAAAATATGTATTGTAAAATGTTACATTAGAATTAAATAAAATTAGTTCTGGTTAATCAGTATCACTTTAAAACATGAAGATGTATCCTAATACAACGTATATTTTCTAGTGTCCATCCTCAACAAAACTGAGTTAGTCATGATTATTACTATCCAGCATAACAAATCACACACATCAGCCATTTACTGGTGTTACCTCTCAACTCTTCCTTCTTTGAAGCGTAAAGAACAACTTGAAGATCATGCTCCAAGAGATTAATGGAGCCTGAATTTCAAAGAAAGAATAGGACAAGAAAAAGAGAGCTAAGAAAAAAAAATCTTTTTGGTTCAATTCCTGTTTATTTCTGGAGAGGAAAAAGAATAAAAAAAGTTGAACAATCTCAGGAACCCTATTTACTCAGAAAACCTGCATGAGTAAGGAAGACAGGAAAATTGAAGAAGGTAAGAGTACTGGTGTAAAGACTGTTACCAGTTGAAAATAAAAGAGAAGTGGAGGCTGAAGTTATAAGAGGGCAGAGAAAAACATATTAAAGAGAACAATGTGAAAGCGCATTTTGCTGGAATACATATATTTAATACATGCAGTAAAGAAGGTTCAACCTCAAAAAAAAAAATCTGTGAAAAAATTAAGACATCATAAATACAGGGTAAACGGGAAAAGAATAAATGGCATGCCGTGAAAGTAAACAAAGCAAAACAAAAGCAAAAGACAACAAAGAAAATTTAGACAATTCTTTTGGTGTTGAAATTATTCCAAGTTACATAGATATAAAACTCACTGAAGCAAGTTTAAACCTGCTCCAGAATCTCAGGCAAATATATCTGCTTCTCCTCTCTCCACTACCTTCCTAATAACTAGTTGATGTAGTTTAGCTGTCAGATCTCACTGAAATCTAAGTAAATGGAATTGCCTCATTTAATTCGGAATCTACAGACCTTAAAATAGTATTCTGGTTGTGAATCAGATTTTCACAGTAGTGTTGTATGAAAACAGTTACAAAGCAAATGTTCACAGTTAAAACTTTTCACTAGACAGTTGAAATATAAGTAAATCATATCAGGGAGATGTAAACTGATGGAAGTGTATAATTTTTATGTTATTTGCTACCATGTAATTTAAAAAAAAAAAAAACAAAACAAAACAACAATTTTTACTTTTACTTAGGGCTTCACCTATCCATATTCACTTATTGTACTGAAAAAAATTCCAGCAAAATTAACTAAGAGTTAACTCTCTGTTTTTCAAACCTGTGTTTGAAATTGCATCTTCACTTTACTTTATTATTTAGAAGGTTTGCCCAGCATGCTTGAAAAGTCTTTATATCCCAGTGGTCCTTTGCTGTCTAGGCATGCTAATATACATAGCTTGCACTACATGTATCACTGCATTGTCTTATAAGTGTTAATGTATTCAAAATGCAAACTTTTTGGAGAAAAGGAATGTGCTGCACGTAATCAAGCTAGGACAGGAAAACCTTCACAGTACCAAAAAAAATACAGATTTAATTGTTCAACCAGAACTTGAATGTTTGCTTCCAATTTAAGAGACCTTTGGAAGAGAAGAGAGAACATGGAAGAAGCAGAGAAATGGAAGAAAAAAAAAAAAAGAGTATATATAGATTGGGTATGTCTATATATGTGCATGCACACACAAATTCAAAGTATATTACTTTGAAACACTTGAGATATAAGAGAGAAAATACATGTTGCCTTTGAACCTCTAAGAAATATTTTTAAAAATTCTGACTCCAGAAAATGTATCATAAAATCTTATTTCACAATAATCTCAGCTTCACCTCTAAACCTCTCAGCTGTTATGCAAATTGTTTACAAGCAGGAGAAAAAAAAAAAAAAAAAAAAAAAAGAACTTATTCAATTATATTAGATATGAAATAGAATTTAGCTTGAATACCCAAAGACAAATAACTTTTTCTCAGAGTGCACCATAGTTACTTTTGGCAAACCAAAACTTTTGCTAGAATAATTCCAGTATAATAATTTGAAAATTAACTTTCTACTCAGCATTCATCACAAAAGATGTTGGAGGAGGATAATAGAAAGATTATTGTCTTCGAAAATCACCCAGACATAGTTGCCCAGTCTCTAAAATTCCTTACCCTATGTAAAATTTCAAGTGCAATTCTAATTTTTGAAGGTCTTGGTTTGTGTCTTAGTAGGGTGGTCAATGTTAAGTACAGGAAAATGAGTATAAAGAAGTAGAAATGAGTGATAAGTTATCTGTATGATTTAATGCAAGGTTAAAAAAATAGGCTGGGAAAGGAAAAAAACCTGGGAGAGTGATTCAGGTTTTTCCTCTTCTTCACTCACATCATTACTAAGAACTTAAATGCCAAAAGATCCATGGCAAAAAAATCTTAGGAGTAACAGAAAAACTACAAATCATTAGCTTAATAGTTGCCACAAGAGGTGTCATCTATTGAAAGTATTAATTAAGTGCAGGTTTACAGGCAATATGCTAAAGAAAATATGCATATTGAAGAAAATATACATATGCAAAGGAGAGCAATTAATAGAGAACTTTGAAGATTTAGCTGTTTATTTATAATGTGGGGAAAAATTAGATATTCCTTAACTCTCATTAAAAATTGATGAAGGAACTTTTATGTTTGTGCAGGTGCCTTGAATGCCCTCTGCCTCTCTCAAGGGTTTAGCTGCCAGGGCTGTGCAAGAAGCCTTACTGGGGCCCCTCTTGGTTCAGGAGCAGCTTTTGAGCTCAGGTGTTGGGCCTTGGTGCTGCATTAGCTGCCTGTCCCTGGCCACGGACCCCCTGATGTGGTCCAGCATTCCAACCTTGCCTCGGCCCGTCCCCATCCCCATAGCCCTTCCCAGTCCTCCAGGGCTGTGTCTGACCCCAGAGACCATGTCTGGACCTGCTGGGTGCTGCAGATCCCTGCCCGGAGGGTGAGGGCCCTGCCACGTCCCCACCCCAGCCTCCATCTCCTGCCTCCCATCTTCCCTGCTGCACAGGGCAGCACCTGCTCCAGCTTCTCTATGGCCATTACACAGAATTGCTTAAATTCTGGAAATGGTACTGGAAATTCACAACTCAAAGGAGCCTTAGCAAAACTGTTGTTAGCACTTGAGAATTATTTCAAGGTTCAAAAGTCTCATCCAGTGTGATTTCCCTATTTGCATAGAAGAATTAGGAAGGAGTTTCAGCCAAGAAGAACAAGAAGGACTTGACCCTCATGGCCATTCAGCTGTAGGGATTGTAAGCCTAACATCTCCTATCGCAGATTTTGTCTCCTCCTGCACCCATACCTCCCACAATGGAAAAGTGAAACACAGGAACCCCTGAGTCTGATCTTTACCTTCCTCCTAAATTTAAATACAATGAATACCACTTTCATGATTGCCTGGAGCTTTATTCTGTCAGCAGGATTTTAAAACAAAGTCAATCCTCAACAGTGAAGTTCATGGAGCCTCAACACTAGACTTTATTGGAGTGAGACTGAGAATTTTGGTACAACTAACATGCCGAGTTTCAGCACACAAAGTCTAATGGCAGTTTGATAAAGTGATGTAACTTGGCACTTCATATAGAAACTATTATTCCAGCAGGACTAGCACCCGTGGGAAAAATCTGATGTAACCCTTCCAGATCTAGTTATTTCATTCACGGAATTTAGATCCAACCAATTTTGTAAGACAAGTCTAACACTGGTTTGGATTTTCCTCTAGTCATCAGACACAGATATCAGCAACAGGTAATTTGTGAAAGAAAGGTATCTAAATGGTACTGTGTAACCACCTCTTGTGAATTTTTATGGACACAGCTGAGCTTTATGGGGGTACTGAAAGTTTAAATCAAAGTGGATATCTGTAAGGAAAAAAGTGATCTATCAGGCTTGAATACAAGGAAAGAGCATGGAACATCAGAGGACTGGAACATCCCTAAAATGTCTATTTTTCCAGTTATGTGGGACTAATTAAAAAAACAACTTTTCTCTATGAATTTACCCTGTATTGTTAGACTGTTACAGCTACATTTGTAGACAAATGGCACAGCTATGGAAAACTGTTATTTTCAAGACTGATATTTCTTTCTGTTGCATTTTAAATGAGAAAATAATCAAACGATTGGAAAAAAAAATGGCATCCAAAGATAAAAGGAAGGAAAAGAAAGAGAGAGGGCATGGAAACATGCAACGCCTTCCTGGCTTCATAGCTATAGCAGTCAGAAACAGAGGCTGCTTCGTAAGTATGTTGAATTGGGGAAAGTTGTGGTAACTGGCCACTCACAGTCTCGAAAATTTTCATCTTGAGTTCTTGTGTGTGAGGGAAAGGAAGAGTGGGGATCAATATGGACAATACTAGAATAATCACCATTTTCCACACATTGTATTAGTGCTTGTTAGAAAAGATGATGACCGAAAACACACAAAAAATCAGACATAAGGCTTTGCACTTAATGACCCTGGAAATTGTCTACTGAGATCTTTTCTATACCATTCACTCTCCTGCACTGTAATTTTTAAGCCCTTTTTGAAGACCAACCTTATAATTTAGTGGTGAATGATTTCCTCAGTGATCAAGCAAAGAGGTTCTGATCAGTTTAGACTTTCGTGAGAAATTCAATCACTTCATTAAAATTACTACTTTATAAATAAAATTAATGGAAAGTTTTCTTATTGACAGTGAAGAGGGCACCTGCACTGAAAACCTGTAAAAGAAGATACATCAGTTCTGTGAAGTGATCTACAGATATTGTTGCAGAAGAGTTTCACTGCTTTTTAAGGGGTGGCAGAAACAACACAGGCAGAGAGAGCACACACTGCAGTGCACATCATTGTTCTGTGGGAGGAAGGAAAGTTTTACACATCTGGGAACAGCAGTCTGACAACGCAAACACAAAATGCACTCCCTGATCACAGTCCAGCTTCTGCATGAATGTGCATATTAACATTTTCTCCAGATTGAAGTTGTTTAGTTTTACACACAGATCTTATTTAATGGTAGTATATTTCAACCTATAAATGTTGGGTGACAAGAGATCTCACATTACAAGAGAGGACTAAAAAACCACCCTCAAAATCACCTTGCAATACTGAGAACATTGTATCAGTTTGCCTACACTACCAAAGGCCATAATGGTACAATCACTTAGGAGAACTAGCAACTTTGTTTAAACTGAAAATGGTGACATCAACCCAAACAGCTGTCAAACTCACCATAATTTCTGAAACCATTTTCTATAGTTAAGTAGCTTTAAGCTATATTTCTAATATACATATATGTAATGACATGATTTTTAATGACAGTATGTTTGAGTATCTTACATATATGTATTACATCAAGACACTCTTATATTGTTATATATATTACAGCTTTGGAATATCAATGGTAGTATGAAGCAATTAGCCCAAAATAATAAAAGTAGCTCTTTTTTTCCAGAAGATTTTTCCCACATTTTTTCTTTCCTGTCTTTCTAATCTCTGCTTTTATACCCTTTCTTCACCAGAGCTGAAGACCATTTACAAGCTGATCTACCACCTTTGCCACGTCTCTTTTCTGCTTTCTGTCTCACTTTGGTTGCCAGATTCATCACTGAGCTAGTACCTACTGTAACTACAAGGCTAAACTTAATGTGCTAGAAAAGCTAGTACATACTCTTATTACGAGGCTAAACTTCACATGCCAGAAAGCAAAGCTTGCCGTAACGGACTGTATTTGCACCCAGAAAAAAAAAAAAAAAAATCAAGAGCAAATCAAGAGCAAATTGAAAATATGATTTCAAATATCTTATCTCTCTGTATTACATATCATCATCAACATAAACAAAGTTCTGCAGTTCTTTTGAAACACACCAAGTTAATAGAAATTTTGGAAATTTCAGTCAAGGATCTGCTGATAAAAATCAGCTTCTGAATGCAATGAACACACGGGAGTAGTTGTTGTGAATCAAAAAGCCTTGACTTGCCCTTTAGAGGCTCGCTCTCCATTTCTGACATCCTTCCCCTGCTCAATCTTGAAAAATGATCTTACCTTTCAGGAATTGCTTCTGTCTTTATGCATCATAATCCACATGCAGATGCCGTGGGAGATGTATTAATTCAGATCCCTCCCTACATAGATTTAGATGACTTGTTGCTTTAAGATCCTAGCTGTGTATAGGTTCAATAGAAAGTGGCCAGTTATTTGTCTTCATATGATGCCCTAGCAGTCATAATGCTTGCAAGAACACATATTTAAATTTCTGAGCTCAAGCTCCCTCTCAGGACGGCATCAAACACCACAGAATTGCAACCTAACAATTCCCCCTACACATTGGGGTGAAACCCCAGTCATACTGAAACTCTCCGTGACTCCAAAGGGGAGGGATTTCCCCTTTTAGTTATTTACATTAACTCTTAATCCAGGATTATATACTGCTTAATACATGAACTACCTTTCAGCTTTTCTAACAATAACCACTACTGACAATACTACTTTGACTCTTTAAGGCGCTTTTATCTAAAATGAGAATAAAAACCCAATGTTATGTCTCATTTCTCATATTGCAATGGCTTAAAATAGGGGTATCTTGTGATCTTAACAGCCATTATTTACTAAAATTGTTCAATCTTCTATGTAAAGGTGCAATATTAAAGCAAAGAGGAACAGAAAAATTAATCAAAAAAACAGTTGGGCATGAAACACCTATAGTTTCAAAAGAGCTATTATCTAATGAATTTTACTATTAGAGTCAAGATTACACTTGCTTAAAGAAAACATGACAAATTCATTTATTTATGTTACCAGAATGATATGATCTCATCAAAATTTGACTAAGCAAGAAATCATGACTTTATAAGAGGCTAAATCATGCCTTCCTGATTCATGTATAAGTTTGATGCAGTAGAAATTCATACCTAGTTTAACTCTATCAACCAAGAAAGATCTAGCGCACTGAACTACCACACTCAGGATTTTAAGGTAAGAAATATTTGGCCTGAACTCTCAATAACGCAAGACACAATCTACTCTATGTAGCCAAAGGAAAGCATTATTGATGAAAGCAGCTTTATGCAAATATTCAACTATAAATTACTTCTAAAACTTTGGCATTGTAATGTTCAGACATCTACTTAGAAATACTATTTTGTTCTTTTTGGATGCTTATCAGACATCTTATCAGATAAAGCTTTGTTCATGTGAATCTAATTATTCAGGTTTTTGCTAAGTTCTTTCCTGTTGGCGCTTCTTGCAAAGTGACTTCAAACTGTTTCATTTTATGAATAAACTGAGTGATTCCAAACAACTTTTGCTAGAAGAGGAATAAATTAATGATTGGGAGCTCAGAATCATTTTGGTCTTCAAAGCCTTCAAAGGATTTAAAATATAAAATTTAACTCTTCCTCTCCCCCACTTTGAAGCAGGTCATTTTTAGTAAAGTAACTTAGCCTCAGATTGCTTCAGAGCTAGTTCATTAAACTATTCTGTGTAATACCAGAAGTGCTAACAGCTTAAAACATTACCAAACAATGGTAGTCTGAAGATGCGTTTAAGAAAAAATCAGAATCAAGTAAGTTTTTTCTGCAAAAATTAATGTGGTATCTTTCTATTCACAGGCCCCAAATCTAGAACTACTATTTTATTCCAGTACTAGTCAGAGTGGAAGATAGAAAATTTGAGAGAAAAATTCATGGGAGAAAGACTTAGATATGAAAAACTCAAACCACTCATTTTATATAATTTTAATTACTATCAGTCTTTTTACAGTTACTCACTATACTCATTATAAACTTAGCCAATTTAAGAGAAGATCATTAATGCAAAATAGACTTCTCTCATTTCAGTGATACTTCCTAGGAAAGACTGAAGAAAGAAAGGCAAATGATCTAAATCAGGAATATGTTTTCATCACAAAAGAATCTGAATTAATAAATTTTGAGATAAACAAAAATTTCCTGAAAAATCAAAAACTTCCACTTATATTAAACATTTTGCATGTATTCAGTCTTAGACACACTACATTTAGGTATCTATATAGAGCTCTCTATATTTAAGCTCTTACTATTAAAGAGGATGCAGTCAGCAGAGCTTATAAAGCCACAAATGTGGTTCAGTTCACCCCGAAGCACACACCTACATGTAGCTCTATATAGAGCTGAGTAAGGACTCAATCTCCTTTGATTGCCAATGGGAGCCAGGACAACCAGCCCATGTGGAGACACACACAAAGACCTAATATTTTAGGTGTTAGGTGTTGAATCCTATCCTTGGTTTCAAAGCAGTCAAAACTTTGTTTCTGTTTTTCTTAGTAATATGAAGTAAATATCAAAATGAAAATGGAAATAATCAGTTATATATAGTGATATTTCATCAAAATTGACATATTCTATAAGAAAAGTCTAATTTTAATAGAACTGTTTTTCCTGAAGACAAAACGTTTCATCAGGAGAAAAAAAAAAAAAAAAAAAAAAAAAAAAGAACAGACCTACTGTAGTCCACAGAAGATGGAAAAATAACTAAGTCATTTCCTCCTTTTTCTCCTTTAAGGCAATAATCCTAATGGATATAATACTCTGATCTTGTTAATAGGGTCTACATGTACTCCAGAATTAAATCCTCATGAACAGGTACTCCATAATACATAATTTCAGAGTTCATTGAGAAATTAGGACACAAATGTTAACTGCTGGAGGAAGGACCTCAACAACAAAGAGGCACTAAAATAAGAAAAATATTAATATTAAATATAAAGTTGTTTTCCTACCTGTGTGCAGACAAATTGCTGAGGTACAGGGTGTATTTTTCTTCAGCAGACAGCCCATCCATCATCAAGTAAAAAACATGAAAATTACTCTGGTTGAGAGGCTGCATAATGACACGAGACTTCTCCAACATGTATGTATAAATCCTAGCTGATTGAGAAACAAACAAATAAATTTATCATTACACTGATTGCTCTAAACTTATATATTTTAAACCATTCACCATTGCAACAGTGAAGAATAAACAATGTTTCCTATAAAATGGTCTGAGGTAAGCATATAAAAATATTATTCATTCTATCATGGTTTTCTATATAAATCACATATAAAGCCCTAATTCCATTAAAATTAGTGGAACAAATGTCTTACTGTCTTACATTATCTTTAAAATTACTCAATTTTAAAGATAATGATGTTGATTTGTACTTTGTTTTACTTATTTGAGGAACCACTTGTCGTATTTGGCAAGACTTTCTAAGAGACAAGCTATTAGTCACCTCACCGAAGCCATCTGAGCATTGGCACCCATTCTAAGCTCCTTCTTAACAGAAAGAGAAAGATGCAAGAGAGATTCAAGACATCTTTCAAAAACCGTCCTTGCAACTATTTCCTCTTTCTCTGTTGGTAATCAAGAACACTCAGGTTAATAGTTTAGATTACCCACCTAACTTCCAGATAGCTACAAAGAGACAAATCCTCTACAGAACTGGTCATTGACAAACTCACTAGCCTGTGCCTGGGGAAACATGGGAGGCTCAGAAGGGCTATGATGAGCTGGCCAAATGAGAAGCCATGTGAATCAGCACATCAGGGAAGAATGTGAAAGAGGATGAACCTCACCACAACTTGCCTACAGAAATGCTGCTTAACGGGTTCATACATAACCTCAGGCACACTAAGGTTCTGAAAGAAGCAAAGGAAATATTGGACCCTCAGATCCAGTCACCTGCTTCATCAGATTACAGACATTTTAGAGGTAATTGTGAAGAGACAGAGGGAGATTCACTGTTTTGGGCAGATTACACTTCAGCCCTCTACTGAGTGTACACTACGATGCAGTTCCAGATGTAGCAGGCTAAAGAGAACAAGGGAATGCCTAACTGTAGCTTGAGGTTAGGGCTGTGAGCAGGGACCTGATGCCAATTCCTACTTACCCCACTGTTTGTATACTTCTCATCATTACCTACATAGTAGCTGTGGTGCAAAGACCAGAAGCATGTCCCTTCACACACAACTAAGCACCCCCACCACTAGGATGCAGTACATTGTGTTGCAGCTTTGTGTTTTTCAAACTCTGCAATATGGCAGAGCTTTCACAGGGTCTTAGCAAGCATCCTTACCCTGGAAAAGACTTGAGTTCAGAGGATAAGGTACACTTACATATTTTTGAAACCCTGTGAGCTGAGTGTTGGGGTCACCATTAGCCAGGGTCCTTATTTCTCCATGCGGGAACAGAAACGACACAACACCAATGTGATGATCAGGTCGTCCATCTTTTTTTATTTTTCCTTTTCTGGTTACATTTATATTCTACTAAGTTCCGTACACGCACTCATCTATCTTCTAATAGGCTACAGGTCATCTACACGCGCTGTTCACGCGCCTCTACAAGCATTTGCATTGGTTAATTGCAATTAGCACATAAAGCCCAAAACTTGCCAAAACTCCCTTATCTCATACCCTGTTTTGCTCAGACTTGTGTGCTTTTGCTGACCACAGGTGTTTCTCACTTATCTGCTATCTTGTGTGTTTTTGCCAGCCTTATTTTGCTGGCCTTGTCTTCGTCCTTGCATTCTTCTGTCTGCACTAACTTTCTCCCAGCGCGGCCCAGACTCCTACAGCTGAGGAGGATATTAAACCATTGCTTCTTAAAGTCTGGATGAGAATCACTTCCTTTATGAACTGGAAGTAGTTCTTGAACATTCAGTGACAGAGAATACTGGTAAATGCGTCTTGTAACACAGTACGTATGTTCTCTAAACACATATCATTTTTGAGCTGCTCATGGTTTTTTAGAATTTTTTTTTTTTACTTTTTTGAAGCAAAATAGGTTTAAACATAAAATAGCACTGAGTTATTCAGTGCAGTCAAAACTTACATTTCTAGGCATATGCAAAAGCACAGCTTCAGATGTCTGAGAGACCTGAAGTTTGAAAGCAGAGTGGGAGTTTAAAGACTTCTAAAGATGGGAGTAGTGGAAACAGTATTTTCAGAATCAGTATGGGACTCAAAGGTATCGTCCAATGCAATGCTGAGCAAAGTTATGCAGGTTAGATCTCAGCATGTGAGAGTGCGTACTGGAAGCCCGGTAGTTGCATTAGCCTAATGGCTAGGCTAGAAGCCAGAATCTTCCTGCCGCCATACAACTGTTAATATCCACAGTAGCTCATTCAGAGCTAGCTTGGTTATTGCTATACCATCTGTATTTGTCTGGTAATTATATTTTAAATTTCACCTAAGCATCTTCCTGTCTTTTGGAGAGCTCTAAATTTCTGTCTATACTGTTAAATTAAACACAGCAAACTTGAAGTTACTTAAAGTTGTGTGTATGAAGGAATACAGCCTGTGAGAATATTGTTGAAAGATGGTGTAGAGTAGAGGGAAACAAAATCAGTGAATCTTGAACATACTGTTTTCAGGAAGATCTTAGCAGTTAAGTGCTGTCCCTGAACTAAGTATAACTATGCATGGCCTCACAAAGTGCTACTCTGCACAGGCCAAACCACCCCAGATACAACCCCGTTAAGCAGTAGGGAAGGTGAGTGGTACACTACCCAGGAGCATCCTCCACCCTCTCTTTTATTTAACAGCACAGGCATGGCCCGATACATGTGCTGGCAACCAAACCATGCCTGGGATTCTAGCTACTGAAGGGACAGTAGGACTGACAGCGAAGAGTTGTACGGCTGACTTGGTGAACCAAGGAGACATGATCTGGCCCATTTAATCATCCTACAAAAAGCAGAAGTGAATTCCTGCTATTATGGAACCTGTAATATGAGAAATTGTGTATCAGCCACTTAGCCCTCTGTTGCTACACTATGGAAAAAAAAAACTGTGCTGGAAGTAAAAGCGCACACTTGGGAAATCATTAAGATGGTAGCAAGATATGTTTCTGAATCCAGTAATTTTGCAGCACACTACAAATTGAAGCAATGAAATCTTAACCTATCATGGCAGGACTGGCCCAGACACAGATGTTCATCACAATCAATCATTACCTGGCTGCCATTCCTACAGGGCAAAACAGAACAGATGAACCTGAAGGATAATTTCCATCTTTTATTGTGCTTGTAACTTATTTATCAGTAAAACTAACCCCACCATCAATTAATTTGAAAGGAGACCATTACTAATCACTTTTTTGTGTGCAATGATCTTCACTAAAGCTTTCATAACTATCACTTAGGTGTTTTTAATAGTCTTCGATTAATAAAAGCAAGAAAACTGTTACTGGAGGTCATCTATCTGATTAATTAATACATTTAACTTTAATGATGGGCAACACCACTTATTTAGATGACACAAATTAATTTAGTCCTTTTCAGGTACTTCAAGTCACCTGCTTTAATAAGGCTAAATATAGTTCATCTCATTAGCATCTCCAGCAGTGGGAAGAGATGTCAAGAAAAGTCAAGCTTCTGATCATCAAGAATCAAACACAGCATCATCTTAATGGAGCTAAAGTAACTCATAAAGAAAACTGTCACGGTAATATGCTTTTCTACAAAGTGAAATGATATGTTTGTTAATCTATGTGTGAAATAAAGGGGAAAAATAATAGAGTTCCAGAGCAAAGTCTGCCATTTTTGTGCAATGTTAACTGTGCTTACAGACACAAGGAAATTTGTACTTCCTTTTACAGATCACTTGATCTACTGAGCAGCTACAAAGTCAGCAAGCAGACTCTCTATTGAAAGTGTAGCTAGTGAAGTCTTCCTTTCAGCTATGCATTCTTTGAAACTACATCTCTTTCTAAAAAAACCATGCTGTCCTAAACAGCTATTGCTAAAGACAAAAGAGCATTTGAAAGTTCAGAGCTGAAACACAGTACAAAAACACATCAGAGATCTTAGCTGGCTGCAGTCTTTCTTATACCAAAAAAAGAAATTCATATCTGAAATTTTTTAATTGATAAAAAATGTTTGTAACACACACAGGTGAATATGCATTCTGCTTCTTTTTACAAATCAAATTAGAACCTTCCATTTCAGTGCAACTTAAGAAAAAATAAATCAGGCCTTGCTTTTCAAAAAGCGAAGACTGAGAGAAGCAAGGCAGGAAAATCTACAGAATAAGTTTGTCAGGCTTGATTTTCTTTTCCTAAGCTTCTTTATTAGTAATTTGAGGAAACTGACAGAAACCTTACCTTTCAATTTACTTTGAAATTATGTCAATTTACATGAAAGACCATTTACTCTCTTCCTTTCCAAATAAAAATATAATGCAGTAATTTTACTTCTGGAAATAAATAAATAATCAGTCTTTTACTACTATGCAGTGGGTGTGAATCATCATCTATGAATTATTATGATTTTTTGGCAGAAGATCAGTCTTTGAGTTCTGTTAGGTATGAATTTATTTTAGAAACTTAATGAAATTACTGGCCTGTAGTTTATTCTGTATTTCTTATGATGTAAGACTTTTTACTAGTTCCCACTGCCTGATCTCATCCAGTCACAAAGAACATGAGATAATCTGGGTTATGTCTTCTCCACTTGTTTGATTGGACTAAAGCAATGAAACATACCTGACCAAAAAGCCACTTGTCACAGAAAAACTCCCATTTGAACCCAACATCACAGCACACCTCATCTTAAACAAGAGTCAGGGAAGACACATAAAACCTCTACAGATATCTGTACTGGCTTTGAGTAGAACCACACTCAAGAGCTCCATCCTTGTTTTCCAAATGTTGTGACATAGATCCAGTTTATGAGAAAGACTGAATCAAGCCTGTAGATGAAAATTATGGTGAACATTTTTGTTATTTAGGTATATTGGACTTTCTGCTATAAGAATAAACCTTATTTGACAAAAGTCAGAGCTTTTCCAGGGTCTAGGCATAAAAGAACTTCAGCATGAACAAAAAGCTGCCACAAACTTCATTGATGTCCACTCAAAATGCAAGGAATGCTACCCTGAGCTTGCCCTCTATAGTAAAAATGTATACATGTGCTTTGCATGCCCCTTCCTTAGTAAAATGTTTTGGATCTCCACCCTTAAGATCTGTCTGTTAAGGAGTTTAAACAACCTAAACCCTTTGATGGAGGCAGTGTAGTATCACTTGGATTTTTGTTTACGAACCAGACATATTTAGCCCTATTTGTCTCAGCAGAATCAGGTGCTCTGCATATTTACATTTTTCATTCGTGTTTAAACAGTGCAAGACAATAAATACCGCTGCAAATGATCTTGCAAATAGATACAGAGAATCACTGGGTGGGATTTAAACCATCCAGAGACAACATGCCTGATTCTTTTCTCGTTTTTGGTGGTGTAAATCTGGGAAAATTTCACTCAGATATGATGTTTAGCAGTGGCCTAGAAAAGGCAACATCTACAATGCAAATCAAACAGCATGAACAACTGCAACTTACAAAAATAAAAGACACACTTTTATTGCTGCAAATTACAGAATTAATAATTACAGAACTTTTGGCTACCTTAGATTTGGTAAGAGTAATTGATTCAATTCCTAAATATCTGGGGAATAGTAGGGCAGATAAGTAATTTGTTTATATTTGTTAATGGACTTGACTACCCCTAGATTTTCTCATTTAATGTCTGTGGTTTGAAAATCATAAAAACACAGTATTAGTGTACCAGAAAGCTGACACAAGAGCCTGGTTAACTGATTCCGCATTTATATCATTCACAGGCAAGGGCTGTGAATTAAACTGGCCAGTCTGGGTAAAGCTGCTTGAAATCTCAAGTCTCTGCAATCTCAAGAAAGGCACTTAAAAATTGTGGGAACACATGGCCTTGAGGACTAGAGGCTTCTGTTCCTCACCTGAGGAAGTGAATGACACAACCTTAGGTCAGAAGTACTGTGAAAATGAAGCTATTTATGCTCCTGAAATGCTCATACAATGAAAAATGGTAATGAACAATATAGGAAATCAACAGAAAAACTAGAATTCTGTTTTTAGAGCAGAATAAAATGGCACAAGCCACACATAAATCAGTGAAGGGAAAACAAACTATTTAGTAGCAGATCACTGAAGAAATATAGTCCGTTCTCTGCACTGAAGGAAGCTGGGGTAGGGTGAAAACCAACAACATTAAATTTGTATGCATAAGGCAACCCAAGAGTATCTCAGAAAACTTCAGTTCTGCCATTTCCTAATGTTCATATGCTTGACTTTTCAAAATTAGTATCATTTTCATCTGTTTGCGTTTGTGCTCTGTGTGTGTAACAGAAAAATTGTGCACGCAGTGTAATTGTGATAACTGAATGTACACAAATTAAATATATACAATACAAAGGATTTCTAAAATGTTAGTTTTAGGGATTGAACTTTATTTTTACAAGTCCAATTCAGATGCGATTTACTCCATTGTAATCCTCCCACAACAGCTCATAAATGAAGGAAAAACCCCACACTTTTTAGTTTTACATTTTCTTTACAAATACCCTATATTTATTGTAAAACAAACCAGAAAAAGGTGATAATAATCTGCCATGCAGTGACATTTTCACTGAAGAAACTATTAGTAGTTTTGGAAATCTTTATCCAATGGCATCTAATTTACTTAGATCAAAAGTGTGTTTCACCACAGAGCTTTTCCATCCAGGAAGATCAGTGCCAGTAGGAAAGTGTCTGTGTACAGTTATTTCTGCACACACCTCTTGCTTTAGCACAGTGTAACTTTATGATGACCTGTGCAGACCAGAAATGAAACCTCTCCCTCACTGTCTTGGAAGATCAAAGTTTTCAGAATCAAACTGAAGTTTTGATTTTTTTTTTTTCCCTAACAAACACTTACTGGGGATTAGCAGACTCCCACTTACTCTGAAAGCAGGCACAAATTCCACACTATCTTACCTTTAATGAGAATAAACATCAGTATGATTCCTAGTTCCTTTAGAAGAAGCTCAAAGATGTAATAAATTACTTCTAATTTCAGTATTACAGAGTATACTTGTGTTTTGCTTGCCCTAAACAGATGAGATTATCACTTATTTAAGGGATACTTAAAATACCCAATACAATATTAGATACAAATGCAAAAAATTTTATTTCACAGTAAAGCGATACACAGCTCTCAGAGTTTGTTAATCTTGGGCATTAAGGCAAATGTGATTTCCTGGGAACTGTAAGAGGAATCAGTGGTGGTGACTTTTTTTTCCTGTCTTTCTCTGCCACCTACTGGTTGCACAGAACAGGGTTCTCCCTCTATATTACTCTTAACAAGCCTATGAATTCACCTGCTATTAAACATGTTCCTCTGACGCTCCCTAAAACTCTCTTGCCTCTTTCACGTACTTTAAGTCCATTGATGCCTAACTCTGTGTATGGCACACTGGGATCCCTGATCTACTAGTCTGTGGGTGATATCAAAATAAACAGATTAAATTATACTTACCTGCAACTAATGTTTTTTTATTCTCACAAAACTGTAGCTCAAAATATTTTATATAACAGCTGGAGAAATCATTCAAGGGTGTCTTAGCATGTCCAAAGGCCTCCAAGATACAGTTTACCTGCAAGACAATGGTAAAGAAGTGATAAGAGAGGAAATAAACAGGAAGATATTTCAGTAAATATCAGTGAGCTTTGTTTGTGATCCATCACTGGGGAGGGAAAAAAAAAAGAAAAAGACCATTTTTCAGCTTGTAATTTAACAAATTCCTTGAAAGTTTTCTCTCTTTTTGTAAATAGAAATGAAAATAAGACAGTTCAAAATTTTTTTTTAAAAAAAAAAAAAGAAAAAAAAAGGGGCTGTCAGAATAGTGGAAGTTGGAAGGGGGAAGACAATGGCTCATACACGAGCTGTGTCCTTACGGGTAGATTGGATACAAGTGACTGAAGCCATATGCCCAGAGCTGGCATGCTTAGCAAAAAGATTAGAATCCATGAAAGCAGCTATGCTTGCAAAGTTACAGTCAGTTGATACTAATAACCAACAAAAGGAATTTAAAAATGTTATATGATGCCAGAAACGGCATACATTACTGATTTCAAATAGAACTACTTCAGCATTATACTAGTGAAAAACTGAGCAAAAAAAAGTTTTAGACTTTTTTATGGCATCTCTCACATGTATTTTCATGTTACATCTTCATGGTCACAGCAATTATTTTAAAAGAGCATTTAAAAAAAAAGTATTAAATATGACCTCTTTATTCCATGTTGTTTTCTCTGTTTTTAGCTTTTTTGTGTAAAATTAGTTCCTTACACCTTGAAGGATTCCCTTCAGCACTTTCCTCTTTTGCTTCCTAAGAAATTGATAGCAATATGGCCCAAATACACTGTTGTTCTGATATAACAGCGTTTTGCTGAAGCTGGATGACCTAGCTGGGGAGGGAAGAGGGCTGTGGAGTGGCACAGATAACACATGCTTTCCATGAAAAAGACAGAAGCTCTAAAAATCAGACCCTTCAGAATTATTAATTAAACCATCTCTTTGAGCAGTAGGTGGCAGCAGAAAACTAGTCAGCCTACTTTATTTCCACTCCAGTAGTGTTTAGGATGTATTTGTTCATTAGGCTAATTCAGCACTTGGTTTAAACCATGCAGCTTTATTAACTGTAATGGTGCTATGCATAACGGCAGCAGGAATGAATCCAGGCTATTTTGTTCATAAAGCACCTTAAGAGGCCACTAAACCAGAATCTCTACTTGATTCCTCATGCATGGGATCTGCTACATCTCCCTTCTCTGTCCGAAGTCAGGTGTCCCATCTAAGCTAGCTACAAGGCATCTTTTATAACCAAAAGGCAACTAATTTTTCTTAATATGTCATAATTCTCTTCTGCCTGCATTGACTAAGACTCATTGACACATATACTGTTAAACTAAACAAGACCAGGAGCAGAACTCTCTAACCTCAATGGCAAGTGGCACAATAAGGTTCACATTCAGACATCTAATACCTCTTCTTTTGCAGAATAGGGTGGACATACTGTTGTGAATGGTCCCTGGCACATGCTGTCCCCTGTACTGTGGCCAGAGGACCTGTTGGGGATTTAAACTCTGTCAGGGAGCAGGGTAAAAACTGCATGTTAGGGATTGTTGTTCAGTTTACTACATAGATGTAGAGTAGGTTAAAGTAATCTACAAAGATAACTAATTTTTAGATGGAGAAAATTAGGCCTGGTCAGCCCCTCCCACACTGATTCCTCTTCTTAACTGAGAATATCTTATTCCATTTGCACTGGATCATGATGGTTGTCCCTGGAAATTTCCCTGTGGTCAGGAGGCAAGTTGCAGCAGAGCCAGTACTCCTTCCCACACCTCCTGATTCCCACTTCTGCCATATTTGTATCCAAAGCACACAGTTTTCAGTTGCTTATTCACAAAGTTACTTATTCATTTAATTCTACTCATTACTTAATCTGAACATTAGGAAAGAAAAGGACTTGGAGGATCTGACCTCAATTTTTCTGTTCTACTTGAATAACATCTATGGCCTGATCAGTTCAAAGCTGTAAGTAAGCCTATGTAGGTAGTAAATAAAAAATACCCAGTAGAAATAGATATCACTTGTAGATCTGTCTTCTGGGTTTAAAATAAAGTGTACTGTCCCTATATAATGGTATTATTGCAACAGTAGACTTCAAAATTTAAATCAAAAAAGTGAAAAATTAACAAGGGCATTCTTAATATTGCCACGTGAAACCTAGATTAAATGAGTCAGTTTAGGAACAGCATCAGTGAATCAGATAACACTGTGAAAAATACTTTAACATGGCAGTTGTATGACTACATGTAAAGCTGCAGCTTATTAATTTCTTATGTTTTCAGTGTCATCAGGCTTTTTTAGTGTCTTCAAAACCACAAATGCAACACTATTTACTAAAATCCACCCCAAATCCATAGGACTTTTATTACTTTATCAGCTGGAATGTACAAAATACAAACCAGTGTATCTGTAGCCTTTCCCACATCCCAGTAATCCTGATCTGTAGGCTGTCTGTTAGTGTCAGCTGTACTTCTGACACTATTTTATCATCCTTCTGGACTGAATCATGCATAATTCAGGAAGAAAGCAGTGTGCTTTGAATGATGCATGTGATGCTACTAAAAAACCCCACAATGAACGATTCCAGAGTTCTGTTGGAATATCATGTATGTGGAAAGTGAAAGCTAAAAAAAAAAGTATCTCGGGTTGACTATAAGTGCTGTAGAAGAAGGTCACCACAGTGGGTGAAAGAGTCTAAACATATTTTTTTTTAAGTTTGAAACTCAGAACTGTGCTAATGCAGGAATGCAGACTGTGCTAAAACATTCTGTGTGAATTTGTCTCTGAGCTGGGATCTCAGATGAGAAATATCATCAAGAAAGGCATTTTTTAAAAAAAATTTGAACTGGCAATCCAGGGTTCAGCATAATTTAAAATATCAGTATGAATCTTTATAGTACTGTTACAGCTGTAACAATGAAACACAAGTTGCAATGTTCAGCCAAATGAAAACCTTACAATGTATTAATAAGGAGACAAATTCATCTGATATGTGAAGCAGGTTCTCATGATTTCATGATACGCACTGGACAGAATTTGGTTCTGCTGTGGGAATTAAATATAACTGAGCAAATATTAAGAAATCTTGCCTATTTCATAAATATATTTAGTATACAAATACTGGGCCATATAACTTTGTTCAGTTCTTGCAGTTTTCCTGCAACTTTCCAGTTTCTGTCTTACACACTATTACTTCAAATGCCTCAGCACTTCTTATACTGTCCTGAGAAGCACCACTACAACCATACAGATAAATTTATTTACTTACTTACTGAAAGCAACTAGTACACATTTAGGAAACAGTACCTTATCACACAAATGTTTCCTACTCACTGAAACACTGCTTTCCAAAGTCACAAAAACATATAGAAACAAAACTGGCCTCCACTTTTCAGATTCCTCTCATCAGATCACTGTGATCTTAATCCTGTTCCATTTCAGGTCAATTCAAGGAAAGAAACCTCTTTTGACCTCAATAGTGAAAATAAAACCTTTATGAACTTCTGCATAGCAGATGCTTTTTTCCTTACAGTTCAAATGTCTTTGCCTATCCAAGAGACCATATTTTTGATCTGTTCTACTCAGCGGCCAGAATGCTACTTACATGTTTTATCTTTGTATCAAAGGTATTTCTGCTGGAGCTGGCTCTGCAGGTGAGGTGCTTCACTATCTGTTTGCAGGCTTCAGTCTTCCCAGAACCACTTTCTCCACTGTAAAATGACAGGCAAGAAAGGGGGGGGGTGGGGTGGGGTGGTGTATCATTGTTATTTTCACATTTGATATGTTATTTATATTCTTTGCTAGCTCTGGCTTTAAGATATCTCAGTCAAACTTTCATTTCAAATAACAGAAGGTTTATGGATGACAAATAATAAAGAACTGAATGTAGGAGAAAGACTGGTTGACTGTATATGTTCATGAGGGCTGTCAGAGCTGTCAAGCTATATTGTCTTGTACCACAAGCCAAGCCAATCAAATCTAAAGCTTTCAAGACATTTTGAAGTTATTTATAGCAAAGATTTTATCTTCTCCTTCATCTTCTGTCCAGCAAAGGAGCTTGCTTATGCTGCCTGGTTCTCTTTGCAGATAGGGAAATACTACTGTGGTAATGATGGGAGTCAGAAGGAAAGTGTAGAATACAACAGGAAGAAGGGAAAGAAAATAGGAAAGGAACAGGAAGGAAAACAAAAAGATGATTGATTTTACAACCTGCCCAGCTTCTGCAGTGCAATACACTCTGGCTTCAGTGATCCTGTTTAACTTAATTTCTTGTTCATGAAGTGGAATAAATATTGCAATGAATAAGAATCTCTGAGGGGGGAAATGAGCAAAGAAAACAAGGTAAAAAGCAATATGAACAACAAAGGTGGGAAGAAACAACAGAAAAGTGGAGGGATAGAGGAGGGATGCAAACTCAGTGGTACACTGTAAGAATGGAGAAGGGAGGAAGGGAGGAAGGAAGGGAGGAAGGAAGGGAGGAAGGAAGGGAGGAAGGGAGGGAGGAAGGGAGGGAGGAAGGGAGGGAGGAAGGGAGGGAGGAAGGGAGGGAGGAAGGGAGGGAGGAAGGGAGGGAGGAAGGGAGGAAGGAAGGAAGGAAGGAAGGAAGGAAGGAAGGAAGGAAGGAAGGAAGGAAGGAAGGAAGGAAGGAAGGAAGGAAGGAAGGAAGGAAGGAAGGAAGGAAGGAAGGAAGGATAAAGTTAGTGAGGCCTGATTAAGAAATTAATGTAAGAATTTCTTACTTGAATTACAAGAAGTTGTTTTCTTTATAGACAACCGAACCAAACAAAATGTAATTTGATGCTCTTCCTTCATTTATCTGCTTGATCAAACTCAAAAGACTGTTTCTACAACAGCCAGTTAGAATTTTCACAAGTACAATGGCCATGCTGGCTGGTCAGTCTGTTATCTGTATAGTTTAGTTTCTGAAAATGAGAGGGCAGCAAAATATAGTATCTTTCTAGCCATTGTTTTATCTATTCAAATCTCACTTCAAAGGAGAAGTCAATTAAATAAAGGAAGAAACAAAAGAGGATCCTCATACTCAGACAGGGATGGGGTCTCTGCATCATTTACTCTTATTCAATTCTTATGTGACGTACACTCAGCTCTAGCAAATATCTTATTTGTTTGCCTGGTAAACTGTAATCTTACATGACAAGACAGATGTCTCATTACTAGATGTGATGCATCAAACTGCTTTTATCCATGTCATGCCTGTTTCTATAATGAGCTGGAGTTTGACCCTGGACTTTAAACTCCTAATGGCATCAATAGGAGGTCCGTGGTCCAAGACTGCAAAGGTTTGCAAGCTGGATATATGTTATACAAATACCTAAAATAATAGGTCACAAAGCGATATTTAAACCAGGTCTTATAACAAAAGAAATCATGTGAAGTCAAGAAGGTCACTGTCACAGCTAATATAAAATTAGTATCTCTACAGAATTGACACAGTGCTCTGTAAGTGCAGCACCCCTTGCTCAGACCTTCACCTTCTGACTTTCTGAAAGAGTTTCAAAAGTCAGGTGATATTTGATGTCACCCTTTAAAATCTGCATGCATCTCCGCCCTCTTAACGATAACTTCACTCTTCAAATGCTAAATGTGCCGTGCTGCTTCTGTTCTTAAGAAGTAGCAGTAGCCTTCTCCCTTCATAACAGTAGTGTCCAAATTCCATGTTCCTTTGCCTGTTATCACTAACAGGAACAGAAAAATAGTGAAACAGGTCATTAGTCCTGTGATACTCCTCCCCTAGAGACATTTCATACTCTTGCAAATTACAGATCTTATGCCTGTATTATCTAGAAAGTCAGTGAGCTTACAGACAGATATAAATCTATCTTGCACCTCCCCTCCTACTGCCCACTCACATTGTCCAGTCCACTGGCAACTGTGTGTCACGATGATGAAATAATTCCACTCCTCCACAACATACTTAATCCAAAATCACAGCTGCAACCTGTTATCACTATACCACAGGTTACCAACAAGATTAGCAACAGTGGCTCTTTGGTTATTTCAGCTGTTAAGGAGCTTCTCTGAAGAAACATCTCTGAAGTTTAGTACAAGTTACAGATGATGCTATTGAGCAGAAGTGTTCATTTATGTGTGAAAATCAGATCTGAAGTCATAGTTTGTAACAACTCACAACTTGTCCAATGTGCACTGCCCTTTATATCCAGCAGATAAATATTTGTATCATTCTGAGGACTGAACAAGACTTGATATTTAAAAAATTGTTGTAGTATTTTATTATTTGATTAGGCCCAACCTTATCTGCCAAAAATAGCCTCTTTAACAGAAGGCTTTTCCAGGATTACCAGGACGGGTTTATTTTTCAAAAAATATTTCTCACAACTGCAGAAATTTAAGGGGTGGGGGCGGAGAAGATATGCTAAAATAATGTTTGATGCACCTTCAAGTGGTTTTGAGTATTACATAGCAGGCATGCAAATTATGATTAAAAATGGAAAAATGCCTTCTTAAAGAAAGGAATTTGAGTGTTTGCCATGAGTTTCCCTATTTAACAGTTAATTTGTTTCACTTTTTAAATAAAGATATGCTTTGTTTTTCACTGCAACCTGTGGCCCAGATAACACAGGACCACGCAAGTGTGCACAAAGCAGACAGTTTCTGTCCCTTATTGAATATTTCTTCTCAAGATTGCTGTTTCCTAAACATTGCTGTGACACAGCTACAAAGATTTGACACTCTCAGCTCAACTGTTAATTTTACAGCGATTGACATTTTGTTCAGCAGTGTCACAGGAGTTTGTTGGCTGAAGTGTTTGCTAGAGTTCAGGGTCAGAATTTACTAGAACTTGGCTGCTGAAAGAGACATAATGTCTCTTAGTTGTTCTGTGCATTTCAAAGGTTATGTTCACTCCTAGTGAAATACACATTGAAGCACTGAGAAAGAAATGCTATGTTAGGTAAAGTTTTAATTCTTGATACCATTGTTTGGAACATTTCAGGCAATAAGTAATTCCACAATGAAAAAGTAATTTGGCACCTTGAACCAGAGCTTGTTTATTCTATTTCCTTTGAGGCTGAGTAAAATTTTTTGTAATGTCCCCATTGTCCACAATATCTTTGCTTGAACAATTTAATTCTGCTTAGGGAACAATTCCTCTTCTTTGTTTTAAATAATTGTTTCATCACTATATTTTTCAAAATGTAATTTACAATATGAACATTGTTTTCTTATGAATTTTGGTTAGACTGCCTTATCAAGGTGGAGGATCAGTTAGCATTGCAGCAGAAAAGCATTCTTCTGCAGTAAAACTTCCTTAGAAGGCATTATGAAACAGGCAAAGCAAAGAAGCTTATTGCACGAGTAAAGAAGGTTGAGTTAGAGACAGTGTACTCCAAGAGAAAGGAAAATGGACAGAGAATTTGAAATCCTATGCTCACCATGAGCTCTAGGCAAGTTCTGCAAAGCTTTCTCATTTTATTCCTCCTTTGGCTTTCTTGCTTTCCTATATAACTACCTGATGGAGGGCCTGGTTCCTACTATTTATTTATTAATATTTTGTTAATACAACATTAATTATGACTCTAGTCTCTCTATCTTAAAATAATATGAATAATAAGAAAAAATAAACTCTGTTTTGAAATAAAACATTCAAATCTAAAATTGTTAGGAAAACATCTAATTCAAATAGAGCAAAGAACACAAGATGTTCTACAACCAAGGGAACGAAAGAAGCTACACTGTGCAAATCCACTGCACTTGGATTATGATCCAGCTCTTCTGCTACCTTGTGCCAGTCTAGCTGGGTCATTGGCACCATTCATGCCTGTGAGGTCAGTGCTAAGCATGTGCTTGCTGGACAGTCACACGAATTGCCTGGCTATTCCCTTTCAGAATAGCTGTGGCTGGAGTTACAACTGCCTTCTTGATGACTCCCAAAACCCACAAAACCTGTGTGAACACCCCAGCTCTGAGACCACCATGGCTGTTAGCAGCCAACGGGTTCAAAAGTTATGGGGGGGGGGGGGGGGAGTTAGAGAGGAACAGACAGTGCCATTACGTAGAAGTAGTTAACCAAGAAAGCCCAGCTAAAATAGTCAGAAAACAGCAAACGCCAGGCATTTTTAAGAATTACTTCCTGAAAGTACTGAGAAGCGCATCTTGCTTACCCTCAATTTCTGCATATGAGCCAGATTTGTCTGTATCTTTATGAATTCAGATAACTGGATCATTACTGTTTAGCAAGTGTCAATTCCAGTATAAAAAAATTCTATAAATCATCTGTTTAGGGAAAAATATGACAAGATATAAAACATGAAAGGAGGAATGTTCCTGTCATTTCAGATCATATAAGTGACAGGATTTTATTGTCTGTGTTTCATTTTCAATTCTGACCAAAGGTACCACATTGAGAAGTGCAGGAATACTTAACAAAACAAATTAAAAAACCTACTCCTGCAGTACAGAAATGCTGGAAAACTTCTGAGAAAATTTGTTCATATAAGATTTCCACCAGTTTTAAAGAAAGATTAGATGAGCTAATTAGATATGCGTGCTGTTTTGTATGAACTTCTGAAACCAATCTCTTATTATACCACCCTAAACCATGAGCATTACTACTCCAAATTTCCATTGTGATAGTAAGATATATCCAGGGAAGAGAGAGTAAGCTTGCAAACTTTTAGGGGGCAAAATAATTACTTTCTTCCCAATTTGCAGAGTACAGAAGTGAGACACTGGGTCTTACTGCATGACTGACGTTTCTAGATTTGAAATAAATACATGCAAGTAAGACTGCTAAATACAAAATAACGTGTTTTGTATCATCAGTAGTGACATGTGTAACTGAACAACCCTGCATGATAGTTGGAAATTCTATTACTAAACTAAACAGGAAAACGTATTTCTAAATAATTTTTATTATAAATAGGAAGTCTAAATCCATAACTGCACTGCAGTAGCCCATTGCATTTATGATATATTGAATTATAATTTAAAATGTAAAGATTATTAACTTGAACAGAATGCCTGTGGTGCCTCTAAACTGAGGAAATCAAGAGCTTTCAAGGTGTTCCACTTTAAAAGACAAGGATTTCTCTCTGTTCCAGATCATCTGGCTTAAAAATGTGATTTATATCACAATAAAACCATTGGATATTTACATTCCCGACTGCTAACATATACAAAATTATAACATTTCATTTGATATATCCATTAAGATTTTTTGATTCAACAGATTAGCCATCAGCATCCCATAAACCATTGGTTTGACTGACTAAGGATCCTTAGCTTTTAACAAGCCTATAAACTATACTTAGGCTTCCTAGACAGCTCCTCACTTATCTTGTCAGTGCTTAATGCATTTTCATACCCTGAATAGCAGTCAGAAGGAAGTTAATTATGAAAAGTCCACTTATTGGTTATTTAAGAGCATAACATAATGTTATTTTATTCTGTAACTTCCATATAAGATTTATACAAAGCCAGGTCTTTGTGTTAAGCATAAATGAGTGATAGTGACTTGCCGTAAACTAAAAGTAATTTGAATAACTGGTAGTAATCTCTTCCATAATTTGGCCAAATGCTTTCCTATTGTAAAACACTCGATTTCAGAGAGTGACCACTTGATTAGATGTGAAGTGACTGAAAAAATAAAATAAAATCTTTTAACATGGTAACCGCATAGAGGAAATAAAGATTAAAGCTTCAGAAGACAAGAAAGTAAGTAAAGTGTGAAAAGACAGAGAAGGTGAAAAGACTGATTTGGATCATGCTGAGAGCTTTAAATGGATTTTTTTTTTTTTCCCTTTTTTAACCAATTCAGTGGCAAAGACTTAATAGGATGTTTAGAGGACTAGATAGCAGCAGGAAAAGGCCAAAGTCACAAAGAAAATTGAAACAGGCAACATTAATGTGAAATAGTAGTAAGTTTTTTATTAAATTTGAAGATGAAAACACAGCTTCACACAGTTTAAATGGGACTTTATGGAAGTTCTGCAAAATCAAGTGTTTTAACATTGCTGGAAATTGTAAAGTCTAAAGTGCATTTCTAAAACTTCTTAAAACATGATGATGCATGTGCTTTTACCATGGACACACAAAGTTTTGACACAGAAGGGTTGCCACTGGGTTTGCAGACGATTCCCTTCCACTAGCAGTATTTATAAATTAGGGGTTAATAAGTATTTTTATAATAAACATTCCTAATTACATGCAATTTATAAAGAACGTAGCAATGACAGAAGTATGAGTGCAGTTTTGAGTAGTCCACCTAACACATTATAGGGCACTGTCTGCTTTGTCATTGCAGAGGATGCTTCAGTGTTCCTCTGCCTGGTCTACCTTCTGTACATTCATACAGCATACACAGCCTCTGCAAACTGAATGATCTGCTTGCAGTTGTACAGTTACAGGAATATTTTGCCACTGATATTTTATGTAACAGGAGATTCATTTTACAAGACTAAAAAAGGATTTTTTTTTTACATTGTCTTCTTTGCTGCTTGGGGAGACCCAGTCAACCTGCATGAAGCAAATGAAGCAAACAAAGCAGAGAGCTGACATGACAGAGAGGTCCAACCAACAAGAGACAGAAATCAAACTCGTACTGTGAAGCAAGTTTGGCAATGCTAGATTCCCATTGTAACTGAATCATATAACAGGAGACATAGGGATTCTACCACTAAACTGAGCAGTAAGTTCCTTAACACTCTATACCTTGTAATTTAAGTTCCAAATCAATGGATTTCCTTAAATTAAAGAATAAACTTGAACAAGATATTTTTAACACTTAGTTTTCCCTGCAAAAGACTGGTCCGGTCCCAAGTTAACTCCAGGATATATACAGGGACAGAAGTATTCTTCCAGATCTGTAAGAAAATACCTTGGAGATAGATATTTGCTGTTTGTGAATTGGTGTCTTCAGTTTTTTGGGCAACTCTTCAAAGCAGCTCCAATAGGAATATTCAAGATTTGCTAAATCTGTTTCCCGTGTGAACAAGACCTTACAACAGAATCTCATTTCTAGGGAAGAACATTTCACATTTGATAGATCATTTTGTTCACTTTTGATTTTTTTCTTGTATTTTAACCGCTGGTTGGAAATGTTTCTTTGACTTGCTCTTGGTCTTAAAGCTTGCCTTCTACTAAGCAGTCTTAAGGTCATCTGATATACACCAACTTCTGTATGCTACAGATAGATGGGAACACCTCCATTCCTAGTGTCTTTAGGCACAGAAAAGAGGAGAGGTAAATATTAGGTGATGACACTATGGAATGGAGAATTTTTCTTCATCTGGCACAAGCTCCTGCTATTTCTGCAAATAACAGGTAGCATGGCACTCTGAGAACAGCCATACTCATGACAGAAGTGCTGACTTCATTTCTGTGCTCAAGGGGAAGACACAGGAGATCTCAGCTACAAATCTTTTCCCTGTGATCACAGGAGCACTCACTGTCAAAACTCTGTTTATTCCCAAAGAAAAGGGTGGAGTCTCTGTTTCCATGTATTTAATTGCAATCATTATCACAATCATTTGTGTGGATTCGGGAATCTCCAACCATATCTGGCTAAGGATACAATATAGAAATGATCTGTCCCTGAAGAGCTTCTACTCTAAACATATCACTAGAGACAAGCCGCTAAAGAAAACCAGTAAAAACAAACAACAAAAATCAGATGGAAGTTGCATGAGAAAGAAAGAACATTACAATAGCTATGAGCATCATCATATACAATAAGCACAACTGCTCATGGATGAATGTCTAATTTATAAAGATTCTGATCTCACTGATGTGAGTTAGCAATGCTTTGAGAAAGTTTGTTGTAAGGGGCTTGGGTACAGAAATGTCAAATTCCTGGATCCCAGTTAGCCTTAAGCATGAAATAAATAGTGCTGTAAGACTCTGCCCTGCCAGAAACTATGAATCTCTCCCAAACACACACACAGGCTGAAAATTGAAGTAGCACTTTATAGTCAGAAAGTAGAGTCTGGTAGTTTAGCAATGGTTTCAAGACCATAGCTTTGGACTTAGGGAGCTAAGTTCCAACTCAGACAACTTCAGGTGCCTTCATCTCTTTTCATTATCATCTCTTGGGAAAATGTGAGAGGCAAAAATGACTAGACTAAGAAAAACAGTATGATTAAAGGTTACACTGCATGCAGAATTCATTAGCAGCAGTAAGTGTCCAATAAAAGAGTAATTAATGAATCATTATAATGGCCACTAAATTCATGTGGAGTATCTTTTTGTAATTAATCTTTTGCACAAAAAAAAAAATTAACTGAAAAACATTAATAGAATATAAAATTTATCTCTACAAAATAAACAAGCTACAAAGCTTGATGAAGATGACAGGGGATTAACATGAATACAGGTACATTTCTGGTATTCTTTCCAGTCCTTCTGAAAAGATACTGGGTAGCTTAATGTACTGACAATAAGAGTATTCTGTAAAGAAATTACTGTTTATAAAAAACTCAAATTTTCCAGGAAGAATTTGAATGAGAGTTATATATACTGCCATCACTTTGTTCTTCTCTGGCAGTTAATAGTTAAATGAGACATATTTTGAGAATTGCACATGAAAAGTAAAATACTGATATGGTACTAAATATCACTGTTCCATATCAAATCATAACAAAATGGTAGCCTCTTCTCATGGAAAATCTTTACAATAAAACTAAAGCATAATTATGTTTATAAATTATACTAACAAATTACTTATACTAGAAAGTGTTATTATAATTAAAAGTAGACCTGAAAATAAATATAGATTTGAGGGTTTTATTCTATAATTGCATCATGTTTCATTTGCTAATGATGAAAACAGAAGGTAAAAGTGTACTCTCAGTGTGCAATTCCAAAAGTGCTTGTATGCCAAAATCTTGCAGTTATCAAGAGAATTTAATCTTGAGATTAGTTGCAGACCCATGGGGATAATTTACTTTCACTGGATTTACTACTAATAAAACCAAACAAAACTAAAACCCTTCCAATTTGGTGTGGCTATTTTCACATGTGGCACACTGATACACCTCAAACCAAAAATTCCAATATTACAGCAGCAGCAAATGTGGTACTGAGATTCTAGGAACTATTTAGTCTAAGCCAAAACCACTACCAAAACCAGTGGGCCCTGAAGTCCTGCTCTGGCAACTCATTTCACTTCTAGGGGATTTTGGCTTTAGAACTGATTCAGTTTAAAATAGGTCTCAACGTCACCACCACCCTCCCAGGTATAATTCTGACCTGAGAGTATTTCTCCAGCCCAGTTCACCTTGCCACCACCTGAACACAAAGGATGGTGTGGAAATGAGGAAACAAACAGCCAAAGGTAGAAGGGCAGAAACACTCTTAGCCAGCTTATTCCAGTGTAATGTTCTCATGGATCTGTATGTCCTTTTCACTTGTTCATCCACTATCTCCTTCCTTCTGAGCACTTATATGAAATAGCCTTTCTAGCTATGGAGAGCTTCTCTGAGCTTCCCCATCTTCATTCAGCCTGTGATTCCACATTAGAGGGAAGTGTATTATTTTACTTCTAAAATATGTTACTAGGTGCACTCATAGCACCGCACACATATGCATAGAAATGTATCCACAACTCAGCTTTATAACTGAAGGTATTTTAAAATTACAGACCATAGGCCAAACATGTACAGAATTTCTTACTGAGGAATGAAGAGTATGCTTGATAAGAGAGGCTGGAGAAAACAAAGTAAAACAGAAAATTGGAGTATTTCAGAACTGCAGAACTGCAGTTACTTGGTTCTGATAGGAAATGAAACTGGGATCTTGAAAACTTCTCCACAGACTTCAAGTGAAAAATCAAAGAAAATCTGACTGGATGTTATACCACATGCCCTCAAGGCCAGAAAATAAGCCCTGCTCCATGTTGTTTATTAGCACAGATGTAACCAATGAATAATCCCTTACAGTGGTAGAAGAACATTCTCTTGCTGATAGCTAATGTTGTTTTACAGCTGAAATAGCAAGAAAGAAGAAATCCATTTTGACCACACACACACGTTCATGCACACACACACGTCAGGTGACAGATGAATAACTTGAGTTACATCACAGATAATTTTCAGATTATTATTATTATTGTCAGAAAAACAATGGAAATTTTCTATATTACATTTACTTTCCAGACATTAATTATTTAGGTTCTACAAAAGGACTAATATAATGAGAATACCCCATTTTTAATACTTTTTTATGAACTTCTAAAAGACCTCAATTCCCTTCTGTCTTCTCATTTAGTGCTAGCAGAAGAAAGGTATTTAAAAAGAACTGTTTCTAGATGTTTGTGTTAAGTTGCAGCTATACTTATCTCCTGTTCCAAATTACCAGATGCTTTCCTTTCAGCTTCCATTTTCACAACTTTAGGACTGCATATCTATGGGTTGCCTTGATGTGATACACAAATGTCTTGCCAAGTGCTAATGCTATCAACAGAGCACTCTCTTGTCACGTTCTCCATCAGGTCACTGCTATATAATAAGCTACAGTGGGCTGGGCAGGGATCAGGACAGTGGGGCTTAACACATGCCTTGACATCCTGATATGAAATCATCAGTAGCAACTATTCCCTGATATCAAAGCCATTTATTATTTAATACAATATTCTTTGTGTAATACTATACAATATTTAACCTGGCAGTTATTCTTTCTCTTGAAGTGTTAGTAAATACTATTTTCTGCTTCTTTTCTGTCTACACTTATAGGCAACTTCACAAAGATTAATCAATTAGCAGTGTCCCAAGTTTCTACTTTGAAGAAAATTATGAAAACGGTGCTTTAGGATATTTCTTATTTTATCAAAATTATTATACCTAAACAAGAGTTAATATTTAAGAGAAGATAATATGAACACACAGTAATGATTTTCTAATATTGCTTGCACCTCTTCTTAAATGTCACTGTTCACTGGATAAATAAATAGGTTATAAATTAGGTTATAAAAAGGTTATTGTTTATTTCAACCAATCAAGAGTCAGTTCCACACATAATTAATTTATAAATTTATAATTTAGAAACCTATAAACTATGCTTTTTTATAAACTGTGCTTTTAAAAGAAATATTTCATTACAATATTCAGATGTATTTGAAGACTTAATATACAGAACTCCAAATACTCACCCGAGTCTGTACCAACATAAATAGAATGTGATATAAATGGATACATAACGGATACATGAATGTATTTATGTGTTCATCTTAACTTGTGTAACTCTAAAACAGCATTATTAGCTCCTTCTGAGTATCATATCTTCTCTATTGCCTAGTATTCAATTTTCTTATAATTAAAGGTAGTTCAAGAGCAATTACAAGATTTATCAAAAGGATCAGAATTTATTCCTGTCCAAATCAAAATCAACCTTTTTTTTTTCCCCCAACTCCCATGAAGTTCTGCAAACCCTTGCCAATATTTCAGCCAACAGCAATTGTCACAGTGACAAGACTGAACAACAAATTTCCTTGAGCAACTACACCAAATTCACCAGAACCATTGCTTTCACCTAGGGTGAAGGAAGAAAAGGGATTGACAGATCTGGGGATTAAAAGTTCCAAGTGAATTGAAAGTTTCACCATTATAAAACCAGGATATTTGGATGAAACTCTGTTTCACTGGAGATTTCTAATACATTTATTCACAAGCTTGAAGTTATTTATCATTGAAACAACACTGTGAATAAAGGAACTGGTTAAAGTCCATTTTGAAATTGGAGAGCTAAATAACAAGCTCATGGCCTCACAAACATGTAAGGCAGAGTGGAATCTCCAATACAGGTGCTCCAACTCAGAGGTTTATAATTTAGTCAAGGACTTCCCATTTTTATTGTCATCAGATTTTATTTCTAACACTTATCCATGCAATATTAGCAAATACACACAGCAGTTTTGAATTCTTTACCATTAACTCTTTCTTCCTAATTAGATGCAACTAGATGGAGTGGCAATTCCCCAAGAAAATTTATGAACTTGAGATGTAATTAAACCTTTTTCAGTTCTATTTTGCTCTAATGTATGATACAGAGATCAGTACACAGAAAGGAATCAGTTGGAGACAAAAATAAAATGGAAATCACAACTGCTGAGTCCTGGGGGAAACAGCTGAAAGGCAGGAGTCACAAGTTAGTTATTAGAAAGATAAATTATCACCTGAGGATAAAGCACTGGGGACGCTGCTCCTGGAATAGCATGTGGTAAGCTCTTTCAGCACAGGAAAATATATGTGGGGGAAGTGAGGAACACAATTTTCCAGAGTTACTTAAATAAAGCTGGGTGACCTGAAAAATTGTAGAAAATTAACATGATCAATACATTTCACACTAATTATGTTTCACCCCCCTAATCCCGGGTCTTTTTTTAAAGCTTTCTAAGCATCATGAACAGAATCTCTGTATGTATATGTGGTACTATCACAGTATCTATGAAGATTTTAACTAAAGAAAACAGAGCTGTAAGCACTGAAGATCTAATTAAGATACAAATTTAAACATACCTAGAGGACTCAACAATACTGGTTTGTGCATTGAGTAAAACCAGACTTAGTAAGTTACTTTTTTACACCTCATGTTTATAGTTCTTCAATGTCTTGACTTAAAAATTTTACAAAGTGGAATATTTCCATGAAGAGTTAAAATCAAAGGCTTAAGTTCTAAACTAAATAATTTATTACATGACAGGGTAGTCTCCCACAAATACTCTCTCTGTAATATAGAATAACTTCTGTGATACACATAGCTAGCAATGTGTACTATCCTTAAAGCTTAAGTATGAGTAGAAGCAACTATCTGCTACTGAAACCTCATTTTTTTCTGAGGATATCCTGATGCTCTTTCAGCTAATATCAAGCAGATTTTTGAAAAACTAGGTAGTCTGCTAATATCTACAATTCTGTTCTTTCAGAATAAATAAATATAATAAAGAAAATACAGAATGTGATTTAGATTGTGAGCAGAAACACCATACCATTTTACAAATATCCTTAAATAAATCATTTTACCTACCTTTTAATTTAGCTTTTATCAGACCTTCTCATGGGTTTAGAAAATTAACAAAGGCTATACAGAAACCCATGGCAGCTGGGGTACAATTGGAACACTAGGAAGCATCTAGAATGATACTGGATACTATCACTTAACCAAATCCCCTCCTTTCCATCATGTCCTCTTTTCTCAAACTATTCTCTCTAACAGCCTTTCTATCACAGTGCCATTTTGTATTTGCTCCTTTCTCCAAACTAATAAGGTACCTATAACCCTTTCTTGTCCCATGCCTGTCTTAATTATTTAGATATTAAACTGTTGAATCTTGGGGCATCTAGAACTCTGTGGCTGAATGATTCCTCCACAATACATCCCTATTCTCATTCCGGCCTTTCAAGCTACCAGACTAAACAAGATAAAATCCACACTGATTCTCAAGGAATCATTTCAGCATGTCACAAAGGAGAAAGAAAAACTTTCACACACTTATGCTCATTGAATAATGTTGCATTTTGCAAGTTTACATATTTTTCTAACACATGAACTTCAGGAACATATTTGCCCTAATCAGACACAAGTAAATTCTGCACAAATGTAACAAAGCAGGATGACTGTAGCACAAGCACTTCTACAAACAGTTACTATGATGCCTTCAAAGTGATATCTGCATGTTCCTAGTAGTATAGTGCTATTATAATGTATAGTGTAGTACAGCATATTTCCATGTAAAAATGCATTAATATTATCATCTAGCAATTGCATTCAATTACATACGAAGCAGTGTATATCAGTCTCCATTAATGTATGATTCTTTATGTCATCTCAGAGTGAATAATTGCTTATAAAAAGATTTATTTTGGAATTATTCTATTGGAACTAAGTGTGGGAGGTCAATACAGGATAACAAAATACAGATTGCTGAGATGTTATGAAAAGTGTTTTTAAAAAAGAGAAGAAAACCCAGTGTTGCTGTTATTGAAAAATGTACATAATAATCTTTTCCTTGTTTCATCCTGGTTTTAGAAATAGTATCATGCCCAATACATCTTTTCATTCTTTTTTATTGACAGCTAACAAACCACATGCCTGAAACAAAAATTCTAACTAATGAGGAACATCATATAGCACGTCAGTGTCTACTGAGGAATTGACATAATCAATTTTTATTACTTTCATATACAGACCATCTAACACTTACAGACTTCAATAGAATACCAGCTAAGTTTCTACAGCATATTTGAGCATTTCAAAAACAGAGAAAATAAAGCTACTTTGCAACCATGTTTTTTTAATCATCCGGGAAATAATGACCTAATGCACAATACCATGAAGATAACAATGATGGAGTAAAAGCAAAGATCATCCAAGGAGACCCAAACAATTACAGGAAAAGATGTGTCTCATGCTAAACTTGGTAAAATAGATCTATTACAGACAGGTCAAGAGAAGATGCAGCAAACATTCAGGGAACATTTTAATATGTAAGCCCACCACCTAAATTCTTTTTCTTTACAGTTCTCTCTTGGTGCCCAAAATCATGTATCTCACGTAACATACACAGTGACAGGAAAAATACCATCATCTAAAACCTTGGGAATGATGGATTTCCATTTCCAGAAACTAAATTTAGACTTCCAGCTTGGAATCTGCTGCTCCTGTCATGGAATGTCACAGCAATTTTCTTTCAAATTTACTACTGATACACACAAAGCTACATGACATAGCAAACAGCCACAGACTACAATTTGTTTACCAAATTTTGAACCCTTTATAATTCTTGTAAACTAAATAAACATATTTGAACACTCCCTAGCACAACAGGGAGCCTGATCTCTGTGCAGTAATGTGAACTCAGTGCATCAACAAGAAAATAACAGGGAGGGGGAGAAGTAAATTAATAGTTACTTTAACACTGTCTCTAAAATGGCTGAGTGAAGACGGAGGAGAGATTAAACTGTTTGAATTTATGTTGCTCCCACTGATCTACAAAGTCCACTTACGTTACTATCAGTGTCTAGGTACTGAAACGGTAAACCCCTTGTAAATAACTAGTCTGTCTCATAAGTGAAAGATTAGAAAGATAAGGGTACTACTATTCAAGACAGAAACACCTGAAGCACTTCTTAAGAGGCCTTGTGCATGACAGTGCACACACGCACTCAAGTCCATTTGCCCATACACTGCCTGTGCCCAACACAAGCTGCATCCCTACGACTGCCCCAGTGTAGTGCTAAGCTCATGCCGAGCACTTCGCACTCATTGCCTGTACCATGTCTGAACTGAGTGGTCTGATGTGGCGCACAGGCAGCCATTTTGAGCCTTTCTGCACCATTAAGGTTGTTATCTCCATAATCGTGTTTTGGGCAGGGGGGGTGTGAACTCAAACAACCACTGCATGAAGTATGTGTCTATTTTTGCAAGTTTGACTGTGGCCGAAACCATCAAGGTCATGTTATACATCAAGAATTACTTTTAAACAATCGAAAGTGCTACTGCTCACACAAAATATTAGCAAGATGGCTGGTTTATAAATAAGATACAGCAAAAACAGTGGTATCTTGGAAGAAATTTTTAAAAATTTCCTAAAATATTGAAACTACGATGCTCCCAACATAGAAAAGGACATATATGTTAATTAATTTTAGTCAATTAGCCTGCCACATGAATTATATGAATCCACTGAAAAGATACATACTGTAACATTTTAAAGAAAGAATGCTTACCATGGTAGAATAAATAGGAAGTTCCTTAAATGGGTTAACAAGCAACAGTATATCACCAATGTAGGTCTGAAAAAAGAAGATATAATTGCTTTATTAAGCAATAAATTAAATCTTTAAGGAGGCTAATGGCTTTCTTCCAGAAAGGACTTCTGGCAAAGCTTCTTAAATCTAGCTATCAACGTATTAAACATAATTTGCAAATTCTGGGCTTTTAACTTCTTAACTTTAAACTGAGATCTAAATTTGCAATTCAGACAGCATTAATTATTCTTTTTGTAATAAAACTGAGTTCTTCATAATGGAAAATTATGCGTAGAAGAATTGCACTGCATATATTATTGGTAGATTATTTGAAAGTTAATTTGTAATTTACCACTTGTTAAACTACAAAAATGACATGCCTACCACATAAACAAGTTCCTCAAACAATTTTTTATGGGATAGATGACATAATTTAGAAATGCTATATTGATTACCCATAATTGATACATTACAATATGTTGCTTGTGGGATAAGACAGAGCAATTGATACATATATAAGTATCTATGCATGTGTATGTATATATGAACATATGTACATGCATATAGAAAAAAATTCCGGCTATATGAAAAATAGCAAACCATCCACTGATTGCAAAGGTGCCAAGATTTTATAATTTCATATTTAAACACTCATGTATGAAAGATGGACTGAAGTATAAGATTGTAGGTCACCCTTGCTGTTATACTTCTCACTCTACATAAGTAGCTGCTGCTGTATTATGTTCTTCAAATGCAAAAATGCCAGACCCCTGTCTTTGAAGAGGTCAGACAGCAAACCATCATGTAAACAGTCCCAGTCATGCTGCCTTTTTCAAAATGAAGCATTTTGATTTGGGGAGACAGAAAATATTGCCTTTCATAGCAAATGTACTTTTTTCTTCTGAAATGTGGGAATTTATTTCCTCTCTCTCACCCACCTCAATTTCACTGTTGGGTTTTCCTGCAGAATAGAAGTTTATTAAGCTTCACAAAACATGAAACAGGAAGTGTTCCGCACTAAGGCTGATTTGGGTTTGGAATTGGAGTCCAAGTACTTTTCCTTTTAAGTTTGAGAACCAAATCACCCCAAGATGCAAGGGTATTCAGCATTGATGCTGACATTCTACCAAAGCACAATGGCTGCTGTTGAGCAGAATATTAATGATCACTACACATAAATTTCCATTAAGCTAAGGAGAATGCCAGAGGAGGGTATGAGATCCTCTTAGGTGAACTCTTCAGTATTTTAAAACAAAATACTTCCTTCTTATAAATACTAAGTATCTGTGGATCCTCCTGAATTCAGTTAAAGTTATCTGTGTTTGACATCTTTGAAAGTGAGATAAAGCAAAAGAAATACTCATAATAAAATAGGATTTGATCCATGATTCTAGAACCCAGAATTTTTATTATTATTGAATGTTGTAACACTAGAATTGAAGTTCCCATAATCTCAAAAGTATTCACAGCAACACACAGCAACATGCCAATTCCCCATATTCCTTTAGTCTAAACAGTGCAATCAACTTATACTTTTAAAAACAATTTGCATGTTTCACATTAACATACCACTCAGCTGTTCAGTAAGTTAGAAATAAGTTATGAATAAGATATGAACAGGGATACAACAATTTTCAAGTGCAGATTTTTCTCCAGAAGTAATCTATGCCTAACTGGTTGCCTCCCAGATTTACTATGGCATAACCAGAAAAACCTGCTTTACAAAAATTTGCTATGATTATTTAATTTAATCTACATGATTGACATTACAATATAGAGAATTACTTTTGTAATATAGGAAGAGATAATGATTAATTAAATCTCCCATGCTGAATTCTAAGCTTTTTAAATCTAAATTCATTTTAAATTCCCAGTAATCATGTGCTCTATACCAATACTCTTCCTCTGTAAAATAAACAAACATAAATTGTATCCAAACCTATCTGAAGTGTTATTCCATTTTTTATTTCTGCTTTTCCTATATAAACTTGAGAAATTGCAGGGCTTACACACACGTATGTCCTGATCCATTTAAATATTAGTCATGGGTCCGAGACTGGTTACTGTCCAGTAGTTATGACAGTAATTATATTTTTCTATTCTCTTATTTGCTCTTTTTTGAAAGCTTACTGTTAATAGGTCAATAGCAACTCACATATATCTGATTATTATTGAAACGCTTCTGAATCTCATAAAGCAGGCTGCTGTCTGTTAGCTCACTCAGAGAAGCCAGGTCATCATTTGGAGCTGGAGGCATTAGCTTGATCTAGAAAACACAAATTAGATAAATAAAGTAAGTTTACAACCTATTGTTCTGTACTGTAATGCTCTAACCTAAAGTATAAACCCAGATCACTAGAATTTATGGAAAAAAATGCATTAGGAAACTGGAAAGTTGTCACTCCTCCTAAACAATTGCACATCCTTAATCTTAAGTAAGAGAAGAACATCAAAAATTATTATCAACGTTAAGGTACATACCTGCATGAGTCTGATGGGCTCTTAAGAACACAGACACCTACTAGAGTGCCATTTGCTATCCCTGAACCCATAAAGATTTCCAGCTCAAAAGCAGTTCTCCTGCTCTCTTCATTAAATGTTTATGGCAGAAGAAATCAAGACTATAAAAGCTAGTGCACTTGTAAACTATTTATTGCCCAGTATTTAACAAAGCTCTCATACTACTTTTCATCATACAGGATTTAAATTCTATTAGAATTTTTCCTGCAGAATAGAAGGAAGTTAATAAGAAGTGGGAACCATGTTGTCAAGGAGACCAGAAGAGATTCAGAAGCAGCTACTTTAGCCAAAACTGATGAATGAAATGAGCTTAACATTTTTGAGATTTAGGAGGAATAAGATAAGCTCTGCAAGGCAAAGTAAATAAAAAAATTCCAAAAGACAGAATAGGAGACAGAAGAACAAGGAATCAGTGATTATAGAAATTTGCTTAAAGACAAAATAAACATTGATACATTAGCAGTGTGCTTATAAATTATGATCTACACTTATAATGTAGGTTTTCTTTTTTATGTCAGCCCAAAGAAAAACATTTTTGCATGTCAGCAGAATATCTATAAACAGAAAACTCTCATGTGAGCTATGGTAGAATTATTTGAATTGTTTGTTCAGAGTTTACTAGAATACTCTCTCAGTGTATCTTTTGAGTATGGACAGTGAAGATGAAACTTCTTTGTTTCATTTTTCTGCTTAAGATGAAGGCTCAGGAAAAAAGCAGACGCTGCCCTTTCCTGGAGAACAACTCAGCATCCTCAGTCTCTGGCAGTGGCATGTGGCAGGAAGTCAGGGACAGGAGCAGTGAGCAGACTGGGAGATTTTGGAGGGAACACGGAGTGTGCTTCTGGCTAGGAGAAGACCCCAAAGACTATGGATACTGGTGTTTAATACTGGGATCTGATCCCAAACTACTAAACTTCCATTGTTTCCATAGGTTCAAGGTCTAGTTCAAAAATCACGACACTGGGTTCTCTTTCTGCATTTGTCAGAGCTCCACTGTGATATTGCTGAAGAATTTAATCTTAATGAAATAAGACTGAAAATCTCTTGACTTTTTAATGTTTCAAGATTCTTGAAACATACATGCACTCATTCACATGCAATGTTTAGGCAACCATGAGCAAACACTGGGAAGTTTGTAGGCATAAACAAGCAGGGTGAATTAGATGTGATTTTGTATCTTTTCTAAATCATAGATCTTTGACTTTATCAATATTTTTCTTCTAAAAATAGCAATATTGAATAACAGTATCAAAATATTCAATGAACAGTCATAAAAGAGATGGCATTTCTTACTCTTCTATTTTACCAAGAAGAAATGATGCACACCAGACATCACAACCACAGAACCGCCAGCCCTTATGACATAAAAAAAAATATTTTTTCCTGTTTAAATATTTCACCAGCTTTACTCATATTCATACGCTGGCATGGTACAAATGAAGTTACAAAACCCTGAAGCCTTCTCTAGTCTACAAGTAGAGAAATACAAATACAGATTGTGGAATATCAACTTCGCACTTCATTTTACACTAAATATTCTTGTGGGTTCAAGGTGTTTGTCAAAAGATGACTGCTCTCACATCAGCACAAAACAAAACTGAAGAGCCACTTCTTTTATCTGTACTTAATGCAAGTTTGACTCATGCCATACTACTTAGGACATTTTTTCTTAGTTTCCAAGCTTTTTTATGGCCTCAGCTATCCTAATATGCAGTTTCTTACAGTCCAAACAAATTGCCAAGTACTATACTTGGTTTTCAGTCACTTGCTTAATTCAACCTACTCTTGTCTTTGTCCAAGTCCAATAGTGAATGATGAGACACAAGCTTAATCACTAAAGAAACTGCAAAATAGAGCAAAATTAATTCTAAGAAATAGTACATAACATGTAATAAATTAAATTAAGCTGGTGAAGTATCTAGAGAAGAAGTCCTATGAGAAGTGGCTGAGGGAACTGGGGTTGTTTAGCCTGGAGAAAAGGAGGCTCAGGGGAGACCTTATGATTCTCTACAACTGCTTCAAAGGAGGCTGTAGCCAGGTGTCAGTCTCTTCTCCCAAGCAACAAGTGATAGGACAAGAGGAAACAGCCTCAACATGCACCAGAGGAGGTTTAGATTGGATATTAGGAAAGATTTCTTCATTGAAAGGGTTATCAAGCATTGGAACAGGCTGCCCAGGGAAGTGGTTGAGGCACCATCCTTGGAGGTATTTAAAAGATATGTAGATGTGACACATTGGGACATGGTTCAGTGGTGGATTTTGCAGTGTTATGGTTGGACTTCATGAAGTGTCTTTTCAAACCTAAATGGTTCTATGATTCTATGTATGAAGCTGTAGCTCCTCACAGAGGAAAGGTATATGTAAGCAGGGCTTGCAAGATCTCAGCTTCTGTTGAGTCCCAGAGTCCTGCAGTACCTTCTATCTATGGAGGGCACACTTTTACTCTTTTCTCTACTTCAAGTGCTATAGCTGTTATCACATTTTTGTTTCTTGTAATAGCTTTGTCTATGGGACCAGATGGGATACACCCGAGGGTGCTGAAGGAGCTGGCTGGGGTGCTCGCCAAGCTGCTTTCCAGCATTTACCAGCAGTCCTGGCTGACTGGGGAGGTCCCAACAGATTGGAAACTGGCCAATGTGACGCCCATCTATAAGAAGGGTCGGAAGGATGATCTGGGAAATTACAGGCCTGTCAGCTTGACTTCGGTGCCTGGGAAGCTGATGGAGCAGCTCATCCTGAGTACCATCACACAGCACGTGTGGGACAATCAGATGATCAGGCCCAGTCAGCATGGGTTTATGAAAGGCAGGTCCTGCTTGACAAACCTGATCTCCTTCTACGACAGGGTGACCTGCTTATTGGATGGGGGAAAGGCTGTGGATGTAGTTTACTCGACTTCAGTAAGTCCTTTGACACTGTTTCCCACAGCATTCTCCTGGCAAAACTGGCTGCTCGAGGCTTGGATGATCACACGCTTTGCTGGGTAAAAAACTGGCTGGATGGCCGGGCCCAGAGAGTTGTGGTGAATGGAGTTAAATCCAGTTGGCGGCCGGTCATGAGTGGTGTCCCACAGGGCTCGGTTTTGGGGCCACTCCTGTTTAACATCTTTATTGATGATCTAGACGAGGGGATTGAGTGCACCCTCAGTAAGTTTGCAGACGACACCAAGTTGGGTGGGAGTGTTGATCTGCTCGAGGGTAGGGAGGCTCTGCAGAGAGACCTGGACAGGCTGGAGCGATGGGCTAAGGCCAACTGTATGAGTTTCAATAAGGCCAAATGCCGGGTGCTGCACTTCGGCCAGAACAACCCCCAGAAGCGCTACAGGCTTGGGGAGGAGTGGCTGGAGAGCTGCCAGTCAGAGAGGGACCTGGGGGTGTTGATTGACATCCAGCTGAACATGAGCCAGCAGTGTGCCCAGGTGGCCAAGAAGGCCAATGGCATCCTGGCCTGTATCAAAAATAGCGTGGCCAGCAGGGACAGGGAAGTGATCTTGCCCCTGTACTCAACACTGGTAAGGCCGCACCTCGATGACTGTGTTCAGTTTTGGGCCCCTCACTACAAAAAGGACATTGAATTACTCAAGCATGTCCAGAGAAGGGCAATGAAGCTGGTGAAAGGTCTGGAGCACATGTCGTATGAGGAGCAGCTGAGGGAATGGGGGTTGTTTAGTTTGGAGAAGAGGAGGCTGAGGGGAGAACTCATCGCCCTCTACAGCTACCTGAAAGGAGGTTGCAGAGAGCTGGGGATGAGTCTCTTTAACCAAGTAATGAGTGATAAGACAAGAGGGAATGGCCTCAAGTTGTGCCAGGGAAGGTTCAGACTGGATGTTAGGAAGTATTTCTTTACAGAACGGGTTGTTAGGTGTTGGAATGGGCTGCCCAGGGAGGTGGTGGAGTCCCCATCCCTGGAGGTGTTTAAGAGTCGGGTCGACATAGTGCTGAGGGATATGGTGTAGTTGGGAACTGCCAATGCTAGGTTAAAGATTGGACTAGATGATCTTCAAGGTCCTTTCCAACCTATATGATTCTGTGATTCTGTGAGATTTTCACAATAATATTAGGGACTGCAAAAAACTTCCACTTTGGGACTAACATAGTGACTGGAAAAATCTGGAAACTTCTGCTTTAGTCTTTAAAAATTTCCTTACTATTCCTCTTAAGACAGATACATTCAGTAGAAAATAATGCTTAAAACAAGTATATGAGGAAACAGGCAAACTCCTCACAGAAAACTGTCTCCTTTTTTTTATTAATTAGGTCTACCAACAGGCAATAAACGTTGACAACTAAAATGGTATATGTAAACGTCATATTCATGTAACAGCATGAATATTAGCAGAAGATTTTTCAATGTTTTTCCACTCACCCACTAAAACATGGAAGGGAAGCATATAATCTGCATTCCATATGCAACAGATGTTGAACTAGACAGTTGAAGTAGCAACCCATAAAAAATGTAAGGAAAAAGTACCTTGTAACAGTAGCTCTAGATATACTAGCTGCATAGATGTACAAGGACAAGAAGGCAGCAATGCCAAATCACACTTTAATGATGCTTTCTGTTTCCTTCTTTCACCATAACAATTGTGAAAAAACACCTCTCATTCCATTAAGTCCAAAAAGCAATAAATATACAAATGCAAAGAAGTATCTCAAGGAGATTATTTACTAGACTTAGATAATGTAATGATTGTTTTTTACATGTACATGTAAAATGTACTTACTCCAACATGTAATCTCTGAAATAGGCCAGCTGAAAATTTCACAATGTACCTTCCCACAGTCCTCATCTCACTGACTCATCTTTTTTGGAAGAGATGTACTTTAAAATGGTGAAGTCTATCAAAATATTACTGTAACTATTCTCCTTTTTCCTGTCTATTTAAAATACTTTCTTCTTAAAATATTTGTATTTTCAGAACAGGAGTTTCAAACAAGACAAACATACACAGGTTACCTGCTATATCTGTCTTCCTGTCTACCTATTCTAGAGGTTTACTCCTCACCCCATTAAAGTGAATGCAGATTTTTCTGTCACACAGAAGATGGCATTTCTTGCTCTTTTTGTTTTTAATCATGGCAATTGGATGTAAGGCTGGCTAGAAAACAAGAATTCCACTTGGCAAAAAAAAAAGTAAATTACATTTTGACATTTGTTTTTGATGATGTACATTGGAATAGAAGAAAATGAACAAAAGAATTCCAAGAACTTTTTTAAGTGTCTTGTAGAGGGAAAACAGATGAAAAACAGAAGCCTATGGCCTCTTTCCCTTATTAGTGTACTCACCTGGCTTTCAGCAACAAAGCAGGCATAGGTCTTCACTATACTCCCTTGTGTGCTATCTAAACTCAGAACACCTGTGCCAGAGAATGAGCTTCTCTTAATCTATCTCTATAAAGATTAAACCTAAACTAGGCTAGAGACAAATGTCTTAATTTGTAAATAAAAGAAGGTTTTGGATTTGCCCTGGGAATCTCCATATTTTCTGGACAGTTAGCACACATCCTCGTACATTCTTGGCTCATGTCAAGCTACCACTCATGCAGATAATACCTGGATATCATTCAGGTCACATGTCAACATTTCCCATAGGCTGTTTGGGCATGGCCCCATCTTTTGAGGGAGAAGAGTTCTGTCTTATGGATATGCACTGACCCATCCCACATAGCCCTAAGCCAGAGAACAAGCCCTGGTTTGTTTTTATTTCATAATCTAGGTATAGCCAAAGATGCTGACTCTATAGATAGGTGGTTAGAGATATGAAGTGTTCAGTTAAACCCTAAGTGAGTCAAAATCTTTTTCCATCAACCTTTTTTTTTCTATGACGTTTAGGATTTGGTGATTCAGCATTTTCTAACAGACTCTTTGCATTAAAATTCACAGCTCAGTAAATAAATCACATAGAAATAAGAAACTCTAAATGCCTTAAACTCACAACTGATTTGACTTGGTAGTAAACATTATTTACAGTATTAATAACTTATTTGTGGGCACCTTCAAATTCTGTTCTCATCAACTTTTCTGAGCATACAGATGAGTTTTCTCTATTTTTTCACCTCAATGAATGTATCTGGCTGTCATACTGTTTGCATGATACATATTTTATGAGACATAGAAGAAAAATAGCCATAAATGCAGCATAAGTTCCAGTATAACTATGCCTCTGGAAGTTATTAGTTCTTTAGATTTTTGTAATGCTAACAATGAAGATTCCTATTTACTCATTTAAATTACATACACTTAACAGCATTCACAATCTGCTCATATAATAATCTCTAATGATTTTTATTTTTTTACATACTTGTGTTACTGAAATAAGTATTCATTCTAGTTCTTATGTGTAATAATAAGATATACACGATTGTCCCTTGGGTATGTGGTAAGTGACACTAGAACAATAAAAAGGGCATCAGGGGATACTCTATCACACAGTTCATATGGCCAACAATATGTAAACAAGAATTATAAGACAAAGACAAAATATATTTTTTTTAAAAGATCCAATTAAGAAAAAGAAAATATTTAATCTATATTTGTTTGTAGCAAGAAGCACATACTTAAATTCCAGGCCAGTAACTTCAATCTGCTATCAAAAAAATATCCTCCCCAGCTGAGAGGAAGAGAAATTCCCAGCTATGACAAAATTCTGGAAATTATTCATACTGCTTTCTTTGTTTGGCAGCACAGACCTTAACATTACAAATGATCAAAGAACATCTTTTACCTAGGAAAAAGTTAACACAAGCCAAGAGAGACTCAAAATGTTTTATCAATGTAACCATTTGATCTCCACCTCCTATGCTTTGTGTAATGAAAATCTTAACGCGAAACAATATTTTAAGGATCTTTTTTATCATTTCTGCAATTAAAAAAAATGAGGTTACATGCAAATTTGAGCTGTTAGTTTTCTCAAAGCCAAAAAAGTTGCGAGCATTCTCTATTAAAAATGTATGTTTCAGATGTAATAAGATGAAATTTTTCTCTCTGATCCCCCAATAAAGGCCTAATCTGCATGCCATATTGCCTAAGAATGTATGATATTTCTGACACAAAGCATACAAAATATCATGCTGATCTATTTCAATAATATATGATCATAAAATCCAAGTAATGACTCCACATATCCTACTGAAAAATTCAACAGGACATGCTTACTTTGAATGTAGTTTGGAATGCAACTGGTAAGACGAAAAGATAGTGAAATTCATTAGAATTAGTATATCCAAGAGGCAGAAATAGTGGGAAGGAGTTGTTCGAAGCTTTCCTTTGATATGAGCACTAAATATAAATTTTACTTCACAAGTTGTGGAATAAAATTTAAAAAAAATGTGTTATTTGCAAATATCATCTCTGAAAATTAAGACCTACATATTATATACACAAATATGAATAAAATATACATATATCTATAGTTCATAATGCATAGTAGTATAGAATACAATCCCCCTACTTCCAGGATCACAATTATCTCACTTAAAAAAAGAAAAAAGCACATATGTTCATTTGACAAAATATGGAAATTGTTTAGTTTACTAAAATTAAACTATTTCCTGAAGTGATTAAACTCTTTTATTCTCTTTTGTCCATAAGAGTTGAAGCTCGTTAAGCCTTTGCCAACTGAAAAATTCTGTTAATCTATGATTATTTTTTTTAATGCAACCAGTCATTTAAAAACACACTGAAATAGCATGGTTTCTAATCTATCCCCTACTAGTGCTGATTTCCCAGATAGGACTGTTCCTGCTTATTCTTTGACAAGGGAGCATCACTCTTTATTCAGCAACTGCAGATACTGAGCAAGGTTTGTATTTTTTATTGCTTCTAAAAGACCACAAGATACACATTCCTTCTGATGTGTTTAAAGCAGAATTTCACAGAGTATTTTCTGCTGAAATTTCTCAGCTAATGGAGCTAAAAGAGGTTCATCTTTATTTGTGCTGTCTTGTCTTTGAATTGTAACTGTTGCGGGAAGTTCCACTGAAATATGGTGAAACAGCAGAAGAAGTAAAGTTTTGAAAATCTGCCCTGGGACCCTGAAGTGACTCATGGTGGAGGACAAAACTGCCAGCATGAAGACTTCTGGTTGCTCTTTCTCACATGGAAGATTAGCTGTTCTTCTTCCAATCAGTTTTTGCATATGTTTTACTGCACAAACTATAAAGCAAAAGTGTAGCCTAGAGATAATGAAAACCTGAATAATTTTAGCTAGGTCTGCACCAAAACAGGGTCAAGCAGAAGGAGGTATGTATGTTCTTGTCCACACTTCTGTTGAACATCTAGAAGCAAGCGATAGTCTCAGCAAGACCCTAGGCTAAACACCTCCCTCTCTTTTCTTACAATTATAGGAGGGTGCCTCCTAATGGGGTTGTAAGCATTTACTTTTCTGACCAACGGTGGTTCTCTTTTGAATAGAATGTGTTTTCATCAGATCACTGCACAGTCAGCAAGGCCAGAAATTGTATGACATGAAAACAAGATGTAAGCCAAGTGCAAAACATTCTTCTGACTGAATAAGGAACTGAGTGCTCTATGGGATTCCAAAGCCGAGGACTTTCAGAGATGGACTTGTATGACTGACATATGAACTCACTGATTGATCTCATATGATCAACACATTCCTTTGAAACACATTCAAAAAAAAAAGCAGCGGAGTGTACATGCCAAGGCAGTTGCAGTTTTTTTGAACTGAACATGGTTTAAATGTAATCAGTATCTTGCTCATTTGTTATGCTTCAAATTCACAGTAAATTATTTTAAGTGGAAATTCTACCCTCCACCCACCCCAATCCTAAAGTAGTTTTTTCTTAAATGGCTTCTTGAATACATGTTTCCCAAATGCATGTAACAGAAAATAAAACCCTAGTACAAAAAAAAAAAAAAAAACGCGCCAAAAACCAACCCAAACAATATTTAAGTCCTAAACATTCAAAGTTAGGACATGCTAGATTTACAAGCAACAGAAAATTGCCTCCTTTTGCATTCACCCTATACACTGAATGAGATTGTGATCCTGTGGAGAAAAACTGTAAAGGGTATCCAAATAATCAGTGCCTGTATCCTAATACATTAGCACAAGAAAGGGAGTTAACGCTGCAGCTGTAAATCTGGCAATTCCTATTTTTAAATTACAGTCACTAATTTTGCAACTTAATATTCCTTAGACATTCTTTTTGTTTTTGCAGTCTCCCAGGTTGTGTTTCTTTCCTTTGTAAAACGAAGTTGGAGACAAGAGCACACTTTGGGCAGTGCTAACAGTTGTCCCTCCCCTGTTGTGAACCATGAATAGAGGTTGAGGAGCTCTGAGGCCCCCGACTGCCACAGCCCCTGACCTGCCACCAGTAGCTGGCAGGAAGCAGCTGTTCAATTTGCAGAGAGGGAACTCTTTGCAGGGCCAGACTGATTGCACGGAGTGATCAAGGAGACAAGGCTCCGCAGAGCAAATGATACTGCTGTGTGGCAAGGGGAAAAAAATTACTGTGGTCTTCGGTTTCATTAAGTTTACAATTTCCAGACCTAAGCACTAACAAACATTTCGAGAAACTGCATGCCGTTACCTGTTCAAGTTTGGTTGCAGTATTCACAGTGACATTTTCAGATGCACTGTCTTGAGATTGCTGCTTACATAAGCCTTTAGCTGCATCCTTAAACATGGTGTCTTTCTCCAGCAAACTGTCTTGCTTGGCAATCGGTAAAGCCAGGGGATTGCTACAACGAGAATCAATAAAGCAATTAGACTTCTCCTGAAGATGTCAGACAAATAAAAGATTGCCAAACGTGGGTGGCACAAACACAGAACTGAGATACAATTCAGAGATGAGACATGAGTTCCTGGTTCAAGTACCAAAAAAGAAATTGGTGAGAAATAAACCGTTCACATAGGTTGGTCTGTTCCCAAAGACACAGAGCAAAACACTTTGATTTAAAATTCACCTTTATGCATACCTTCTATGAAGTAGAACTGAGCAAGCCAAAGAGAATATGCATGAGTCTGCTTTTGACAGCACTAGGCTGGCAAATCAATAGCCAATTCTGAAACTGAATTTAAAATATACAATTAACACATACAATACTGTTTTGGAAAATAATATGTTTTAAAATAATTCAATAGAGATATTGCCACTGTGGTTAATAAAACTAAATTCCACCAACTTTTCAGCTTTTTAAATCAAGCAATATCCAAGATATATTTTATGACCAAAAGCTGCTGTGAATTTGTGATATGTTAAAAAAACCCCAAGCAAACAGCAGACTCCTGAAATTACTACAATGATACACAATTCTCTTCATTCACATATAGTTAAACCCATTCTTACACGCATGGAGATATTTTCCCTACTGACACTCCAGACCATATCACACTTCTGAAAAACAACAATGCATCCAGCGGATGTTGTATATCCAGAGGAATTAGTGAGGAATCAGTCCCAGGAGTTGAGAAAACAAACATCTTAAAAAATAATTGTCTGGACTCTGACAGTGCAAATGAGACAATCTTGCAGAGTATACAGCAGCTCCTTGCCAAATTGTGCACATAATTTCTTTGAAAGGAAAGGTGGACTCAATGTGACAATTCAGGAATAGTGCATTCCACTATGGGATAAAGACTAGATGTCAAACTTAGTTTAAAAAAATCTCATTTTTACTCTAAGTTACTTGAGTTTGATCACCGATTATAATAAAGCCAGGATTATACACACAGTTAAATGAAATGAAGGAGAACCCTTAGCTAACACTGATTTCAATTCATCAGGACAAGAACTGCTTGTTGGAAACAGAACTGAAAGACAGACATAGTTTTAGAAATGTACAGTCCTAAGAAGAGGCAAAGTGCCTTCTAAGCAGAAATCACTGGAAAACATGTCAAAGCAATTTCACACTGAATAAAAGATACATGAACAAAACCTTTCTTTTGATGAAACTCTTAGTCTGCAAAAGTTGAAAGACTTAGTTTCAACATTTTGTAATGAAATGTACACAATTTCCTTCCTAATGATGTTTTGCTTCAGAAATTTTATGTAAAATGTCTAGAGGAACATTAGTGAAAATAAAAATTTCTATTTAATGCTTTGATTAACCCAAGATAATTTTGTCATAAATTTGTTTATCAAATGTCACATGGATAAAATATCCAAGAGCCAACTAGTTTTGCATTTTTTCTTGATTTGTACTGCAAAACAGAAAAGCCATTATCCAACTATTTTTGTGAACTTGGCAATTAGATGTCATAGAATAAAATATATCAGTGAACAGACTGCAGAAGAAATTAAATAGCTGTGACACCCACAAGCAGCAATGACTAATACTAATTCACGTTTTACGCAGAATCAGAATTGAACAAAACATAATTAAATATAAAGCTGTATTTTTGAATAGCCTTTGCTATTGTCCAAAATTGTTCAATTTCCTTTGGTCTGAATTATTTTTAAGATTTAATCACAGACAAAGAGAAGAAAGATTTAAAGAAAAGCATAAACTAAATAAATTCAAATATTAAAAACCAAAGCACTGCCACTTACAACTTTTTATTATTCACGTGATGTTTCTTTTAAATTGTGAAGATCCATGATTTTTTTGCTGTGAAGTTGAACTTTACCCATTTAATCTTACCACTTTTGTGTTAACTATACAACACACATTAGAAATACTTCTTAAAATTCAGCTGTAAACTCCTCACAACCAAATAAACTTTTCAGGTGTCACAAAAGAGAAGTGGATTATAAATCATGGCAAAATGTGGGGAAAAAAGGTGCCTACTGTTTCCACAGATGCATTTTGAACTTGAGGACAATAATAACATGACTTAACAGGCATGTTCCATGTATTGATGTACAGGAGAATAGCCTATAAATTATGTGCATTTGTGAGATATTAATAGCACTTTACGAGATGAAAATGCTGACATATAATTCATATTACAACAAAACTGTAAATGATTACAAGAAAAAAAATCATTAAAATTACTCCAACAGTTCATTATGACTCGGGTTCAAGACTGGGAAAAAAAAAAAAAAAAAAAAAACATAACAAACTGAAATAAAATCTTTCCAGAAAACAGTGGCTTTTTTGAAAAATATTTCTATTAACATTCATGTGTATTCCTATTAGTCACAAGATGAAGTCAAGCACTGTCACTGAAAATTGAACTATAGGCCAGTACAAGGGAAGATTTTATGTTAATATGGGCAAGTGGATTGGCATGAACTGTCTTATTTTATGAAAATTAATGGATAATTAATAGCTAATTAACCACAAAGGGAGACTTAAGCCAAAATAATGTTGCATAATAGACAGGAAGGAGAGTTATCTAGGGTAATCTTACTTGAACAAGGTATGACTGGTGCTACCGGCATATCTAACTGGGAAAAAATCTGCATGAGGAATAGTAATTTTAATTTTTAGGCCTATAAGCCACCATATATGGAATTAATTTGAATTTTTGTGTTGGGATTTTTTTCAGATAAACTGAGATGGTTTTCTGTAAGTTGTCATCCTCTAGCATGTCCTTGTTTTTTAAGAAAAAAGAGATCATACAAAAAATTGGGATCTAAAAAACTTTTGAAAGTTACATAACAGAAACTTCAGAATGCATTGAACACTAGAAGAGTATTTGAAACCACTAGAATAATTGAAATGCAAGTTGCTACATAAATTGTTGTCTCAAACACATCTATGTATATTTTATTTCACATTCTTTTTCTGATTTTGAAGCACATCCATTACTATAATTTTTACTTAAATATGTATCAGAAAATATATAATGTGATCGAGTTAGCATTACTTTGAGAAGAAGTTCCTAATTTTTATTATTTATTACTACCTAGATGACTGCACTGTCTGTGTGTTCAGGGACTATTTCACCAAGAAAAATTCTACAAGTACATGTACTAAACTAGAATTACAGTGGTGATCACTGCAGGCATATCACGATCCTAAAGTCACCTTTAAACAGATACAGGCAATTTAATTTTTTGAACTATAAGCTATGTCAGTGAATGTATTCTGGTGCAGGTATTTTTGCCAGTGGAGTAACAGAATTTCTTCTGATTGTGCCACTGGAATTAAAACTGGCAAAACTTCCTAGCATAGACCTTAGGTTTGCTGCACTGGTCAACCTTTAAAAAAACCTCATGATGTGAGCAAAAACTTCTCCTTTAGCTAATTTACTGGGTCAACCTTCCAAGAAACTCATGCTGGTAATAGAAAGGAAAGACAAATGTTGATTATATGACAATGTGGTCTCCAATACAAAACCACCTTCCTATTCGTTGGCCTCTACTACCACCCATTTTCATGGGCCAAGTTCCATCATTTTATTCACAAATAATAATATCTTTGCAAAACATCAAGAAGCACTCAGATACAGTGGCAATGCATTAATTAATAGTACTTCACAAACACATTTGTAAATCCTTATAATGAGATGCTGTTAACATTTATATAATGCAATGAGCAAAGGCCATTTCCTGCAAATTACTGTACTGGGCATAAGTTGCAAGGTTTTGGTAGCAGAGGGGATCTCTGTGGAAAGAGGCCACATGCTGACCCTTGCTGGACAGAGGCGGTTTCACCCAGCTCCACAATGGACCCACCACAGAACACAGCTGATGCCATTGCCCAAACTGGTGGTGCCTCTGTGAAAATATACTTTAGAAAGCACAGAAAATGCCACAGGGAAAGAGGAACAGGGAACAAAAAGACTGAGGAGCAAAAGAGGGACCACCAAGGCCAGAGGAGTAGAAAGTGCTCCATGGCAGAGCAGGCACCGCCATCCCTGAAGAGACTTTCATTATTTCTCTTTGCTGCTTCTTCCTTCTTGCTCTTGTGAGGCATATGGAGGACCTACACTGGAACAGGTACTCCGCAGGAAGGACTGAAGCCTGTAGATAGGGCCACACCAGAGCAGATATTTCCCTGAAGGGACTGTGGCCCTTGGAGGAGCTATGCTTGAGCAGTTACACCCCTGAAGGTACTGTGGCTTGTGGAGGACTCATGCTGAAGCACAGGAAAAGAGCAAGAAGGAAGGAGTGGCAGAGAGAAATAACTTCAACCCTGCCCTGTGCCACCCATATCTCACTATAGGGATTAAGTGTAGCTTGCAGCAATAACAAGGGAGAAGAGCTGCTTGGAGTGAAGTTGAGTTTCAGAAAGGGGGAGGAGAGGTGTTTTCCCTAAGTATATAAATGTTTGCTTCCTTTTTTGGTTTTGTTTCTTGATACCCAAATTGGTCCTCAAATATTTATATCAGTTGACAATAAATTAAATTCAATTCCCAAGCTGAGTCTATTTTGCCTTGTTCTTCCTATTGTCTTCCCCATCCCACCAGGGGAGTAGAATTTGAGTGAGCAAGGCAGCTCAGTGAGTGCCAGCTAAGGCCAAACCACCACAGTTACCTTCCTAGTCCACCCCTCCTAAATCAGGTAGACAAAAGTACCCAGTAGCTCGGTAGAAGAACTAGGAAAAAATGTTCTAATATAATTAGTTCTTCACAATAACAGAAATTCAGGTGAATTAACCCAATGCTTGCCTAAAAGAAATGAGGTCTGCTTGATAACCTAGCATAACACAAACATAATGACTGCTAAACTTTTTTTACTACCTGAGTAAAGATACTGACCTTCAATTCATCTCTTCATAGTGTTCTTCCAGAAATCAATACTGTAATTTAATCTAGAACCAGCAAAATTAGGTTTGTTGACAGAGCACATGCTATTCATAATTGTTTGTTCATCATTTTTGGGTCTGCTTTTGAATATTGTTCTCTTCTGAGACATGGCCACAAAGCAATATGGCCACAACAGAGTTATATGAACTGTTGTAAAACTTACCACCTCAGTTTAAACATACTTCCTTATGTCAGAAGAGATGATGGAGAATGGATACAATATAGAATAAAGCAATGGTAAATGTGGGTTATTATTGTGCACTCCTCTTCGTAGCACAAAAAAATTTGGTTTGGTACACAAGGATAGCACAGACATTCATCTTCATCCTAGCATATTGCACATCTTTCTATAGACTCCTTTAACAGAGTACAAAGGATGAAACTCTTTCCTTTCAACATTAGCCATTGAAAAGGTAAAAATTTAGTTGAAACCAGTCATCTAGACTGCCTCTCTGACAGGCAGACTGGTGGCACTCTGCAGGATAATTCACTGTATTTTAAGAATATGTCTACTATAATTTGGGAGAATAACACTTTGTAAGGTTTTGAATGGTTGAGGCTGGAAGGGACGTCTAGAGGGCGTCTGGTCCAACCCTCCTTCTCAAGCAGGGACATGTAGAGCTGGTTGTCCAGGACCATGTCCAGATGGGGTTCGAGTATCTCCAAGGACACACAGACAGGATTCACAGATTAAAAAATACAGTTCAAATGATAATCTGGCCTCAGTCCATCACTTTAACAACAGAAACACTTACAGCTTATTAGAAATCGTGGGCAGATCATGGATGATCTCTTCGTATGGCTCTTCTTGAGATAAAGTAGAAACAGCTAAAGGGTCTTTCATTTTTTCCTCCCAAACAATTTCAGCCTTCAGAAGCATTTCCTCAATAAACTCAGAAGCTGCAACATCTAAGACATTGGAACACCAAGATATCAGACAAAGAAAACAGTGCAGAGAAGCTCCTTTAAATTCAAATCTCTAGATCAGATTAAGATTAAAATTAAGCATCTGGCTGGAAAAAATGAAAATAATTGCTCAGATATTGATCATAAAATAATACTTGAAATTACTGTGAAAACAATAGTAAAATAAATTCAGTATGGAATTAAGCTGTCATTTGCAAAACCTCAAAACCATTCTCACTGTGTAGCAAACCAAAGTATTATTCACTAATTTATAGGACTTCAGGAAAAACAATATAACTGTTTTCAAGTCTGTATTTCAATGAAAACATGTACTTAAATATTTTTCAAACCTTTTACATTTCTATAAACTAGATTTATATGTTCTGCGCATACAGAAGTGCTGAAATGAGTTGTGTTTGCAGACCAGGCGTACAGTTAACTCGACCATGTTAAATGTGTACTAAATGTGGTTAGCTAGCTATATTGTTAGATGATCTCAGTTTGGCCCATAGCCTTTTATACAGATACAAACTCTCATGCATCTAACCACAAACAACTTTTCTAAGATAAAGTGTCATGAATTTCCCTGTGAAAGTATTTTTAGTTGGTACATTATTTGAAGCATAACATAACTTGCTTTATTATGTGAAGGAAATTTCTCCTCATAATCTGACAGAAAGATTCCATTTTCTACATTACTGGGTTCCTTCTTCATTTTATCCTAGGCATAGAAGGTTGAACAATCATATGTTTCTTATTTTCAACACTGCTATCTAGCATTACTGACATTAGCTCTGCTTTGATCACTGGGTTAAACCAGTTGATCTGAAGTCCCTTCCAAGATGATATAGTCTATAATTCTATTATCTTCAGAGCCAGCTCCCCATTGTTGTCTGGTCTAAGAAGGTGCCTTCTTCTCTGGAAAACAACAGGTATTATACTTCAAAACTTGATGGTGAATTTGTTTTCAGTGAACAGATATAGAGATTCCAGTTCATGAGGCTATGTACTATCAGTTGAGACAGAGAAAGGAACTCAGTAAGAAGTCATCAAGGAAGTGTAAATGCAGCTACCACCAAGATACTGAAGAACTTACAAGGAAGAAACATAACTAAAAATAAACATGGAATGTTCCACAACAAGTGAAAGAACATGCTATCATTTGATATGACATCCTGCATGATCATGACTAGCAGTTCTCAGCAATATATGAAAAAACATATATACACACATGTGTATGTGTATATAACTCTACACATATAAGCTCTACACTATATAAACTATATCTGTACACATATATATGTGTGCCTCTGTGTATATGAAGTAAGAAAGCAAGAAGGAAAGAAAACATTGTCACAGTAACTAGTACATACATAATATACATGGATTTTCACCTACCTGAAGGCTTTTCATTATTGCAGTTAAGAAGATTGGGATTTGCCCAGTGCATCAAAAGCAGCTTCACAAGGTTGGTCTAAAATGGACAAAACCAGAGGTGTTTGAAATGGCAGAAGGAGGACAGGAGCAGTATGCCTGTCATTCAGTTTATTCATTCCTTCCTGCACTAGCTGAAATCGTATGATAAACCAGAGGCAACACCTCCAAAATCCCACCTTCTGCAGGTACTACATACATCTGTATAAATCACAAGAGGCAAAATAAAATACAGTTCTTGCACGACTTCAGTGTACCCTCAGCATAACTCCACTCCCAAAGTGTCCTTCCATCCTTACATGTGTAAACAAATCTGCACCAATAAGGAAAAATCTAACCCTCCATCACCACTTGTCATGACTTAGATCACAAATATTTCTTTACGCCTAACTAATTCAACAATTGTGTACCATCACTACTAAAGGGGTCTGACTCACAGCTATCATGGAATTAAATCTGTTCTCTGTCAGTAGTAGAAATTGGCATATTTATCTTATGTTTACCAAATCCATTTAACTTATTAGTAATGGTAGCAATTATAGTAGAGTATTATATAATGAAAAAGTCTAAAACATATTTTCCAATTCCTGCAAGAATGCTGCAAGCAACTGTTTTTAGCGAGCACTTCTTATTGCTGCACCGAAGTCTCTAGAGACATTCCTCCATCAAAGACTTTAGTAATGTCTACCCTGATAAATTGGTTAGTCAGAAAGGAGTAAGAAACTGCACAAGGAGCAAAAAATACATTTAGAATGTGAATATAGAGCTCAAGTAAATGAGGGAACTGTTTGCAGTTTTGGATATATGCTAAAGCAAATAGAATTTATAATATAAATGTAACCAACAGGGGAGGCCAGGATGAGCTTAGGGGAAAATAAACTGTGCAGAAAAGAAAGGATTCTTCAGAGCGGAAGAAGAGAGCAGCTAAGGGAAAGGATAGTAATTTTGCATAAAAACAAGCAATAAATAAATAAATAAATAAATAAATAAGATAAATAAAGGCAGGCTAAACAGGAAATAAATCATTGCAATAAAATTAATAAAATTCAGTATGTTTTCAGTACACAGGAGGCAATTTACTACAAAAGACCGTGATGAGGAGAAATCAGTTAAATGCAAAAAAATCCCCAAGCTCCTAATCATAGAAAAAACAGGAAAATATTGTTGCAAATTGCTATAAAAATAAAAAGATCTTTCTCTCCTCAGCATTTTAATACTGGCTTTCCATTCTGGAAATAACAACAGAAAATTCAGCAAACTGTGGAAGCAGGGAGGACACCATAACAGGTTTATTTCCAAATCCAATTAGCCTTGCTTTCAACTGAGAACTCTCAACACATATATCTCTGTATTTTTTCATTATGAAAAAATGGAACATGCTGAGTCAATGAGCTGACTAAATCAGCAGCAGTTGCATAATCTCGTTAACAGCCATTCTGAAAAGGCGTAGTGGTTGTAGCAAAGGAGGGGGGGTTTAAATGCACTTTCAGTTTAGTAACAATATACAGCTTTTTGGGTTACCCAGGTTTTGGATTTATGCCAGAAGAAATCCCATGCTCCAATATTAATGCTTCCTGCTACCAATGAAATATCTCCAGCTGGGAATCCTTGGTGCATGTCACCAAGACTAAGATATTCAGGTCACTGGCAATTTCAATTACCTGCTTTTGGATGCACAAAACTGTCTGTGTTAGTTTTAACCTCATTCACTTATGTTTTACAAGGAGTATTTTAAAATCCAATTGCCATATCTTCAGAACTGTGCCTAACAGTAAAAATATTTGTAGAATAATTACAGAAAATTACCACTATCTAAAGGGATTTCGATTGCAGAGTTACAAATAAAGTAGATATGACTATGTTAAGAGAAAATGCAATATCTAATGAAATACTGTAGACCCTAAGAATAAAATGACTATATATAGATCTCCCTATTTTCCTGTTTTGACTTTGACAATTCATATAAATGAAAAAAATAGACAATGTGATGACTCACTATGCAGAAAACTACCAGTAATGGCAATTATTTAAAACATCTGCTTACAAAATATCGCTTGTTTTGCTTCTACTCTTATGCTCTTAATTATTTATTCAGTGCCTTTTGACAGGACACCAGGAAACCGCTTATCTCCAAGTACCCGTCTTCACAAAACACAAACTTAGTTACCTTTTCTGTACAAATAAAGCATGGTGCTCTCTCTATTCTTGGTATTCTGATCAAATTACAATTTTTCTACCTCTCTTTGACATCTCTTACTGGATGTCTCGCCCTTTGTTGAGAAGGCTGCTGCAAGGAATATTTTCCTGTCTCATCCCTTTAATTTGAAAGTCCTACCTTTTAGATTCCTTCTTTTCTTACTAAGCCAGAAACTTCTTGGTCTTATTTTCAAAGGCCTTCATAGACCCTCCATGCTTTACCTAGTCTCACTTATTGAACATTCAATCTCCACTGTCCACCTCACATCAGTCTGTGAGGCCATGACAACTAGTAAGGAAGTCTTCAAAATATCTGCAGAGCTACATTGTAAACCTCCATTCACATTCTGTTCTGATGTGATGCTTCTCCCAAGCAGAGAAACGGGTAATGTGCTGCCATTCCACCATTCAGGTGGATTGAAAAATGGCTTAATGGCCAGGCCCAGAGGGTGGTAATCAGTGGCAAGAAGTCTAGGAGGAGACCAGTAACTAGCAGTGTACCCCAGGGATCAGTACTGAGTCCAATCCTGTTCAACATCTTTGTTAATGATCTGGACGATGTGGTAGAGTGCACTCTCAGCAAGTTTGCAGATGACACCAAACTGGGAGGAGTGGCTGATAGGCCAGCAGCTCATGCTGCCATTCAGAGGGACCTTGACAGGCTGGAGAAATGGGCTGATGGGTACCTCATGAAGTTCAGCAAGGGGAAGTGTAAGTTTCTGCACCTAGGGAGGAACAACCCCAGGCACCAGTACATGCTGGGGGCTGCCTGGTTGGAAAGGAACTTTTCAGAAAAGGACATGGGGGTTCTAGTAGACACCAAATTGAACATGAGCCAGCAATGTGCTTTGGCTGCAAAGAAGGTTAATGGTATCCTGAGCTGCACTGGGAGGAGTGTTGTCAGTAGGTTGAGGGAGGTGGTCCTTCCTCTCTACTTAGCACTGGTGAGGCTACGCCTGGACTACTGTATCCAGTTCTGGACTCCTCAATACAAAAGAGACATTGAGAGAGGCCAGCAAAAGACCACTAAAATGATTAAGAGACTGGAGCACCTCACATATGAGGAAAGGCTGAGAGTGCTTGAATTCTTCAACCTGGAGAAGAAAAGGCCAGGGGGATCTCATCCGTATGGGTAAATACCTGAAAGGACGGTGCAGAGAGGACAGAGTCAAGCTCTTTTCAGTGGTGCCCAATGCCATGACAGGAGGCAATGGGCACAAACTGAAACACAAGATGTTCCATCTGAACATCAGGAAACACTATTTCACTGTGATGGTGACCTAGCACTGCCACAGGTTGCCCAGGTAGATGTGGAGTCTCCATCCTTGGAGACATTCAAAAGCTGTCTGGACACGGTCCTGGGCAGCTTATTCTAGGTGGCCCTGCTTGACCAGAAGGACTGAACTAGATGACCTCCAGAGGTCTCTCCCAACCTCAAACATTCTTCGATTCTGTGTAATGTGGCAAAGGTCGCTATGACTTTTCCAGAATAGATAATTTTTTCTCCATCAGAATCAATCTGTTAGTAAACTTTTAACAGTTTCAGTATTTATGGACATGGGAAATTCTTAATGAAAATATATAAAGAAAGATTATACTAATTACAAGTTTACATAGGCAAGATTAAATAAAAAGGGGCTTTGTGTATGTAGAAAGTCTGAGCTTGATAAACAAGACAGAATGAATGATCACATGTGTAGGAAGACCACCACAGTTACACCAAAAGAGCTATGGGTTTTCTTCCAAAATAGCAGGTGGGAAAACATGCAGCCTGCCTGCTGTGAATTTGAGCTTTAATCCTCAAAGGAAATATTACAAGGAAATTAAGTGCAACTCACATTAATGGGAGCAACACTTATGATCTTAGTAGTTAGAAAAACATACACAGGTGAACAGAGAAAACGCTGACTGGACAGAGGCCCACTGGAGTTGAACAGTTCTTTAAACCAGCGAAACATGGAGTGCAACACTGAAAATAAAAAGCTATAAGGGGACAAAAGGCAGCATAAATAAATTTACTGCAATAGGTACTTTATAAAGCCTTCAAATACAATTTCCCCATGCCAAAAAAAGGGACAAAGTTTTACCACACATTAAATGTTAACTAAGAAATCCCAATGCTCAGTTTCATAAACCACAAGCTTAGGAGTACCAGTGTTGGACAGCTGACAGACTGTGAGGCCTGTTGCCACAGATAAGTGACTATAGTGACAGCGTAGGAAATATGGGGCATGAAGGAGTGATAGAGATTCCTCAAGAATCTCCTTACACACTTGAGGCTGCAAAGGCAGCTCCAAACTGCTTTCAAGCCATGTTAGTTTTACTGCTAGTGACAGCTGCGGAGAAGAATCAGTGCTCCTGAAAAGTGTCTTCCTCTCCTCTCTGGTCAGACATTTTCCTCTGAAGTTATGCACAGGAAGCCAGACGTGTGCCAGCACCTGGAAAGGATAAGCTGCTGGCTCTGGCTGAGCTTTGAACTCTTATTATCCAAGCCCCAGTGCCACTACCTCAGATCATTTATTCCCTTTTCTTTACCATTGGAGAGATAGCTGCTTAGATTGTAAATGCAGAAAGCTGAAGGTTTTATGCAAATGTCCTGATGTGATATTTTGCACTGCAATGAATATGCATCATCCAATTTGCATGCACCACTACCAGTAAATTTCTTCAGTCTTTCACTTTTCTTCTCTGTCAAAACCAACATTTCTCTCCACTCCTCTCTTTCTGTTTAAACATTGGACATTTCCTACCACTCTTAGCGACCTGGTTCACCATCAACCTTTTGTTTGCCCCCTGTCCAGTTTCTTATTCCTCAGGCCATTTTTCTCTGTTCCCTGTATTTGAGACTTCCAGCTCCCTACATGTATCTCCCCAACTTGCTTTCTTCTACCCTTTTATTGGTGCTTTTTTGGGACAATGTTATTTTTCTTTTCCTTTTTGACATTCATTTCTCAGTTCTCTTTGATTAAGGCCTCCCCACCCTCTTCCTGCAATTTCCTTGTACCTGCTGTCACTTCTCAGGTTCCCACTCCATTTTCTCTGGATATGGTCCCCAGCATGCTCTCATCCACACTGAGACAAAGCCATATAATAGGAAACTAGTGGATCAACAACCTTAGAGTAAAATCAGTATTATTTTGGACCATCAATCTATTGTGTGAAATGCCCAAGTATTATTTCAATACCTAATGTGTTTATTCACTAAACACAACAAAACCCCTCGGCAGAACACATGAAATACCACTGGTTACACCATTATAATCTCCAGTCTTCACCACTGAGTAAGATGGCCTACCTCTGCATTCATAAGAACCAATTTTCAGTTTCTCATAAGGCAAAAATTCACTGAGTTGGAAAAGTGCATGTTTACCTCACTGTGTGATTTTTGTTAGGCAGTTTGCTAGGATTACTGCCTGTGAGTGCTTATGATTTTTTTTTTAATTTTTTTTAAATTAGACAGAAAAATAAATCAACCAAAAATGAAGCATTTCTGGGAGCAAGGTGTAGGAAAATATATTGCTCGACACTGGTGGGGGTCAAACATTGGGTCATACAAACATTGGATTGTATAATTTGAAGACTTTGTGTTAGGCAGAAGATTAATTCTGTGGGCTGAGAATATTCCTTTCGTTGTCTGTTTGGAAAACTGTCAAAGCTTATTCAAGTTCCAAACCTTTGAAAAAATCAATCACCAGATGCTTACAACACAGTTTTTGATTACAATGTATAAATCAGAGCCCACCTTTGCCAGTATGGTCCACTGTAGACCACTGGATAACCAGTATCAGTGGCTATGTTTAAACATCCACTTGGATGTCTTAAAAGATTTGCAATAAAAAAATATAAATCAGGAAAGTAGTTTCAATTTTTATTATTGCTATTATTAGTAGTATCATTACTAAGCTTCTGTGATAGAAGTGCTGTAACTTCATACTAGTCATATATTCAGCAGAGGGAATAAATAAGATCATGGAGTAATAAAACTCCTTAGAACAACATTGGAGACTATTTAACTAATGGAATGGGGCAATAATAGGCACTTCACTAAGCATCAAGGACATTAAGAAGAAAAGTGTAGTTTAGGGACCTTAAGCTACTGGGGAGTGAAACAAACAAAACAAATCCCAAGACAGAGACTCGCAACATTAGGGAGTAAGAAAATTATTATGCTATTAGAGTTATTGTGAATTGAGTCTTGAAGATCATGTATTTGTTCTCCATTACATAATAGTATGCCTTAAAATACTGAGTCTCCCTTAAAGGCAGTGTCATATGTAAAGCCCTAAATAAAAGCAGTATCATTCAGATGCTAAATAGTATTTTCTCTGCAATTGCAAATTTGATCCACAGTACTGCTGTAGACACAGGAAATGATGTCTGAAACTCATTACAGATCTCCCTTCTTAATACAATATAGATGAGGAAGGTATTTTTTCTATTTGAGTGCAGAAGAACGGGGACCATAACCACCTGTGGTCAGCAAAGTGGAACAGATTAGAAGTAGGTTGCAGGAATGAGACTAGCAGCAGGGTAGAAAGAGTGGAGGGGAAAAAATAGAACAGAGCATGGATAAAATGCTGGACTTTGGAACTAACAGCATGAAATAAATTAAGTGAAAGGGAGGAAGAGAGATGTGGCAAGGAGCCAGGATGTAGGTAGAGATAGACTAAGCAGAAAAAGAAAATTAAAGAAGAAAGTGACATGGTGAGGAAAAAACACTGAGACTAAACAAGGGAGATTGGGACTCTGAGCAAGTGGGAAAAAGGAATAAGTATAACAGAAGGACAGGAAGTTTGACATGAAGCCAAACTAGAGAAAAGAGAAAGCTTGGATGAGAACCAGGGAGAGGAGGAGGGGCAGAAGCTGCCTGTGCAAGGAAATTAGGATTGGGATAGAATGTGTTAAGGAAAGGACATGAAGCCAAGCAAATGAATGGGACAATAAGGCAACAGAATAAAGACAAGAATGGAACAAACTGTAGACAGTGGGACAAACAAGGTGATGTGTGGGAGGAATGAACCATAAAGACTGCGTCTGTTCATACACAGAGCTTGGAATGGAACCCAGGTTCCCCTAGTGTCACCACTACCTTTCTGTGGTCAACATGTTTAACCTATATGGCCTTTTAAACTTCTGGAACAGTTCAAGTAAAGAAGGACAACCTAATGCTGTTTTCAGCTATCTAAGCAAGTGACAAAGGTTTCTTAAAAGTTTTTCTACAGCTGAAGTAAAGACTTCAGCACTCTTTACTTCAAGACTGATAACCTACATTTCTATTTTTCAGTCCACCAGGAAATTAGACAGAGAAAAAAATAAAATAAATCAGGGACAAATATTATGTGATCCTGTGATTAAATGTGCTTATGAATTATGTTCCTACTAGTTATATATTAATACTACAGAGAGGACCATAAATCTGGCACTTCGCAAAGTTTGTGCCTGAACGGTCTTATTAGACTTCTTTTTCATATATGCCTCTTGTATATGAGAGGAAGTCACTGTAGGTGATATTTCAACAAAAAATAAATTTATATTAATCACTGAGATCCTGCAATAACCAAATAAGTATACAGTGTAATCTGTGCATTTTTCAGCTTCAAAAACATACATGTAAACACTGAGAATTTTATAGTAATTTTGTAAATTGTGGTTGTCCCTAGTCTGCATGTGAAGCTCAAACTTGTAAATCTATTTTCTTATCATTTGGTATTGTGTGAATCTAGCTTTTCTTGCCTTAGTGTTCTGTACCCACAATTAGCATTTGAATCATTTATAGAAGCCTTCTGAATATATTGAGACTGAAAGAAAGATATCACAGGCAGAAATCCCAAAGTAGTATCGCTGCTTGAGGAAAATGAAAGTAATTTGATCTGAAGGGAAATGATGCTCTTCTACCTGAGTACAATCACACATGCCAAAGATGAACAAAAAGACTAAAGAAAAGAGGGTGAGATATGTCTGGATAAAACATTCTCTAGAGGATTTTCTGACCATAAATGAAAGATTCCAACTGCTTGACAGGGAAAATATGTATTCCCTGAGTGACTATATTCTTTTTGAAATACTGAACAAGGATCCCCTTCTTTAAGCTCTTTTCATTGAAAACATTTGTGGAATGTGTTTGCAGAAGTCCAGAAACAGCATTCAAAGGAACTGCTATGGTAATGGCCAAACTTGAATGACATTAAATATAATTTCCTACAATGAGTTCCGATATCCCACCTACACTGAAGCTTATTCTAATGATGGATGTGGATTTTTTTCTATTCCGAGATCAACATGCACTTAAAGAATAGAAAATTAAACTACAGTTCATAGTTGAGTCAAATGACTAATACGTTTTGGTAACAACGAAAAAATTAGATCACATAGTGAGAAGGTGTGTTCTCTCAGGCTTCAGCAAGAAGCACAGAGTTTCCTCTATGATCTGAAAGAAATGCCGTGTTTGGATGAACTAGACAGAGGGGTATGGTCCAGTCCAAGCAAACAAGCCAACCAAATGTGTGTTAAAGGAGAATATACTTACAGAATGGCAATTTCACACATAAATTTTGAAAATTACACAAGATGTATATAACATGCTAAGAAACATGAGGCAAGCATCTGAGCTCCTAAACAATTTTTATTTATTTGGGATATTTCTAATTTAATGATGGGAAGAAATCCTTGCCAGTGCAGGAGTTACTCTTGGAGAGGTACAGTCCTGTTGAGTACAGTTCTGTTGAACAGAGTTCAACAATTCTCATCCTTTTTTTTTTGACATCATGAAACTGTTAAACATCAAAGCCAGAAGCTAAATCTGTCTCGCTAAGTAAGAGAGTGCAACGGAGCACACTTAAGTATCCCTTACCGCTTAACTGTTAGCTCTGTCCCTGACTCTGCTTTGGGCCATTCCAAACAGCTCTCTACTAATCTCCTGTATAGGAAACTAGCTGTAAACAATATGAATGTGAGCCAGATTGTTGCCTGGCTTAATCCATAGCCTTCTTTTATTTAGTAATTTAACAGTTTAGACATAGGCAGCATCCCCCAAGGACGAAATTTTGGGAGAGGTAGTATTTAAGATACTGGGGAGTCTGACCTGCATGCCTCCGATAACTGGTTTGAAAGGTGACATTTCTGTGATAAACAACAAAGAAACAGCTTGTGCCTGGGAATTGTGCCAAAGTACCCAAGGCAAATGTCAGAGCTGCGGCCTATTCCCACCACAGGGAGGGTGAATGTGTGCTCTCCTGATCACAGCCGCCTGAAAGATGTCCAGCAGGGACAGCACTACCAATGCCAGATTATTAGCTGTTCACAAAGTGACTGCTGTGCTAAATTCAAATTAGAGGGCCAGCCTGACAAATACAAGTCACCCTTCCGCAGCTGGTATCAGTGCCAGCATGGGCCGAGTGGTACCCAAGTGACGATCTGTGCCCCACTCTGGTGTGCTATGCAGCATCCTATGTGGATGCCAGCCCTCCCCATGCTGCATGTGAATGAGACAAGGGAGTTCAAACTGCCATCAATAACAGTATTAAGAATGTATATAACCAAAAGGCCCTGTTAAATTTATGTAGTCAACCCTGGCATATTCTGATTTCTTGAGGCTAGCTTTGCTGCCCTCATAATCTTATTTTGAAGAGGATTTTGTGCATCACTGATGCAGATTGGCAAGTGTGTCGAAGAGGTTATTAAACTCCATCATTTTATCAAGGAAAAATGACCTTAATACCTCAAGAATATCCATTTATGGTATAATGTTAGAATCTCAATATGCATTAAAAATAAAAACTTGCTTTTAGACCTAATAGTTACAGGGGAGAAAATGGCACCAGTCCTAGAAACTCAGAAAAAAACTTGCTTAAAAATATGCCTATTGTTTAATGCTATTACCATTATTTTTTAATGTTTGCAGCTGGTAGTATTTCAGTTAACAGTCTGTTGCACTCATTGCTAACCTAATCTGCTCCTGTAAAGTAGATCCTCACCTTGCAGAGAGACTGGCTTTCAGACAGTAGCCTCAGTTGCCTTATTCTGTACTCAGTAGTCATATCCTGTACATAACCCTCAAACTCACTAGTAATATCCTGTACTCCTATGCAAGAAAGATGTTCCACTCTGGATCTACACACTCTGGTTCTAATAGGAAAATTCATTTATCATTCATCTATGCTCCTTTTCAATATTTGGATTAATACCGTTCTAGCAAATTTTAGATGGTAAATTTACCCATGGGACTGCTTTTCTTTACAAATATATGTAAAAACAGGTACAGATTTTTTAAACATCAAATAAAACAAACTTAAAATTCCTAGTTATTTCCTGTTTGGAAACAATGCAACAACCTGTTGCTATGTTTTGCTTTTTATAAGATCGATGTTGTTGTAAGTATTTAACTCTCTCTCTATAGGATTCACTCTCCACAGTTTTACGCTGTCTAAGAGTAAGACATCAACTCCACGCCCCGTTCATGATGACTGGGGAGACCCAGCACATCCAGTGAGCAACTGACCCATCCTCTGGCCCATCTGCCTTGCACTTTGGTCTGGATTCCTCCTGTAAAATTTTAAAGTTCAAGTTAGACCTCTAACATATGCTAGTTGCCCATGACCTCTATAATCAGGGAGGGTCAGACCTCTAAGTAATGATTGATCACACCTATTTTAAATGCAACTCCTAGATATGTCTGAATTGCACTCTAGAGGTGATTCTTCGTATTACACACCACAAAGATTTGACTTTGGATTTAAGTAGTAGGTGGGTAAATTTGGTTGAGAAGAATCCTGCCCTAAATAAAACTGGTTTTGCCATTATAGAGGTATCTCTACAAGCCAGATTTCGATTATAATGTGTAGGTGTGATGTCTTTCACATGCTTAGCTCACTCACAATAATGTATCTTTGCTCCAATAATTTCTCATATAATTTTCTGTGGAAGATGGAGCAATAGGCTTTTTGCAATCCACTTACATTGTGTATTATTTTACAATTTGAGATTTGTAACAAGAAGCTTGCAGTACCTTTATTCTTTACAAATTTCCTCCTATACAAATTAGATTTTCTCACTATAAATTTAAAACTTCAGTAGATTCTTCTGTTTTTTTCCCCAGGTAAATAAATCAGTACTGTCTCTGTTATTGTTATGGTCTTACAAATAGCCAAATATAGTTGTTTTTTTTCATTTTGTGTATTATGGGGTTTTTTTTCAATTTTTTGTATTTTGTGTATTTGCAAACATAAAACTGTATAGAGCTCATGTCTTTGACTCTGGATGTCACTCTAAAACAATGTAACAGTTTCTTCATAAGAATATCACTACTTAATTTTTTTCATAAGATAATATGAAAAATGTTATAAACAGGAAATACTACCTGTCCTTATGACTCATGGAATATAATATTAATTATACATTGGATGGGGTTTAGCTGCAGGTATTGCAGCAACAGTGTTAGTAAACTACCAAACAACAATGGTTTAGAAAGGGTTTTTTGAAACTTCTGTGACCAGTCATTAAAGGATCATTGCTTATTAGACAAGCTACAAGACAAGAAAAGGCTAATTTTCTGTTCAGATACATTCCTGGAAGGAAAGAAATCCTCTCAAGAATTGAAAAGAATATCAAACCAAAACCAAATAGATTTTTTTACAGTCTTCTAGTAGAACATACAGATTTATCACTGTATCAACTCTTTCAAGTGAGACTTTTTAAAAAAACCTGCCACAAATATGTGCTACAAGAGGGTGAAAATGTAAGGGATGGAATCCAGAATTTATATTAATCACTTTCTCAGGGATCATTAATACTTTTAGCTAAAAAACCTATTTCGTCATAAATATATTTTAATTTAAAACAGACTATCCAAATCATGTCTTGACTAAGGTTATTCCCATTCTGCCATACTACTTTTTCCCAAAATAGTAACAACGCTTGTATTTGTCTATAATTAATTATTCAAAATGTAATTATAAATATGATATGCACAAAAATCCATACTAAGGCTAAAATATGTTTCAAAATTATCATCATAAGAAAGGAAATTTTAAAAACATCCCGATGGCTTAGCTACTGGATGAAATGTTTTCCCTGATATCTAATAAATCCCTCTCATAAAGGAATTGAAATTATTTATTTGTTTCTTACAAACAGAATCCATATGAAAGCTGTATTTATCTCTAAATAAGGATGGCAAATTATCTATAATGATTATAAAGAATCTCCAAATTGTATTATTCATTAACACTACAAAAGGAAGATATTTGCTCTGTATTTTGTTAATTTTAATGAGGAAGAGTGGAATGTTACTTCATTTGTCTTCCTTCACATCTACCCATAGTGCTTGTACAGTGAGTAGCACAACTGGTCCCTGGCTTTCACTGAAGACTCCTGGAATAGTAAAAGTCACTGCCATCATCATCTGGGACATAAAGAGAGACACGGTTCAACAAAAGAGCCAGCAAAAAGGATCATCTCACAAAATAGCATTCTGAGCTCTTAGAACACTTCAAAAGGAAAGACATTTTTTCCATTAGCCACTTTCAATTATAAACTTCACCTGTATAGGTCTGTTTCAAAAAGAAAAATACCTAACTGCATGACAAAAAAGGTATTTCAAGTCATCCATGGTTAGTGTTGCAAACATATACATGTTACACATATATAACCAGAGAGAAGTCCTTCCCCAGCCCTTTCAAGTCAGTCCGTTCAAGTCCTTGTCAATAAAACTAGTGTTTAGGCTACACACTAGCAGAGACTTACAGTCACTGTATAACTACATTAATGCAGTACAAAACCCAGACTTGCAAGCCATTCTGAAACGTAAGAAGTAGTATCTCCAGTTTAAGATTACATCACTGCAATCACCTTACTTCATTTTCTTGCCCTGCTGAAGTCTGAACAGAAGTAGTGCATGCCTGCCTGCAGTACCACACGAGGATCCAGAGGGATCAGTGAAGGCAGTGGAAGTACAGAAAACCACAGGACAAGGTGGGATGAGAAAAATAAAACTACAGGACGTGCAAAATATCACTGATGCCTACTTGCTAACAAAACTTTGGTTCAGTGTATTTTTGCAGAAAAATTTTCCCTGTAAATTTAACCTTCCAGAAATTATTGAGGGTACACTGCATGACATACAAATATAATCCAATTACTTAATCTATTATGGAAATATACTGAGCTTTGATACTATGTAAAAGAGCAGATACAGGGTATCTCAATAGGAGAAATCTATATCCCAGCAGAACTAACTAGTCTCAAACACATTTATTTTTACTATTATTTTTACTGTATTTTAACTATCTTCTTGCTGTAAAGTGTATTATTTATTTTCTGAAGTCTGAAAGGAGGTTGGAAGCCATTTATTCCATGAAAATGAGAACACATGCAATAAGGAAATACATTTATGTCATTTTAATAAGCAACAGGACATGAATGAATATATAAGTACTGAATTATATGCTTAAATGGTTTTGCAAACCTATAAATATATTGTATATGTAGCTGTTTTCTAAAGACAGTCTGACAGGTGAATTATAATATATATGCATAAATACTTGAATTACATCCATCTACCTATATATCTGTCTTTTTTGCTTTTCATTAGAGATTTTGGCATGCTTAGAATCTACTCCTTAAATCTTAACACGTGGATTACCTGCAGTGAAAGACTCAAAAAAAAAACCCTGAAAAAAGAAAAGAAAAGCCCACAGAAAAAGCAATCTTGGCCTCATATTCGGATCACTAAGGGTGTAGTAGAATCAGCAGCATCCCACTTCTTGTAACTCAGCACCTTCATGTTGTAATTCACAGGTTTACTTACGAGTACCAAAACCCAACTGAGATACCAGAAATGGACATGAACAAAAATCCTAGTTTTCCTCAACCATTGGCTAGAGATTCAGCTAAATGAGTGGGATTGTCTCCACTGAGATCAGAAACAGAATTAAGATGATCTAAGTATGCTGTTCATACTCCAGCAGAAGTATGTAAGGATTTTCATTTATATTTATTAGAAAACAAAAAAAGAAAACTTAAGTCCTGTTTAGGATCAACAACTTTTTGCCATTCCGAGTTACATTTAAAAGCATGGTTGATGGCAATAAAAATAAGCATTACAAGATGGCAAAGTACCGTAGAAACAGGGGAATGGCTTGACAGCTACAATTCATAGCATGTTCTGACTAACTCAGTACACCCAGATTCACAGTGTCAGGAAAGAGATCCCTGCAGAAATCTGAACAGAAAAAAGCAATTTGTATTCAGAGCAACACTCAGTCTTGTGTCCTGCTCCTTGGGCAGATCAGGTCCAGCCCATCCTGGTGGAGGACAAAGACAAGAAAGGACGAGTTTTCCAGGAGCTGCAGCAAGACCTGACGAGAGAAAGGGCAGGAACATGGGAGGCTGAGCTAGGATGCATCAGAGAGGTTTTTGGAAGGTACCTGTGGGTAAGAGGTGATTTGTGAGCCATGAGGTGGGGCAGTGGGAGCTGTGGGGATCTCTCCTAAAGTGGTCAGACTATAACAAAGGCTCACTGAGCATGTCTGGAGAGAGTGAGGATGAAGGAAAAGTGAAAAGGTAGGATATTAAGAGGCACAAGTCATGTTTAGGCATGGCCTTCAAATCCCAAACCCAGAGCACCATGCCACAACTCAGTGACTGGAAAACTTTAAATGTGACTGTTGTGTTAAATGAATTCTGGAATATAAACTGCAAAAAAAAAGTTAGCTAAAAAGTAAGAGTTTGACATCAGAATATAAGAAAATAACAGACAAAAGTGCTTATTTTGGTTCCCTTTCACATGTCAGTGCAAATTTAATGTTTGCTGGAGACAAATTGCTGTTGATGGTAGATTGATTTTAATGAGCTGTATTGGGTTGATAGCTTTACAATGTTTATTCTCAAATGATCTCTGCCATTTGAGATGTCACCTATAGTACAGGAATGTGTAAGCTTTTCACATTAAAACCAGAATTTCAAGTCTCCCTTACTTGAAATTATTTCCTATTGCTACAGAAGGTTATCACAAAGAAAAGAGAAGCAGGCAAAAAAAATCAAGCTTTACCTGTCCATACTTCGCAGCTAAATGTAGGGGTGTCCAGTACTGATTATCCACTACATTGAGATCAGCCCCATGATCCAGTATCAGAGATGCAACATTCTTGTATCCATTAGCGCAGGCCACATGCAGCTGCAATATAAAAGTATCTTAACAGTTTAAAGAACTCAGAAAAGCCCATGACGTGCTATTGCATATCTTGGCTGCCCCACAGACCTAACTGGCTAAATGACAGTAATGACAAATACAAAATACATGTGATAATAACAGACTAGAAAACCACTGCAGAACCTTTTATAGCATTTATAAACAAAACTAAAGACAAGAATGATAGCTTATTGAGAACTACTCACTAGATACTCACTAGATACTTTTCATACAAATTCAAGCAAACATCCTTTCAAACACATTCACAAACTTCATGAGGCCAGGTAGATTCATATATTTCAACAGAGCTTGGTCTAGACCTAACATTCTTTTGTGGCAGTTCAAATATCCCAGATGTAATCTGACACTACTTTACTCCAAAATTAATTCATTAACACATAATCAAACCAAGCACATTGAGTTTGCAGCATGAAATCAGTACCAAAAAATACCTTCTCAATTTTGAACCACAGATATTTTATTTCTTTTACTTGTATTGCTTTCCTAGATAGTTAATTATTTTAAGCAGTATTTGTTTTAATAATTCTAGTTGATTTTCTGTTTCGGTAAACCACATTTCAGAGTTCAAGTGGAACAGAGAGAGGGTGGAAAATGCAGTAACAGAATGACAGAAACTCAGGTCAGCAGGAACCTCAGAGATCAAGTAGTGTAACTTGCTGCTAAAGCAGGGACGACTTCAAAGGTAGCTGTGTTTGCTCATGGCTTGTCATTCTGAGTAGCAAATACAGTATGAGTGATAAGGTACTGAAAACTGTAGTGGCAAGAAGGGGAAAGAGGAAACTCAAAAATATCTTTGATAATGGATGATTTCAGAAACTAGACATTAACTTTTATAATATATTACTATTCAAGGCTCTATATGTGTTTGGCATTTATATCAGCAATCAATTCCACTGTAAATGGTATTTATAGAATGAGATTTTTTAAAAAAAGATTTTATTTTTTATTTAATTAATACAAATAGCAAGTATGTAAAATAAATATAGAAGCAATATAATATCAAACAGGACTTGTGAAGAGAGAAAGAGAGAAAGTGATCATAGACAAAAATATAGTGGGGCAATGCAAATTATTTACTCTGGTAATAATCAAGTAAAAGAGGAAAATGTAATAAAGAATCCTACACCAGGGAAAATTCATCATTTCTGTGTTTTGGTGGAAATTGTTTCTTATGTATGGTGAATAACTCTGTTGAGGCACATTCTTCACATGACAAGATTGATGCAGGTTATAGTTCAGTGGTCGTTATTTTCTCATGGTTCTCTGCTATGATATCAAAAATTCCCTCCACTTCTGGGAGCAAAGGGGACAAAATTTCCATTTGAAAATTGGCACAATATATTTGCTCATCCCCAATCAGAAGGATTCAGTTCTCATGATGGTCAGTAAGAACAGGGCTTAGGAAGATTTCAGAAATGGAGAATTGAGATTATAGGTGGCAACCTGTATCCCCAAACCACGTAGCCCAACTATGTTTTTTTTTCCCTTGAAGTAATGTTAGCAAAGAGGCTATTTTTCTGAGTATTTAAATGGATAGCTAATGGCAAGAAAACAGTCTTGCAATAAACCTGTTACTAGAACTGTGCAGTTCCAAAGTCACTATAAGCATAGGAGACACCAAAAACAGAGTCCAGGATATTACTCGCCTTATTTGCAATTTCTTGTTCAGCTGCACCTGAAGAGTATGCATAAAGTTTTCTCTGTGAACATGCTTGATGCAGAGGGATGAAACACATTACACCTCATCAAAAATCTTCCTCTGGAAAGGGGACAGAATACCCTTACTCTGGGGACAGAAAGCTAAATCTGTACACTATAAATGCTCTAATTTCAAATGTACAAAACCCTCAAAATTTTCCCATAATTTGACATAGCTTCAGCTTTTCTTCTGTTTTAAAAGAAGAAATTACATTTTCTATTCAGATGTCAATCTGACAAGTGCTATCTTAGTAGTTTAAAAGCTCACAGGACAAAGGAAATATTTTGTGATGGAAATCTTTCAAAGAAAAAATTATTACAGGAGAATTTGGCAGAAAAAATTAATTTTGCAATATATCATTCTGTGTCTGTATTGCATGTGCACATATGTATGTGCTATGAATCTGTGAGAATGTGTGCACTTATATATTTATGTTATGAATTTTTTGCCTGATTCATCTTAACTTACACATGGACTTACATCAAGAGAAAACAAATTTATCAAGAGAAAACGGCTATTTACAGCTGAGATATTTGTTGTTTTCCCTCTACAGATAGATGTAGAGCAACAAAAAAGTATTCCCAGAACCTTTTGATATGTGTACAGCTATCACAGACTGGCTGACTCCACACCAATGAATAGAGACAGAGCAGTTTAACAAATTCCAGATTTCCCACTAGTTTGTCAGACAAAAGTTTCACATAATAGAAATCTCAGACAAAAGCAGAATGATCCACTCTGTAGCTACTTGTTGCAAGACTGTGAAAGAAGTTCAGAAAATCAAAGTTCAACATAAAAACTGTTGGTGCAAAAAATGTCCCCTTTGTCAACATCCCACTAAGCAAACAACAAAAACCAAACTATCCATAACGCTTTTCTCCTAGCATTTAAAATAATGTTAAACATATTTCAGACATGCATTTCAACTATTCCAGCTCACTACAGAAAAGGTTTTATACAGTGATAGTTAGTAACTTCATAACTCAGTTTAACTAAGCCAGTTCAGACTAAAGTAGGAGTAAGAGTAAAGTAGAGTAGGAACAACTTTGCATTTTACTGTGATTTAGCACCTGAGCATAAATGTATCAGAAAACTGGAAGCTAAATTAATGCTTTTATGAAATAAAGTAAAAGTTATGTTATTTCTTCCCACTCCTCCCTTGCTTCTCTCCTGTTTTTAACTACAGTTAACTGCCTTGAGGTGGCCAGTGGCTGGATTCAACAATCCCAGATATGAGGCTGTTCACTTTTTCATTTATAGTTTGAACACTTCACAGGTATTAAAATATGGAATTAAATACTAATAATTCAGTGTATTAATTCAGTGTCATGGAATGTAATTCCACCTAAATCCTGGAATAATTAATTATTAATGATGATGATAATAATAATATGTCTTTTTCTTTCTAATTCTTTTAGTACAGTATTTTCAGAAAAACACAAAAGAATTTTTAGAAGTTATTCAATATGTTAATGTTACTGATGGCCATTTATTGATTGATAATGATGCTGAAGATTTTATATGCAAAGAGAACAGATGGCTATCTAGGGAAAAATACATTAATTTTTAAAATATTTTATTACATTAATTTCAAATTATTTGACAGCTGAAGAAGTAGCAATCCTGAAAAAACAAAGGGATAGAAGATCTATTAGCAGAAAAAAAGTATACTGAGACACAGTGACTACCAATAACATGCAAATTAAGGAGACAGAGGAATACTTATCCACTGATATGGTGGATGCTTCATTACACTGAATTAAGATGGGACAGCTTCATGAAACAGTGTTTTAGCCTGGCTCATCCAGAAGATATGAGCCTAAAACAGGAATCACTGAGTGAAGTTTCAGGCCCTCACTTACACAGAATGTCAGAGACCACAAGTATCTGCTGCAGTTCTAAATTACAGTGCCAATATTTTTTTTTTGCTATTAATTTCTGTGTTGCATATTCAGTGGCTAAGAGCTAGAAAGTTGTCATTAAGACAGAGATGCTGCACTAGCCTATTTTAAAATCTGTGCTATGCATGACATTGACATATATCTATTTCCAACAGGCCAGATGAGAACCAAAATCTTGCATTCTGCTTCTTAGAGAATTGCCTTTCAAACATGCTCACCACTACACAGTTGCAGTTCATCCTTATTCACAGGGTGATGATTACATATTTCCACTCACCAGGGTAACTCCTTCATCATTCTTCTGATTCACGCTTCCTCCACTTGATATGAGCTGTCGGACATCTGTGAGCATTGTCATAGGTCTCTGTATCTTCATTTGGCGCAATGAATTCAGGTCTACACCTGGGAAAAAGAAAAGGCTAAAACCTGCCATTTTATTCATCAATAAATAACAGATATATGATTTTGTGTTCTGGGTTTGTAAAAGCTTAATCAACATTTAATTAGACTTCAGTGTGTATTTATAGAATATGTTTACTTATATTTACTAACAAGTTTACTCATATCTTTATTTATCAGTCACTACATAGATGATTTAATGTCAGCAATATCAAACAAACAGGCCTGACCTCCTACTGACTGGCAAGAGCAGTTGTAGGTAAAGCAGGTTGTAATATCATTAAATTCACTGGGATTGTGAAAATAGCTGTGAATGGGGAAAGAACTAAACACTCTAAGGAAGCCACTCAAGTGTTTGGGTCTTATTTAATGAAAATTAATTTTGGCTACATTCTTTCAACCCTGTGTATACATCACAGTGCCCAGACAAGTCCCTCAAACCTGTCAGCTCAACTGCTTGAGAGACTGTGAAGTGAAGCAAATGACATTAAAACTCAACACTTTTTTATCTGCCTGGGTTATTTTTAACCAGGATTAGTTCTCCAGCTAAGCCTTGACCATTGCAAGGCCCCATAAACCAAGAGAAAATGTGGTATGGGAGCATGGGATTGCTTGTATCAGCACTGATACCAAAAGAAACAGTTGTCAAAGTAGAGTTTTAAAAGGAAGATAAGCAAGGCAGTCTATAACTAAAAGAAAGCCTGGTGACCAGTCTGAAGAGATTTAAAATTAGGAACAGAGGGTACAACAAAATTGCTAAGTGTTTAAATCAGCAACTGGTTGTGGCCTGGTTGGAATATCTAACCAAAATTCAGGGCTTGATTCTTCTACTTCTAGTTTCATGTGGTCACTTACATCCATATATAGAAAATGTAATTTGAGTACAAAAATCCTTCCTCTCTGCCCTGGCCATGACATAACAAAAAACATACGAATAAATGATTTCTTGGTTCTCTTCTACATTTGTCAGTGAGCTGAAAAGTGACAAATAATATATTAATTTAGTTCATAAGTTCACTTAACATTTTCAACAATTCTTGCAGTTTATTACATTACTAAAACAACTGAAGCATGTTTCAGGGTAAAAGCATATTTAAAGTATCTTAGTTTTAATCTACTCTGAAACTCATATAAATGGGTGTACCACATGTAGTTCAGCAAAGAATCCCAATCATTTTCTTTCACTAACATGTTACTACACACATTGCTTTATGTTCTGAATTTTATTTGCCTGCAGCATTTCTAAGAGTTTCAGCTCTGAGGTGAGCACTGTCTTGCTGGCCACATTTACTTATTCTCATATTTTCACACCTGTCACCTAAATGATTCTAAATGACACCAAATATAAAATACAAATTAAACCTAAACTGGAGAAAATGAGATGTTTTCTTTATCTGGACTAAAACCCGTGATCTTCACATAACAAACATATTTTTATAAATATAATATTTATAGCTTAAAGTAGATAATCACCCAAAGGCAGAATGTGCTAATATCCTATTGCGTGACAGTTGCTAGACTGGAACAGAATGAGGATTTCATAGGATGTCCCAAGTATCTCCCAACAACCAATGTATTCATTTTGTCAGAATTGAAGTTTTTATGCCTTCATCATGTTTCACAGTAAAGATTTAAATCTACCTGATGACATTCACAGATTACTCATGACACATAGCATCAATTAAATATTTTTTTCTTTCTGTTTCTATTTCCTGGTTTTTGCAACAGTAAATTGATAGTTTAACGTTCTTGTCGCAGTGACAGAACTTTCTCAAATGCGTAAGTTTAAATTTCCAAAACACTATGGGGTGTGAAGGGCTATATACACACAAATTTAGTTATCATCTGCAGCACTGACTTCACTTTTTGAACTCATAACATAGACAGACTGAGCAGCTGAAGTGATAAAGTTTTTTCTAATGTTGTCAGGTAAGAAAGATTAAAGTTTTAAAATATACGTGTCATTTTATAGCTGATGAAGGCAGTCATTTTTAAGTATTACTGACAGAACTTATGTCAATTGTTTCTTCCTCTTGATTTCTCCAGTAACCAATTAGAATAAGTTTTGTTTTTCAAGGAGGGAGGCAACAGGTGGAAATTAACCTACTACCTCTTTTGCATGTGAATAATACCTCAAATTCTCAAAACCAAAACTAAGTTCACAAGAAAGACTTAGGTAAAAACAGTTATTATCAGGTTGTTTTGTTCATGTAAATTACAGTAATGGCTACAGGTTGAGGGCAGAGGCCCCCTCAGTCCACTCAGCCTTTTCTAGCAATTTACTACTGACTTACACTCAGCATGGTCAAAGAATTAAGTTATCAGGGTATTCTTATCCTAACAGTGAAATATTGATCCTTACACCTTGTAAATTGCATTTTATAGAACCTTGGTGTGTCCTGTCTGGGGCCACAAAAAGCTAGTTGTTGAAAGTTTAACTTTGCTCATGCTGAAGAAGAAATCAAGAAAAGAGTTCAGCTGCATCAATTGCTATATGCCTTCTATCACAAATATAATTACACCCATCAGGTCAAAGAAAATGCATAAGCAATGCTACGGAGCACCAAAGGCACAGTCTATGTGAATGTCAAGAGAGCTTTACTGGCTTCAAACTAATAGTTGTATAAAGCAATGATACACATTTCATTAAACAAATAGCAGTAAACAGCCGTCAAGTGAGCTACCACAGTGACATGGTTCCACAGGCTTCATTTTGTAAATATCCAAAGGAGTTTTGAAAATGCTACAGAAACAACAGGGATTCCTTTTCTCTGCCTTTATAGAAAACAGAATGAAAACATGAAAAGATAATCAAATTGCAATCTTAGAATTGCAGAGTTTTGAATTCCAAGAACTCGGGAACTTCTAGGCTTCAGCGTGAAGGCTTCTCTAGTGGGGAGCCGAAAAGCAGATCTACTAAGTGTGCACACGTATCAGTCTCTGAGGCTCAAACAAGGAGACCTGGGCAGTAACTGCCTTCCCTTAATCAAGTTTGTAATTCTGGAGAGTCCACTTTTCATGAGTTTAGATGGAACAACAAAATGTTACTTATACAGTGAGTAGCTCTTGCTGCCTGAATCAAAGAATGACCTTCATGTTGCTTTTCAAAGGAGAAATATGGTTTAGATATTCAGCTGAAATGGGACGACAGCCAGCATGAATAGAGGAAGAAAAACAAATTGGCATGTACTATGGGAATGGATTCACATTTTAAAAAATGGAAAGTCAAAAAGAAAGGCATAGAATGGAAAATACGCTCCAAATAGCCTGTAGAATAAGAACAAGAGCTACATGCTTACAAATTCTGCAGGAGATGAGATGGAGAAGGAACAGTTAAAGCAGTAGTTACCCTGCAGGGCACAGCATTTGGTGATGAGTATCAGTGCTGATGACAAGCAGGAGCATAACCTAAAAGCTGCAAAATATATTACTTCTCACTGTTTAAGAAAAACACCTGACAAAACCATTTCATGTGCTTTGGCTGTCTCACCCTCTCTGGCATATGGTTATAGAAATGACAACCCAAAGGAATGTAAAATCCTCAGATAAAAAGAGGGAAAATAACTTTCAAAAAGTTGCAGTGGTAAAAAAATACATGGCAAACAGAACTGAGAATTGCTATAAGAAATATTCTTCTCAGAAATGTCCAGTACCAAGAAGTCTCTCCATCTTTGAGGGGAAAGCCATTCCTGTGGCCAATGTAAAGCAAAACACCCAAGCACTCTTTGGGAAATACCCACTGCACACACCCAGCAGCCACTCTTTCTGTAACTTGCACGTCTCATTCTCCAGTGGGCTTAACACTCTTTGAGAAAGGTCAATATTGTCTTGCAAACACAGATGTACATTAAAAGCTTGCAACAGCTTTGAGAAGCTAATCTTTCCTCTCCTCTTACTTAAGTCTTCTCTCACCCTGTCTATATTCGTCTTTCCTGCACAGAGCTGTAAACACAGCAAGGCTCTTTTCATCCCAAGTGTGACGAGCCAGTCTGTATTATTCTGTAATTCTGGGTATACTATGGTTTAGAATGTCTATTTTTGTCATGTGCAGCATAGTATAGGATAGACATGTTTACAAAGCATCAATGAGAAAAAAAAAAGTTATAGTACCATTCTTGAAATACTAATTTTAATTCATGAAAATATTCATGTGTAGCTGTTACTTTATTCAACTTTATTTGCTTAAAGTTTTAGAAGGACTTTTCCAGCTGCTTACTAGACAGCTTTGTAAAGAGCATTATTTTTGTTAAATTACATTGTTCAGTAGCTCTTGAGCATATTGTTTGGCATTATGTGCATCTGATTTTCAAAGGTCAGCACATGAACAGGTACACTTCACCAACATTTATTATGTGAGAAGGGAAGCCAATATTTTCAGTATCTGCCAAAGAATGTATACTTGCAAAACTACCCAGGCCTATAGCTCTAATTCACTGCAAAAGTTCCAACTGATTGTTGTTGTTGGGTTCTACCCCTTTGCCATTAGATATATCATCATATATGCTTAGGGAAGGATGTTTAGTTTATTTTCTTCTAGTCTGAAAATGCTATCAGAAATTGAATTTCCATCTCTCCCTCATGTAAACATCAGAGTGACAATTCGCCCACTCTAGTGAAACATGTTTTTATTTCTTCTCTCTTCTATAATGAGGATGTTGATGACCCTTCCAGCCAAAATTAGTTAAATGAACTCTGTCTCTTCTTAACTTGTATGAAAACAAAAATAATATTTATCATTTATTTTAACAGACTGGCTTAATACTAAAACATTCATCTGTAGATGTGTCTTCCATGTTTATTATTTTATTTGTAGTATTAATACTAGAATACAGAAGCAAAACAAGTTTATCATTGTCTCTGGTTACTTGTCATAAGTATCATGTCCGAAATGAGCTCTTCACAGATGGTATTTCTACATTCAGGATTTCTCTGCAAGTCCTTCAATATATTATGTTTAGAAGTTTTTGTGAGAGATCAGTAAAAGCAGGCTACTAAACACATGCCAGGGAGCCAGGAGCTGAGGGTGAGCACAGGGCAGGCAGGATGGTGTCCTTGCTGACCAGGGCACAGTTCCACAGTACCCAAACAAGAAAATCAGGCAGGTCTGGTGATGGGAATCAGGGCCAACTGACAGTCCTGTAATTACCAGGAAAGCCTCTAGAAACAAGTACAGACAAATCAGGTGAAACCAGGAGGTTGTCAGTGGTTCAGGGTTGGGATCAGCAAGGCTTGTGGCTGGGCACAGGCATACCTCAAGCAAGGACCAAGGACAAAGACCTGAGCCTAAATGTGGCTCCTGAGCCAAAGGGTGGGTGAAAGATCATGACAAGGCTTCTCCCAGCTCTGCCTCACAACTTAGTTCTTTTCTCAGCTGGCTGCTCCCAGATTGCATGGCTGTACTATACCAGAGCTGGCTTTGAGCACAAGCAGCCAAGCCACTGGGAATAGGGTGCAGAGGTCGCAGGGCCCATGGGGGCACTCTGGGCACTGAATTTTTTTTTTTTTCCTAACTTGCTAAGGGTTATAATTTTACAAATTTGATAAAAAATTTATAATTCATTTCCGTTGGTAACAGAATTAAATTATTCATCAGTAAACTGTTTGAAAGGATACTAAAAGGGCATTCCCAATTTCTGATGTTCTTCACAACCTTTTTTTAAATCTTTTTAAAGCCTATTAGTCAAAGAGATGCCTGTTTTCCTTCTAGCATCAGTTACAAAGTAGATCGTAAACTACTGACTATAAATTAAAATGTCAATTCAAGTGCCAAAACTCTGCACAGTGAGTATAAAGGTTTTTCCTTTGATAGAAACATATGGGTAACAAAATGTTTCCATATGATGGACTTTTTTCTTTAATCCACTTCAAAGTCAGTTCCCCAAGAGTTAGAAAATATAAAATTTAAGATAGCTTATTTAAGCTTATATTAAAAAACATAAAGGCCAAAGGAAGACAGATGAGCATTCTCAACTACGACATTTTCAATGTATCACGTTTTCCATATGTTTCAGGTTTCAGGACTTGAAGAGATCTATTAAAACATCTCATTTAGTTCCCTGTTCTCACTGGCAACATCACCACCTAACTCCTACCATCAGTTAATCAAGCTCTCCACAGAAAATAAATATTTTGTGTGTGATAATCTTATGGCTAGGTTGTTCCCAATCAGCAAGATTCAGAGTGAAAATTGAACCACCCTGAGGCTTTTTGGTTTTGGTTGCCTATTTTTCTGTCAACCTACTGTATCAATATTATCAATAGAAAATTTGTAAGTAGAAATCAAGATCACATCACATGGTTCTAAAATAGAAAATATATCAGGGGATTTAGTTTTAGCTCAAGTTCACTGATCTTTAGTGCTAACGGTCTTTACGTGTTGACATTTTGGTGCGTTCTTATTGTAGTATGTTAGCAATAATTCCTTAATGTCTATGAAAAGCCTTTTGTAGTTTTAAATATGAAAGTCTAAAGCAGTACTTTTCTGAAATTATATTGATCTATATCAGTTGCTTTTCTTGAGTGCTCTGAAGAAACAGTATATGATTTTTTTTCCTCGTTGGATTACTAGATCTGTTTGAGGGTTTCTGTCACACAACTTCAATGTTAGAACATTTTGGTGTATGTATTCTGAACACTTTTTTAAAATAATAACAATAAAACCTGATGAAAAATACACATAACTGGTATTTTCATTTTGATCTTATTCTCATTAAAAACTGCCAGTGTTGAGAAACACACAAACAGAGGTATTGTCCAGGTGTTGGCAGTTGTGGGGCTGCTGGGGTGCTTCTGCGGGAAGAGGCCAGGGGCCATCCTGGGTGGAGGACAGATGGTTCTAGTCAGCTCCAGCAGACCCACCACAGGACACAGCTGAACCTGTCAGGCAAGTGTGGCACCTCTGTGAAAACCTATTTAAGGAAGGGCAGAAACAGTGGACAGAGAGACAAAGAAGGAACAAAAAGAGGGAGAAACAGCTGAGGGAACACCAAGGTCAGAGAAGAAGGAGGGAGAGGGACTTTCTGCAGCCCATGGAGCACCCACAGCAAAGCAGATGGACATTCCTGAAGGAACTGTGTACATGTGAAAAACCCACGCTGGAGAAGAGTAAAAATGTGAAGAGGGAGTGGCAGAGAAACTGCTATGTACTGACTGTAGCTCCCCCACCCCCTTGTGCCGCCTGCAGGGGTAGAGGAGTCTGCAGTGCAGGAGTGAAGTCAAGCCTGGGAAAGGGGGAGGAAAGGTGTTGTTTTAATGTTTGTCTTTCTGTTTCTCACTACCTGAATCTATTCCAATTGACAATTTTCCACAAGTCAAGCCTGTTTTGCCTGTGACAGTAACTGGTAAGCATTCTCCCTGTCTTTATCTTGACCCACGAGCTTTCTCATTCTGTTTTCTCCCTCTGTCCTGCTCAGGTGGGGAATGAGTGACCAGCTGAGTGGGAGTTTGGCTTTTAGCCCAATCATACCAGATTTTATGAATAGTTTCAAATTACTTTAAATTTTTAACCAAAATAATTTTTTGGATGTATCTTCCTATCCCATTCTAGATTACTGTATAGTGTAAGTTTTGCAGTAAATTTTTCCTTAATCCTTTGCCCATTACTTTTATGAATCAGCTTTCCCTGCACATGTTATTTCCCTTATGTTGTTAACTGTTGGATTCAGAGAAATTCTCCTTATAGTAGTAACTTATGAGTTGACTGTTTCTAGCTAATGTTAAACACTGTCTTCATTGTAGGATTCTGTACTAAACCTTAGCTTCTATTCTTTTGATTCTACCTACTGCTGCAAGACAGAAGAAGAAATTTATTCTTTCTACTTTGCAGCTGAAAAGTAAGGCTTAATCCATTTGCTAGTAAGGATTTAATAAACCATGGTCTGTTTTTGTGAAATCTGCACAATATTTTAAGTAATTTAAACCATAAAACCCCACCTAAATGGATGGGACTTGCACATGATTTTGTCTCTATATACAGTTTTCTGAGACACCTGAATATGATCCCTTAATATTCAGAGAACAAAACATATACATTATTCACACAGCTTGGAATACTATAAAAGATTTTGATTAAGTACATGAAAGCTCGATTACCATCAAAGGTCAATAACTTTTAACTGGCTATTTTAAATTAATTTACCCTGCAGAAAATTGTTAAAAACAAAAAGAATACTTTGTAGAAAAGCAATAACCTTTTTTTTCTTTTTCTGTACCTGTGTCATAGCAGCAGAAGAAAAGCCATCTGTATCTTAAGGTAGCTATATTGTTCAAATTCAGTCATTCTTTAAAAAAAAAAAAATCACAACAGATGGTTTTCTCTTGGTTTTGTAATAATCTGCTAGTGCATAAACTCTCACTACACAATAGACATGAAAGACATTATTTTGCTTTCAGATGTGTAGAATACTTATCTCTTAAAAAAAAACCCCAAATATTGCAAATACTCAGATATTGTTTTCTCACATTAAATAACAAGGTTGATGTTCTTGGAATGCACAGTTATCCTACTGAATGCTGAAGCCTGAGATCCTGGAGGACAAAAGGGAACACCTCTTTTTTGGAAATAATTTACAGTGAATGTGTCACTTCCTGTCACTTGTCAAATATGGAACCAAGAAATATCTGTCACTCATCTGTAGTTTATATCTGAGTCATCTAATCCACTATGCGACTAAATACCAAGAAAGGAACAACAAAAGAATGTTGTTCTGAAGAATGCAACATTCTTCAGAGCATTAAATATTTAAGACAGCCTAAAGGAAAAGAAGGAAACATAAGGATCATACGACATAATAAGAGTTTCACTGACACATTTCTACAGTAGAACATTCTGCCTCTAAAAACAAAGAGAATATGCTAGCAGTCATTTAAAGTTTGATATTTTAAAAAATGGCACTAACACAACAGAAGCTTTGCCTTAAAACATAAAGCTGATATTAATCTAAATAAATGTTACGAAAGGTGCCAGGTGGACTTTCACAATGATTCCAATAATCAACCAGGTTCATAATAAAACAGGACAAATAGTGAAAAAAAAAAAAACCCAACACCTTTTTATGCTTCCTAATATTTTCATTTCGCCTCTGGAGGGAGACACTTCCTGGAGGTAAGCAATGAAAAGACAAGAGGCTACAGGTGCAAGTTGCAACAAAGAAAATTTCAACTGAAAATAATAAGAAAAAAAATGACATGAAGATGGCTCAGCACTGGAATGGGAGCCCAGAGAGTTCGTAGAATCTCCAACCCAACGTGACCCTGGGTAACCTGGGCTACTCTCAGTTGGCCTTGCCTTGGCAGGACGTTGTAGCAGATGGTCTCCCCATCTTATTTTTCAAAATCCTTAAATGTCTTTCTTTTCATAGCAAAACAAGACCAGTAACATGCAAAGCCAGTGATATTTTGGCACAGAAAAAGTTCAGCAGTGTTTACCAGTGTTTTCCTAGTGGCTGGTCGAGTGAGTAACCCTTCTGCTCTCTAGTGACAGTATTTCCTAGAACTCCACTAATGGTAATAGGAATTTAGACCAAATCTAGTGTATAGGCACCCAGATATAGACCTGTAAATTTAAATATCATAACCTTAAACTGGATCCCATCCAGTGTAGCAGACTTCTACATCTCAGCTAGCCATTCTGGGCTCCTTTCACAGCACTTGGAAAGAAGCATGCAGTTCACATTGTAATTCAGATGATCCATTACAGATACCTACCTTTTAAGTTTTTCTTTTGCTCTAAGGAGGGTTTGCTATAGAGTAACTGAGAGACACTTGATTTAGATAGATCAACTCAACTCAGGAGCACACAAGGCTTCTGAGTGCTCCTAAAACATGATCAAATATCACACAGTTAAACTATTTCCACCACTTTCCTAAATATGAAATTGGATGCTGTATTTTCCCTTCCATTCTCGATTAGGGATATCTTAAATGAAGCTTATAGTATACTAGAGTTATTACCCAACACAAAGGATGCTCTTAATATACAGAGGATATGTACCTCAGCTTGTTTTCTCTTAGGTAAGTAAAGTCTGCTTATTGCTTTCTTCAGTCAATAATTAGTTACAGTATACAATGTAACATCAATTACAAAACATAATGTAACATCAGAGAACACTGATTTCTGTACAGGAAAAAGAGAATATTTTACTGAAATATACAGAATTTCATGTATATTTCAGTAATATAATCTCCATATAATGTCCTGATGAGCTATATTCCATAACAACAATAAATTATATATGAAAACTTTCAGGCAGTTGCCAGATGATTAACTTTACTTTGCACTTGTGACAATCCTATGCCCTAACAGATAATTTACAAACAGAACTCAAAGAACTAACTTTAGTAAATAAGTAAAATCTATAAATCATTAAATGCGTCTAAGGCTGTTGTTATCACCTATCCAGACCTTCCACAGAGTAAATTAGATTATCTGTGACAAATAAGAGGGACTTCACTCACTAAGATCTGTAGTGCAGTTAAACAGATACAGTGAACTACCACAGTGATGAAATCTGTAAGAAACTGTAAACACACAAGACTTCTAAGTTTAATGTCCCCAATTAACAAAGTTTTCTGTAGCATCAAAGTTACTTGTTCCAATCTTACTTCGTTTCATCAAAATAAATTGATAGCTTCTTGTTTTCTTGTTAGCCGAGCCATAAGGCACTTGATTTTATTTTTCTCTGTGAACTCTGCAATTAGAGGCAATGATTATAGTCTATTTCACACATCAATCTCTTCCTAACATTGTAAACCAGGATGCACAGCTGAATGGAAAATATTAAAGAAATCTTTCAAGAATGCAGGGAAGTACAGAGGATGCGGAAATGTGCCTTATACGTTGTATTTAAGGGGTGAGTTTTATTTAGGTGGGTGTTTCACACTACAGGCTGAAGATGGCATTTACTATAAGATCAGTTAATGCTCTTGTACAAGATTTTTGGCCATGACATTGCTCTGTGTTGGGGTATGCATATGCAGGTGTGCATGGGGATTAGGCAATGATGGGGGCTTCACAAAAACAGTCCACAGAGAAATGTTTAAGTCTCGGCAATTCAAAGTATTTCATACTTATCCAGACAGCTTTATTGCCTTCAAGGATTCCCTCCTCAATTGCTATTAACCATGGTATGCTATACAAGTATTTCAGAAGATACTAATTAAATTTTAAAAACTAAGTGTGAAATAAGGGTACTGTGAGCTGCATACAAGAATAGTAACAGACCACGTGAAGTTGATGGGCATTATGTCACTGATTACCCAAAGGTCAGGATTTCACACAGTACTGCAATTAAGGGATAGGATTGATCTACCCTAACAGTCTAAAACTAAGATTGATAAACTATCACTTGTCAACTTAAGTTCTTATTAGTCAGCAGAAAAAAACAGTCCTGGAAGTCAGTTCTCCTCACCTAGCCAGGTTAGGAAGAGCTGAAACAATACATGTGTTTCCTATTTCTCTCTATTGACCAAAAGAAAAGGTCTGGATGATTAACTCAGGCTTAGCTAGAGGTAGATGCCACCTACATAATGTTTAGGTTTTTTTCTTTGGAAACATCTCACATTCACAGAATCATTGTTTAATGAGGAACAGTGCTTCTCCTATCTACTGGAAAAGAGGTTAACACTGATAACATTAGTCATAAAAATCCACTGTTCCTTCAATGTAGACACTTTGACAAGAAACTAGCAAATATTTTTCTTTTATTTTTCCAAATCTATTTCATTTTGCAAGCAAACAAAAAGAGAGACAGCCAAGGAAAGAGGAAGCATTTTCTGATAGATCTGCATTAATAATTGCAAGTAATCAGACTACATCTTCTTGTATGCTCCACGCTTGTTGTATGCTACATGTTAAATACCACATCAGCCAAAGTATTTGGAGCATTTAGATTTCAAATATCTGCATTTTGCAAGGCAATCAAGTTTTTAGAAGCTAATACTGGTCTTGCCATTAGAAAAACCCAAAAACAGCGTTCATGAGCTGTAAAGACATTGCCAGGCACCAAGGAAGCAAAATTATAAAATATATCTGTGCAATACACTGGATGTGCTATGGACTGCCAGTATAAGACCTGACACTGAGTGTAATTTCCTTGCCAGTCTAAGTTTACTTCTCTTTTAAGTGTTCATTAACAGGATATAACTTCAGTTTACATTAAAACAGATTTGTTATATGAAGGCAATGTTGAAATTACATTTTTACATTACTGCTCATTATTTCTGCTTAATAGATTTTCCTCATTGTTATGATGAGGCACATAGAATGTTAAGACAACCTATTACAGTCAAGAGCAATGCTAGAAATCTCACTTCAGAACCCTTATCTAAGTTTGGAACTGGTGAATAGCACACTCTTTTTTTCCATACAGGTCCTGCCATCTATAATGTATTAAGCATACTTCATAATAGAAATCTAGCTACAGTATTTTCTCAATACAAAACAAAACCAATACTAATATTTTTGAATAAGTGATAAAGCTTCATATACATTTTCATTCAGATGATTTACAGAGATTTATGTATTTAACAGCTTGCCACTGGAAAATGTAGACTCTGAAGCTATACATAACTCACATGTGAAATGAAACAAAATGGGAAACCTGGTCCTCACAGTTAAATTAGTTGTTTTAAAAGCTTCTGCATTACTGAAGTTTTTCTGCTTTGAATTCACATTCTAGCATCTCCCTATGAATGGGCAAATGCAGATCTGACTATGACCACTGCCACTAACCTTTGTTAGTTCCAATCTAAACTCACTGAAAGCTTTTGTGACTCCAAATCATCTTCCTCCCGTCATCTCCAAACTAATATAGTTCCACTGGCTTCAGTGCTGACTTATGTCAAATCAATATGCACCCTTTTTAGTTTTATGTCATATTCAATAAAAACGTTCCAGAAGCTGAAGAGCTGACTTACCATTTTCTTCCAAGTACATCAGAAGGATGCTGCTAGATTCAGTCCCTTCTATGGCATAATCAAGTGCAATGTTTCCATTAACATCTTGCAGCAGCACATTTGCTCCAGCCTACAGACAAGAATTAAAAACATTTTAGGATTTTGTAGTGAAACCTCGAAACACTACTGGGGTTCTTATACATTTACATTCAAAAACATTTCAGAGCTGGATTTCTTAGACAGCAGACTGATTATAACCTGAACCAAACCAAACCAAAACACACAAAAAAGCAAAGACAAAATAAAGGAGTCTTGAATGTCAAAAAGGGCTGGCTGACACTGTTGCCACCCTAGCTGTCCAGTCTGCCTTTACTGCACAGATGTCTGAGCTGCTCATCCGTGAGTTTTGGAACCATCACCATTTGCAGCACAGCATTTTAAAGTAAAGTAAGCTGTCACCAACTACAGCCTGCCTTAAAACATTACACAGTAAACAGCAGTAGTTCAAAAGCTGACTGACAAGCAGCACAGACACTCATGCAGTAGGGATGGAAAGACAGCTGGTAGGGGTAACCTTGTCAGCCAGCCCAACCTCTTATGGCCTCGTCCATCAATCCAATCTCAAAGAGAACCATCCCTTGCTAAATAAAATTGCCATTTGTCACCAACTGGAGACAATGAAAGTGAGCTTGATTATTTCAACTGCGCTCCCTAAAGGAGCCAACCTGACATTTCTATAAGTTTCATTCAAAATTCAATATAAAGGACAGACAACTAAAAGGAGTCATTAGGAGAGGTGAGGGGGGATGGGAATAGATTCATGAGAAGCTTGAAAATAAACCACCAGCACAATAGGAAAACTTGTATTTTCTATATCAAATATTGTTAGTGTAAAAATTTCCACTATGAAGGGCATTTTTTTTTTTAATAAGAAAGCACTCATCCTTGAAAATATTATAAATGTCTGGTGGACATAAAAGTTTACATTACAGTGAAATGTCATGTATCTTCTTTAAGAGGCCATAACTTTAATTCATTTCAAGTGTTCTCTCAATGGCTTTTAACTGCAAGGAATTATGAAATAAGAGTGACCTCTGGTAAATTTAATCACTTTTCTTACCAGCTTGTATGATAAAAAGTTTAGCTAATAAAAATGAGGGGTACCAAGGACAGCCTTTCTTAAAACCATGGCAGCAGAGGTCAACTGTAATAAGGAATTATTAATAGAAAGTATGACTGGTTCTTTCAGGAGCTTACTCTATAAGTACTGTATCAAAGAAAAACTTGTAATGGGCTTAGCTCCTGGCTCAGATTGAAATATGACATGAAAAACTAGCAAATTCATGTAGGCTTCATGTCATCAAACTTAACGTGTTGAAGCTGGACTGCTACTCTGAGGTGATTTCCTGGATTCCCATTGTAGTGAGGAGGGGACAGACAGGCATCAAAGAATGACTCACCTCAGCTATCTCAAACACCTCAGATATCCTACTACACCATATCCTATACATCAAAATAACCCATCCTGCTACAAGGTATACTGCTTTCTTTTAGTGCATGTCTTGCTGCACTGACTGTAAGGGGAATCTAGACAGCAGGTTTAGATTAGATGCATATCTTTTAAATTGCTAAATGAGATTAGATGACAGAAGTTGACTCTCATGCTTAATGAGAAGGAATGGAAGGAGACTTATAAGAAAAGAGACTTATAAGGTATAAAATCTTATATTCATTATAGTGCTATGAAAATAAATTTCTACTTGACTGTCCTGACAGATAAAATTAAAAAGATGATCAAAAATCAAATAAAAGATGGATTTGAAGATCATAATATATTTGCAGGATGCTTTAACAACTATTTATTGCACTTGTTTCACTGCTAGGAAACATTATTTTTGTTTATTTTACATTATACTCACTGACCCATGAGAGTTTTCTGGTGATGGTAGAATCAAGGAAGTAACATATTTTCGTACCTAGTTGACTTGCATACATTATAAAAGCACAAAGTCTTCAAGCTACCTATCTTTCCCTGCATGTAGATAATCTTCAGGCAATGTCAGAAGGAGGTCAGGAGGATAATAATAAAACAAACCTATGTATTCTTCCTTATTGAGTTAAGAAATCAAAAGACTTTTGACATACTAAATTCAGGAGAAGTAGGATAATTAACTTGGCCAGCAGCATACTTTTCATTCCTTTCTAAGATGTAATGTCAGTGAAAGAAGGATATAACATGGAATTATCATTATCATTATCAGCTCCAGGTAATTTTTATTGGGTGGTTCTATATTAATTCATTTCTTAAGAAATGTTCACAATGCACCTGAACACAAGGTCAAGTTTGGTGAAAGCTGTAGCAGCAGAGGTAGGAGAATGTCTCAGAATTCAGGTAAAGATGCAATTCTAGATAATGGTGCACATTCAAAAGTAGTATCTTACTTCAAAAAGAAATATTTCGTGGGATTTAATAATAAGCATTTTTAATATGGTGTATCATCCTTGATTCCCAGTTTTGTATCATCTGTGAACTTACTGAGGGTGTGCTCTGTTTCACTGTCCAGGTCATTAATGAAGACCTTGAACAGGACTGGACCCACTGTTCACCCATGGGATACACGACTAGTGAATTGCCTCCAGCTGGACTTTGTGTTGCTGATCACAATCCTCTGACCCTGTCCGCTCAGCCAGTTTTCAATCTACCTCGCTGCCTACTTACCTAACCCAACCCATACTTTGTCTATGAGGATGCCATGGGAGACAGTGTCAAAAGTGTCTTACTAAAATAGAGGTAAATTAAATCCACTGCTCACCCCTCACCAACCAAACCAGTCACCTCATTGGAGAAGGCTGTTTGACTCGTCTGACTTCAGCAAATCTAATTTTAAGAACTGTACCAAATATTTTGAGAATAGCCACAAACACTGTGTTTTGTAAAGTCTGTTGCTAGCTATAAAATAAGTTTCATGCCAGGGAATTTTACTTAATTGGCCAACTAACAAACTTTTAATTACTGATTCTGCTACTGAAAAATAGAAACAGGCAAACAAACAAACACTTAGGGAACTACACTTGGACTCTTCTCCAGACACTGCTCCTCCCCATTCCCGTCCCCAATCCCCTTGCCGCACACATGCTATGCCTGCTGTGAGCAGTCCAGGAGACTGGGGTCAGCGTGATGTGGTTCCTCTTCTTTGGTGGCTTCTTGTTTCTTCCTTCACTGTTCTGGCATGGCCTTCTTCACTGGCCACAATCCTGCCAGGATGTGACTCCCCCCAGGTCCTCTGCTCGGTTCCCACTTCGACAGTTCTTTCACTCCAGCCCTGCTTGCAGCCCCACACTGACAGCTTCATGTGGGTTATGCCCAGCAACAAACTTCAGCGTGCTTTGGAAAGAAAGGCATTCTAGGTATAGAAAGGTGGGAAATTCCACTGTATTTCCCTTTCTTAGTGTATTGCATGATACCCTGCCAAAAAGATATGTGACAGGTTGTCAGTATGATGCAAATTGTACACACCAATATTTTGAAGTGCTTGTAGCATGGACGTTTCTTCCTGTTCACTCTGATTACATATTTGCCTGCAATACATTGGAAATTACTCACTGTTAAATGTGACACAGACTTTTCAGTTGCTCAGGAATTCTTTTATTCCCAGGCACCTCTCAGCTGGTTATGGCCAGTCCTGAAAGCTGATGTAAAATCTTATTTTCTAATTATAATGCAAACTTCCCATTTAGTTACTTGTATAAGTAAAGACAAGATGGCAATCCCACAGGAGGCAGAAGACATGGCAGAAGCTCACACATGTAACTGGTAGGGGTCAGAGAGTGGCAAACTAAACAGCAGAAAAACAGCAGGCTCAAGCAAAAGTACAGACAGAGCATGACAAAGATGTGGAACATGTTGCAGGTAGCAGATGACACAAATATTGTACCTTTAGTTCAAATTCAGATGGCCAAAATTGTGTTAAAGAACTTGAGTGCTATTGTTACATATATGGACTTGTAGGTCAGACATGAAACCCAGATATGATTAGAGATACAGATGGAATTCAGATTATCTGAATATAGTCCTATTTTGTTCTTAGGTTTCTGTTTGTAGCTCTTGAAGAAAATATGAGGAATACTGTTCCCAGACTGCTGATATCAGAGTTTCCAAATTTATATGCATACCTTGTTTATATTCAAAATGGAATTCTGTATTTATTCCATTTAAGTTCAAATGTTTTATCCACCTGCTTGAATTCTGCATGCAGTGCTCAGTGTACAGGAGGAGTTACTGGCTTACCCATTCTCAACACATCCTCATTCTCAAGTCATTTCTCAATAAAAAGATAAATGCATCGCAAAACTTTATCCAATATAGCCCATAAATACAAGAAATATTTTTGAGAAAAATATTCATCTGCAATGATAAATTGCTTCTATTTTAGAAAGACTGCAGAAGGAAAATCTCTAAATATATTATTAAAAAATGTTCCCAAAGACACCTTGTTCAATACACAGAATGCAAAATACAACTGAATTGCATGCTCTGCTATGCAGAACAACATCCATGCATAGAGACAGCATAAGATAGTGAACTCTGGTGATCAACATTAGCTGAATAGACGGTGCCAGATTTGCACACTATGCCCATATGACCAGAAATCAGAGCCTGCTGCCAAAGAAAAAATACCTTTGGCTAGTGAAAGGAGATAAGATTTCCCTTCTGGTCCCAGAAATGATGATTCAAAAGACTTCAGTTTATATTAGAATCACTTTACTGTGCATTTTTAATCCTGTTTTAATTTCCACCTATTTACTGGACTGCAATGTAATCTGATTGAGGCATTCTTAGAGGACACCTAATTTACCAAGCTTGCCCGAGGACTTGGGAAGGATTTGGGCATGTCTCTGCCTAGGTACTATGTCTTGCTTAGCTCCCCGGCTAGGATGCTACAGTCCTGTATTCTGTTACATGCCTTAAATTATGCTTTTAAACTTGTGTTCCATGCAGGTTATTTAAATATTTGAAATAACTAAGTAATTTAGCTTCATTCATATAGTAGAAAGTCCCAGGTGTGTTATAAAATATTTTTCAATACAGAAATCATGACCCAGCCACTGCTTCTTTTACCTAGGATTACCACCATTGGCTTCATGAGGGTCTATGAAGGTAATCAGAAATAAAATGTAGCCTGAGGAGTATGTGTGGATAGAAGAAAGAAAGAAAAAAGGACAGAGGCAGAGAAACAACTGTCTTGTTAATGTACCTGTCACTACGGAAAAAAACAAAACAGAAGTTTTCTCCTAGTAACAGGCTTCTGCACAGTTGTTACTATGATTCAAGTGCTCCACAGTATGCTAACCATGTGCAATTTGTGCAGTCAACTGTCAACCCCCCCCAACCTGACTTTTTGATAACTATTTATACTCTCATTTATATTTATATTAGTAATCTATTTTTATTCCATTCCACATACTCCATATATATATAAATTTAATCATTTATATGTTTGTAAATGTACCAAAATTTCTCTCCTCTATGTTAACCACTGTTTCCAAAAGGAAAAGGCTAGCATTTTTTCAGTAACAGCTTGGACAATTCACTTTTCCTTCATTTTTTAAAAATATAACCACATGATTTACAAACTGTTCCTTTTTATAAGATGACATTATCCATGTGAGTAGACCAAGACTACATGTAGCTCTTCACAAAATACTTGTGGTGTTTTAGTTCCTGTAACATGAGTAGTTAAGTTTCCCCCCCTTTATTAACCTACTGCTTCATGTTCATTTCATTAAAAGGTTTTGCTCATTGAAGGATGCCCAAGGTCTACACGCACACATATGCATGCTCTCATGTATACTATGGCTACTGCACAAATGGTACATCCTTCCAAAAGCCCTTAGTATGCTCTCAGTTAAAAAGAAAGTAACAGTAATCAGGATATAATGCTCTATTTGCTTGCAAACAAGGAACATACAGGAAATGACGCATGCTTATGGGCTCCTTGGTGCCATGCGATCTTGCTCTCCAACCTCAATGGCTTGCATAAATTTTCATTCAAGATACCAAATCTCAGAAATCTAGCTGGCTCCTCTTTTTGGGGTTCTTGTTGGATTTATTTGACTCATTCATTACCAAAGTGAAAGGGATAAAGTTGCTCTATGCAGTAGTGTAGTGATGGGTCATCCCATTTTTCACAAATTCACAATGCTAATCAGAACAGGAACAGTTCTAAAGGCAAGGTTCAAAAAAAATCAGACTTCTCCACATTAGCAAACCACAGACAACGAAATAAAAGATTAATTGAGATTGAGCAGCTGCTCTCAGTGCAAAAGCATGTTTTCCTTCCAACCCATTTCAACAACAGATTTTCTGTAGGCAGGAAATTATTTCACAGAAATAACAATTTGGTTACTAGAAGAGCTGGGAAAAAACAAATGAGGTTTTTAGTGATTTCAATTATAGATCCTCCACTGACAGTTCCCCTACCTGTTCCTGTCGTAATCCAGGTTTACTTGCTTACTAAGAAGCAAACTGAGACACACAAGCTGAGTTAACTCTTTTATTTTCTCTTTTTGGGTATAGAACAATCTAGAAACTATTTTACTAAATCTAGATATTGTGTGTCAGAATGTTGATTGCAGTCTTAATATTCTCATTTTAGCTCATTCCACATAAATCTTTAAGGAAGCCCCTTCTCCATGATACCACAGATTTTTAAGATATTTGGGATATAGTTAATCAATTTCTATGAGCTCCTGAGTAAACCAAGGATTCCTGTTCCAGCACAAAACATCAAAAAAAGCCCATGAAAAAGCAAGCTACCCCCTGAGCAGATTCATAACTAGGAGTCTACCATGCAGCTTACCTCTTTCTAAATTCTTATTTTTATTCCTCCTCCCCCTGGGCTTGACAGAGAAGAGGGATCACAAATGTTTATAAGGCAACTATAAAGATATGTAAGTTCCAGTATGGTCCATAGCAAACCGTACAATCACCACAAAGCTGCTCTAGCTTCTGTTTTGGCTTTAATGACCCTTAATGTAGCTTGCCAAAAGAAAAGAAAAAAAAGACAACATAGTCCCTTTACAGAACACAGGAGTGGGACTGATAAAAAATCATTTCCCAGATAGGGATACCTGCTACACAGCTAATCCTAGCAGCCTCTTTTCTTTTATATATCTCAAAGGAAAACAAATAAATTACAATCTCAGCTGTACAAAAGCAACTTTTCACAGGCCCCTTCTTCATTCTTTTTAGGGCAGTTTCCATCACTGCAGCCTGAGGGGACACACCTGATTTTTGATTAAATGGGAATTTCAGTAAGTCATGACTGATGACTTGAGCTTCAAAGTACTATGTTTTACAAATAATAAACTATAATTTCTCTCAGGCAGTTAAGTTACTCTCAGGTAGTTAAGTTCCACATCCAAACACCCAACCGTAATGGATACCAGATCAAAGCATAACTTTCACAAAATAATAAGTTTTCCTCAGTAAATTCTTATTTATTGAAACCTGAACTTTTAAAAGTATTGAAGAAATGCAAACAGCAATCTCATCATGTAGGAGTTTCCAAACTGAAAATATTTTCTTACTTTCTTTCCAGAGTCTCTTAGCAAAATAATCTGAAAAAGAATCCAAACTCCATACAGCAATTCAGAAGTAAAACCTGTGGATCACAAATCAAAAAAGTAACTGAAATGATCTAACTGCATCTATCATGCTTGCAGTTTGGTGCACTAACATTCTGTGCATGCCTTACATGGTCTTGTACAGTCACAGAGAAAATGCAGCGAACAAATCCTCCTGCTCAGCTGATTTCCCCCATAGTAGGACATTGTGTTAAGGTATATTCATGAAAACAAATTCTGACAATACAAATGGGAAAACCTCTCATTTCCTTTTAAATGGCCTTGCAGAGAGCACAGCTCTGTAAACTGGGCTGGCCCAGTGCACCAGGTACACTGTCACAACCTTGAGTCAATGGTTACCTGCAGCTCATTTGAAGCAGGAGTTTCCTCCTCTCACAGAGGAAAGATACTGGTGATCAGCTGTCTGCAAGCTTTGTTCTATTTCAGAGCTTTAAACTCTGTAAGAGTTGCTACTGTCTATAAACCCATGCCTGTCACATTACCAAAATTATTCTTTCACAAGAAACAGGAACTGTCTGCCATCTGGATGAGCTTAACTTGTGATATAAGTAAAGGTTTGAATTCATTTTCAGCATGCCTGATCCCACATCACAAAAGCAGAGACACAAAGCTCAATCAAGACAATACAGCCTATGTAACCAAAGCTGAATTCAGAGCCTTGTAACTGCTCTCCAGGTACATAAAATAAACTGAAGAGGAGAGATCACTTATCTCCAAAAAGACACTTTAAAGGAAATCAGGAGAAAACTCAGGGCCAAAAATTTTATGTAAATACCCTTATATAATTGCTAAAATATATGCATGTGCACTAATATAAATTTGTGCTATGCCATTTGTGAGAGACTGAAATGTCCTATGACTGTCTCAAAGCTTGCTTGTGTCTGTGTAAACCTCCAAGAGATGCTGCTGAGGCCTGTGAATTGGTCTGGGGGATGTCGCCAAGAGAAGTGGGAGTGTATTGAAGGATGCACCCCCCCACTTCTTTGCAGTTGCATTGTCAGACTCCGTAGATAAGCCTCAAAGGGGCAGAGGTGTGCTGACCTGGCCCCATCCTGTAGCCATTTGTGGCTCTATTGTGTAGGCCAGACCCCATGCATGCATTGATAATGAACTGACAAGAGGCAAAGGTTCCTGCCCTGAAGCCAGATGCAACAAAACCTGTGGGACCAGAGAAAAAAAAAACTAAAGGGGAGCAGATATATTAATCAGCCGATACGATGAACTTAAAAGACAGCAGAAAATTTTCTCTGTGTGCATCTACCACTGAAGCTTGATTCGTGTGCACCCACCACCGAAGAACTGAAGACTGAGGACCAACGGGACGTCGCTGGATCCATGGTGGTGACTATTCTTGCAGCCCTATCCCGCATCCTTGCTTTATTTCTGCCTTTTCCTTCCATTCTGTCCTATCGCTACCCCTCTTCACTTCTTTAATAATAAAAAACCTGTTTTGGATATACGGCATTTGACCTCGTTTGTGTCTTAATCTCGCTCTTGGGATCGTATCGAAACCTCCCCCGACATTGGATCGGGACATTATTACTACTTACTTTTTTCCCCTCATAGCTACCAGTCAAGGAACCTCCATACGAATGCAGCTGGAAATTCACTTATCCTTGTGTAAGTAAAGTATTTCAGTTGCAGAGTGGATACAAGTTCTTTAATTCATAGCACTTCTGGCTTCCATGTTGCAGAAGCAGGCACCAAAATCTAAATATACGACTTAACTCCTGGTCAAAACAGACTTTTTTGTTGCAATTTAGAAATCAGGATTTATGGATGCATGCCAGTGTGCATAAAGAACATTATAGTGTTCCAAAAATCTCGGGCATCCTAATTTCTGTGACACATTGGTTAAGAAAGGATAAAGAAATGTGCCAATACAGTGTCTGTTTATAAAAAGCATCATATAGATGTACACATATAAGGTCACCAATGCCTACAGAAATACACAGTTGTATTTGAAAACATACTCCTTGGTTGTTGAATTACTTCACACAAATAATAAAAACAGTACTTTAAAATCACCGAAGTTCCACAACCATTCTGACTATCATTTAATTTATGCATAAGGCATTTTTTCCTTAAACTAATAGAATGTAGGCAATATCAGTTCACAGAAAAGATATTCAGTAGCGTTTAAAAAAAAAAAAAAAAAAGGCTGTCATGGCACATATTGCAGACTGCTTGACAGCCATAGTCTGTTTGACTAATGCATTCAGAAGATAAAAGAATTAGCACTGATGACTGAAAACTAAAGACCAACATTTTCCCATCTGTTTGTGCACCATGGGGACTTAATTTCTGCCCATCAGCTGTAAGGCATGTAAAAGGCAAATAAAATCCCACTCAGTTCCAGTACTGAACACTTCTGATAACACTACAGAAGTATAGTATGTTTTCAATAATATCTTTCAGTGTAAAATACAACTAAGCATAGAGTTAGGAGATGAAAAGTTAAAATCTACTAACGCAGAAGCTATCAAACAAAAAATAATGTACATTTCTCAAGTTACTGCTATTTTCATGCACTAGCACTACAACATTTATGAGGATTTGGGAACAGTCTATTAATTCTAAATGCATATAGATATTTACTTAGATCTTAATTAGTTGGCAAGTCACCTTTCATGGTGGTTCTTCATATTATGACTTCTAGCATACACCACCAAGGTTTCTTGGAATTTAAGGTCTTAATTTCTAAGCCAAATAAAGTCTGGTTTCATTGACTAAGGGAATTATTTATATTTTCTCTCTTCTCCCACCTAAATATCTGAAAACATGAAGTTTGATTAGAAATTGGAAGGACAGAATTATTTTTGTATATCCATTTCTGTTTCTTTACTTCCATACTTCATTCTGTATTTTTCCAACAACTTCAACTAATCATTCTTAACATAATCAAAATCTGTAGCTCAAATGCAAGGTCAGTAGCTAGATGTGAGGTCAGAGATGGGACACTTAGCCACAGCGTAGGGCAAATGAAGCTTTAGGACTTTTGGTGTGACGCTGATTGCCATCAACAAGTTTGGACCATGAGCAGAACACGTTCAAGTCCAGTACTGGGGCTCCCACATAGCCATGAGTTTAAACATCCAATTCTCCAGTCTCTGCACAAAAACTTTATTCAATCAGAAATCACAGGAACCAATCTTACTCTCAAGATATGCACTTGTCTTAATGTAAATCAATATTTCAATATTCTACCTCCTAAAAAAATTGCCTTCCATTTAAAAAAAACCCAGTATATTAAAGAGCACCTAGTGAAGAATTATATATCCATAATATTCATCTCCAAAGCCAAGAATGAGAAAATCAAAACAGTATCTGTGTTTCTTTCTTTCTTTCTTTGTTTACGGAGGTACCTCTTGGGTCAAAACTTCAAAACCTGTTGCACAGTTTTAGTGAGGGCTTGTCAGAAAAAAAGACAAAAAAAGAGAGGTATTAGGGTATCAGGAGGGTGCTAAAATCATGAAGAAGCTCCTTCTTTTTCTTAGTATGCAAAAAAAGTTTAACTGGGATAATTTTATGAATTGGATGGTCCAGTTTGAATGTCACAAAAATAAGCTAAGACATACTTTTAACTCTTTTAATCAAATCATTTTCTTTGAAAGCAAGAAAAAAAATGAGAAGACATCTCAGAATATATTTTTCTCACTGTAATTTAGCATTTATACTGGAAATTGAGGTAGATTAAAGAAGTGACAATAAAGAAATTATAGCAAAATCTATTTCCATGATAGTATATCACAAAGAAAAGTTTTCTTTGCCTAGAACAGGATTCAGTTTTATTTTTAAGATACTGCAGAAAAAATGCAAAAGATCAAAATGAGGTCAACAAAAAGGGTGGTTGAAGTACAGAAGGATGGGTATTTGACTTGATATTGCTAGCTCTCAAATTATTTGGCAAGAAAATGGAATTAGAAGGGAACCTTCAAAGAGCATTGATGACTAAAGACTAAAATTTCCCCATCTGCTTGTGCACATGGGACTTGCACATTCCCCATCAGTAGCAGAGCTTATAGAAAAAAATGAAATTATTCAAGCACTGAATGCCTCTGATAACAGTATAAGAACACACTTTCTTTTCATTTTTATTATAAGTGTAATCATTAAAAATTATGACAGGCATACAGAAAAATGATCAGTCCCCAACTCATAATACTGCACCAAAAGGTCACTTCATAAAATTATTGCCTTTCATTTTTAGAACAAATAGAAGGAGATTCTGTTTCTATTTGTGAGCCTTTTGAAAGGAGTGAGCCTTTGGAATTCCCTGTCAAAAAGTCTTTAAATCTGACATTACAGTTAGCATTAAAAGTTACTTTATAACCATTAATAAAGGTTGTAATTACATAAGGTCAACCGAATGTCATATTTTAGGAAACAAAAAGATCACTCCCTGGGGCTAGTAAGAACTGTCATTTGTGTACAACATTGGACAGTTAGCAAGGCATGGTTTTATTGTAGGCAAAATGGGGATAGGAAGCATCTTCTGAATATCAACTATAGTACTGCAAAGTACAGGGCACGAATAGTAGAATAAGACAGCAACTATTACCTTTTGCTGATACGTTTCCTACTAAGTTCCATGTGTGTGTATGTATATACATGGGGAAGTAGTTGTACATACATATATATACACACTCCAAACAAAACAGCTGGGGAAAGTTCTGTCTATTAGCTTCACTCAAAGGGTTTCCGACCCTGACCAACCACTGTTGAAGGCAGAACAAACAAAACAACCACATGGAGCAGCAAAGAAAGGAAGCTCATTTTGATGGCTCAGGAAAGACTGGAAGATGATTTTGAGGAGCTAGTAGCTTTCAGGATCAATGTAAATAACATAAATGGTGGAAAATCTAACTAGGGGCAAAACCGAAGACCCTGTTTAACATGATAGTCTTCTCCTTATTCCCTCTGTGTGGGAAGCTAGTCTTTTTTTGCTGTCTATGCACACTGTCATATCCATGGCTGTATTTATGCAACTTGGAAAACACAGATGCTGAATGTTCTGATTTTTGTTCTCCAGTCCATTTTGAGATTATATACACACAAGTATATAGTGTATATACTTTTATATATGTAAATTAAATATGTTTCAAATGGCACATGGAAATAAATAGCACTACTTCAGGCATAACATTAGACATTACCATTTTACTAATGCAGAAAAGAAGTCAAAGTCTACATTCATGTACAGTAAAAATAAAGAAAAATTTGTACTATATGTCTCTAGCATAAAATACAAGAGATTAAACAGTACATAATAAATTACAGCTGTGTACAGTTTCTGCAAACATAAATGCATTCATTTCATGCAAGGAACTAAGAGTACAAAACTGCTAATTTAGCTCAGATTATTTGCATTTTTGTTATGAGACAGATTCATTGGGTTGATTGATAACATCAACACATTCCCAGTGTACAGGGAAGGGACTGTATAGCAGCTTAATCTGCACTCAGGGTGACACTGTCCTGCTGGTTAGTAATTAAATCCATACACTCTACAAACAAGTCATCGTGTGAAGTAACAAAGGTATTTAGGAAGCTTAGTACGCCAGTCATCTTAATACAGAAACGCCTTCTCAAAACACCAGCATGTAATTAGAGAATTCACCAGACAAGAAGATTACCCTATTATTTTCCTGTGCCTGGGTAATGGATGAAGCACAGCAGATATCAAAAACTTCAAGCCATAAAAAGTAGTAGCTTGCTGTATGGGACTGCAGCAAGTTACTCCCTAAAACAGCTATGAGGAAAATACACACCTCGTGCCAAATTTTCTCACCAATTATATGAAAATGAAAGCACACACTTATAAATCCTACCAAAACAAGCATAACTACAGCTGACATTTATATATTACTGGAAGATAATAAGATTCCAGGTTTATTTGCATAAAATCCTGTCAATCAATTAATGCATATATTGGAAAAGTGTCAAAATTTTACACAAAATTGAAACAAATACTTTAAAGACATAATGCTATGTAGCCCATCAAGGATTTATCTGTGTTTTATCAGACAGATTTTTTTACTTGCATTTATATAGTGTAATCTTAGCAGTAGATGATGAGGTGATAGGCACCTATCATCTTCCTATCACTCTGCCCAGCAACACTTGTCCATAATTATTCCCTTGTCATTCCCTGGTCTTCATCCCAAAAAATAAATTTTTCCAACTTCCAATACGCTCATAATTTTAATGAACACCCTTTTTCCTAAGAAATGCAATATCAGTAATCTTGCGGTATTTATTTTAATTCAACAAATACTTCCCCATCTTTTAACATTTTGGAAAAATGTTATTTACTGTGTTTTAAAAGTTTGCAATATATCATAGTTTCTAATGACAGCAATTTGAAATGAAGGCAAGTCTGATTTGATAAACTTTGATTTTTACATAGCTGAAGATGCAGCTGTTATTCAGAAATCATATAAAAAGCCACTTTTTTTCCTGTGCTTTCATATTCCAGCTTTTATACACGTTTTCCAAAATCCTTTTAGCCTTTCATCCTTGCAGACAGCAACCACATCGTGCTCAAGCTTATTATCAAAAACAAAAAAAAAACCTACATTCAAATTTCCACTATTTTTCAGTTCACATCTTTAACTCCTACACTTCATTATGCATTCCAGTCTCATTATCTTACATTGTTCCGCACTGAACTGAATTACCTACTTTTTCACACATAGCGTACACCGATTACTCTAGATTTGGGAAGCCAGGGTTTTTCTTCACCTTTACTATTCTAATTGAAAAGTCTTCAAAAACATGTGACAACATGAGCCTTTCACTGACCCCTATATCACCTCGTTTATTACCTCCAGTAACCTTGCACTGTTAGAATTTACCTAAACCATCTGCTTTCAGTATGTAAGCCAGTTTTTCTTTTCAATGACTTTACACATCAATCTTTATGGTGGCATATCAAGATAAGCTGACCTTGAATTTTTGATAAATTGTATCAGTGTTGCATTTCCCCTACTAGCTCACTCAGAAATTCAAGAATTCAAGAAGATTCATTTGATGGTTCTTTTTTCATAGGTTCATGCTCCGAAGCCCTTCTAAATTATGCATTACAAGCCATGCCATAGTGATATTTCATTCCAATGTTCCCCAAATGAAAACACACAGAAAGCCATACAAGATTGAGGGGAGAGAGTATTGGTTTGGGGGGGTTTTCTGGTCATTGCAGGACAGCTCTATCCAAATGGTATCAACTTACCTGAAAGAATATCCTTCTCTTCTTTTTTTTTTTTTTTTTTCAGAAGACAGCAGCTGACTAGATTTCTCTAAAGTCTAGGAATCACATCCACCATCCTTGCTATAGTTCTGTTTTACTAAATTTGGAGATGCTGCAAGGTTCAGTCATTTTTCTGTGAGATACTCATTTTTCTTAGCCTCAAGAAAAGGGTGATGACAAGAGATCTCAAAAGACAAGATGTATATTTCTGGCTTATTATGGTTGTTGTGAATAACATGATTAATTACAGAAAGAAGGTAGGAGAAAGAAGGAACTGAAGGAGTGTCATCTGTATTGAATATTTAATAGTTTTCTGGAGTGTCTACATAAAAGGGCAAATGTAACCTTTCCTTACTACTGGGGGTGGAGTGACACAGATCTAGGTAGGTAAATGTCCCCATAAAATTAAATACATTATACGTGTATGTCCTGCTCCATTAGATCTAACACCAATGGTGCACTGAAAGTCATTGCAGACAAACCCACTAAGCTGCCAAAACCATCTCTTTCCTTGTAGACTTCCCTTTTCTAGACTTCAAGAGAGACAGCAATATACATTTTCTAGTAGATTTACGGCTGGCTGACCTTAATGCTAGGTTGACAGTAGTGCCTCAGTTAGTACAGATATGCATTACACGATACTAATCTAGGTCTTGCACATCCCAGGATACTGTTCTAATCACTAGACAAGTGACCTTGAAATTGTTTTTATTGTGCACCACATCAGTAAAGAATTTCTGAGCATGCACCTCCAATATATGTATATTTGTTTTTAAATTATATACATGTACCACTGTACTAATATATTATGTAGATTGTAAAACATACACAAAAATATAAATTAAAAAAGGATGAGATAAAGATGAAATAAACAAATTCTAAAAATATTTTTATTTATTAACGGTACAAAAAATCTCTTATTAATAATACTAATATTTTTAATGAGAACAATGTGATTGAATATGCTTCATTATGTTTAAAATTTTTGGTTAACACTTCATGAGACGGTGATTCAAAGATCTGCTTCTAAATTCAGTTTACTTCAATACTTGATTTTAATGCCTGTCATAGCTGGAAAAGATAGTTCACAAAGATATATGGAACCAAATGGAAAAAGAGCATCACTGGTGGTGCTTACTAAATCATGATACTAATTTTTCAACCTCATCTATCAATTAAACAAGGGATTTTGCTGACATTTGCCTAGGAAATTTCCATCTTGCCTGCTGTCAATCAGTTGCTTTTGAAAACTAATGATAAGATGTTGCATTTTTATTTTTAACAAATGGGTTCAAAACCCACTGAAATTCTGTTTGGAACATTTTTAAACAGGTTAGGAAATTCAGTGTACAGATACAAGAGTTTTTATAGGTGAAATGCATCATTTTTGGCAACAAACTCATATAACAATGGAAACATTTCCAAACAACTCTCTTCAAAATGCTCTCCCCGGAGCGTGAGTTTCTTTTGAAAAGCAGTTACTTTCCTACTCACTGTTAAACCATCACCTTTACTTTGAAAGGACAGATTAAGTGTACTTATATTTTCCAAAAATATCTGCTAGGTAGCATACTACTGACAGTGACTTTTGACTACAGAAAAGGTCAGCAAATTTGGAACATTTGTCTTTTTGTAAAAGAAAAATGCTGAACTCACCTCTAAGTTCAACAACTCTTTTAAGTGCTTTGCCATGAAATAACAAGCAAACCTCTGTGCAGTCCAAAAGAATTTCATGGTCACTCTCCATCTCATTACAAAGTATTGTAAAGATTCTGGTATTTAAAGGTTTTGGTTTTGTAAAATTAACAAAATTGATGACATCCTGTAGCACTTTGTGCACTTCTGGGTCCAACTTCCTGGCTGCAAGCTTGCCTGTGAATGATTCAGTGAGTAAATTTCAGCTGTGGTGCCAGATCTGTAACCTTGCCCCAGAATCCTTTATTAATCCAGTCAGAGCAGCTGCTCCATCAATGGTTACACTTGCATAGTTTTTCCATAAAACATTGTTTTTATTAAAACCATTTACTGTTGAGATTATATCTCCTTTGACACATCTTTCTTTTAGCGGCTCAAAGGAAAGCAGCTCTTCATGTATTTCATTACTGAAACAGAATCTAGCAAATACCACAAGCTGAGACATGGGCATGTTAGAAACACCTGTACTTTCAGCCAACTGCATATCAAACCTCCCATATTGTGTAATTTGTTCTAATAATTGTTTCTTCAAATCTTCAGTAATGTTTTCTACATGTCTTCCAATTGTATTTGTGACAAAGGAGTGGCATTTTAGAGTTTGTGGTCATATTGTTTTCCGTGTATTATTTCAGCCATTTTTACTGCAGTAGGAAGAACTAGTGTGTCCCCAATAATATGTGGCTTTTTGTCTTTCAATAAAAGAAAAAGAGGCTTCTGAAGATTTATCATTAAATTTAGTGAAATTTTGTAAAATACTGTATTGAGTATTGCATGACTTTAAACATCGCTGATTAGATCTGATGAGATTGGCAGTGTTTCTACCTTGTAATGATGGAAGAGCTCATACTAGGACTAGGAGAAGTGTTTGCTCTGCCATTTTCCTGTTCATTTGTGCTGTCATTATTAGCCTTATTATGTTCAATCTGTGGTTTCTTTTCAGGAATCTTTTTAAGCCACTTGTCCATTTTGTGAGGGTTAGTTTAGTTAAAACTAGTTATCCACCTAATGAGGCATACACAAACTGCAGTACTTCACAATACACTGTAAGCAGATGAACATGCGAGAGCACCACTGCCAACACCCCTGCATTGTGGAGCACCCACTCTTCCCCCAGGACACGTCGCCCACAGTTGGTAACATGGGACCCACTGACCTATGGATGGAGTGAGGGTGCCAGCATCAATATGTATATAAAATATTAGTGAAGCTTAATTTCTTTCTTTTTTTTTAGATAAAAAAATAAATAAAAATAGAAGTTCTAATACTCACAATGAATCATCTTGTGCACCTCCTGGGGGGTGCATCCACTTTGAAGGACACTATACTAGACCTCACAAATTCAAATTTTCTCATTTCCAAATATTTCTTATATTTCTATAGCTCCTGGCAAAACATGGAAGTCAGTAAGAATGAGGAACTCAGTAGGAACTGTTAAATAATTCCAAGCAAATGTCACCAAAAGATTGTCTTACAGCACGTTTTGGGTTTTTTTTGTAATTCTTTTAATTATTTCCCTGATTAATCAAGCTCCTTCATTGGCATATTTCTCATACATCAGTCTTTTCATACCCCGTATTGAAATAATATTCAGTTTTATGAACCAATCTGCAGTCTCTCTTACAAATACTCATGAGGCACACAATTAATTACAGATCTAAATACCATTCTCAACTTATTACCAGTGACTATACATCTGATCTTTTGTGGCCTTAGGGTTTATTTTTTTGAGGAAAAAAAAGTGCTTTATTATTTTTCCCTTGATTTCATATTACTTGTCCATTATGCATTTTCTTTTCAAATATCAGAAAACAGTATATGAAAAAAACAAAATTATTTCAAATACTTGAAAAACACTGATGTTTTCCTTGTAGTTAGTATGTCTAACTTCTCTTTCTGAATTATGGTTTTCCATTAACTTTTCTCCTGCCTGTTTACAGACCATAAAATTTAGCCATTATCTGTCAGGCATCAAATATCCACCACATAACTTTATTTGCTGTTGTTCACAAAAGTATAGTTTTTAATATCCTCCACATGTTACTTTATTATTTTAAGCACACAACCGGGATAATTATATCTACACAGACCTCTGAACAGATGTCATGTAAGAATGTAATACTAGAATGGATCACATTCATACATAACATATAATCTCATTCACAACTTTAAGATCAATTTTAAAGCCAATTAAGTAGGGTTTTTTGTCCCCTATTACTCCTGCATGGAATGCTGTTTTCCAACCTATGTCCCCTAACATTCAGAAAAGTTAGTTTAGTTTCTGTCTTAAGTTTATTCCCGGACATTTTATAATAATTTGTTTTCATGTCAGTAGTAACTTCAGGTTTTAATAGCTCTCTTTACCTCCTCCTCTATCCTGATATATTTACAGAAAATTTTACAACCTCTCTGTTTTGATGTTTTTTTAAAGCTAAACATATTATTTTTAGCCCCTTCTCATAAGGCTTTCTATTCCTCTGTTTATCTTTGGAGTTTTCCTTGGTACAATTGACCATTCTCTAACATGGCTGTATATAGTTCAGGTTGTCATTCCTTGTACAGTAGCAAAACCACTTTTCCCTTTCTACTGGAAACATCTCCATTCTGACAAATCCAAGAATCTCTTTTCCCTCCTGGCAGCTACATGTTTGCAACATATAATCATCTTGCAATTGACTAAAGCTCAGAGGTCTTTTTGCTTATTTCCAGCTGATTATTCCTGAGTGTATCACAGAAATGTCTGTTACTCATAACTCAGAACATGACCTTGTACTTTGTGCACTTAAATTTCAACCCATTTTTATTACCGAAGTCTTCAAAGATACCCTATTCTTTCTGCATTACATTCTAATCCTCCCCCAAATTGACAAGGCATCACAGCTTTGTCATCAGCATATTTCATTATCATACTCCTATTTTGCCTCCCAAGGTTATCACTGAAAATTCTAAATAAAAGAGCTTTGTAGGACCAATCCTAAAGAAACCCCAGTAACTCCCAGGCCCATAGTTTATCTCTTAATAGCTAGGCTGTTATTGCCTTGTTGTTACCATGTTCTTGACTACCAGGAAGCTCTTCAGTTCTCTAATTTAACTTACAGTTTTTCTCATATTCCCTAGCTACTCCATAAGAGCAAGTCACCCAGACCGTCTTCATAGCACAAAACTATACTTACGGAAAATCAAAAGCCAGATGTTGATTTTCATTATCTTATTATTCCTTCATCCTCTTTCTCTAGGGATCAAGAGAATTACAATGAAGTTTATCTAGAATTCCCCATCTTTGTGCATGTAGTCCACCTCTTGGCATACTTGTCCTGACCTGCACCGGCTAAAACCAGGGGTGTTATTTCTCCCAGCAGGTCTAACTCTCTTTTATCTCCAGGAATTTTTATTTTCTGGAAACACTCTGTGCTAAGGACTCCAAATTACACAGATCTGCTGGTTACTAGCACTGGTGTCCCTCCCAAGTCTCCCTCCCAACCCCAAATGTTTTCCAAAATCAAAATCCAGGTACTTTCTGCCACCACGTGGAGGGGGTGTGTGTGTGTCGTTTAAAACCATGTCTCTTGTTAGACTGATTCCTTATTCCCATTCAAGAAATGTATTAAACAATAACCAGGACCCAACTCAATAGTCCAGGCTAACAAGCTCTAATTTGTACTTATTAATTTTTACTGGCAACTAAATCTCTTGATTATTGTTCATGTTCTTTTTCCCCCTCTTTAATAAGATAAATCTTTTAAGTTCTATCTTCTTGTAAATATACTATATTCTATATCATCTGAAACTAGTACTGAGTAGTGTTACTGTTATCCAGTTACTACAGTTCATGATGTTTCTGCTAGCAGGCAGTACTTTTCTTTGAGTGGTCTTGGCCAGAAACTCCCACTGTTGTACACAGAGTTCTTGGTGATTTCTATCCATCCAGTAAGTATTTGCACTTCTCAGACAAAATCACAGTCTTATGTTTGAAGACAGGTTTTACTTTCTGTGACTACTTCTTGTGTAAAAAAACTTTGATTCGTCCCATGATTTAGCATTCTTTGTACTTTGAACTGCAGATTCTATTTCACTGGCTATTTCTTCTGTCAACTGAAGCTTATGATGCTTTTTTTTTTCTCTTCACATTACCCTCCTTTGATTACCAGGCTACCTCATTACCCTCATGATAGCGCTCAAAGACAAAACGCTTTCCAAAGCTGCTGTATCCAGTTTGGCTCCTGTTCTTATCTCTCCTTGGATCACTTTAGTGCTGCATCACTAGCTAGCTTCATCCCTTTTCCCAGTCTTAAAGGAGAAATTCCTACAGGTTCCCCCAAGTGATTCCATCTGGTGTTCAACAACTCATTAATAGGCTTCACTTAGATGAGTTTCATCTTACCTTAATCAGCAGTGATGAAAACAGTAAGCCAGTAGTACACACTCTCTGGAAGGTCCCTCCTACACTCATCGCACATCCACCAGCCTCCACAAATGGTGAGTGAATTCAAATAGATACCCACAAGTTTCATATAAAAAACTTCTATTTAAAGTTTCTTACAACTACCAGATATTGATAACTGCCTCTAGAAAGAGAGAAGAATCATTTTTCTTTTAGGCCACATGTTTCTTTATACTTTAAACTGTTATCCACCATCACCACCTGACCTCTAATTGTTCTTCATTATCTCCCCTTTACTGCTTCCTCTTATATTGACTCAAAGTAAGAAGTAATATTGAGCAAGACTGAGTGGGAGGACAGAATTACTTTGAGGAAGCAATTGTTTATTCTGCTTTAATTGTTTCTGAAACTATGAAAGATAAAGATCTTTCATTAAATTCTAAAGATAATGGCATTCTGATCACTCATCTCTGCTTGCTAAAATAGTCTGATGCAGTTGCAAAGAACAAGGGCAAAATAACTATGCAACTCCTGTCTGATTACATAACTTCAGATACATATCATATCGAGTATATGGGGAAGGGGAAGAGAGAATTACAGCCCCATAAGACTTCCCTTCTACTCCCACCAGTAAATCTGTTCCTGTAATTTTTTCTAATAAAACTGTATCTGATTTTGGAAAAGGGATATTACACTAAAATCAAAAGTAGGTACCCCATAGAAAATATGCAAAAGTCTATCAAAAAAGTTGGGACTAAACCAGAAAAGATGAAATAACGAATAAATACCATAAGTGAAGAAGCAGTCAAATTTAAAACATTCAACTAATACTAGTATTGGAATCAAATCTGGCTCATTGAATAGACTCAGGTTTTACCCTGTCAGTCAAAACACGGCAATGCTGGTGGAAGGCTTTTAAATAAGTGTTTCCAAAAGCCCCATACAAAAATAGAATCTTATCAGGCTTCATGAGCTGAACAGCATCAAGGCAGTTCATGGCACTTGGATAGATGACATTCAAGCATACTCAGAAAAAAAATCTGAGGGTGATATCCTGCCATCACCAATACCCCAGCACTATACTTAAGGTGCTGGGCTTTTCGATGAGAGCTATGAAATCTTACAGAGCACTTACTTTATTCTGTGTTTTGAAAGATAGTGGAATTGTTCAGATGGCTGAGTTTGAACTTGCATAATCATATTCTGTTTAATGGCATGTTCTCTGCAGTTTCTTCTATACTCTCTCCTTTATGCAGCATGTAATGATCTTTTTGTAGAATCCTTAAGTTTCAATACAGAGAAAGCTAAATTTTCATAATAGCTTATTTCTACTGATTGCTTGATTTGCACTGAAAATCCAAATAGCTCTTCAGTACTCTGATGAGTGAGACTTAGAAACAAAATTGACAATTTTCAATTTCCAAATTTAAATTATTTCTTATCACACTAAGATGAGGACAAACACAGGCAAGTATAGAGAATCTCTGCCCTTCCAAGACAACCTAATATACCTTTGGAGGTCACAATAGCACAGACACAGCTGTACAGTTCCCACATACATGAGATTTTTGCTTAGCACCCAGTTTGTAGTGTGATAAAAAACTGCCTTCACCCACATGTCTAATAAACAACTTCACCAGATTTTCCAACACATGGCCTGTAAGGCATGGGGTACCTCAAGCACAAGCTGAGGGAGCAAAAAGCACTATCTACCCTTGCATAATTTTCTAGTATCTTGGTTCCTTGTAATGAGATGAAGACTGTGAAATCTCCCTTTCATCCCACTTCTTCCCTAGTAAGCTCCACACTGCACATGATCTGTTATTTGTTTTTGTTGTGGTGGCCTAAAAGACCCAGCACCCCCTGGGAACATTATCTTTGCACCAAAATCCTTCTCAATATCTCTGGCAACAATTTGAGAGCCCAAGAAAATGAGGACAAAGGAAGACAGAAGTTTCTAGATAACAGACATCCTAACAATCACAAGGACTTGAAGGAGTATGTCACAGATCTACACTTTGAGCAAGAGGCCAGACTACAAAAAGACAGAGCAGGAACAGACACAGTTGATAAAGATAAGAGAAAGCTATGTGGCTTATAAGAAAAAAATAAAATTCAAGTCCCAGGCTGAAATTCCAGCACAGGGCTTACACTTTTCACATTTTACCAGCATGAACATTTTGACTAAAATGTTTATGTAGTATTTCTTGATACTTTAAATCTGTCTTCTACCAAATATTCTTGTAAGTGTAGTCTAGTTCTCAGTGAGAAGTTGGCCCTGAAGTTACTTGATAGGCTCTAAAATTCACATCCAGTCAACCTAGCTAAAAAATACAGCATGGATGAAATGTTTTCAATTTCAGTCCAACAAAGTTGACACTCGTGAATTCAGATAAATTAACTGGGCCCAAAACTTCCAAAACTAACTCCAAAATCACAGAAACATTTAGAGATGGCCTTTTAATGTTATGCAAAAACAAATCCTATACTAAACTTTTTTCTTTTTTCAAATCTCTCTAGATGAAATAGTGAGAGGTCTATACTGTGATGCTATAATTTCTGTAAAAATTATCCACTGAGATGAGGAAATATTAATTAATAATATATTAAGGTCTTCCCTTTGAACAACAAATCATATTGAAGGACAAATCATATGTTACTGAAAGTATCTGGTATTCTCTATATTCCTCCTATTTGACTTTTAATGTTCCATTAGTGTCATGTCATATGGTTTATTCTCATGGCATAAAGAATTTTGCAGAGGTGGATCAGCAAATTTGGATTACACATACAGTGGACAGCATTATACTGTTCAAATACTCTGTCTAACTAACACTGCTCAGCTACTGTTGGTGACTGTAAATCTAATGAATGATTCCAGCATAACTCATTTTTGTACGCTGCTGAGCACAGATTTTCCTAAGTTCTTAAAAAGAGGAGAGAAAAAATATTTAGTCTCTTTTTTTTTTTTTTAGCAATTGTACTTTTAGCCTTCTATGCCAGAACTGCATTTTGTGCTTCAGTTCTAGGTTCCAAAAAGCACCCAGTGAAACACATTTAATTGGTTGGCAGAGAGTAGTTACATTTGCTTTTCCTAGTAAGGTCAGTAAAAAGAATATATTAAGAATGTCTTTCTACTCCCCAATTTTTCTTTATCTACATGTAAAAATCCCTGAGGATGTAGTGCTGCTCTCTGCCATTCTAGTTAATTAACTGCCATGTTTATTACAGTAATGGTTTCAGGTCTATGAAAGAATAAATCTCCACTGTGTAAAGTGCTGTTCAAACACTAAGATACTTTCTCTGCGTTCCTCATTTCGTTTGACAAGATCTGCATTACAGATGGTGAAAATATTACATTCATGTTGCCCACTAAAAGGTGCCTCCTGATGATGGTAAAATAAAGTGAATTACACTATAAAAATGCATTCTCACCTGCTTTCTTTTTCTCTGCTGCTCTCAACCTTAGGTCAGTCAACATCAAAAGATTCTGTGACCATTTGGGAATGAGGAGGAGGGAAAAGAACAACTCCCCAAAGCAAAACGAAAAGTACATAAAAAAAGAAAATCCGTAACTATCAACTTGTTATGTGTGAGCTCAACAGTACAGCTCAATGATGAATTACCTGTGACATGCTCTGAAATTAAAGTGCAACATCAAGTCAAAACGAAACCTGTAGTTTGTAACAATCATAGTTATCTTGAGAAAAGGAACTAAACATAGGAGATCAATACGATTGTGAACCTTTTAATAAATACCTAAACACCATGTGTCAAAAATGGAGAGAAGACAGTGGGTCAGGATCCAACTAAAGGTATCATGGAATTGCAGAGACATGAATCAGAATTTGACCACTTATATTTTTTCCATTTAATTTTGAAATGCTTTGGGGTGGAAGAACAGAGGAGAGGAAGTGGGTTGGCTGAACAGCTTGACCTCCTTTGCCTTTTTAGTGATCCAGTGCTGATTCTTAGAGCAGAGAATTCATGATAATAAATAATACTGTCAGACTGAAGAAAAATTAAGATTAAAAAAACCACAAACAACCCAAGGTTCTACAAAGTGGTATGTTTATCTATATACCCTACTGCCCGAGTAGCCAAGGTTAATTTACTAAACTGCAACAGTATTAATGTTCTATATCTGATGGTAGTCTGAACAGTACACAACTAAAGGAAGGTTAACGACTCATATATATCAATTAAAATTATTTGAAGGTAGAAAGCATATATTGTGGAGGAACAATTAGACTGCAAGCAATGGGTGCCAGTTAAAAGCTACAGCCATTTAAAGTGATAGAGTGGACTAAACACTCTCCTCCAGCTATCAAAGCATGAGCAGTGTCCAAAAACCAGTACCTTGGACATTCTGTAACTCAAGTAGCATTTTCAATACCACAAAGAACTTTGGATATGAAGTTACAAATCTTAGCTAGTCTTTCAATTCAATATAAAAACAACTAAAGGAAATTAACGTAAAATACAATGTTGCAATGCATCCAGAGATGATGGGAAAGGAACACACCCAACCGGACAGATTGCTGTCAGCAGGTCAAGTCCTGAGCCTGCAAAAGGCGGTGATGCAAGACAGAGCAGACACTTTTAATAAATCTGGTTGCTTTTCATACTCTCTCGGAGATTTCATGTGTGCACAAATATATACAAGCCTATGCATCTTTGTTCTTAAATGAAAGGCACTTCAGCACTCTACCTGATCTGCTACAGGAGCCTCCTTCATACAACATCCACAGAAACGGTCCCCTGTTCCAAGGGGAAAATGCCCAACAGTGATATGACCAGGCAACAATTGATGAATCTGACCTTTACCACCTCATCTGCATGTATGGCAACCAGACCTCTACGGATTACCTTTGATTTCTACATTTCCTCATGTGCTAGCAGCTGCCTCGGGGGCAAGTTCTTCATTGGCTATTTAGCAGACATGGGATACATTTCCTGGCTTTACTGTCCAATGCCTGTCCCTCCCCCTGTACCCCCCTTGCTGACAGCTACAAAATGGAGAAGACATAAATATGTCCTTGGAAAGCTATACCACCTTGGGTAAAATGTTGGGATGGAAAAAAATAGCTTCAAGCATTTCATTCTGCATTTATTCCAAAAACAGTGCCTACAATTCCAGTAGTGTTCCAACAGGACACGATAGCAGATCATCACATTGCAAACAGGTACAGCCCCTCCTAGTTCTCAGTGAAAGGCATTTCAGCTAACAAGCTTTACTTCTCTTTGGTATATACCCGAGGACTGAAATAGTGAGTTACCACAGCTAAGCTGATGAATGAGAAGTCCCTACCTTGTCTCAGCCAGAGAAACATGAAAACCACCAAAAGTGGGATAAAATCAGAAACTGGGCATGCTTAATTAAGTCTTCATTAATAGCCTTCTGGGAACTACATATACCCAATATTCCCTTTTTTCTATTTTCCCTTCATGAAACATTTTAAGTCCTCACTGAGGAAACCTCCACTAGTCTCTATCACAGTTTTCCAGGAATCAGAATTTGCACAGCTCACATCTTTAAAACAGATAATATGGCACTGTCTATGTTGTAAAGTCAATCCAGAAGAAATATTTATCTAGAAGTAATTCATGAGGGTACATGAAGTGTTATTTTCTCTTCCAATTAAAAACCGTAGCATAATAGATGCTGCCTGTAGCTCACAGCAGCATCATCCAGGCTCATGCTACATATTAGACATGGCCCATGAAGCACTCTAACTTCAGGGCAAAATAATTCCTAATACCAAATGCTCACACAAAGACAGTTCAGAGTTGTGAAAAATACTTCCCTCCGACCTCAATTTCCATCTTCACTTTGTCAAAAGTTATTAAAAGCAGCATTAATGTCATGGTTCAAAAACTATTGCTTACCTAATTCCCTTCCTCTGCCACAATACTCTATTTATTTCCCACTCCACAAGGGAGAACATAAAGTTATTATTTATGAAGTTAAGGAAGTTCTGCCTTAAAAAATGCTGACCACCTAAAATGTGGGCAAATTTATCAGAACTTATTGCAAATAATATAGATAAATCAAACACTACCTGCAAAAATCCATATGGATGTAACGCTGCCTACCGAAACTTTAATATATGAGATGACTTGTTTATCCCAAGTTACCAGAAGATACTTAGAAACTTCAGAAGACAGCTTGTAATAAACAGGGACTAAACCAAACAACATTCAAGTGATGGGAGATGAAAAATAGGTGTGGATATAACCCTGGGTAGAAATACTTAATAATTCTTAATTAGACTGGGCTTCTTGCAAAAACAGGCAGGGTAAATTTTAGAAGTGCCCTGTATAACCCCAACTGTTTCTATTAATGTTTACAACAGCACAGCATTCAGTATTTCTGAAAATTCCCCACATTACAAGACTTTCCCACAATACAAGAGTTTTTATAGATAGGCTTCTCTGTTCTAATTTGTTTATCATTTTAGGAGTACACACAAAATCCAAAGGATGCACAGGCTTCAAAAGTATATACATTAAACAGATTGAGGTAATACAAGAGATAAAATATCACCTTCTGGAAATTTTATCCTTTATTTGCCAACAGTAGTGACAATGTTTAGAATGGGATACTCCTATCAAACATATCTGATGACTGTGGTTAAGTAAGCAATACTATTTTAAGTACTAAGAACAGAAAATCAGGTTTATACATGTTGCATTGTACATTTATTGGACCTAATTATACTCATAATAGAAAAGCTGAGAAAACAGACATTTCAAGCATGACAAAGGCTGTATCTCTAATATTAAATCAAATGGACCTGGGAAAACTCTAGGCATTGAAGCCAGCTGGCATGGAAGAGACCTTGTTTAGTCCAGTAAAGACTCTTAGTCTCTACAATGTGACAGCTGGATACAAACTGGTCCCTGGGACTTTCCAGCTTCAAAACCATGCCAGGGAATTGCCTGGAAGGAATCCAGATGACACACGCCAAAGTCATGCCAGAGGACATTCAAACAGTTTGCTAGTACAGATGGTTGCGGTGCAGCACCCAGGAAGACTCCTAGACACCTCTGTCTGGTTTCTAGAGCCGCTGTAGCCTCAGAGACCATCAGAATCCTAAAAGAATACCACAGAAGATCTGGTACGGATCAATGTTAAAACCAAAGTTACAGATTGGAAGAAGCAACCACAGGACAGAGTAAAAGTAATTCCAGGTCCCAAACAAAGGGTTTGGTGAAGCCTATGCCATTTACAGAAGGTCAGATAGTAGCCACAGTACTTCTTTCAGATACATGGCATTAGGTTATAGTTAGCATAGTCACAGACTCAAAATCATACTACTATAACTCACTATGCTGAAGAAAATCAGAAGATTATTGAATACAGCACACTCATATATTCCATGAAGTATAACTCAACACGATGGCTTTGACTTATGAGATTCTAAATGCAATGAGTCTTAGGTCATTAAAAAAAAAAAAAAAAAAAACAAACACGAAACAACAACTGAAAAAACCTTTGTTTCATTAAAGTTGTCATAGCAATTCAAAAGCACATTACATGTTTATGAAGAACACAACATTTTAGGGGAAGAATCTCTCCATTCAGAAATTCTATGCAATTTGGTGTGATGGAACTAGAGTCTATGCAGGAAAATCTTCAAGAGTTACCTGTTCTGATTTCAAATAAAGGTTGAAACTTAGGAATTCAGAAATGAGATGAAGGGAAGGAAGGTATCACTAATTCTGAACTGAATAAAAGATTTTATTTTTCATTTATTTTCTAATTTCATACAGGATATTATTTATCCTGTTTTCTATAAAATGAAGCATATGTGCTAGAAGAAAGAATATCTGTATATCTTAGAAAGAGCTCACATGTAACCAAGAAAGCCTGAAATAATAGCTCTAAGGTGTAATCTATCACATTAATCTCTGTGGATGCTACTTAACCTGCTGATTATGCTTTAGCATTAGCAATTAAGCACCAAGGCATTCCTAAGAAAATAACTACATTATGAAATCTATCTAACAGTCTAGTGAAATACTTCTCTAAGACGGACATTGATCTGACTTTTCTCTAGAAGAGGAGACATTTAGATTCAAGTCCTCAAAATCTCAGATGGCTCTAATCAGTATCACACTGGTTAACACCCCCCCCCCCCTCCCATCACTGACCTAGTGTAGGCATACATATCCAGAGCTGTGTTCCCAGATATTACCTTCAAGGAGAGACATATATTTCCCTACAAGATGACAATTCTGAAGGACAAAATTTAGGCTATACTCTTTAGTGTTTCTTACTGTCTAGATGGACAGCTTCCCACACAAATTTCTGGGACTAGGACCTGGAGGACAACAAGTTGAGCATGCGCCAACGATGTGCCCTTGCAGCAAAGAGGGACATAGATTTCTTGGACTTCGTTGCCAGCAGACCTAGGCACTGGTGAGAGACCACCACTGGTGAGGCACCACCGCAGGCTCCCCAGTAAAAGAAAGACATGGACATACTGGAGTGAGTCCTGCAAAGAGGCTACAAAGATGATGAAAGGACTGAAGCATCTACCATACAAGGAGAGGTTGAGGCAGCTGGGACTCTTCAGCCTTGAGAAGAGAAGGCTCAGGCGGGTCTTACCAATGTGTGTAAATACCTGATGAGGGGAGTAAAGAAGGACCCAAACTCTACTCAGAGGTGCTCAGTGAAAGGACAAAAGAAAATATGCACAAGCTGAAACACAGGAAATGGTGTTTAAACCAAATAAAAAACTTTTCTTTCTGTCCAGGTTGCCCAGTGAGTTTGTGGACTTTCCATCCTTGGAGACATGGTCCTGGGCAAGCTGCTGTAGCTGGCTCTGGTCTAAGCAGGGAGGTTGGACTAGACAATCTCCCAAAGTGATTTCATGAAAGCTGTTATCAAGTATACAGTCTTTAAAAATATTTCTCCCTTCATTTTACCTGTAACACTGAAATACCATTATAAGTATGCTAAGAAATGATGATCTACTTGCAATAACCAATTAAAAACATACAAATTTTAAAATTCTACAAATATAATAGAAAACCATAAGTTAGATTGTGAACTGTTTCAGCACTATTGTTTTAAAGAGTAATATAAAATAAACTGGGAGAAAGAGCTGCATTAATATCATGGTGTAAAACTATAAGCTGTGATCCTAGGAATGGAAGCACAAAATGAACAAAGCTGTCCTCTACAAAGGCTGAATGCATTATCTATTACTATACTGGGTAAACTCTGCCTCAAAACGACAAAGTTGTTCATGTCCACAAACATTTCTTTATGAATACGGAGTGTAATTGAGTGAATACTTGCTTTCAAGAAGGAGTTTTTTATAAGACTGTCTGTGAACTCAACCCTTAACAGAAAGTGACTAGAAAATAAATTATCCAAATACCCCATTTGGGACTGAGTGTTTATCAGACATATAAGCTCCTGAGCACACTATTCTCATTGAAGGCCTAAAAATGCCATCTAAAAATCCTGAGCACCAAAAAAATATCAAGAAACAAACAAACACAATATATGCTTTCACTGATATGATTAGTAGTAATATATTGCATTCATACAGCAGTTTCAGACCTTGTGGTGTTACATTCTGTTTTCTTTTGAAGAACACAATGCATTGGATTGCTTTACTTACTAGTAGCAGTAGCAGGACAATATCAGGATTATCACAGGCAGAGGCTACATGCATTGATGTCCAAAAATCCTCATCCTGATGATTTACATTTACTCCTCTGTCGATTAGAATTTCTGCAGCAAATGCATTATCATAGCGGGCACACTAGAAGAAAGAAGAGCAGATTAGTGATGATATTTTACTCAGTGTACAACTGAATTCATTACATACAATTTTTGCTCCATTTAACATTTAAATTGAGCAGATGATGCACTGTAGTTAAACTGCCATTTGTAGGGAACAACAGCTGACAAATAGAAATAGTTTTCTGGAGACTACAACTTGCATGTGCATGATTCACAGAATCCCTTATTTCCTGTGAAAAAGCACTATATGAAATCTGCTGAAATCTACAGTAAAGATGAGGTTTGCTTTCTCTTCAATATTGTCATTTCAAATCAGTGCACCAGCGTCAGTGCATGATGATCACATCATGAGTAGTGGCATCTCAGTATATGTACACCCACATAAATGTGAACTTTTATGCAGTTCATAGCAATAATACACGCTTCTCCATAATCACTCCTATTTCCAGTCCACTAACTACACTGATTCCTATTCAAGTGTCTCTGACAGATAAATACTCTGCACACTAGGGGTGTGTTGAGGGCAGGGACAGGGCGGGGGTTGTACACATGTTCATAGTTCTATACTTTGTTTTGATGATGGAGGTCACTAATTTTGGCAGAGAACAAGAAAGTGGCTTAGTCATTGTTCTGAGCTTACTCCTCTGTCACATCTGTGACTTTTTATGGATGTGCTTATGGATAATACTTTAAAACACAATCAGGGCACCTGAGTTAGGATCCTAACTCTGGACTAACATACAAACTCAGTAACTTTTTACTAAAGGATCCTCTTTCTTTCCCCATTGGAGAGAGGTTACAGGGAGACTAATTTTCTCTATTAGATACTTAGATGCTTTCAATACAACCCTTAATATCTATGCCTCTTCCAATATTTGAAGCTATATATTTCCCTGTCCCAAAAAGCACACATATACACTTAAGAGTACAGATATAGTGAAATCTGCAGATAGTTTGCAAGTGCAGGTTAAATAATTATGTTGTTAGGTCTGTATCACATGTGGAACCGTACCATGGCATGTATTAATCTGGCATAGAAGCCAGGACACTGGAGGAAAAGGGGAAGAAGTAAAAGTGCTTAACTGGCTTCCACTGGGAAGTCAAGACATAGCTGAGATATTCAACTGAATGTAGGAGCTGCAGGTACTTCAATCATAAATATAGACAACTCAAAAAAATGAAGATTAAACTCTATCAGGCTAAAAAGCAGTCCTGCTTTAAATGATTACCAAACATACTAACCATTGAATTATAGAACAGAAATTAAGTTCTGAGGTATTTGCTTTAGCTTATAACTTACCTGACAGCTCTAGAAACAGTTTTGCTTTCTTGCATCAGTATTATTCATTGTATAAGTAGTATAACTTACATTGAGCTGTTCAATGTTCAAATCTTAACAAATCAGAGATAGAACATTTTATAATATAGATCAACATAATCTCATACCAATCACAGTTTCAAGGCATTATTAAGCAAAAAAAATTCTAGAGAGCTTCCATACAAAACAAATGACAGATGTCACTGAACCGTTTTGTGTATTAGTAATTGTCATGGTTTGACCCCAGACGGCAATTAAGCACCACCCAGCTGCTCACTCATTGCCCCCTGGTGGGATGGGGGAGAGAATCATAAAAGTGAGAGAACTCATGGGTTTATAATAGATATAGACCTTTTTGTGATTAGTTACTAATCTGAAAACAGCCTAGATTTGTAGCAGCAATTTAATTGCTGCTGCTCCTTGATTCTTGTTTAATGGATTTTGTGAAGCAATTGGGCAATCTCAGTCAAAGTTCCATGAAAAAATTGGCATGATGTAGTTTGTTACTAGGGCAGGTTGGGTGACTGCTGCATGAATTGATATGACAGTATGTGCTTCCCACTGAATGGGCAACTCAGGCAAGTACTCTCTTTTTTTTTACTTCTCTCATGGAGTCTAATGAGAGTTCAGTGAATACCTTTGAAACTCCCATTGCTTCCCTGAGATTCAACTATATTGGGATACTGTCTACAGAGGTAGCAACAGAATCTTTATGAAGTGTCACATTTGATTTTTTGTAGAAATAGATCACATTTTGGAAGTTAACAGAAATAGAAGAATGAATTAGATCATGAATCAGGTTTTAAGTAAAATGTGAACATAAATACATTTTCTATTCATTCTGGAATAAAAACATTTACCCTACACCTGAAAAGAATAAACTCCCCTTTGGAGAAAGCAGCTTGCATAGAACTATAGTGATAAAACTAGTACTTAGAACGGATCTGAGTGGGCATAAAGATGCATGCTAAACTACTATTTTGAGTTCTTGCAGGAAAACAAACTTGGCTTACTTGTTTCCCTGTATCATGACTCTCCTCTCCTATCTGTACTGTTCCCAAATTGGGGTCAAATCCAAGTTTCGTCGAAATCAGGTTTGCCCCTATCTCAAATAGGACCAGCATTTTCCTGTAAACGAATTATGAGTACTTACAAGTAATTGACTAAATTGAGGCAGTAGGTTACACACATTTCTCTATTGCATATTTCTTACTGCAGGAAGCTTTCCCTCCTTTGGAAGCATATGTGTGCCTGTGAAGCAGCAGGCACCAGTGGAGAGATACTGACTGTGACAGCGATTTGGGGCGGGATGGGATCAAGAAACCTAAAAAGGCACAGTTCAACTCCAGATTTTATCTGCAGTTAAAAGTGTGCATCAGCTGAACTAGACAAAGCAGCCTAAAATCCCTAAAGATGGATTTTTATTTCTTCTATTTTAAAATGCCAGTGAGACAGATGTCACATCAGCCACACTGAGGATAAGATTGTCTCCCAGGGCTTTCAGCACAGGATAAGATTTGGGATGCCTCAGTTTTGGAAATCCCAAAGGTAACACCTTGTATGGGCTGTATTTTTAAAGAGTGATTGAGCACCTTTGCAGCTGGCAAATAGTTGGAGGACAGAAAAGAGAACTTAAATTTTCTCTGTTTCAACTCATTACTGCACCCTCCCCTTACCTAGGCCTCTATTTCCCAAAGCCCTTGGTAAGTAGCATGGCCATGGAAGATGGAAAACACAGATTAATTACCCAAGGGAAACACTACATTGTGCAACAGCATGGTCGCAGGTGTGCTGGAGTCCAGTAATGTTATAGGATCGTTTTTTTCATCAAGAAATCGCTCTATTTTGTGTACATACTATGAGAAACTTAAACTAACGGTTCTAAAATTAAACACTCTGCCAGCAGACTTTTCACTAGATCTGTTATGCCCTTGTATTTGTAAAGTCACATTTATTTTAGCAGTATTTTCTTTCTGTCTGCCCATCAGTCTTTCCTCCACATGCCCTTACATCTTGCTTCTCTTTTTATCGTTGTATACAAACTGTTTTCCTTTTATCTTCCAGCTACTTAATTTAAATTGCTATGCAAATAATGACAAACTAAATGCAGATAATGTGTTAAATATCCACATGTAGGAAATTGGTGCAAGAAAATATGGACAAAAACAAAAGGAAAAATGTTACATCATGGTGTTTTTTCATATAGGACCTGTGAATCTCTGAACCATATAATTCTATCTTCAGAATCAAGCATTATTTCCTTTGTTCTTTCTTACTGCACAGATAATTTATAAATAAAACATTTCATTCTACTTTGTTAGTTACCATTTCTATGACATGATCTATCCTTTCATAAGCAATTTGAAAACAACCATTTATTTCACACGCATAGCTGGATGCAATCATAACCACCGTGGAGGGCAGTGTAGATAAAAAATTATTGCTAAGCCTTCCCTTTTTTTTTAATATGCCCAATCTGCTACTCAGTATCCCACCATATTTATCTACAGTCACTAACACTAATCTTCAATCACTCTTACCAGATGGAGCAACGAGCCTCCTGAGGAAACAAGCATATGAGGGTCAGCACCATCCTTCAATAGCCGTAGCACTGAAATACCAAAGAAAAGAGAAACAAAAATTAATGCAGCAATATACCTAATTCTGACCTGTTAATAGGCTGATTCTTCATCATCTTCATTAAGAGATTTAATAATATATGCAAACTTCTCAGATAACATTTACAAAACTATCATGTCAGCATTTCCCATCTCATCTATTTTAATGGTTAAGCCTTGAAGCAAAGGACCTCTGATAATGATATTAAATACGAACAGCATCAAGGACTTCTCAAGCGGACAGATGAGCATGTCAGTTCATTACATCGGAGAGGACAGGGGAGAGCTGGAGGAGAGACCCCATCCCAAGGTCAAAATCACCTGATTAGTTCATTTGGGAGCAAAATCACAGTCAACTGGTTTTATTTTACTTTGCAGAGCTTCTATGAGATCTGTTGGCTTTTTCAGTAAATAATTGAAACTAGTGTTCATAACTTAAATCACTTGAAATTAATCACCGTACCAAAGCTAAATGATCTACACTCAATTTAACCTTTCCGGTGCATTGTCAGATCACTGACGCAGCATAATTCTTAAAATGGTATTTGAAGGCAAACTCCACTCCCAGTTACATGTATCAAATCCCTTTGAAATGAAAACAGGCTTATAAACACAAGCAAAACCACAACCCTTCATATTGATGCTCACTCAAGTGTGAAAATTCAGCACTTTTTCCCCATGGTCTTTATTGCCTTTATAACCTTTTCACTTGGAATAAAAACATTGACTAACTCATGCACAATAACAATGCCAGACGTAATCAGGGAATCCACACTGGCATTGCAGCCCTGTCTTCACTAAACTGATATGAAGAATCCTTTTAAAAGGCCTCCCTCCAGGAGAATAACTGCCAATAATGTTTCCTGTGTAGGAACACAGCTGGTTCTGCCTCCATCATCTGGAAATACTGGTTTTAACTCTTAGTTAAGCTTCCTGGATGGAGTTGTCCAAAGGTCTGCAAAGAAATTTTAAGTTCTGAGTACCCCAGAAATCTGTTCCACTTCAGTGTCTGTCCTACAGCAGGGTGATAAATTTGTCTCAAGGCTTTTCTAACTTCTGTGAATCTGTCAAGAGACTCATGTACACCATCTTCTCCTTACCCATGCATTTTTTGTATATGTTTTCTTTCTCTCTAGAATATCTTGCAACTCCATTTTCACTGTACATTTAAACTTCTTTTAAACAGCATTCAAACATTCAGTTGACCTATCTGAAAAGGGTCAGTTTTCTTTTCAAATATTGTCAATTTACACAAGCAAAGTTTTCTGAATGTGTTGAATGATTTTTGACCAGGTGCCCTAGAAAAATTCAGCCTAAGAAAGAAAATTTGGCTAAATGGTTGCAAGCCTGTAAAAAGTTAAAGACTTGGCATCATCATTACTAAATACTTCACACACAGTAAACACACGGGTATATTGAACAAATATTTATAATAGCTTTAAAAATCCATTTAATCTTTTGCTCTTTTTTAAACTTTGAAAATCAAACACCAATCCAAATCATTGTATAAATTCATACTTCATGAATAGCTCCATGGTACCTATTTCTCCTCACCAAAGGTTTTGCTTCATTCAATTTATATAACTGTAAAGGACTTTTATGTTCTGGCAAATGCCTCTTTGAAAGCTAACTACTATTAGAAGTCACTGTTGTCCCCTGCATGTCCGCCAAAAGTAGAAGTAGAACATTAAGAAACATGGAATAAATGAACTGTGCAACAACTGCCAAGCAAGATGAAAAGCACTGAAGCAGAGTGGGAAGGTGAAGAAATATTTACAAATTTTCATAACCTTGGGAAAAATGGGTGAACGACAAAAAGCAATTTCTTTCTTCTCTCAGATCCACAAATTCAATACTAAAACACACAGTTGTCCTCATCCAGACAGAGGTCATTAAAATTAAAGGTTCAGAACTAAACTTCTTCTTTCTTTTAATTGTTGACCACATATGGAGATGTTTCCTCTACCTCAGGTTTTATCCTCCCTCCTTAAATAGGTGTGCAACTGCATCCTCCTTAAGAGCTAATATTTTCAAAGTTCCTGTGTCATGCCATTTCTTTAGCAGGCCAGAAAATACAAATTCCATATCACAGAAGATATCTTAAGGCTCCGAAAGTAATTTCATTCTGTCAATCCCGTCAGGATTTCACCTGGACAAATTAACACTGCAAGTTGTTCCCCTTCCTTCACTCCTGCTTTTCAGGGAAAAAAAAAAAATAAATTCCAACCACTTCAGTCTCTCAGACACTTAATACAGTGGTTTTATGTAGCATTCTTTCTTATGGACTCTGTGTGCAGGTTAAAAATTTGAACTATGGTTTGGTTCCACCTGCAATGATAGTCTCATTTGCAAATATGGGAATTACGGCAGGTTGTCCTTAAAAATGTAATTTGCAGGAATTATTAAACTGCCATAATTCTGTTCTCAGAGTGGCTTTAACTGATGACATCAGTGGGAGTATATAATTATTCAAAAGTGCCGTCTTCATGGTGCATTCTCACAGATTGCACTGTTGTCAAAAGGGGGAAGACGTGTTATTCACTGCATGGCCCACTCTTCCCTTGTGCCACCTCTCCTCACCCAGCTGCACATTCAACTGGACCAGTAAGTTTTTTGCTTGTTTGTTTTCTTTTTTCTCTCTCCTAGCAGGGTTAGTTTTCAGCCCCATCAATGTGGCCAACAGCACAGCTCCATAAACACCAGCACAGAGGATACAAATGCACACATCATGTGGAGGCAGAGCATGCATGCTGTGTTTTGGTGGCAGAAGTCTTACACTGACTAAGACTGATAATGAAGTAACATCCTCAGTTTGTGTTTCCACAAGATGGGATAAGCCAATTAAGCAGTCAACCAAAAGGGTCTGTTCCATTCCCCATTTGTGAAAGGACTTTATTTATCTCTGGCTACGTCTTCATCCAGGAACTGACTCTAATGGCACAAAATGACCCCAGCAAAAATAAAATGCAGAGTTTCTTGTTGGGTCATTGAGATAAACTCAATTGTTAAGAGTCTTGGGATCACCAAAACTGGTTTTTGGGTACATCCTTCTAAGCAAAGACAGAGGATGAAAACCTCTCTCTTTTGGCAGGAACAGGACACGCAGGATGGTCAGAGGGTTAGGAAACTGCATTTCTGAAAATATTCCACAAGAATTTCATCTGGAGCTTAAAATAGTAACCAAGTGACAGAAAGAGCCTGTGGCTACTTGGGTACAGAATATACAGACAATTTATTTAGTTTTTTCTTTCTATCAAACCCACAAAGACTTGATTCTTATAGAGAAACTATGCAAAATTAAGTAATGCCTTTCCAGATCGACTTAGCAACACCTTGTCGTTGAAACCAAAAAATGACAGACCATTTCTAGATCTGAGATTGAAATTCATAAGAATGAATGTTTTTGCTTTCTATTCCCCCCTCCCCCAGCAGAAATGCAGACCAAGCTTATAGCCCAAAGAATTAATACATAAACTCTGATCTTAAAGTAGAATACTAAATAACTATGACCACAAACAAATTATCAAAACACATACAGAAAATTAGGGTAAGTGGATAAAAGCTCAGTAGTTATTTTCTTTGTCTGGTTTATTCTTCCTAATTACTGCATGTAGCTTAATCAGTGCTTCAGGAAATTCATGTCACAAAGACTACCAGGGCAAACACTCCTTTCAACTGGGCAAGAGTCTTTATTCTGAATCAAGATTATGTGCTACATTCATCTCCATATAAAGACATGTAAAATATATTTCTCTTTCCTTAAATTCATCCCCCCTGCAAAACACAATAAAAAATAAAATAAAGATCACGGAAGTAAAATCTCCCTCCCTACCATAAAGCTAACTTAGATCATTCACTTAAGAGTTCAGTAATCAGTAAGAAAATCTTTACCTTATGTTTATTTTTTCCACTAGTCTATTACTGTTAGTAATTTGGGATGAATTGCCCTAATAAGGACAGAAAGTCATAAATTCCAGAAATGCTATATATCTCTTAATTAATGTAGTTTTTAAGGAAGTTTCACAATACTTTCTTTCAAAAATTGTTTTATTTGTAATCTTTCATGAAAGAGAAATCTTCAAAAAAGATGAGGAGACTGAAAACAGGAAGCTGACACCTGAAAAAAAAAATGAGTAAAATTTTCAGTAAACTCTGAAGCCATTCCTTTGTGTGTATAAACAGGTCCATTCATTTTCTGATGTCTTTTAGATTTGACATGGAAAATTCTACTTAGAGTAGAATTTCACACCTAATTTCATATATAATAAAGGTGTTATAGAAAACATAACTAACTAGTATTTATGCTCTGCTATGTTGAACAGCATCTAGCTACTCTGGCATGTAGAACTATCTATGACCTTATATGCTGCAGACAAAAGGAGTACAGATCTGAAGTGACATCAGAGCCTGGAAGATTAATTCAGAGGGCCTGGGGCTATCAATAACTCACCAGTGATCGGCTACTAATGGTAATGCAAAATTAGGAGCAGGGCAATGTTGCACTCGCAGCAAACCCAGTTTTAGTAGTAACAGAAAAGACAAAAAAAAAAAGTGTCTAACATATGTAAAACTTAACCATTGGCCATCTGCTGTGCTGGATAGAGTAGCAGTATATGTTTCTATTAATTGTTCCTCTGAGGAGTAGCAGCTAGCTAGTGTAAACTTTGTTCCTGGTAACATCTATTTTTGTTCTCTTTAGTTTAGCAGGAATAACTCTAGCTGGAAGGCTTTACTTCTTCATTATGTGCAAAAACATGACTTACTGCAGAAGCCTAGCTACAACCATGCTGTTGCTGGAATGGATTACACCAATCTTCTCCTGTTTCAGGCTAAATGTTTCTGCCACGTGCCTTGCACTGGCACAAGGCAAAGATTAGTTTTCAACTAGATCAACAATCTAGAAATGTGGCACTGGGTAATGGGTATGAACAGGGAGAATGGAGTACCCACCACTTTCAGCAATAGCTGAAAGCAGTTTGGACATAAACTGACCATGAAATTGAACTACTGGACAACCAAAGTGAAACTGAAAGAGAAATAGCATACTTCCACCCCCTCCACTTCTACCAGTTAAAGAAGTGTCATATTTTGCCCTTTACTCACTCTATAGTCAGACCTTTGCTCCAACACTGGCATCTTTAACTCTGTATAGATGCACCACTTAAAAATCATGCCACCTTCATGCCTCTTTAGTATTCTTTTCCTATTCCTCAGTAGCCACTCTGTACTTTCAGCTTGTACCAAAGGTACTTATGAGGAATCTGCTCTGCAGCTCAGCTGCGTATGAGAACAGATGAATGCCAGTCTTGGATAAGTTATTCTTAATCAGAACAGCACATGAAATCAAGCATGATGTCATAAATTTTTCGTTAATGTAGTCTTCGAAAAATATTTACCTCACACCTTTGCTATGATTAGTTTAAAATTAAATTCTAAAATCTAAGTACCACTGTTGGTAATTTAATCATTCTTTTAAGTTATCTTGTTTACCTAACACATTTACAGTAGCAATACTCTTACCACATCATTACTATAGTGCAATAGCTGGTACTTTCTTTCAAAGCAAGCTCTTCCCATCGGTTGACTGCATTTTCAGAGCAGGCATGCCTTTAATGGGCTTTTCAAACATCTGATTTGTAATCCTACTGCTTTTTCCATCCTTGAAATACTTCCAGCGATCACTGGCAACATCTGTCAAACTTGTTCAAACCTCATCTTCTCATTTTCTGAAGAACTCTTGGAAATAAATTCCCAACTTTGCTGCATAAAGATTAAAGAACACAAACCATAAAGGAAATATGCACAACATTTGGACAGCTAAGTGTTATGCCATTCACAGAATGCAGAAATGAAGAGAGGAAAATTAAAATTACTTTTTCTATACTGGCTACAGCCAGTCCTACAGCCCCAGATGACATCTCTCCCAGCTTTAATGTTAGGCCCAGATCAAAATACACATTAGTTGTATACTGTGTTGTGCTTGCGGAAAAATCGGTCAGACCCCAGGCTTGGAAGCAGTTGAGGGGCTCAATCACTCCACTGTGGGAGTGAACTTCAAGCAGCACAGGTAGGCACATGACAAGAGAGGTCCCTTCCTTTCTGCCTAGTCCTCTGCTACTTTTCCACCAGGACTTGAACTCTCAACTATTATACATCCATGCCCAGGCATTCAGCAACACTGACAGCTTCCTGCCAATGCACTGCTGCCCTGGAGGTCAAGGGCACAGCTCTCCTGTTATCTGAGGTACCCTGAACAGAAAACCACATAAGAATGAATGGTATGTCTCTGGGCCACTCAGACACAAAGTCAAAATCCCATGAGATCTGTGAGGAGGGTCACAGTTCCCTCAGTGGAGCAGATATTTCTAGCACTGTAGACATAGCCAGAATAATTTATGAGTTTTGGGACTACGTTTATTTAATAACTGCTACATTTAAAACAACAACTTCTGGCAAATTCCCCCTCTTTCATTTCATTTTTATATACATGAAATATAAAGCAGTCTGTGCCTCCACTGGAAAATATTAAGGCCACAGATCTAATGGCTTAAAAAATGCTAGTGTGTGCCTCTTACAGCGCCCAAGCACAGTGATACAAATTACTCAAAAGTGACAATGGGCAGCAGTGAAACGTGACACCTGAGTTAAGCTGTGATAAGGCAGGCAAAGCATCTCTAAGACTCTGAAAAGACAGATATTCGTGTGGAAAAGCAGCGTAGACTGAAATCATTTCAGAGGAACAAGATTTAAAAATAAGTGGGTCACATTGCCTAATAGCTATATCTGATGTCTCTTTTTTTTCTTTTTTTGTAGGACATTTATTCATAAGGTCTTGTGTGCAAGGGGCACACCCAGTGTTACTAGGCAATGGTGGTGATCCCCTGTTTTGCCTCCCTTTTGAGTTAACTATTCAAAGAGTTAATTCAAGATCTTTGGCTGGGTCACAGGGAGAAAACTGCTGAGGTAAGGTCTTATTTGTTTATAAAGCTGTGATATTAACTCAGTGCAACTAAGAACTGTATATATTATAGACTTATTGCTAAAATGATTCAACACCACCTCACAAAATAAGACATGCTTAACTAAAAATATTGCTTCTATCATCATAGCTGACACAGGGGTTTTGCCAGCAGAGCTACCTTCCAGGCCAAAATAGCTGAGTCATCAAAAACTGGTAACACAGTCCTGACTGAATTTTGAATTTCTGTTAGTGAGATAAAATTACAATAAAAACAAAGCTTTAAAAAATTTACTGTAAAATGAACACTCTAAAATTAACCTTAGGAGAAAGTAGTAGATCATACAGTAAAATATGGCTTTTCTCAAAGCTTTCACTTCCAACTAGCTTATGGGTTATTTATTTCAAGGTTAAAAAGAAAAAAAAAAAAAAAAGGAACCTAATACCTTAGCATTTAGGTCACCTATTGCATTCTGTATACATATTTTATCCATCTCCCATGTGTGGGTTTTCCTGGACGTCCTGACAAAGGTGACTAAAACCAACAAGAACATCATCAGCAGGCTACAGTCAGTTATTAGAAAAGCTCACACCCCACTGGGTTCTCCCCACTTGTGTCAATTTGAAAGCTCGTAAATTTACCAGTGTAATTTTTAGGGTAACTTTTCTGTTACAGACACAACCAATTGTACATTCAAATGTTTGTTGAATTGAATAAATGATTCAGATCTTCACAATATTTTAGTAAATATGTTAAATTTATTTCAGGCTTTGCAACTTTCCAATCCTATAGTCATTAAATGATAAATACTAAAACACACATCAGCAAAATAACTCATTCTGTGGTCAGTGGCTTAATTTGAAAACCATTGCCATCCCATGTTTTTCCCTAGTGTAACAGCAAAAGTTAAAGAATTTGCATAGAACACAAATTTTCTGCTGAATGGACTGAATGCCCCCTCTGTTTCACCCATCATTTATGTTGATCCTATGCCAACATTACTTAATTGGCATAAATCAAATTACTGCTGATTTATATTCCATATGAAGCAAGACTCAGCCCCTCTTTTAACTCCCACACCATACAGAGCAAGTTTATGCCAGGTGGTTTAGAAGCAGTGTAAGCAAGTCATTACGATTTGTGTTAGAGATCTTCAAGGATAACAGGCTGTTACCCTGCTTAGCAGCTGCTAAATGGTACTAATTATCAGCTGTAGACCACTGGCTGTTAGAGTCTGTGTGCATAGTGGAATTCCTAGGGTTTGCACAAGGAAGCAAACTTAAACTAGGCAGTATAATACAAACTAGGGTTATTAGCTATCCATGCATTAATCCAAAAGAGTGGTGCATGTGGTATGAGTGACCAGAGCTATGAAGGAAATGTCTGGTTCCAGGAATATCTCACCACTTGACATATGTGGCTCAGGCACACCCTTTCACAGGGTGTAGTTTGTGACATCTATATTGTCAAAATTGGAGCTGCTTCACTCTTGTTCATGATTCCATTCACACGCTCCTGCCCTTGACCTTGCGTAGCAATGGCACAGGTCACTCTGCCATGAGCTGGTATGGGGAACTAAACCAGCTGAAGGCTAACCTTATGAAAGCTGATTTAGCTCCCTGGCTCACTTCAAGATGAGCATAAAGATAGGAGAACAGAAGGGTAAAACAGAAGCAGAGCAGGACAGAAAGGAGAGCAACTAACGGTAACCTCAATTTTAGCTTAGTTTTAAAATGTTAGAAATACACATTTCAAATGTCCTTTGGTATTGTTTGTATCCTTAGGCTACTGTCAAAATTATGTCAGTGGCTCCAAGACACCTTTTCTTTCTTTGCATCAGCCCCATCAGCTGTGCAACAGGTAGGTGAATTGGTTCAGAGAGCTGACACAGAAGGTAACTGTTGATTTGGGGGGCTGGTTCACTCTCTCTTGGATCAGTTTCTGAACTGACTTCCTCTGCAGCCACTCAATTGCTAAAACTGATACAAAGAGCATGCAGCAAGAGCAGTGGTAAGAACAGGATCATAAAAATATGAATGAAAATTTCTACAGTAGAAAATATAGCATTGGTATACCATCCAATGAGCATAGAGGTATATCAATGTAAGCAAACATTTTATTGATATAACTTGATTCTCTACTGAGGAACGCACTGAACAAACAGAAATACCTCCCTACTGGTGCAAATGCACCCTTGTGGGAGTTAGGAGTACAAATTCAATTAAAACAGTGTGATTGGAGTGATACAATTCTTTTTTTAGGCAAATCATGACACGTACATGGCCACTACAGAGTGCAATCAATATAATATCCCCCTTTTAATATACAGACTACTATAACTGCATAAACAAAAAATACAGAACAATTGTTAAAAAAACATTAAGTGTTCCAAATAAGGAATATTGAGTGCTTTATCTGGCAGATATCGCTACCCAAAAGAGTTCTCCATCATCTACATACAACCGGCATATTTCTTTGATTTTATTTACACTTATCTTGTTCCTCGTACTGATTTTATTTACACCTGTCTTGATGTATCTACTAACTCTAATCCAATTCCTTCCCAGATTTGGTGTTTATGTGTTGCAGATACTCTATAGATTAATATGGCTACAATCTGATCCTCTTAAAAATAATCTGTGTTCTAATTTGATCATTAAGTAGGTGCTGGAAGAAGCCCACCAGGTCACAATATACTGTAATTCATTAATAATACTTGGCCTTATCATATTGGGTAGCTCTCAAATTTCTACTCACAAATCACACCACTCAGCCTGCTAGTTTTCCTTCTTTTTTTTCCCTCCAGACTTCACACTCTTTTTTAGATGATTCAGCAATAGCACGCCAGTTCATGAAGAAGCTCTAGGAGAGCAAGCCTGAAGTCAATTCCTGCACCCCTAAACCAGTACCATGCTCTTCACTGCTACCTTTCACTTAAAGAACTTATATCCAGTTTGGGTAACAACATTGGATGTTGGATGCTGTGTAGTTGTCAGTGCACTGAGATCACTGAGGACCTTCCCGCCCTACCCATCCTCAGTGCTTCCCCATCCTGCCCACAGCCCAGGACCCCATGTCAGCTCACTGGGGCTGTCAGCCCCAGCCCTGGAGATGCCACAGCCCAGGTGCCCACAGCCCTGCCCTGCCCAGCCACAGGCCCCAGCCCCACTGAGCCGGGCCTACCCATGGGCCCATGTCCTGGCCTGGCCTCAGCCTGTCCCCATCCCCACAGCCTGCCTGACCATCCTGGGGCTGTGTCTGGCCCTGCTTCCCCTCACCGGGCCTGATCCTGACCCTACCCACATGTTGATGTCCCAGACCAACCCTGACCCAGCCCCAGGGAGATGCCTTGATGTCCAGGGCTGGGGCTGCCCGGATCCTGGCTGGGGGGGTGGGACAGGCCCTGGCTGCCAGGCCCTGGCCGGCTGCTCCGGGGAGGTCCTCACACTCCCAGTGGCCCAACCTGCAGGGAGCAGCTGGCCCTCTAGATGTCATTACAGCATTAACCTGTATTTAACTAAATTTGAACAAACTACCACCTCCAGAAGGATTTCCGGTCCTGCCCACACCTCCATAGATTTCAGAGGAGCAGAATCATGTCTCTGCTGTTCCACCCTGGCACTTTGAATATCCACAAAATCAAGTTTTTCTGACTAAAAGCCTTTTTAACTATATATGTCATTTTTAGCACATTAAAATTTGTGTGCTGTGAAACATTTTCTGGCTGAGGTACATTCTGCTGTATGGTAAATTTCAAACTATCAACACACTTCAGTCTATTGATACCAGCACCCTTTTTCAGACATCTCAGAGATGGTCAAGAGATGTGAAGAGTCGTGGAAAGCACTGTCGACACATGTCTTTACATTTACAGAGTTTTAAAATTGAGATAATTTGGATCTTGGTGTATATGTGTCACACATAATTTTTATTTTTCAACAATATCAGCATTCAGTCACACTCCTTTATGATTTGCCAAAACCAAGAATTAACTTTTTAGTGGTTCTTTTCTACTTCACAATGCGCACCCACACCTCTCAATTCCATTTTTTTTCTCTGGTATAATGCATGATGTTTGTAAACCCTAAAGACTTCTTGCACATATGGACAGTGTGAGACATGGCCCTCCTACTGGAGATGATGGAACAGGATCTGCTTTTCTTGTCAGCTCAAGGATGGGATCACCATACAGAGACACATCCAAAAAATTGAGCTTCTAGAAAGACAGTGTGGAGCTCTTCCTACTCTTTACCTATCTGCTAAGCATAGCTGGCTGAGAGACTGATCAGTGACATCTGGAGAGATTACCTGTGCTGTGGAAACAGCCCGGATCACTGCAGGAAAGCAGGATTTGGGATCCTGTCACACAAGTCTCCAATATAAACATGAATATAAAAAGCACGCATGCTGCATGAATACTTTTTAGTTCTCGGTAAGCTCTTCAAGTATTTCCTTATACTTCTGTTGAGCACTTATTGCACTGATTGCAACATGCTGGTTACCAAGTCCTTCTATTAGCCTGTGTGTTACAAACAACAAATATGAACATTTTCATAATTTGCTTAGTTGTCACGCATCTTTATAGAACACTACTATGTCTGTTTTCTGTATAGTTCTATATCCTGCCCATGCATCTAGCTCAAAGATGTTTTCTTTCCTCTTTAATTGTTACCAAAAACTTGGTTTGGCTGAATTACTGCATTCTTGAAATGCATTATACTTCCCTAGTGATAATCCAAGCATCTTATATCCACTATTCTCCAAATCTTCTTTATTCTTCTCTAACTTTGAGTCAGCTCTTTCCACCCAAAGCGCAGGGACATGAAGGGTCTGACAGTTATAACTAGAGCTTCTCTCACATCTTGGCTTCCAAACTCCCAACCTTCAAGGAATTCTTTCACACTTGGCAAGGGGCAGGCTTGTCACATTTCATAATATAACACATCAACTATTGTAGCCTTTGTCCATTTCTGACCAGGAGGCCCAAATATTACCTTTCACACTTGCCTGCTGTGTATTCTTTGCACAGACTGGGTGTTTTCTATCAGTAGTGACCACAACCAAGGTACAACAGTAAGGCAATTGTTAAGTGTCGTAATGACACTAATAAGGGTCTTGTCTCAACTAAATTTGTTTTAATACATACTGGAATCTTTATTAGTCTCCCTGATAGCTGATGGATGATCTGGATGACCAGAAGGGAGAGAAAATTGCCCACAGACAGGTCTGCATAATCTCGTCCAGTCAGTGCTGCCCTGACTGCAAGCTCAGCCTCCTGGAAATCATCCTGCTTCCACTCACTCTTATCCTACAGCTGTTTCTGTACGCTTGCAAGTACAGTGAATTCTGGCTAACACCTTCATTTTCCCACATCAGTGACAGCAACCACCACTACCAATATGCCAACAAAAAAAACCAACACCTAAAAAAAATCAGCAATGACCACATAATCACCCCAAGAACAACAAATCATGTGTATAAAGCCAGCATGGAAGGAAAGAGCTATCATGAACTGTGACTACCACTTCCTTAAACCACCTCAGAATAAGCAAACGAAAACATCTCTATGTATCTGTTTTGAGGTAAGGCTATCACACTTGGGCAGCTGAAAATTGTAGCAATATAGACTTCACCTGATTTCAATGCTCAGTATTTGAAATACAAAAATCATACAGGGAAGCAGGGGACTGAAATGACAGATTCATAACAGTTCATGTAAAAGCATATTCCATCCAAAGAGACAAACCTGAAGAGCAAACAGTTCTGCATTCAATATCGCCAAGCTCACAGATGGCTACGCCTTCAAGCCAATCTTATGTAGGGTTAACCTAACCTGGGTTACCAGTGAAGCATTTGAGGATCTGGGGAACCTAGGATGAGAGGTAGGAGAAACAGACCTTCTGTGTCATATTTAATACTCAATGTCTCTTCTTTGACACCAGTAAGCCTCTAGAAGGGCCAAATTATCATGCCAAATCTGAGGAAACCGGTAAACCACAAAGCAAATTTTGCTTTACTTATGCTTTATTTAAGCTTTTACAGGTATGGATTGTCACAGTATGGACTGCAGTTATAAGCCAGCATGGAGTGGACAAAATTATACTCACACAGCACCTGATATAATCATGTCTTTTTCATAGCTTATGGAAAGCAGAAGTCTGACATAAAATTTGATGGTTTAATTTGGTTTTGAAGTAGAATTATGAATTGTTCCCCACAGGAATCTCTCTGTTTTGCTTAGTCTGTTCTTCCACTACAATAATACGAGCTGCCTTAGTTCAATACTCTAGATAGCTCAGTCCTCGCCAAAATTCAGCATGATGTCCTGAAGTCCTTTCTAGCTTGACCAATTTTGCAACTCCGTAAATTCAGCAATCTTGATGTGAACAAGTGGAAGAAGCAACCAAAATCACATCACCTGACAGAAGAGTGCCTCTCAGTTCTAAGTGATACCACTGACTCCATGCCTATATAGAGCCACACACTAGGTTTGGGCTGCAGTGATGAGCTGCAACTGCAGAGGCTCAAGCTTCCCAAGTGATATGCAATAACACACTTTCTCATTTGCTCCATCTACACACCTGAAATGTATCATCTGGCACATAAAGCTGACAAATCAGGAAGAAGCCAAGGAGAACCCCATAGTAGAAGTGCCTAAATTACTAATAGAGAAAGTTAACCTAAGTCACCAATAAAGAAAAAGATAAGGACTAATCCAAGAGAACCTGAATGTATATAATCAAAACCACATATACAGAGAAAGAGTAGGATAATAAACTAATTATTATGTAAGTATTAGTAGAACTATATGAGCACTCTACATCTGTTGTTTTCTGTCCAACTTGTATCATTCTAAATATTTGTACCATAGGATTTTTAGGCAGAGGTTTAAAAAGCAAAAGTCTAAAGTTCATCCTGTACAGGAACAAAGTGAAGCTAGTGACGTTCAGATGGCGATTATTAAAAGGTTTGATAGCTGGTGCCCTCTTATAGGATGCCTCCTTAGTAGATTAAGAAACAAAGCAGCAGTTCAAATTTCACACATATGCTTCCAGCTTTAAGAACACTGCAAGTCATATTTTCTGTACTGTCAATGGGTAAATGTGGATGTCTAGATAAAAATACTGCTATATGCCAACAATAGTTGTGATTGCTAAAATCTAGAGCACAGACCTTAGCTCAATGATTTAATGCTGCAGCTGTCATGTTTGCCTTTTGAGTCTGAATGTAATCAAAACCCTAAACAGTGCACTGTATGAGAAATTACCTCCCGCAACCATTGCATTGTTTGCCCTGTAAAATGACAGCATGTACTGCTTCAAGGTCACAGATACACTACAATGTAAGAGAGAGTCATTGGAAAGAAACACGGTAAGAAAGCAGTATGCAGCCCCAGGCTGACTGTCTGAATTCTACCTTGAACCTTTTACATATGCTTAAAATCCTTGTTTAAAGATGGACATTTAGATATATTGCCAATTTCACCTTAACTACTCACCTTCCCACCTTCATTCTTGGATGCAATTCACAGAAACACAAGCTAAATTATCCATTCCCTTAGATTCATTGATTGTATTCTTACAAGCTTCAGTTCCTCCACTGTAATAACCTGTTACTGTGATGGCTGCAAATAACAATAATCAAGAAAAATCAGTTGTCTATTCGTTATGCCATATAACCTTTTTTACTCATTTCTCTCATAGCTATAGAGCTTGTTCACTGTCAGCTTGAAGTGCAAAAGGTTTTAACAGCTGAAAAGCCTTGCAGACTGAGTTAAGATGATACCTCAGTGTATTGAGAAAAAAAACCTTCAATTCCTTTGTCAGAGAATAGAACGATGACTGAAATAATAAGCAGTATATATTTTGTGTTTAGAATTTTTGTTGTGGAAGAAAATCCACTAGGCACTATACAAATAAACCTGGCTCTGCCTCTGATATATTTGTGTTTTTACTGAAACTGATACTACAATTCAGGCAGAAGGAGAGAGCAGAGTAACAGAAGAAGCTTAATGAGATGGGACTTAGCAATTAAAACATAATTTCCTGCATTTAGTGTCTCTGGCTATATTCCTTTAGTTCTACCTTCAGAGCTTCTAGAGGAAGTTACTACACTTAGTTTTTCTGCTTCACAAAACCTCCAAACAAACTCCATTTTCCAAAAGCTCTGAACAAATGTTCTTCTCAATCTGGCAATTAATGTGACAGTGATAAACTGAAGTCTGTATGTTGCAGGATCCCAAAATAAGGTCTTTTCCCAGTCTTATGCTTAAGTATTCCATTTCACCAGTGTTAACAATGTAAGTGTATACCCTGCTGGAAAAAGGCCTCTAAAATTGAATTGAAAAAATGAAAACATTTTTAAGGAATTATTAAAAGTGAAGTTGATTTTTTGTAAATAACTGTGTTATTGCTTCAAAGGTTTGTTCTTAAAAGTAAAGATGGAAATAGAAAAGGTTATTCTCTATTGATTTCTGTAGTTTCCCAGCTTAATTTCTATGATAATCTGTGACTGAAATGAAAACATTTTAAAGTAAGTGATATTGAAAGCTGAATACAGAAAAGTTTTGTGCTGAAATATTATTGGAAATCAATCTGAAGCACAATAAATACATTGAAGAAGAAATCAACTGCAAATTGCATAGAAAAGATTCTATTCTTACTATCTTTTTATTTAACAAGTATAGACTAGGGTATTCTGCCATCACGGCAATCTTTCTATTTAATCAGTATGACTTATAACAATATCCAAGGAATATCAGCAGTACCTGCTACTCAGTGGATGCCATCTTTCACTAAGAGAATAGGCTTCTGAATGCTGCCAATTTATAGCCTTGCATCCCACTGCATGATGCTGGAAAATCAACTGCGAGTCCCCTTTGAAATGAATAGGAAGAATGCCAGGTGTCAATTTGTTGGTTGTTAATGGCTTAACGACCCTTTATTGGCATGACAGTGAATTTATGAGTGATTAGTCTTTGTGTTTCTTGAGGCTTTTGGGTGCCAGAGCATGCTAAAGTTGAAAACTTTTTATTATTACATGGAAAGAAAGATCTTCTGGAGAAAAACACCAACAGGGAACTATAACTGAGCTTGATAAGTTTAAAATGAAAAAAAAGGACAGATTATAAAGGTTATCTGTTTAGAAGATTATACTCTTAAAAGCTGGTTTCTTGTGTAGGGGTAATGGTCTTCTGAGTACTTTTTCTTGACATTTTAGTTTGTGAAAGCATTTTGAATTAGACCCTGATCATGCAGAGTCATGAATAATTTACATATTGACTTGTCCCACTGAAGAAAAGTTTTATATCATTGTCCACCAAAATAAATAGTTCAGAATTTTGAAAATGTCTTCAAAAGTAAATAAGTAATTCTTAGAAAAAATTGTGTATTTTTACTACAGATTTCCTCATAAATATTATGTTTTACACTTGTAAGTGAGGCAACATTTAAAACCATGATTTCTAGTTAACCAAATGTGTTCTTGGTTGGATTTATAGGATTAAGCTTCAAGAATGGACTTATCTACATACAAAGCAAGCAATTCAGTTCCTACATTTTAGAAACCCATGATTCAAAGAAAAATCCAAAAGCTAAGTTTCTAGAAACCCTGAATATTAGTAAGAAGAAGGCATATTCTTCAGAGGTGATCAATAAATCCTTCAGGGTGAACTTAGAGACACCCAAAAACATCAAATGGGAATCACTAAGTTCAAACATGTTTCTCAGGCTTGATTTATTCAGAGCTTAAACATGTGAAACGGAGCTGCAACTAGTCTAGTGTATGCTCCTGTTTTCAAAATACAGTTAGTAGCAGGGATGATGACAACATCAAGGTTTTTTGTACAACAGCTTACTACGCAGTCAACTTTCTACAGTTTATTATACTATAAGCAAGATCACCTAGATTCAATTTGCCTCTTGGGTCCCTTCTCCAGAAGAAAGCCATGCCAGGCTAGACACTGCTCTAGAGACTTGAGGTGTGGGGCTTGGGAGAGCAGAGGAGAAAAGAGACAGTGGGAGAGAGAAATGCACAGACCCCAAACAGCTCTCAAAGCAACCCACAGGCACAACCTGTAGGCTAGCAAAAGTGGGTGGACAACAGCTCCAACCTCAGTTGTGTGGAGAAAAGGAGGAACCTATAACTTTATTTGATGGTAAGACAGATGAACTACATTTGGTGTGAATCCCCCTACTAGGGGGCGACCCAAAATAGAGGGATGTTTTGTCTTTAGTTCCCTACTTGGTACAGGCAGAGGATAGCTGTTCAAATCAAGACATGTGCAGAAACAAAAACAGCAGCTGAAACAACCCAGGATGATTTCAGGGCTGAGAAAAGTAGCCAGGGAGCAGAGGCACTCCTGCAGTTAGGCAGTCCACAGGGAGAACAAAAGGGCTAGATAAAATTTACACCATCAAGCCTATCCTTCACTTTATTGATATTTTTTTTCTGTGAGTTTTACTTTTTCCAATTAATTACGTGTTGTATATTAGGAATCACATATTTTTATTGACAAAAAATAGTTTACCATTCAGTTCTCATCTCAGCTTTACCAAATTACTAAAAATGTAAACGCAGGGACAAAAAAACACAAAGCACATATGGAATCCTGTAGGAATTCAAATGTATTCAGATTTCATCTCCCTGTGATTTTATGATTGCTTTTGAAATGGGCTGTTTTAATTACTTAACATCTGTTACCCAGTAACTAAAGGCACTATGTTTCCCTGCATCGTAACAAAAAGATGCCTTGTATTGCTGAATTCAGCATACATGGAGCTAAACAAGGTTAACAACCATGCTGAACCTACAGGATTGAAGACTTGCTCTGGTTTGAAATGTGCCTCTCCCTTCTGGGCCTTCGAAACAGCTTCTTCATTAGTGGGTGGATTGAGACGGTTGATGCTTCATTTTTCTAGATACAGATTAAATCACTAGCACCATGTCTGACAGTCAGCTGTGTTAGTGTCTTCCAGAGTTACAGACATATGAGTTCCCAATACAGAATGCATGTATTTGTCTGTCTTGTGGATATATCCATTTACAGTATACATTTTTCCTTCTTTTCAAGAGCCCCAATTGGGGAAAATTTTATGTACTTCATTAATTTCATATGCTCTGAATAGTCTCTTGACTTTACTGTTCAGTGTCTAGTGTTCATGTCTCTTAAGGATTGGACAATAAATATTAAATTGTATAAATTATCATACATATGTACTGTGATTTCTTCTACAATAGCTCCTAGTAAATCAACGTTTGCCAATAGTCACTTTTAGATTATCATCTAATGCACAGATTTCTCCCATAATTCAAAGGAAACTAACTGTAAAATCCAAAATAGGTCTGTATGGGCAAACCTCCCTGTTATTACATATATAGTGAATTTCATATATTTTCCCCATAGGAAGAAAAAAAAGACGTTTAGATGAAGTTTAGAGTGAGAGTAAATAGTGATCTAAAATTAAAATATATTAAATAATACTAATACAATCCTGAAACAAAGCATTATAAAACCTGAGAAATCTATTTGTGTTTAAAATTTTAGAAAGGACTGAGCATGTTAAAGTAATGCAAGATTTAATTTTTTTATTTTGGGGGCTTTCTTTTGTCATGAAGGTTTACATGTGCATACTATATACACTACAACTGTTTATCATTTTATCCTACTCAGGGTTGGAATGACTGGTGAAAGTGAGGTTTCCCAAAAGAGAGTGTAAAATCAAGAGCACATAGAAAGCTGGGAAAAACTACTCAGATTACACAACCTAATCCTGATTCACCAACCCCGTTTCTATTTCTGGCCTTTATGCTCTTGGTGTGATACATGTATAACAAGGTTATATACATAGTAAAATACCCCATGCATTTAATATTTCTCATAATATCACTTACAAAATTTTACCCCTGCCTCTTCAGAAGGCTGTAGCTGAGACAAACAGTATACAAAATAAATGCTAATTAAAGTACCTTTGGGAGGAGAAGGGAATGAAAGAAGCTGATATTAAACATTAATCATAAGAAACAAGGCAGGATGATTTTTAAAGGTGGAAGTAAACAAGAGTGGGTTATTGTAATTTGGGATGGCATAGAAGATCGATTTGAACTTTCACACAGAGGTCCTTCTGTTTTCAAGGCACCTTTTTTTAATTTAAGATGGGTTTTTTTCCTAATTTAAGTAAACTCTGTCTTCAGAATAAAGACCCAACTTGGCAGATTTAATGCTACTGCTATTTTTCACCTCTTTCCTAAATATTAAGCATAATAATGTGTTTTATTACTTTGTCTTTCTGTAAATCTGTTCTATTACTGCAGTTCTCTGTCTTTAGCAAACATATTCTTTTACCTTTCAGTCTTGTCTAGTAGCAAAGATGTCGCTGAACTACTGACACACAAATTTGGTGAATTTTAAAAACAAGGCATTGCCATGCTCAGAGCTTCTCGTTCTAACCACTCATCCCAGCACATCCAACAGGTAAAATTAGAAAAGCTGCCTGCAATCAGTTTGAGAAGAGGTGTCATTGAACATCTAAAAAGGTAGGTTCAAAGTCAGAATCCCAAGGGTAGACAGGCTAACTGAATACATTCCCACTCTTCTTAATTATAAAAATGTTTGCGATGAATAGTCTACATTACACACTCCCAGCAGTCTTCGTTCCTCAGCCTCTTCCTCCAGTTTCCTGCTGCCTGACAACAGGCTTCACCTAATGGGGTCTTATGTTCATGAACCTGTCACTACTGCGGTCCTGGCTCTTCCAACTTTTTAAAAAGACTGCTGGTAACTCTTAAACCTGATGTCTGAGGATCAGTAAGTTTGCCCTGATATGTTTGCCAGACACAGGCAGTGCAACCCACTGTTTTCCAGAACAACTTGTCTGTAACCAACCAGGCTGCTTGTACTGTAAAATCATATCAGTAAAGCATAAGCAAGCCTACTGTAATAAGATGCAAAGATAAGAACTCAGTTAGTAGATTTGGAAAGAATGCAAGGAAATAGTAAAAAATGTGGTTTATTTCAACTCAGTTTCAGACTCAGTTTCCTGTTTCAGATTATATTTTTTCTGTGAATAGGAATGGTCTCTATAACATCTATGACGCATTTTCCTAACTACTGAAAACTAATGGCCAGCTTATCTGCCACCCCACATTAAAGACAAATTCTTCTTTTGAACAGATTTTGCTTTCCATTCTGCTGGGCCCTTTTTATAACCCAAAGTTGTTAGGATGCAAATTACACTCCACCACCAGCCCAACCTGTAGTCCCTTTATGCTTCCTTACACACCCTTTTAATCTATGTAACTGAAATCTATAATATTGTACATTATACAGTGCTCACGAAAAATAACTAATACTAGTAAAACTTTCCATTACATTGATTATTCCAATCCTCTCAAATATCATGATACTACCAAATCCCACAATAGGATTAAATCTTTCAAATGGCTAGAGGTACTGGCATCACAAAGGGTAAGTGAGACGGGATCCCTGTTTTTTTCTCTGCATTAAACACTACTCTGCAGCCAATCTGCTGGGGCTAGGACCCAGTCCTGGAACACCTCCCCCAGCAGTGGACACTACAGCAAAAGTATGATATTGGTATCTTCTGCTTTTTAAACCTCCTTTTCCATGCATCCCCTGGTGAGAGAAGGGAGAGTAAGGCTGTGCCTAGTCACTGAAGAAGCTCAGGCAGTGTTAACGAGGGCTGAGTAAAACACAGTCAGGCTCAACCTCCACGGAAAGAACCAAGAATCAATATTACAGATGCAGCATTAGTGCTAACAGTCACTCACTTTGGTATTGTGGCTAATTAGAATCACAATGTTGCCACAGGATCATCATATTGCCCATCAAAGGGATGAAATAGGCTTTAACTAGGTTTAGGAAATCTGCATTTCCCTTTTGAAATGCTGATTTTCACAGGAGTACCTCTTTTTTCTCAAGACTGAGTTGCTGACTCTCTGGACTTCCCACCCTGCCAGCATGGCAGACCTTGTGGTATACATCATGACTACACTACAACTTAGATTTTTCATAAAAAAAGATAATACATATACAGAATTTCTGATAGTCCTGTGGTTTGGGTAATGCTGCAGGATGTCTGAAAGGCTGGGTTACAGAATATACTGAAAAATGACTGAAACTAAAGCCTCTGTTAGATTTCGGGTACAGGACTGTCACATTCACTTTTAGCTACTGTTTTCATCATGGCAAGTCATGCTCAAAATGTTCTGTTATCTGTCAGTTCATGTTCAAAAATCACCTCTTTCAAAGCAGCCACTGTTTCCTATTGTCAGCAGGAATAATTCCACCATTGCTTCAGGAAGGATGCATATCCCCTATTCTCGAGAGGCCAAAATACCAAGATCCGTTTGGCATGACTACCTTGTATTTGAAGCAGAAACTCAGGCCCAGATTCACTCAGTTTATTTCCTGATTGCTCAGTTCATTTCCAAATTGCTTGTATTGTGCCAAATTGTGAGTCTAAACTGACGTGCAGGCTCAGCAAATACTAGAGTATGTGTATCAGAGAAGAAAATCTGAGTCCACGCTAATGCTAAGTGCAAGCATGCCTATTTCACAGTGGGAAGGAATGTGATGCAGAAGTCTGCTTGGCTACATCTCCCAGTTTGCAGTAAAACTATATGTCCATTATTAATAGAGATTTAATATCTCACAGAACAAAGCTATATAGGATTTAAAGGCAAATGAACTACAGGTATTCCCCTGCCAGCAGTAGACATGTACAAAACCAGCATCATAAAACACAATGCACTCACTTATTCACCAGTTTCTGCTTCTATACATGTCATCACCAAGAATGACAGTTGCAGAATTCTTCAAAATACTCACTGTCAGTAGTGTAGGTGAATGTGGAACACCAACAGCACTAAAAAGCATATTACTTTAAAAAAAGAGAAATTGCAGGAAGCTGCAAGGAGAAAGAGAAGGAGGATTTCCCTTCAATCTCCCTGGGTCAGATAAAACACTAAATATCAGTTAGGAACAATAATTTTAAAAATATAATTAATAACTTTAAATGCCTCCAAACAGAACAAAGATACAACACTTTTCTAGCTTTTAACTTTGTGAGAAATATAATGAGTATATATTTCATTTCTAAACTTTAGATAAAGCAGATCAATGGTAAAAATTTCTAAAAGCCCATTCTAAAATTAATTTTAATGCAAACTAATGATCACATCTATTAGCATGCAGTATCAGAGATGCATTTTGTGCCCAGTAGCAGCTGCTATAGCAATTTTGTAGAAGATATATTGCATTCTTCATGAATAACAAACACAATGCATTCTTAAGAGTGAAATTCTGATCGGACTCAGGTGTGAAATGTCTCTGCACTAGCCCCATTATAAATTAATCTTTATATATATTCACGGTATCCAATTTATCTCACCTACCAAACCAGACTACTCACCATTTCAAAATGTGCTGTCCAGTCTATATAGTTTATGATATTCCATAAGAAATAAGCCCCTGGACTTCACTTGGGAAGCTGTTTTCATCCTATTCTACTTTTGTGTCCTCTTTCCACTTTCTATACTTCACTTTTTGCATTTCCTTCATAGAACTGCAAAACATCCCTCTCTAGCCATCTTTTACTCCTATAGAATAGGTATTGGTTTCTGCTGAATTATTATCAGCTGTACTCAAACCTGTTCAGATGGGAGCATTGCTTTATCACTCTCACAGGTCTTCATCTCCTACTTTTTAACCACTCTATAATTCCTCCTGGTTTTTTTGCTCTTCCATGAGCTCCACACAAGGTATCCACATTTTCTACAAAATCAGTATGTGTAAGTGACATAGATTTTTTATAACCAGACCCCAAACCAAGCAAAACTATTCCAGGATTCACCAACAAACAAGATTCTGCTTAAGTCTCAGAGGACCACAAGACAGTCAAGCAGACTTTGGAAGCACTTCAATTTAAAGAAGGGAAGAAGTACATAGTTGTGGGTAAAGCGTTTAAGAGCCCAAGATTTGAAAACAATTCTTAAATACATCTAAAAATTGAAGAAAATAGGCCCAGATGCAATTCTCTGTGGATGAGTCTACTCTTTTGTAATTCTGTTGTTGAATATCCTCTTCCAAGTGTAAAGCTGGAAGAAAAATGTATGAATCCCAGAATTTTAGCCTTGAGAATTTCAGTTTCATTTTACAAAAATCCCACACCTAGAAAGCTATGAAGCCTGAGGACTTATAAGCAATTTGAACTCAAGGATCACAAAAACCAGTACTAAAACATTTACAGTCTCATCACAAAATTGACTCGGTCTATGTGTATCCAGTTATTTCATTTAAAGTATACAGGTTGCACAGTCTTCTTGGACACCAGACTGCCCACATATCCTGAATGGCAGGATCGGGCTTATTCACAGTCAGATGAGTTACATTATACCTTGAGTGGAATTCATCTCTTCAAAGCCATTGCACTTCAAGCTCACAAAATTAATTACCCACAAGGAAAGGTGTCTGCTGATAGAATTTAGTCGACTAGAGCTATTTGAGTACTGAATATGTTGTACCACACCTTTACACTTGTTATTAAATACCTCATTAGAAACAAAATGTCTAGTTTGAAAATTAAATTATCTCTGAAAAAGTAAAGACATTCAAACTGCATTAAAATATCCCGCTGATGATTATTAATGTTGAGTAAACAAAACTGAATTTTTTAAATTTGCTGAGTTGTCATCTTGATTACTTTCAGCATTTATTCCAAAATATACAATATGCAGATCAGTATGAATCCCATTTTTTTTACAGGATAACAACTTATCTTTACATACCAGATGTGGGTTTATTCTAAGTCATTAAATTATTATTTCTAATTCACTTTAAGGTACTTGTCTGCTGCTTATTTGCATTGAGCTACTTTTTAAAAAATGTTTGTTCAATGCCCAACTTTTCCAAAGAGAAGTATTTTTTAAATACTTATTGCTGAATTTGGTTCTCTATATTCAAACTGAGTGTATTTGGGCATGCTGTTGATTACTGAGCATGTGCAGTAAAAGCCAGATCCTGGAGCCCAGATATGGATTTATGGAAAGAAAGGAAGGCTGACAGGCTGTTAAAACCTGTCTCCCACCTTTGTTTGCTTAACCCAGTATTGCAACCTCTTTCTCCATTCCACAGGATCTTTCAAAAAGCAGGGAGCTGAAGAGATGGTGTGACATTTGAAAAGCCAGGAAATGTGTGTTCATTCCCATCTGCAGCTTTATATTACAGTCATTTCTACCTTAGGACCTGGTGAAAGGGAGGGTTCAAATTTTCTTTTTCACACCACAGCTGTATTTATTTCAGCTGTACAGATAAAGTTGATGTGAAACTGCAGTGAGATGGAGGATACTCCATGCAATTATCAGGGTTCATCACAATTAGCTTACTGGCTATATATACACATTAGTAAATAGTGATGTGGAATATGAATGATGAATGTTGAATTAATGACTGAAATATGAATAAATAGAAAAGAGAAACAGACAGTGCCAAAAGGCCAACTTCCCCAGCTATACCTGTTTCAGTAGGATTACTTCAGTCCATGTCTAGCCTGCCCTTACAGATTGAAAGCCCACTATTGTTTGGAGGCACTAGGTGTGCTTCCAGACCACACAGAATCATAGAATAACAGGTTGGAAGAGACTTAAAAGATCATCTGGTTCACCCTTTCCTGGAAAAAGCATGGTTTAGACAAGATGGCCCAGCCCCCTGTCCAGCTGAATCTCCAAAGTGTCCAATGCTGGGGAATCCACCACTTCCTGGGGGAGATTATTCCAGTGGCTGATTATTCTCATTGAGAAAAATTATCCTCCTGTGTCCAACCAGAATCTCCCCAGGAGTAACTTGTACCCATTACCCCTCATCTTTTCCACATGACTCCTTGTAAAAAGGGAGTCTCCATCTTCTCTGTAGCCACCCTTTAAATACAGGAACATGGTGATAAGGTTTCCCCTAAGCCTTCTCTTCTCAAGGCTGAACAAACCCAGTTCTCTCAGCCTTTCCTCATATGGCAGGCTTCCCAGTCCTTTGATCATTTCTACGGCCCTCCTCTAGACCCTCTCCAGCCCGTCCACATCTTTTTTGTATAGCAGGGACCAAAGCTGAACACAGTATTCCAGGTGTGGCCTGACATGTGCCCATGTTGATGCAACCCAGCATTCTGGTGGCTTGCTTTGCTGCTGCAGCATGTGTTCACTCATATTAAGCTTGTTCAACCATCTTCCAGTTCAGTTTTGTCTGAACGGAATCTAGTTTGCATGCTCCATAAATCAAGACCAAACATAGTAAATGGATATGATATTTACTACAAAAGCCTATGTCTAATTTGAACCGAAATCCTAATGTATATTCACTAAAGAGTCATGGTTGCATGTTCCACTCAGCAACAATAGTAGGAGAGTAACTTTTATGTCTATGAGTTTCAATTTATTTTTTAAAAAATTTTTGTTTTCACTGGCTCACACGATAACAGTTCTTAGTATAGCATTATTCACCTCAAATCAAACAGTCTTTGGGAACATTTTGCTAAAATCACAACAGACAGGCACTTGCAGGTCCTCAAACTGCTTAAAGACAACAATCACACTTTTTCATAGTCCTGGGAAAGGACCACAGGCACCAAATTCAGGATAATGTTGTTAGTCCTACTGGGATAATCTGCAGGCTCTTTGAGCTCCTTGCTTCTGGGGACCTATTTTATCCGTTTCAAGTTCAGAACACCATCCCTGTTTTTCCCACACCTTACTTTCCTCTGCCTGACGTATCTTCCCTTTATGTTCATGCTATTCAGCCTCAGCAGTTACTGAACTTTATGTTCTGATTCAGGTGCAGCTCAAGGCCACATATGGGCAACACAAAGGACTGTTGATGCCCCATCACCACTCCAATAAGCAAGCTACATTTCTTCAGCATAAATGTCAAAAATAGCCTCAAGTATCTGACTTTTACAGAATGCTAAAAGTCATATGTAGTATTCTGCTTGGGTTTTAGAGAAAGTTGGGAGCCATGGGAACATGGAGGAAGAAGATCTTCACTTATAATCTCTGTACTTTTACACACTAAGAGAGTGGAATGAAAAGCTGTGAACTTTATTTTTAACTTAGTCATAAATGAAGCCCTGGGCACTCCCTTGAAGAGAAGAGCTCTGATTCATTTCCTATATAGATCTAAATGTGTAGGACTATACCTCAGTGATAAACAATGATAGTTAGAGCAAATGCCCATTAAAATGAAGAAGTGAGTAAAAAACCCATACCAAATCAAACTGATAAAAATTAGGAGAAACGTGTTAATTTGTTTGCATGATGTGACTCTATTTCAGAGCCTTCCTTATTCAGGTAGTTTTGTGCTAATGTGATTACAAAAAGTTGCCATGAAATCTGTTTGCAAAGGGGTTGCTAAAAGCATTGCATCCATTATTTTCTTATATCCCTCCCATACAATGGTATGGGGATTCCTGGGGACTTCTAAAACTTGAGACATCCTTACTGCAAGGTTTGGTTCCCTTTTGAGAAGGACATTACCCAATTCCTCAGATTACTATCGGCTGCACCAGAGATTCAAACAATGCCAGGAAACTAAAAAGAGAACCCCTAAAATGTGATTATGTTTTTCAAAAGGATATAAACATAATTTCACAACCAGAAAGATGACTCACTATCTGGTGTGACTGTGGGTTAACACTATCTCATTGCTTTAGCCAGGCCAGTGTCACTAACAGCAGCATTCATTATTCCAGATTTTGGCTAAACTGGAAAAACTAATTTTCAAAGTAACGTGTTAAATTCTATGGCTCATGTAGGTATATAAGAGACCATAGGTAATGATGATCATATTACAGGTTTGAAATACATTAGTTTACATATATATATATTAACCTCAGAATAAACACATTAGGTTTCTGAAGGTTTATTCTCCACACCTTATTCATTTCAGTAACAAGCTATAATGTGTTGTATGCAATACATGCCTGTATATTCTATTATGACCATCACTTTACGATTACTATCATGTAAGAGTGTATTTTTCCTAAAGATAGGTAAGCAGAACAGAGAAGCTTTTCCTCTGAAACTTTTAGATGTACAAAAAGAAAAATGTAGTTCAACATTACTAAGTACCTTCTTTATCATCATGACGTATGATTGCATCCTGTATCATATCAGCAAGATTAAAACGAACTTGATGATTCTTTCCATGTTTCAGTTTTTTCACATAGCCCTCCTGTTTCTGGAAAGCTTTTTCTCGTTCATAATATGCCTTTATTTGCTCACAGCGCATCCGCTTCACCAGCCGCTGCCGCTGGCCCAGAGGGAGGGACTCCAGCAAGCACTGCTCAATTTCCATCTCATGGGACCGAAAAACATTACATAGCTGGAAACAGCCTGTAAGAAATTAAAGACAAAGACATTTAGATCATGCAACAGCATGTTTTCAAATATGCCATGAAACCTCCACTGGTTTTCTTCTTGTCCTTTCTAACCATGGGTAAGTCTGTCATGTGAGCTCCTCCTACTTGACCAGTGCTCACTATAGAGTATATATCATTATCATTTGCTTTTTGGAAACAACACATAATTAATTCCATTAAATCACTGACGCATTTTTTAAATGCTAACTCAGTTCATGTAAACAAATGTGAATACAGGTCTAAAAGTTCAAATGTGAGATAGATAAAATATCTAACTAATTCAATATAATTCAAGTGGCTTGCATTTGCTTACAAACAAAAGACTATTATGCAGTCTGATGCCCATGCTTCCATTTTATTCATTTTCATCTTGCTTTAGGTTAGCAAGTTCCTGTTATTCAGTGAGAAGAAAAATCATCATAACATAATTATAATGAGTTCATTAGCATGCAGTGGGTGCTCAGGCAACTATCCATTAAAAACATTAAAGTCATTTCAGATTCCTAACTATGTCTATGACTCTTTTTTTGGCACTGTATAGAGCCATCCAAATGGAATCTTCTAATGAAACTGTCAGATACTGAAATCTTTGTGTGGAAACTGATCACAAATGTGTTGATTCAGTTAATCCTAACATTCATAATGTTACCTTTAAGACAGATTCCTCTTTTGTTTTTACCATTTAATCTGAAATAACAGTGATATTCTTTACCAGTTTGTTCTCTTTTCCACTCAGAGTGAAGACCATAAGAGACTATTTGCTGCTAGTTGCTTTTCAGGGAACAGTTCCGTTACAAAAGGAGACTAGTGGACTGTCAGATAATTTTGTTGCCTGAGTCCGCAGACGTGAATCCACATCCATCAATGATATACCCACTAACTTACCCTAAAACCTTTTGATGTAGTGGCTGGACACCACCCAATCACTTCTGATTCTCATGTTCTACTTTATATACATACTTAAATTTTCTTCATATAAGAGCTAGGTGCCCAAATTTGTAATTTCTAAGGACTGTCAACAGCCTAGATCAGAAAGGTTTTCTCTCCTTAGTTCGATGGAGGAGCTCTTGAAGGAGATGTAGACTCAAGTTACCTTGGACAGTTAAGAAATACCAAAATTAAGCATTACTTGATTAGGCCTGTTTTGTCTATCCATTTTGCTATATCTGTAATTTCATCATCAAAGGACCCCTATCTCATTCAGGGCACTAGCTGAGTAGGGCTGACTAAATGACCACTTTGTTTTCTCCTTGTTGCTTGACATATGTCTGCTACTGATTACCATTCAAACCCTGCTCTGAAAGCATAATTAATAATTTCCTGACAGGCTTTTGTAAAGCTCACATCATCACAGCATATACATGTTTCACAAATATTTATATATTTTCATTTAAAAAAAGAGGAATAAAGGGGCATTCCTATCTACCTTCTCTACTGAAGAACTGAAAGACAATAATTTTCTTTTTAAATCACTAATTTTGAGTGTCCAATTCAAGAATTCTAATTATTTTCTTCAAGTTTTTTGTTTTGCTTTAAAGGTGTAGCATTCTATAAATTATTACGTATCATAATAACATAAAATACTATCAAAGAGATAGTTTTAGGTCTGCATGCCAATCACTCCATAAATTATATCTATTACATTATATATTTGTTATGTTATACTATTTTATATTATAAATTAAATATTGTATTCTATTATATATTCTATTATATGTACTCACTATGAATTAGAACCCAAGGTCTCAAACCGGGCTTTCAAAAACTTTGGAGCATACATTTATGCAAAAAATGCCCAGAGTGTCTGGCTGAGAAACTCCATGACAGAAGCAGATGCAGAATACAATTCTACAAGTCAAGTTCAGCCAACTTCTTTTAACATAGGCTACCTTTTCCCTCTCTGTAATTTCTGTTCCTTTCTTAGCATGCCCTTCTAGTTAGAAGAAAATGACTTGCCAAACTAAAAATCTGGAAACAAATATTGGCTGGCATTAAGCCAAAACACAAACCCTTTCTTCTTGCATGTCAAAAGCCAACTCCTTCTGTATAAAACAAAATTTTCCTTTTGACCTTAAATGATATGTTTCATTTCTGAGCACGTTGGAAAAGACAAGGAAATGAAAGGGTAGCTCCATAAAGCTGCAGAAGATATAGCTTTATTCCCTGTTTCACTCCCAGTGTTCAAAGCATTCAATCAAATAGGAGATCTGCACTCAGACCATCCTCAGCCCGAGGTAGTTTGTGACTGCATCTCCCTTCTGTCATGAGATGACTGGGGAATGAGCAAATTTCAAATCTTCCCTATTAGAATTGTTCTGCTTTATATAAAATATTTAAGTACCCATGCCTTAAGCTTACACAGTATTTTTGGCTTGTGAGACTCTAAGCTTATACCCTAATACTTCTAAATCTGTGTATAGTGCCTGCCAGCCAGAGTCACAGCCTCAGAGGGAAAACCAGCTTGCTGTGTTAAACCATGTTTGACAATGCAGCTAAGAGTCCAGCTGTACAAGAGTCTTACCTCTGCTCTGTTATTTACTTCTCTTTTATGAAGGGAAGAAGGAGCGCTTGGGCTCCAACAGACTACAACTGAAGTTGCTGTCTATATCTGGAAAACTCAACTGAGGGTGAGAATTGTTGCTGTTGTTCTAGTCTTAGCTATAAATCAGCACTGTTTGCTGACAACAGACTTTAACAGTATCTTTGCTCTTCCTCAGTTTAGCTCATGTGCAGCCTCTGCTCTTAGGAGGAACTCATAGCGTTTGTTGCCATGTGACAACTGAGCCTGGTGCAAGCTGTAGGACACCTTTGTGTCACAGTGCTCTGATCCTCCAGGGTGAGAAATCAAACAAATTAGCTTAATGTCTTGATCAAATAAAGCACAGCAAAGATGAGCTCATACAGCCAGATTCCAGTCTCAGGAAGGATGTGTGTGGCTTAGTGTCCTCTGCCTCTCCACTGGGATGACACTCAGCCTGTATGAGTGCCTGTCTATTTGCTCCATGAAGAACAGTGCTTGACTGCCAGAACTGACCTCACATCATGGTTTCCAGTGTGTGGTCAGAGTCAAACAATTCAGGCAGATTGAGAAGAGGACTCTGAGTCCACTTGGGCACTGGTCTCAGCTGAGAAGTAATGAGTTGCAGATGGAATTTTTTCTCTCAGCACATCTGGAACCTGATACATCCCAGATGAGATCAGTATCTGACTGTGGATGTAATAGCTGCAGGTCAGCAGCCTCATTAGGTTAAGCCTGGATTACACAGCAGAGTATAGATGCAGACAAGATAACGTCTCTGAATTAGTCTTTCAGATGCTCATCTTTAAGGCATGCAATGTTTGGTCCCAGTTTTAGAACCAGGCAAGTCTCTGCTCTGACTGTGGTGGCCTGTTGAGCATGGGGAACAGCCAATGGCGCAAAAGGCAGAGCTTCCTGACTATCACACAAGAGAGCTGGACTCAAAGCCAGGAGGGTTATAGACATGCTTCTGGAGGAAATTCTGGGGATCGCTGAGTGCCACTTTGAGCAGGGGATTAAACAGCAACATCAGATCAGGCAACCTCTGTCAACAGGTTCTCCAAATTCTCTGGATAACCTGTTCCAGTGCTGCACTGCCTTCTATCAAAAATGCCTTGGTTTTTTTGGTGGCCATTATCCCTTGTTACTACTGTCACTAGTAAGAAGAGTTCAGCTTTGTCATTTCTGTAATTACCCTGGTAGCCTTCTGCTGCCCTCCCTTCACTTCCTCGATGTCCATCTTACACTGGGGGGACCAAGACTACACACATACTTGCAGGTGCAGCTTCACTACCTCCAAGTAGAAGCAACCAATGACTTCTCCCAGTCTGCTGGCCACACTCCTCCTAATATAGTCCACTATGTGGGTTGCCTTATTTAAAACCAGCGTGCAGGGCTGACTCCCATTCAACTTTGTGTCCGCTGTAACCCCTGCCTCCTCTTCAGCAGGGCTGCAGCTCAAGTCAGTCAGCTCCCAGCCTGCACCAACACATAGGGTTAGTCTGTCTCAGGCATGATAATATGCACTTCCCTTGTCAAACTGCCCAAAATTTCTGTCAGCCCAATCCTCAGGATTAAGCTCTACTATTCAAAGTATGCCAACCACTCTGTCCTAACTGAGCACTGACAACAGTAGCAACAGCTTCAGCTGTAAAGAAAACCTCCAGGAAAAAATAGCTGTTAAAATCCACAACTTTATTAGGCAATGTACATTGTTACTGTTTAAAGACTGACAACTCAGCTACAGCCAGGCTCAGAAGAGAAGTTATTAGACCCTCCTAAAGGGTAACATGTGCAGCAGGTCTGTCCATCCTTTTCTTTTCTGTATATGAGAAAAATGGCACAATCCATCCCACTGAACTGGTACAAGAACCTTGTAAGGGACCCATTCAAATACCAGAAGATATATGGAAAACATTATCTCAATCAGAGCTGGTTTTGAGTACACTAGTCAGGAGGCAATGTGGTAACATGAGGAAAGGTTTGTGGGTAGGGAGAAAGATTGCCTTCTGAATCAATTAGCATAAGAGTTTATATCTCATCACATAAAATATCATATCTGAAGATTGTTTCATGTGGTTCTTGCCTCAGTGTATGACAAATTACAGTTATGTACAGTGATTTGATAAGGTCACTGTGACTGTCACGGTATATTGCACTGGATACCTCATTAGCAGTGTCTCCATCAAAACACTGAAAAAGCTTGCCAGGGTATTACTTATTTAATGAGATGCTCTGGACTAAAACAACTAGAATAAACATGATTGTTGGTATGTATCTGCTTTTAAGGTCTGTATCTTCTGTATAAGCACACAATATAAAAGCCTTTATGAAACAGTAAAATATCAAAACCAGAGATACTTTTATTATATCACATTGGTTATTAAATAGCACAGGACAAAGGAAGTCACTGCCACTGTAACAAGCAGGAAAAAAAATGTTTCAAGGATGTTTGCTAGTGTAGAGCTGCTTCACTGACTGGGTCCACCCTGCACCACTATAAAGAGAAGAATCATTGCTACAAAGCAACCTGTTCAAAAAAATGTAGTAGTTTACTCACAATTGGACAGAGTGCCAATTGTATTACAGCGCAAATTACAAGCTTGATCCTGCCTGTAGGAACAAAAGATTTCTAAGTAAAGAGGAACTTGCTTTGGATTGTCACCAGTTCTCACTGTGAAGGTGAGAGAAGGATTATTTTGTGGCACTACAAGCATCACCTCCTGAAGAACATGAAGAGCTTGGGAAGGGTGATGGGACATAATCAGAGAGGAAGAATGTGATTGCTACAGGCTTTTTCTTCTATGTCCTGCAGGTGATTTGAACCCAAGTAAATTTACGGTATGTAGGAATATTTTTGTCATACCTTTTGAGAAAACATATCAATACAGCTTTCCTTTATATTTCCATTTCTTATTGCTTTATGTCACTTAACTTCAGTCACTTTGGCATTTAAATTGAGAGTCTAGTCATCCTAAAAAATGCACCTCAGATGGTAATTCACATTGCCTGGGGGTGATTACATTCCTTTCTAATCTGGATCACATGTCAGAAGGCATTTCCAGAATGTGAAGCTGAATGACTATATACATGTTCACACAGGCACTACAAGAAAGTTTGCCACTGTGCTCATATGTATTGTATTTTGACTTTTCATGTGATACAAATATTTGCTGTTGAGAAGTAAGTAATCCTGGATCCTGGGAATAGTGTATTTTGCAAAGTATGGCAAGTTAAACCACTTGTCTTTTCACTAAAGGCACGCACACAACCAAACCGCTGACATTGCTTAAATGCAGCAAGCATCTCAAATAAGGTGACACAGAATTACAGTGCATAATGCTTAAAGCTACAAATTTGTAAATACTGAGATACATGCTTACCTCTATTTATGTAAACAGTCATGTTGATTTTGATGACATTTTAAACAATGAATGATTAAGCTTCTGGGTATTTGAAGGACTATGGTCTTTACAGCATAAAACCAAAATGTAGAAGGCTTAAATTACCTGGAAAAATGGCAATCTCATATTCTGAGAGTGTATCTACTTGAGACTGTTACCTAACCAATATTCTTTAAGCATCTTGAACTCATTAAGGGGAAAAAAGGAAAAAAACTCCCTGAAACATACACTGTGCTTATCTTGGGTCCTCTGACACTTCAGCTACAATCTCAATCTGTTCTTGCTAAAGATATGATATCAGCCCCTCTTCATAACTACAATTAAACACCTATATTCTAATTTAGATACCTGAAATTGTCCTGAATTTCAGAAAGATAAAATATTTGAAAATTCCAACAACTTCACTGAACTGTTAAATAGATTAACATTTCTGAAATAACAAAAAAAAAGTCAATTTTTCATAAATAACGTACTAGTACAGAACACTTAAAGCTAGTTAGCTAAACATATTCACAGTACTAACAAAGATATGTGAGAAAAGTATGCAGTAAGCAGCAAGTGCTTTGGCACATTCAGACTCTGATACATGGATTGTGTAAATTCATCCAGTTCAAAAAGCTGCATTAATTTACACCTCATGTTTGATAACAGAAATCAGACCAGAAACTAGAGCACTGACCCTTTCAGTAATGCACTTTGCTGTTATAAATAATGACTTTACTATACATGATGATTTTCTGCTACCAAAAATGCATATTATTTAAATTTATTATATTAAATTAGAAATAATAATTTATTAGCATTTATGCAGCTAAACTGAATTCTGCATGAAATCAGTGATACAACAGCCTAACTGAAGTTATGGTGTCTGGACCACAGATCAATGCACTTTTTAGAGGTGTTCTCTTCAGAAATCAAAAATTATTATATATTGTCTATACTGATCTTTCAGTTTCAAAAATAAATACTTCTTACACACAGAAGGGGCTGGATTAGTTGAAATCTGTCTCCAATTGTGCTGTTAAGGTCAGTATCAAAATACTTGGATTTGAAAATCCTTTGTTCGGCACAGGGAAACTTACCATTTGAACAGCCTCTCCATTATGTTTATTAAGCTGTAACTGAAGCGTGGTGCTCGTAACCACTCAGCCTGATTCTAACAGCTAAAGCGTTTTCATGAGGTCAGCAGTGCTCTGCTCACTGTAGTGATGGGCTTATTCTTTTTCTTTTTTTTGGTTCCCCTCCCCACCCCATAAGCAGATAATCATGAGGGAGTAGTATAAATGTAAACTATTTACCTTATAAAGAACGTAAAGAATTCAATTAATGCCAAGTCTTCTGAGAATAAATTACATTGCCGTAAAGGAGGTGATGTGCTTCTCCTGTTCTTGGCTTCCACATAGCTTCTTTTGGGTGTAATTACAAAGTTAGGGCTCTTAAATGACATATAATATACAAAGCTTTCTCATTTTCTGCTTGACAGCCAGCCCTGGCTTTGCTGAAGAGCAATCCTGAGCACATTCAAGCAACCATCCTCTTATAAAACCCTACTCTTGAGTGCTGCTCTTCAAGAGTCTTTCGATGTGACTAGACTGGTAAGCAGGAACTGCAATCAATTTTCAGCTTGATACCAAGGAAAAGTTACTTATCAGACACTATTAATCAACTCTACAGGCTTTCTAATAGAGTCTATTATCTATCTATCAGCAATTCAGTGAGGTTACAGCAGCATTCTCTAAAAAGTTATTATATTTAAATCAAAGAATCAACCAATTTGGGATCTTGCCTTTGTAGTGATAAAAGAGAGCCTGAATAATAATGAATCAAATATAACAGAGGGCTCTGCATTGTCATTTGTGATTTATGTCATGTAGCAGTCTGTAACATATGGATATTTTATGTTCTAGGTAAAAGTCATTAGATGTGTGCCAGCCTATTCAATAAATGCATCCAAACTGCCTGCCCATGAACTGGCCTTTAGTGTAATAAAACACAGGTTTCAAATACATATATAAGAAGTTCTTCCCATTTTTTTAGAAAAAATATTATTATTATTTTCTTTTGTCTGTCTTGAAGCACAGGGAACTCACAGGTCTGAATGGTCTGACAGAAACTGTGTATACATAGAGCAGTACTCCTCATCTGTGGATCACATCCAGAAACTACATGAATGCAAGCAAAATGAACAGACACAATCTGCTCGAGCTCATACTATTTCTTTTGGTAAAGCTGCTGTCTCCATAACCTCTCTACTGCTGTCATGCTTCTATACTCCCTTGGAGGATGAGACAAAGGTCTGGATTCCCACAAACCACAGCATACCTCGAGCACCTTCTGCAGCCATCAAAACCTTTTGTAAAACAAACTAAAACACCACTGTCTGCTCTGGAGCACTGGAGTTTCCAACTGAAAAGACTGCATACTCTCAGAGATGAGTAAAACACATTAACCCATTCATCTTTTCTCATATAATATTCCAGATAATTGAGTTTTTAGGACATGAAAGTCTGTCCTCAAGCTGGATTCAGGGCTGTATTGTAGTATCTCCAAATAATGACTGTCCAGACAATAGGCTGAAACACTACCTACTGCTCTTCTGGACTTTAAGATAGGCTTTTGAGAAATTAGTTCATGAAACTTGGGATCCAGTCTCCCCTTACTAAAAAGAAAAAGAAAAATTATATTGGATACCTCTATTTTAGTACACAAAAAAGGGGCAGGAAGTAATCTCTGGCTTGCCAGTTAATTATTATGTACTGGCTCATGTTCACATGGTGAAGGTTCATGCAGAACAAATGAAATATCTAGATTGCATAGCACATGGTCCTGATTCTCCTGTGATTATCACACTATGCTGTTGTGCTCTAAGACATAATTATCTTTTTTTGTGGCTTCTAAATTTCACAATGTCTAAAGTGGAGGATGCACTGCAACATAGCAGAAAAGAATTTTACAACATAAAACCAAAGGTGCTTGTATATGTTCTAGTAAGTAGTAGGAGAGTATGTGGAGGCAGGGAACAGTACTTGAGGCTACAAAGCCTTTTGAAATAGATGGAAGATTGGACAGGGCATGGAGCAGATAATCTGAGGGAGTTTCATCCACCCTGTCTATTGGAAGAGGTCTCTAGATACTGTCCATAGCCTTTGACATAGAGAGGGCTAGCTGGAACTGTTCAAAACAGCCGGCGAGCTAAATAACAATTCTGTAAACTATCGGAGGTTCAATGCCTTTCCTTCTTTTTTATGAAGTGTAGACAGACCCTTTGAAGGTCTTCCTACAAATGCTGTCTAGCGACCTTATCTTTCCTTTTGCTTGCAGCAACGGAAGTGGTGCGAAGGGCAATTCTGCAGGGCAATGTATTTCACCCAAGGAAGAAGGAACTTACTTGCAGTAAGCTTAAATTTCATTGCAACATAACTGAGATTACTTGGTATCTTCTGTGACAAGAGATTCAATGGTTGTTAGGCTAGCCCTTATATCCATGTAGTAGAAAAGCAACATTATCATTTCTAACCATAATGAAATAGTTGTACAACGTTCCTAGACAATGTAGTACCAAACACTGCTTACATGTTTGAATAAATTGTGTCATGACTAACCTGTTTTTGAAACATTTTCTGGAAACTGAGTAACAGGTTTGGAAATTATGATGGGAAGAAAAAATAGAAGATTCACACACACACACACACAAGTAACATAATCACACAGACTTTGTTTCCTTAGGAAAATCAAAGCAAAATATTCTTATATGTTTCCCAAAGATTAACAATATTATTCCTAAAGCAGCTAATTTTAAGTTTTTTTAAAGAAATATTGTTAAGTCCTCATGGCAGGATCTTGTCCTGGTTTAACCAGGACAGGGTTAAGTTTCCCCAGCAGTGGGGGGGAGCTCTAGCCAGGTTATTCAGATACCATGCAGACAGACGTCACATCCTGGCAGGTCACATTTTCCTGTCGCGGGAGCGCGGTGCACTCGTGGTTTTGTACATCGTGCTTCTCACTGCTGTATTTGGTAGCTATTTTGCTCTGTTCATTGCTATCACTATTATTGTTATTGTTATTGTTGTTGTTTGTTGTGTTGCTATTGCATTGTTGTATTAAACTTTTCCTTATTTCAGTCTTGGGGCTTTGTATTTCACTCCCTTTGTGGGGGAGGGGCAGCGGCCGCGTGGTCTCAGACCCCAGCAGGGGCTAAACCACCACAGATCTGAACAGAGAGTTTAAAGTAATCAGAAAGCAACAGTCATCTGATTCAAACTGACTGCACTAACACATTTTTTTTAAGATATATCTATATATAGACAAGTTAGAAGAAAAATTAAACTGGCTTTTTGAGCTAACCCTTATAATCTTTTGTTCACTTTTGGATCTGTGAATTTATGTCACCCATTATTTGGGATTTCCAGAAGTATGTTCCAATGTATATTTGATAGATTAATATAAAGCACTTAATAAGTCTTGTCACTCAGAAAGGCTTTGAGAAAATAACATCAGCATATTTGGTCATATTTTAGTAATCTAAATTGCTATAAATCACACCAACAGCCAGTAAAATTCAAGAAGTTCCAAATCAGAAGGCACAATGAGAGCAAGGTCTTGTCAAATGACAATAAAAAAGATAAGAAGCAAGAGATGAGAAGTTCTCAAAAAAAATCCACCTCCTTTTAGTCCTTGCACAGACGCGGTTGTCTTAATTTGGTTGCAATGCAAAACTTATGAAGTTGCAACTAAGCTGTGAAAATAAGTTATTTCCTTACAGTGCAGTAAATGGAGATGTAATAATACATTAATCTCTAGTCCACACTTTCAGATATAGGACAGAAAGGAGGTGGGGACTTGTATCTGGGAACAGATGTAGTGGAAAATTCTTCCTGCCATCACAGTATAATATAAAGGGCTTGTTACTCAGACCAAGGACACTCAGATCACAATAAGCAATGAAAAACACTAAGACTGTTGCTGATACTTCTAAATCTGCAACGTTGAAGGGTGAATTCACACATAGGTGCTCAGTGAGAGGAAGCCAAAAATCATAGCTGCTAAGCCTCAAAGGTACTGAGAAAGCTAAACAGCAGCAGAAACAAATTTTACTATAAATTAATGTCTGAACAAAGAAATCAGATTGTTTCAAAACCTGGGGTATTTCTTTCATCACAGACATTCTCAGATATCACTATTCAGGCTACAAATATGTCAGGAATCAAGAGGCATACAGCATCTGAGAATTACAGAAAACACAGGAGAAAAACATGTAAATCAAAATTTGTGAAAGCCTTCATGCAGCAATTTTAGTAAAAAATTTAAAAAAAAAAAAAAAAGTATATGTGGATCAAGACAAAGAGGATATTCAGAATCAAGCATCACAGATAGTCAAAAGCCAAAAGGGAAACAGTGGTTCATAGACCTAACCATAAGGACTGGCAAGCACACAGGAAAGAAAATCCTGTGCCAAGTGGACTGTGGTTCTACATGCAATCTAATCATTTACAGAGATTACTGTAAAGTAAAAGCATATGGAAAACTAGTTTACCATACTGTGGAGCTAAAAAAAATTCTGTAGCAGAACTAATATACAGGCCTTTGGTCACTGTTCAGTGTACATCAAGGGACTGCCATCTCAGTTTTCAAATAGCAAAAGGATTGGAAGCAGGCCCTCCTCCTTTCTGCAGAAAGGCAACTTATCTGGAATATTGCATTCAATTCTAGACAGTCAAATTGGAGCAGTTCAAAAGAAACTACCACAAATGGTTCTGGGGCCTGAGGGACTGATTTATGAGGAAAGATGAAAAGAATCAAATATGCATAGCTTAGCTAAGCAGTGACTAAGAAGAGACAAGTTAACAGAAATTTGAAGGGTGAAAGGGAAAAATAAAGGTTATATAGTATAAAAAGGAAGGGAATTTGGAACAATAAAATGAATTTAATATAGTGTAAATTTAGGCAGAGTACCAACAAAAAAATAACACATATGGATGAGATTAACAGGTAACACTGCAAGATTCCTTGTTTGGTATAGTGGGTGGATAGCCACAGAAAAGCACCAACACAGGCACAGCAGTCCAATGTTTCTGGCACTCAGGGCAGCTCACTCGCTCAGCTCTGGCACCTCTGGATGGCCCTGCAAAGTTCTGTAAAGACAACCCTCCAGTAAAGTGGAGAAGCAACCTCGGAGAATTTCTGGTATGTAGAGCTACACCATTGGCATCTGAAAGACTTCTCTCCCTTGTGCTGGGGGTATAGTTAATGAGTATGTCCTAGGTAAGCCTGTACTATGGTTACAATAGCAAGGACAGTTACTAGTCTGAGCTGGATCATCATGGATATGTGAAAATGAAAGTAGGCTGAGCAGCTGTCCTAACAACAGAGTTTACAATAAGCTGTTAAGGTCACCTTCCACGTCTACCATCTAGCATTATACTTGTGGTCATATAATACTATATCACAGCTGTATGGGCACATATAAGAAGTGCAGAGAATCACTATCACACTTGCTTGTAAACATGCATAGCAATATTATTCCTGGGTTAAGTTAAAAGGGGGAAATCTGATTGATCATTTGTCTGAAGAAGAGGAAGAATAAGAAGAAGAGGAAGAAGAAGAGGAAGAAGAAGAACAAACTGAACAGCTTCATCTCATCTGACAAACTGAAAATAAGCATAGTGTCAGTGGATGGACTCCTAGTCTACGGGAAACTTCCAAGTTCCTTCATGGAGGAAATAACAAGATAAAAAGCTATTAAAGAAACTGAAGGTGAAATCAAACAGAAACTGTTATTGCAGCTCCAACATTACTGCTCACAAGACAGAAAAAGTGTCTTTTAAAGACACAATAAATCTATATATTCATTGATGATTAGGAGGACTTAAGTATGTAATTTAGATTGCCTTAAGAACTTTACTTTTCACAACTGTCTATAAGATTTATACATATCACTTCTGTAACTAACATTATTAGAACTGCATCTAACAAAATCAAATAACTGTGTCCAAAGCAAAGCACCTGAAAAGGTGTTCATTTCATCTGTAATCTGAATATAAAATTTCTCCCGTTTCACATAAACTGAGTGCTAAGGGATACATTGTTTTCACATATTTTCTTAGAGCCTCCTGCAATAAGCTACCTAAAGACAATACTGCTCTTTCCACGAAGACTGACAAAAAGGGGAAATTTCTATATGCCTGCTTCCCTCCTCCCTTTACCTCAGCTTAGATGTCAACATTTACAAACCTTTTACATGAGAAAGCTTTGATTCCTTATATAGTAAAAGGATCACATTTGAAAGCTTTCAAAATATGACCTTAATAAATTTCTCCATTTTCTGTAGATGTCTTTACAAGGTCCCATATATATTTAATATGTCATACTTCGTAACAGGATTTGCACCAAATGGGACCACAGCAAGACTCCACCAGCCTGAGGTGGTATGGCCCAGATCTGTTGCCTGTCTACATGCTCTGAATATAATTTCGATCTCTTCCGAAAAGTCATACTGCATAGAGAGACATTCATAACAGGATTTACAGCCATAGATGTCAGATGCCACATTTTCCTTCTTCCCAAGAATAATATTTTCTGTTTTAGAATTAACTATGAAGTAAAAGAGAGTAAAGCACACTTCCAAGTCTGTATTCTAGCTCGGTAAAAACCTAGTAATAGACGACTAAATGTTTTTCCACTTCTGTGCTGTGCTGTCCTGTCCACACTCCTTGCCACTTCCCACTTTTACTGGCCAAAAGAGATTAAAATGGACTACATCCCAGCATTCAGAATCACCTTACAGATGGGGGAAACTTGCCAGGGACAGTTGTCTTTGCGTGTACCAGAATGGCACTGGCAAGGAAAACAGATTTGGCGATACTACTTGCATTTGTGTTTCTGCAAGTTACAACAGATTGATCCATGTCATCTGTTATCTGAGGGTATGTCCAGTAGTCAAAATACCAGAACTTGAAGATTTCTTTTAGCAAGTTTTATTTTGCTGTTGTTTGCACTGAAAGCAGTTGCTTGAAAGCAAACAAATGGAAAACACACCTTTTAATAAACAATCAAACATTATTATTTTAAAATTGGTGGTGCTCCTTTATGATATATTAAAAAAATTGCATTAGGACAACTCTTTATTTGTTCCCACTCAAAATAACATCTGTTGACTTAATTGATTTCCATTTGCTTAGGAACAAATTAGAACTACTTCAACTTAATATTTTACTTGCTTCAAAATAACCATATTTATACTTTGGCAATTTTGACACAGGTGTTAATTTAATTATCAACAAATATTTTTTCTTTGGTTTTAAAATTTACCAACTATGCAAAATTTACCATGATGCAGTATAGTAATTTGTCTGAAATGAGAAAGAAAAGGAATTGTGATTATTTGGAGCAAGAAGATACTTCAGGAGTGAAAATATGTTCCTTAGACTCAAAATTTTCACAAACTTTGTGAGAAAAAGTGGCTATATCACTACAATTTCACATGTGGAAATAGAGAGGTTTGAAGGTTTTTTGCTATTCTCTGTTCTTGCAGCAGTCTTCTCAAGAATGTAATATCAGAATTCTGAAGCTTCACACATGCAATATGGTGAGAAAATATGATAGTTTGACCTTTATAATCTTCTTTCATCTTCTTTTCAGGGTGGCTAGATTTCTTTGCTATCAGCAGAATCACTGTATTAGAAGAAAAAAGCACTCCAAATACCAAAAATATGAGATTTCTTTATAATTTCCTTACAAGTTCACAATAAAGTTTTCCACATAAAATGCTGATGCTTCTCTCCCATGACAGATTTTTTACAGTGGGAAACAAAATGATGACATAAAAATTATTTTGGGGATGACTGTAATTTCCATCAAAAATATTATAAATAGAACCTATTTTTAGTTGAATACAAAGTTGGAAAACTTGTAGCCTTCAATTGTCCAAGTTAATATTGCTCCTCTTGCTGTTATTTCAAAATGTATTTTTCCAAATATCAACTTAATATATATCTTCATCTTAACATAATTTCCAAACGCTATTCTAAGCAGTTGTTATTGTTAGGAAAGTTGTTGTCAGTTGTTACTGTTAGGAAAGTTTTATTTACTTGGAGGCACACTCGACAAATTATTGGATGACCAGTATTACAAAAGTGCAACGATAACTGGGCTACTGCCAGCTCAACATATATTTTTCTAAATATCATGTCCTATGTCTAAATACAAATATTGAATTAAAGGTTCTTTTTACCTCTTTCCTAGCACCCAGTGTCATGATTTCTAACTTTTTGATATTTAGTCAAGGTAGAAAATTAGTTCAAATTAAAAAATAACACTGAGTTTCTGTCATTGTCACATGAACCCAGGAACTGGAGAATAAAAATAAGTAAATAAGTCTAGTATTATAAGTATTATAAGCTGGCACAGAAGTATTAGCATTCATAGATTGTAAACAATTTCCTTTTTTTCCTGTTGGCCTGCACCTATCCTGTGATTACAGTGCAAGAGACAGAAAAACAGAGTTTAACAGAAGTAAAAATGTTCTTGCTGTGGCTTTCTTTGTACTGAGGTTTGCAAGATTAAAACCATTTGTTCTTGACTGCAGAATTAAAAAGCAATTTTACCTAACTTTTCAGATATCCTTCACCACATCTGAATTATCATAGAATCATAGAACAATTTGGGTTGGAAGAGACCTTAAAGACCATCTAGTTCCAACCCCCCTGCCATGGGCAGGGACACCTTCCACTAGACCAGGTTGCTCAAAGCCCCGTCCAACCTGGCCTTGAACACTGCCAGGGAGGGGGCAGCCACAGCTTCTCTGGGAAACCTGTTCCAGTGTCTCACGACCCTCACAGTGAAGAATTTCTTACTTATATCTAATCTAAATCTACCCTCTTTCAGTTTAAAACCATTACCCCTCATCCTATCACTATACTCCCAGATAAAAAGTCCCTCCCCATCTTTCCTGTAGGCCCCCTTTAAGTACTGGAAGGCCACTATAAGGTCTCCCTGGAGTCTTCTCTTCTCCAGGCTGAACAACCCCAACTCTCTCAGCCTGTCCTCATAAGGGAGGTGCTCCATCCCCCTGATCATCTTTGTGGCCCTCCTCTGGACTCACTCCAACAGGTCCAAGTTCTTCTTATGTTGCAGGCCCCAGAGCTGGACACAGTACTACAGGTGGGGTCTCATAAGAGTGGAGTAGAGGGGGAGAATCCCCTCCCTCAACCTGCTGGCCACACTTCTCTTGATGCAGCCCAGGATATGGTTGGCTTTCTGGGCTGCAAGCACACATTGCTGGCTCATATTCAGTTTTCCATCCACTAATACCCCCAAGTCCTTCTCTGCAGAGCTGCTCTTAATCCACTCATCGCCCAGCCTGTATTTGTCCTTGGGATTGCCTCAACCAATATGCAGGACCTTGCACTTGGCCTTGTTGAACTTCATGAGCTTTGCATGAGGCCACCTCTCCAGCCTGTCCAGGTCCCTCTGGATGGCATCCCGTCCCTCCAGCGTGTTGACCGCACCACACAGCTTGGTGTAATCAGCAAACTTGCTGCAGGTACACTCAATCCCACTGTCCATGTTGCCGACAAAGATGTTAAAAAGCACTGGTCCCAATATCGACCCCTGCAGAACACCAATTTCAACTCCACTTGGACACTGAACTGTTGACCGCAACTCTTTGAGTGTGACCATCCAGCAATTGTGACCAATTATCATACTGACTAAACTTTTTTTAAAAAAACCTGCATTGTATATCACTGATACATCAGACTCAGATTCAGTCTGTCAAAATGGAAGATGAAATACTGTGTACTGTATTAGCATTCCTTTCATCAAAATCCCTTTATTCCCCCAGAATTGTTTTATGCATCTTCACAGGATCTAAAAACTCCCAAGCAGTGGGTTGTCACACATAGCTGCTCCTCTCACTCTTTCTGGACTCCCAGGGAAGATGACTCCTGCCTCCTCCTCCCAGTCTTATTTTCAGAAGGCAGGACCTCCCAGTCATGCTAGGCATCACATTTCAGTAATAATCTTAACCTTATCTCATAGGTCAGTGTCATAAGTGTGTACAAGCAAAAGGAAGTTTTCCTTGCAGCCATGTTGTACTTAGCTCTCTTACTGCAAAAATAAACAATAAACCAGTGTTAGCTGACACCATCATGAAATACCAACCTAAAGGGGTGGCTGTTGAATAAGGTCTGGTACAAACATCCTGCTTTTATTTACAGCTCCTCTTCCTACCACCCACATAATTTTTACTCTTTTGTGTGTTGAGCTCCTCATTGGTAGCAGAGGACATGTCTAAGAGGACATGAAAATTCTCTGGGACACCATAAAATAGACTAAATAAATGAGTACCACCTCCCACCCAACACTGGAAGAGATGAAATCCTGTTCATGGAAGGAAGAAAACACTCTGAAGACTCTGCTAGTTCTCTCATGTCACTAACCATCCAGTGTGACAGAGCACTTATGTGTCGCTGTTACTGGGGTCATCACACATCCTCCACGTGCCACCATAGAGGAAAAGGGTTCCTATATTGCAGACCAACTAGGGATCTCCAATTTTTCTTTTCAGGCTCCTCTCTTCTTCTTATTTAGTCTAAGCTGCAGAATCTCACTCTATTGAAACACAGATGAAATTTTCACAGGCTGTCTCACAGTAAGAAAACTGACACAAAGGTATCACGTGTTTCACCCACAGTATTGCCTCTTCATCCATGGGAGAATCAAGTTCGAGTCCCCATCCTCTGTAAACTAAAACTAATGTATCATACCACATCTTTCCCCACCCCTTTCCAAGCTGCATAAGGTTCAGGTAGACCTATTGCTGTGGCACATGTCTGGAGCCTCAGAAGTCTCTGGGTGATGTGAGAATGGTTGAATCCCTTGGGAAAAGCACACAGACAGAATTTAAAGTGCTAAATGAGAGTTTGGGATGATATGCCTCTGTCCTCCAAAGTATCCTGGAAAATGTTAATGCAGTCTGTCCCATAACCCCGGCGAAAAGGGACAGACACCACCATGGGTGAAACATTCACCGAATTATGTGGAGAGTTCTAGTAGTTAATAATTTCATTGAAACAGAAAATGCATTGAAATGGCAAGCTATGGAAAAGTGGGGTAAAATTAAATAAAATGGAAATCATAACCATAACCCACATAATTTATTTTCTTTCATTCATAAATATGACGGTAATTTTGTTATCAAATACTCTGTGAATTAGTGTGAAAAATACTCAAGATGACATCTGTAAATACATTACTGCTGGCTTCTGCCTTTCAAGACAAAGTTTATATGATTAGGGTCTCTGGCACTGCAGACTAAAGTCAAGACCAAATTTTCTCTAATGTAAGGAAAGACCTCTGTAGTACATAGATTTTTTAAATACTATGATTGGAAGGAAGCAAAAAGAAGGAATAAATCAGTACAGACTACAAGATACCTAAAGAGGATATAGCAAAATTTAAAAGCCAAATCTTTCAGTGCATCTTCTACACTAATTAATTTTCTTCATGGACAATCCTTGCCATGTATTCAGATGCTGAAGGTTATAAGGGCTAGATGTTGGAGAGAATTACTATATCTTTTTTATACCTTGCTTCAAATTCTGAATTAAATTCACCAATAAACATCTAATTAGTATTTCCATCCCGGATTTCTGTAAGCATTGGTCTGTAACAAAGCACAATTCAGTGTTTCATAATTTATACAAAGGAGATAAAGGAATCGGAAACAGAGATAATCCAGAAAGAATGGAAGTAGACTCTGATGTTCCGATATGATGATCCTAATATTTGGATAAATTCACTTGGCTCAGACTTTCAGCTGGCGTGATTAAAACTCCTTAGAAAGGTTTTAATTCTGTTTGCATTTATGCACCTCTACAGCATTTGCAGCAGAAATTAGACTCTCAAGTAATGAATTTAAGCCTCCTGACTGAAGTACTGTTTTTCTTAGTTACCTTTGCAGATCCCTCAGAGGAAGTCCAGAGCACGGGTGGAAAACCACAGCCATAACATGTAAATGATGATATTTATGTCATAACTAGATATACAAGGGAGAGAAGATAGCAGTAAGGTGCTGCCTAATCTGCAAAATTACATTCATTTGTACAGTCTGTCACACAAATCATTGAGATAAAATGGTACCCAGCAGCTGGCAGATAACATGTGGTACTCTCCTATGAACTACTGTTCTCTCTTCTAAATAGCTTACGCTAGCTGATTGCCAAGGAGAAGCTACTAGCACAGACAGGGACAGCTCTCAGCAGCAGCAATACTTGGCTGCAAAAAGGAGATAGGCACTAGTAGTGACAACATGAGCTCCTCAAACAGGCAGACACATATACAACTTGTGTTTTAAATGCTGCAGGTGCCAGCTGAAGACAACATGAAAGATCCTATGACAAGATGGTGACAGTGTATCTCATTTTCACAGTCTTCTAGTGGGAGAAATGCACTGAAAAAAACAAAAGAATATTACTAAAATTGTACTAATGCTGTAGGACAATAGCAATAGCCCTTTTCTACTCAGATCTCCACACTTAATCTCTGCAGAGATTAAAAAAACACAGTGCAAACACTTGCAAAAGCCAGGCACATAGCACTACAGTTCATAAAATATTGCCTTTAAAGTGCCATTAATTTATATCTTTTAGATACTTCCCCTTTCCTCACAGTAGACCAAGAGACACTGCTCTGCAAACACACTTTCTCTGGTTCAATGTCTTTTCCTTCTGATACAGAAATCATTGGTGAAGTGGATTAAAAACAAAAAGTGGGGTGTGAAGAATCACATCCCAACCCCTGTGAGGTTCAGCTGCTCTCAGCAGATCTCAGACCACCGCTGGTGCTGCCACTCCGCAGGCAGCCCTGGCCCATATTTGATCCCAGCTGTCTGCCAAACACAAACATCAGCAACACTATTGGCATGTTAAGTCAAATAGTAAGGCTCAGGGGAGGATCCCAGAGGAAGTGCTTCTCCTTCACAGGTGGAGATGGAAGCACTTTTGCCAATTCTGTATGGAGAAGCACAGGCAGTAAAAAGCCCTTCTGGCAGGCTCCAGCCAGCAGCCATTGTCTTCTAAAGCATACTGTTTGGAAGGAAAATTGCTCTGTGATAAAATACCCTGATTTAGTGAGAAATCACTAATTACAAAATTCCAAATTTAGAAAAGAGGAAACAAACAATATGCCAAAACTGATGCTGTAGATCACCTTTCCCTCTGCTGTGCTTTAGTCCTTCATCCCTGACCTCTAACCAATGCAGTGAACATCCCAAGCAGTCATCATTCACTTCCTTTTAATGAGAGAACCTCATGGTCATCCTCATCTCTTTCCAATTAAGGAACCTATAGTTTCATTGTAGAGTTATATATTTAATATGCTATTGAACACACACATACCCATATACATTTACTACAGTTTCACTTTAAGAAAGTCATCCCAAAGTGAATAAAGACTGAACAATACTTTTCTGACATCTTCAAGATAGTTATTATGCCACAAATTCCTCATTTGCATTTATCAATTCTCATGACAAGCTCAAAGACTTATTCTGCAAATGCACCTTTAAGACTATGCAGTAAAACTAATTGTGCTTCTCTGCATGAACTGGGAATTTAGGCTTGTAACTCCCACCAGTATTAAAAGCAGTTCCATACACAAGTCCCACTGAAACCAGACAAGAGGAAATCTTCATAAGTAATTTTTCCTTGAATTGCTAAAATACTTCCAGGGCTTCTTAATTTCATATTAAAACATCAACGAACCACATTACTCATTTTGTAACTGTAACACAGTATTTTAAAAACAGTTTCAGAAATGTCCTTGGTACACTTAAAGTCCTCAAAGACCACAACCTGGAGAGAAAACCTTTTACAGCAATCTGCTATTTGTCATGTAAAAACAGTGACATAATCACTAGAAGTCTGAAGTTTTCCAAGTACTGCAGTAAAAAATATACATGGCTAACAAAACTACTACTGGCTGTCCAAAACAAGTATCTAAACAAGAATTCATTTATCGGATGTAAAACCAGCAATTTCCACTCAGATCCTGAATGCTTGAAAAGGCAAACCCAAAAAGCTCAAAAAATGTGCAGCTAGGAAGACAAGCAGCCTTGATAGGCAGACCAAAAAAAATGCTGCTAGGAATTTGCACTGCATTGACTCAATACATTTAGCACAGATCCTAATTTCAGCCTTTAAGGAGGAAGCTTGCATGATTCAAGGTTAAAAGTTCATTATTATTTTTCAAGTCTGTCATGCCAAATAGCTAAATATTCTGACAAGGAGGGGATACAAGCGTTTGATTTACAATAGATGACGAGATGTGCTCATAATTCTGAAGCTATTCTCATTTGTATTACCCTCATAAAGTGTAAGAGCCATGTCCGAGGTTATCCTTATAGGCGTTTTGAACATAACGCTATGAATGACATGTTTCTTCTTTTTGGATATTATTTTCTTTGGCGATTAATTGAAACAAAAGTTTTAAGAGCTGATCAGTATGAACTTCAGAAGGAGAGCTTTATCACACACACAATGAAGTTGCCTCTGAACAGAAAAAGAAACACTGTGCTCTGCCTGCATATTCACATGCAAAGTAACAACTCCCCTTTCCGACTACCACGTTGACATCATGCAGCATCTGCCTTTGACTTTTTGCATATGCATTGAAAAGACACACCTCAGAAAATAAAAAAGACAGTTTTAAAATCAAAATAACCATTTTGTTACTTACAGCATTTGATAAAATGGTAATGAGACATTCTCTCATCTCAGGCTGTAGTCTTGCTACAGGTTTCAGCATTCTCTTCTGCTACAACTGTCATGCCCAGAAAATGCATTATTTAGAGCCCTTCCTCAGGTATCCAGTATACCTCAGAATACATTATTTAATGTAGTTTCTGTTCCAGGATCTTGCAGAGGCTTCCAAGTCATCCTCACCCGACTGCTGGAGTTACGATAAACCTCTGTGCGTCTTGAACCATGACTACTGCACGTGCTATTGTAGCACAATTGATTGACACCGCTCCTAATCCCACATCCCCAGGAATAGAAGAAAGATTTAATTGGTGTGCACTTGCAGCCACATTCTTCCAGCACTGAGGTGTGCTGCTGCACTGCGGCTCTCACAGTCCTGCCAGTTAATGGCTTTTCAATAGCTTTCAAATGGCAGCAAACTAAGCTTGATGAGTGGGCTCGAATGCAATAGCAGAACAAGGGATCTTAAATTTTATTTGTGCATGTTGTTCGTGTGCCAAATGTGACCAGATTCTTAGCTGGTACTAAAACAGGATTATTTTTAGTTGCCACCAGTTGCTGTGTGAATAGGAAATTGAATATAGGCTGCCAAAAATAACCACCTGAACATCACAGATCATTTTTCAGTATATAATAAGGTAAAAATCAGGATAGAGCTCACAGCCATCTTCAGACTCTCCTGGTTTATGCATGGGTTCATTTAAATTGAGCTAAGAAACATGCTTGTGTGTACATTCCTTGGTATGTTCTTGTTTTGTCATTTCTTTGTATTACATTGCATCTTTTTCACGGATGGAATATTTACGTCAGAAGAAAGAAACTGCAAGCTCTGCATGTTTTATATCATGTGCATGCTATCTAACGATATTTTAATCACTGATTGTAAGACAAAAAGCCTAAGAAAATGCATCACTAAGAACAAGTCCATACAATTATTTATCAGGCCATGGAATAACAAGTCAATGTATACTGACGCATTGCCCGGCTTCAGATTAAGGGCACACAAAAGGCAGACCTGCATTGTATTTTAAACACCCAGGCTGCATCATTCTCTGAGCACAATTCCTGCATTACTTTTCCAAGAACAGACGCCCAGGAATTTGACTACTACTTCTTCAAGAAACCTACGGCGGAAAAAAAAATTTTAAGAAAACTGTGCTCAAAGAAGATTCATGTTTGCTTACCATGTGTCATGCTTACCAGTCATCACTTCACTGAGTGAGAGCTCTTGTAAAGGGAAACTGATAGCCCAGCCATATTTAAATCTTTCAGTTCTCTGAAATTTATATGTATACTATTTTTATATATATACAAAATGTATATTATTTTGTATACATACCATTTTTAACAGCTACGAAGTGTTAAAGGGGCTACAAAGAGAAAAGGGTCTAACTCATTAGTGAGGATTACTAATTCAAATTCTATTAACTATGCTGCAAAGTTCCCATAAGAGCAGAAAGATATATATTCACAGGCTTCCAGTGATCCATTAGCAAAACCCTTAGGTGAAATCTCTCAGCTCCTAACGGCCACATATTTCAAATCTGGTTTTAGGTATAATACACACAATAGTTTTACAGAACTAATTATTTAGGTGGGTTTTTTTTTTCCTGAAAACCTCATTTTTCAAAAGAAAAAGAAAAAAATCTAGAAATAACCAGGGGAAATAGGGATAAATTATATAAATCACAATACAGTAATTACATTACCATGGAAACTTTTTATTGTAAAGCTCAGAAGTCCAAAGTAATTAAATCTAGCCAGACTTTCTTTCACACCTATACAACACTAGGTCAGTTTGGGCCATATGGCTTATAAAATATACAGAGTGTTTTAAGAGGTAATGTTAGTCATAGTTCATGAGCAAGTGTCAAGTAGTCTGACAAAAAGCCCTTTGAGCAATACTTTTTGGCAGAGACATTCCTGACAGGTTCATCTCTGGTGGTACTGCCGTGTCTAATAACATCACATTTCCACCAACCCACGCTGGTTAAAACCAAGATTTTCTGTAAACACTGGTGAATGGGACCGATGGACAAAGGATGCTTTTCTGAAGACAGAAATAAAAGGAAAAGGAAGTATTTCTGAATATGGCTTGAACAATATGTGGAGAAAACATATTTGGATCTGTCTCATTTCACATTGTAATACATGTGTTTATTGAATTGCCATAGTGAAACTTTAGGATGGTGGAACTTGGTAGCATTTATGTGACAGGTTAGATTGCATACTCCATCCCACAAGGAATGAGAGAGAATTCAACAAGGCCAGCTCCTGTATCTGGGTTGGGGCAACACCCAGTATGAATACAGGCTGGGTGATGAAGGTGTTGAGAGCAGCCCTAAGGAGAAGGACTTGGGGGTACTGGTGGAAGAAAAGCTGGACATGAGACGACAATGTATGTTCGAAGCCCAGAAAAGCCAACAGTATCCTGGGCTACATCAAAAGAAGTGTGGCAAGCAGGCCAAGGGAGGTGATTCTCCTGCTCTACTCCACTCTTGTGAGACCCCAACCTGGAGTACTGCATCCAGCTCTGGGGCCCCCAACATAAGAAGAACATCAACCTGTTGGAGTGAGTCCAAAGGAGGGCCACAAAAATTATCAGAGTGATGGAGCACCTCTCCTATGAGGACAGGCTGAGAGTTGGGGTTGTACAATATGGAGAAGACAAGGCTCCAGGGAGACCTTACTGTGGCCTTCACATACTTAAAGGAGGCTTCTCAGAAAGATGGGGAAAACTTTTCAGTAGGGCCTGTTGCAACAGGACAAGGGGTAATAGTTTTAAACTAAAAGAGGGTAGATTTAGACTAGGTATAAGGCAGAAATTTTTTTGCGATGAGGGTAGTGAGACACTGGAACAGGTTGCCCAGAGAGATGGTGGATTCCCCATCCCTGGAAACATTCAAAGTCCGCTTGGACTGGAGTCTAAGCAACCTGATCTAGTTGAAGATGTCCCTGCTCATTGTGGAGGGGCAGGTTGGACTAGATGAACTTTAAAGGTCCCTTACAGCCGAAACTATTCTATGATTCTATGATTCCACAGTCTCTTACAGAGAGTATCAAGGTACAGGACAGACTCTTAAATGCTGCAAGCCATTGGCTTCATACTTACAACAGACTAACTGGGAACAGAGCTGCTGTCTGTATGTCCAACATGTCTCCGATTTCTTCTCTCCTAACATGCACTAGTCCATGTAAGCAGGGAAGAACACGGGGCTGTTTCACAAGGAAGCGTCTGCAACACTACACCCTAGCTGGGGACTGTGACTTTCAGCTGAATCTTTGGACTGTGCAAGTCTGTGGGGTGACATGTGCCCACCTGCAGCACGGCACTGTGTCCTCTCGCCTTCTCCAGCAGTCCGTCATATGGCCAAAAAGTGTGCTCAGCTGCTCAGATATGAATGAGAGCCTGAATGTGAATGAAAGAAAGGCACCAACTTTTCAAGAGTGACACCTGACAGATGTCTACCTCAAAAGGACTTTCATTTTAGAATATCACATGCGCTTTTTTAAAAAAAATATATAAAATATTTCATTTTATTGCATGAGTAATTATCATTAGTGGGCTTTGCAGAAGAAGTGAAATTTTAAATGGAAAGAAAACAGCATTGTATATTGCTGTCAGCATGAATTTCTGATGCATTTTGAAAGGCAGTATTAAAGCAGCACAAAAATGAGGGAGGAAAGGTCCCAGAGAAATGTTAGAATGAAAACACTAGGCAGAGTAAGTGGCATGAAATGGAGAAGGAAGAGAAATGAGAACAAGTGATAACTGCACGTGCAGAGACAAGATGAACCTTGAGGAGAAGTGGCAGCTAAACTTGAGGCAAAAGGAAGCCAAAATAGTAATACTGAAGAGGAAGAAATCTGGTCCATCTGTTGGAAATACATATGATTTTCACTGCAACCTTTTTCTAGGCTGGAAAGTAGAGAAAGAACAGCGAAGAAACTGCAGTACTCATGGTGGTAGATGCCCATGTCAAAACCAAAGATTTCAAGTGTGAGAACAAAAAGATTGATGTTTCTGAGCCGAGCCCAAAGGAAGGAACATTTTATTGTCAGTGATTTTACAAAGCAAATTGTACAATTTGCTTATTCACAAGAAAAAGGATATTAGTCATGTTAGATATTTTCTCCTGACGGAACTCCAGAAATGAAAAAGGAATTCTGAAGAAAAAAAACCAAAATATATAAACAGCACTTAAAATCCAACCATGTAAACTATGGAGGTATATCTGGAAAAGCTCTAAGTGCACTGTAAAACTGCCTTCTCTGAGCATTAGGGAACACAGGCATGTTTTCACTCACAGCCCCACTGGTTTCAAGAAGACTATGCCAGTATTTAACTCTACAAAGAGGCACAAGTGTACTTGGCCTGAGGGACAAAGACTGAGCTGGTACTGAGCCTGGTGATAAAACATTTAATATTGATGTATTTGATTTTGTCCAGCTTATCAAAAATAGAGATAAAATAGAATCAAGGTCAGAAAACAAGATACATTTAGCCCTTCTGGAAAAATTCTTTGTCACCTCTCCTTATAGAAAAAAAGAGCCACTTTCATGCTATGTACAAATCCAGCATTCAATGAAATTACAGGTGTTTTAAATAGAATCTTGGAACTGGTCAGCCATCACTAGAATAGCTATTTGTCTTAAGATAAACACACATTTACGGATCATCATCGTAGAGTAGACACTACTTTCACATCTCAATTTTCAAGGCTCAAAGCTTGTCTTAGAAAAAGCACCTATGAAATGTTTCCTACAATAACACAGCAAACAAAACCACTGCTTTAAAATAAGGTCTTGCTGCCAAGAACTGACATGCTGCATTGTATTCATGTCATGTAAATATTTTGTTACTCTTCTAGCATCTTCTTTTGAAACAAACAACTGAACATCTAATATTTTTATCATCTCAGTATTTTATAAATCACATATAACTTTAAGATTTGATAGAGAAATGCAGAACTATCTGAAAGCAATTTGAGTAATGAGAGAAACACTGTAACTACTGGTTTTAAAAACATGACAGATGCTCCCCATTTATGCCATTTTCATTCAGTGCAACAAAGCTTGCTATATTCCTTCAGATGTTACAGTTTCATTGCATTACTTACAGGTTTAAGACCTCAGACAAAAAAAATGGAACGCAAAGTAACGTTACTATTACTCATATATTTTGGCACGTGATACTGCTTAGCAATCAATCTTTGGCCATGCTATGCAGCTGCCAACAAGCCACTCTTCAGATAACATCTGGTAGTTGTATGCTCATCAGGAAGCTAGGGATGAGCCATAGCAGGTGCAGATACTTAGCAAGAAGTACTCTATACTAACTTTCACTACATGGATCACAGCAGAACCAAACACAGCAGTTTTTCCAAATAAATTTTCAGATGAACTGACCTGTAAAATGGATGCAAGGTTTGCTTCATAGATAGCAGCAACAAACCAATCTAATCACTCAATCAATCACTCAGTGTGGCTGACCCCTAGAAAACCAGACAACTTTTCCTCTTCTCTTCCGCCAACCGTTGCACACTGTTCTCCTTTCCCTTTTCACTGGAAATGCCTTGATTTTTCAGGAAGTAAGCGATCTTCCTCCTAGTCTTCTACCACTGGGTCAAACCCTTACAGAATAAGAAAAGTGAAAAAATCCTTTTTCTTCTTCTCCATTTATTGTTAGAACTGAATGTGTATGGGTGGACTAATATGTAATTATTTTTTAATGGATTGGAAACAGCAGATTAAAATCACAGGATGTTATTACCCAGTACTGATGAAGTTTGCAAAATTACCAGTAGAAGTTATGTGTCATTTCAGAGTACTATTTTCTTCCTCCCACTCTCAAAATGAACATTTTTAGGCAGGTGTAGCCCTCTCTAGCAGTTCTTTAACTGGATGAGATGAAGAAGCTATCACTTGTGGTGGGAAAGCCCAGAACAGAGTAATAACAAGGCCAAATACAAGAAAGAAATCCCAGTAGTCTCATATATGGTTAGTCCTATCTTTGGCACTGGTAGTGACTTGATAATGAATTCCTTCATTGCAATCTGTGTATACATTTTTTTAAATTAGATTTTGTACTAGATTTGATGTAAGGATGCTACAGAGAGGAGCTTCAGATTTTTTATATGAAAAGCCCCTTATGAGAATGAAAATAAACTATCAAGACAAATGTTAAAATGATAAGCAGAAAAACATGACAGCCATCACAATCACCAGACACAAGAAAAAAATGAAAAAACAGCCATGAATTTACATGTTTAATAGATTATATGGTAAAATAGATTTATTCAGGAAAGAAATAGACAGAGATAAGAATTCAGTTCAACATGAAAAGTGGATTGTTATCCTCCTGATAATTAGCAAATGCCATAACTCACCACATTTGTATCCCAATTTTTTTTTCTTTTCTAATTGGTTTGATAGTTTTAAAACCGATAGACAAATATGACTGCACTAGAGGATGGATAAAAAGTCAGGAATAGAACAGAGGAATCTCTGTATCATTTATTGGGGCAAATGTTACTACGACAATGTCAATCTTGAAGTATAAGTAGAAAAAACTTGAAAGGACTGCAGAAGAAATTAAGATAGAAAGTGTTGATAATTCAGGAAAAAAAAACTTGGACAGCTGAAAAAGCTGAAGAAGGAACTGACAGAATCAGACTCTTCTGGGACTGTAGGACAGCATAGAGGATGGTATGGCAATTGGTAATCCCACAGATAACTCTAATACTAGGTGTTCCAAAGAAAAAAAGAAAAAAACAAAGTATTGGTGTTGAAGATTTGTAAGGGGTGTGTGGTGACAGTATTTTAAATTAGCCAATCATGACATCCAAGAAACCAACCAAAACCAAAACACTTGCACCATATCCAAGTGCTACAGACAAAGAACAAAATAAATCTTAGAACTAAGTTTTAACTCAAATTACAAGATACTGAGGGGAGTTCTGTAGATACAAGATGATTATTGGACACCTTCTATTGTACTGACAATTATGATGTATATAATAGTTTCAATATAAACACTGTAATCAAAATAGAATAATATTAAATTATACAAAAGACAATCTGAAAAGCAAAGACTAAAATTAGGCAAAAAGGGCTACCCAAGACCTATATTATTTTCTGATCTTTCTACTGTCCTTTTTATTTCGTACTAAATACAATATTGCTTCTTTTTCAGAGCCTTTCTGCACTCCATTCTTCATGTATCTCAGCCCAACTTGTTAATGCATACTTGGCTCCCAATTTTTTCTTATGAATGAAAGACAGAGCAGAAATGGGACTTGGGGAGAGAAGGGGTGCAAGGTGTGGAAAAAATTAATGTCACTTTTAATAAATTTACAGTGCTGCCAGATGTGCGCAGTGTAGCAACACACAGCTGGGACAGTCACTCGGATTCTGCACCTTCTCTAGTCTCTGATGGCTGTATTTATTTATTTATTTCCTCTTTTTTCTTTGTCTGCATCAGTGCTCAAGGAATTCATCATTCTCACCACAGAGACCAGGTGAGAGTCTGAATTGATGAGAATGATAAACAAATCAAAGGGTATGATGATAAGAACTTTTGACAAGATATAAGATACCATGATCTAACTTGAAGATGACATGGACAACTAGATAAACTCAGTGAACAAGAGAGAGATGCAGTATTTACTGCACTCAGCATGAACATAATAGAATTACATCTCATTCTCAAATTAGCAGAGAATAAACAAGGAGCTGACAAGAATTAGGCAGCTGTTAGGGGAAGCAGAGGGGGAATGAGAGGGGTATATAAAGAAGCCAGGAAATAGAGGCATGGTAAAATGACTATTAAAAGGCATCAATTTATAGGGATGTCCAAACAACACTGAGAATGCAGTAAACCAATATAATTTTAATAAAATTATGTGAGGTCAAATTAAGGACAGTCAGTGAGGCTATAAACAAAGACAGTCAGAGAGATGGTGGAAAAGAACTTCTCTCATGTGGGCAGTGGACAGGTCACAGCTGAGAAGTCAGTGAATAAGAACAGAAAAAGGGAGGATTCCCCAAACACAGACTGAGAATGGTGTGGAGAATGATGAGGATTAATCAAGAAATACAAGATGCCTTGATCATCAGTTCCTCCAAACAGAAGTAACTGAAATATTCAGGTCAGATTTCTGTGTTTTGTACATGAAAAATAAAGACAAAATTACTTAACTCAGCGAGCAGCTGATTTACACATGAACAAGCAGAGTAAAGCAGCTTTGTACAGTTACTGCGCATAACACTAGAGCAGCAATAAATGTCAGCACACTATCTAAATTTAGGGAAAATCCAGATAGCTGGAACATAACTTCATGTTATGTTTCATTCCACAATGATTTGAAAACTTGTGGAACCTGCTTTTACAGAATAATGCATTTCTTTTCTTACTGAAATGGATGGCTGTTCATAACAAACAGAAGATTCATTTCTTTGCTCTCAAGTGAACACTTACTTCTTTCAATCAAACACTATATTAGAAAAGTAGTTACTATTCTAATATTCTTTTCTTGGAAATACAATAGTAATTACCTTGTATTTCAAATATCAACAGACAACTGAGAAGGTAACAAAATAGAAATGCCCAAACATAATGGGGTAAAACATGTCTATAAAGAAGAATTATCCAGTGGGGTAAATCATGTCATTCCAACCATTTCATTTATAGCAGAGTTTTCCTTGAGAAAGAGAAGAAGTATTCAGCACTTTGCCATCCTGGCAGAGGGCAAACTGCATGAGAAGTTATTTCCTTCACCCTTTAGCCAAAATACATTATGTTGAAATCTCCAAGGTTTGCCACTCAATGCTGTAAATTCTTAGAAGAAGAGAAAGCCACACAAGTTGGCACTGACTATAAACCATTCTTTCAGAATTCTTAGATTTTAACCTCAAAATCAGTAGGGGTTCTGTCATTGCCTTCAAAGGGAAGAAAGCTAAACCCTTTAAAGTGAATGACCTAAGATTACTGGAAAATGCCATAAATGAGCTATCTTGGAAAAAAAGAATTAGCAATTATGCATGGCACACCAAGACTAATTTGCATAACATCTTTCAAATGCTTGCGTTGAACTTGGTATTAACTGGAGACTATGCGTTTATCCTTTTCTTGATACCTTTGTCGTTTCAAAACCACTTTTCGTTATCATTACCAACATATTTTTGTTAAATTCAAGGACAACACAGCAGTAGGTAATGCTTATTTGACTAGAGGAATTAGTAGGCCTTTTTTCACCAACTTTAGGTCTAATCTTATGGCCTTGGCTGAAGTCAAGAGTGGACAGGGCTCAGCACCTTTTACTATCAGTCCTTCTGGGCCTTCCATCTATGTTAATCAAACGTTGCATTAACATAGGTTAACTGAACTCTATTCTTTATGTTTTAAGGAGAAAAATAATCACATCTGCTAAAAAGTGTTGGCATTTGCTGAACCTAATTATAGTGTCTGAAACTAATACATATTTAGAGTGTTTGCTAAAGGCAATTTCATATTAAGATGTATTTAATCAGAAGCAAATTTCAAAAATGTACTTTAAACATATGAAAAAAGCTATAAAGGCTTAGCACACAGACATACCAATAATAATATGGAAAGGTCCAAAGCTTTGTGATACAAAGGATTAATTTTTTTTGTGCCTCTACCTTTTTTCTCCTTTTGATCAGGGTACCATACATAATACAGAAGACAAGTTATAGCTGGTTTTCTGTGGTTCAGTCTAAAATCCATAACCGCAGTTAGAATACCTCAAAGTTGGCACAGGTCAAAAAATGAGTAAACAGGGTCCTTCAAAGACTAACTTAGAAAATCAGTTAACCTACAGGTATTCTCATCTCAAAGTGGTTAAAAGTCTTTGTACCTGGTCTCAGTCAACACCTGGTAACGAGCTGTGTGCAAAAATCCCACTTAAATGTTGGCATAAAATATGTTCATCAGTTTAAAAGGTGAGAGAAAAATATGACTCAGTAGATGCAGACATTTCACAGTAAGGCCAGAGGTGACAAGGCTGGCAAGAAAATTTTCCCCACTGAGTGAAGCTGCTGATAATAGACCTCTGGAGTAAAGTGGACAGCTCCTGATGTACCAAAGGGAAGTGTATCTCAGGAGGGTTCAGGACCTACATCATGGATAAGTGACATATTAATAATATTCTGAAGAGGTATAAATGTGACTGAGACCCCTGCAGACTTAAAAAAAAAAAAAAAAAAAAAAAAAAAGAGTTGGCACTAAAAGGTGGTATTCCTCACAAGGAAGGGTGCAATCTGATGAATGCAATCTGAGACATAAGGCAAAAAGTCAGTGCCCTTGGACATGCAGCTCGGGAAATCTGCAGCAAGTCAGCTGGATAGCAGGAAGGTTTTTCAGATTTCAATTTTTTAGCAACAGATTAATAGCTGGTTTTGCTTCTGCTGTTGTTCTTTCTTGTTGTTATCCTCTCTTGTATAAATATTTGAAACTGTAACCTATTTTGTATGTTGTAAATATTTTTATTTACAATTATCTTGAATACAAATGATTTCAAGGTAGTTAGCCAACATCAAAGCACTTTACATTAGTAAAAACAATTATGATCTTAATATAGGAGGAAAAAGGACTCTGTAGTGAGCATCTAGATTACCAGCATAAGCAAACATACTGTTACAAACCATAGCTGTCTGATAGCTACCTCATGTTGTTTCTCAGAAGAACTGGCAGCCCCTGGCTCCCCAGAGATCCTCCACCTGTAAACTGAGAGCCCTGTGGATCACCAAGATGCTCTCTGAGATGTCGCAAACAATGACAATGAGTGGAAAACAGACTGAATAGTTCAAAAATGTTCTTCTTGAAACAGATACGTGAAGGGAGCAAGGTGCACTCAGATTATTTTAGCTATTAAAAGCAGGGTTACCAGCTACTCTTCTGAAACAATCCATAGCCCACTGCCAGACATAAACAGTTGGAAGCTACCACCCTCTTCACAGACCTTTTTCTTTCCCTTGACTCTTCCCTATACTCACAGAGGTACACAGTGGACAACCAAATGCTTTCCTCCCCAAAAGTGGCTTTTTAAAGTCCAGGTTTTAAACAACACTGGGGTTTTTAGTTACTCTCTGATTTGAGGCAGTTTGTATTGTACTCTTCTGGCTCTTCTTCATAAGACCATGTCCTAGAGACTTGACAGCACTTTTTTCCTATTTTATCAGCAGGATGCCAAGAAATGGTGCTGTAGAAGAACACTGTCAGTGGTGAGGATGACAGTATCAGAGAACTGAAGGCAAGAGAGGACACTTGAGGTGTACTGGTTCCAGTCCTGTTCTGATGAATACGCCCTGTGTTGGTCACAGTGGAAGACAAAGACACATCTGTAGCTGTTTGCTCCGCACCTCCACCAGCTGCTCCAAACATATCAAGGGTAGAGAAACCAGAGAGAAGGGTGGATGGCTGGCTGACAGCTGTAGGGTTCTCATGAGCACATCCATCAGTCCAGCTCCAGCTGGCCACCTTCCTGCGACTCACAGGCTGGGGCAGTTGTCCTGGGGAGGGCAGAGCTGGGGACAGAAGCCCTCAGGTGTTGGCTTAGCCCACCCTCAGGGTCTCCCAACACAGAAGCAGCATAGCAAGGGCAGGCATAGAGGTAAAGCAGAGATCTGCAGGCCTTTGGCTCACAGTCCTGTTCTGTGTATTGCAGGCTGGTGATAGCTTATCAGTCCCTGATGATGATGTTTGATGGGAATCTTGCTGTAAGACATAGGAGCAATCCTCCTCCTCATTATCAGACACCTCCTAGGGCAATGGCAGGCTGGAACATAGGAGAAAGCAAGACTGAACGACGGTGAAAAACCTTGGTGGGTAAGGAGCAGAGCTGTGCCTGACTGAAATGAGATCAGAGCTGGACAGGGCAGGAATGTTACAGCTGGGGAGCTGCAGCAGCAGTGTTTATCCTGGTTGGAAAACTTTTTTTTCTCTTCAGTGAAAATTTGTGAGGAAGGGAGACCAGAGGTTTGATAGCAGTGAGGTGAAGGTAATGCTGCTCTGACATGCATTAGCCTGAGATTAAATCTCCACTTTGACTATTTGCATGATATTCCCTTACAAGTAGTAATGGACTTTTCTTGCCTGAGCTTCATTTTCTAAAAAATCTTCCAGAATCCCTGACCATGATGGCCCCACTCTGATCTTTTATTGGCTTGGTGCCTTTGAGTTTTATTTTTATTCACATCCTACTGTACTTCTTAGCCAAAAGAAGGAGGCAGCTCCTCCCTGGTAAGGAACAGAGCCCTTCTGCTTAGCTGTTTTGGCCACTCACTGTGTGGTTGTGTACCAAGAAGGGCACTTGTGGAATATTCCTGCTGATTAGTACATTAAGTTAATAACACACTCTTCTTCTAACAATGAGCATCTCTACAGTTGATTTCCTGTATCTCTTTGGGCCTTTTTATAAATATTCATACAAATAAATTAATCTTCTCAAGGAAATTTTTAAACAAAAGCTGAGGACAAAATCTCTTGTGTAACTTACTAAAACAGTAGGTTTGTTGTGCACGGAGAGGATTTGCTGGCAAACACACACAGGCTACTGTTTGAATAGGTAATGTCATGGTCCATCTACTGCTCTTGGATGACCCAGTTGTACTTATCCCCTTGTAGGAACACCACAAAGAACATCAGTGTTCGTCTTTATAGAGTATGAAGTATTCAAGAAGAAAATCAGTGTGAGAACTAGACTATATTCCTTCCAGTTTCTGTTCACATCCACATCTGAAAGGAATAATAACCCATCAAGGAAGACAATTTAACTACGTTAATAGTGAAGTTTTGAAAGGCACCACAAAGACTGTCTAACACTCTATGGCACTGCAGCTCTTTGTTGATAAACTAGGTAAGGAAAGCTTAGTTATTTCAGATGATCCATGTTATTTAAATACAGCTGAGAGATGAAGGACAGTTGTTTCACAAATAAGATTTACATGTCAAGGGTTGGCAATAAACTAGACAAATAACTGACACCAAAGTTTGATGTGAAAATAATACGAAGGTATATGTTCACATGGAGATGTCAAGAAGAGTACTGAAGAACTAACATTACATTATACAGAGAACATATATTATCAACAAGATATTATTTTCAAGACACTGAAAGCAAAAAATGAATAGGGAGCTAATTCTAGCAGACTTAGAATACATAATCACAGAAATTAATATATAAATCATAATCTATGGAAAGGCGTACAAAGATGGTGATGCTGCTAATCTACTGAAAACTTCCCTCCTGAACCAGCCATGTGACTGGAAAAAAAAGAAGTATTTATAAATTTATTCAGAATTGAAATCCTCCTTTACCGTGATGGGTATTTTCCATTTCATGGCTATGATCTGATCTACAGGAAAAGCATACTGGCTTGAAACACTTGATAGTATCATCTTTCTAGCTGCTGCTCTGAAGCACAAACCTCTCTACATGAGCGCACATCTTCCATGAATTTTATGATGAAATTTGTGTTTTTCTATCTCTTCTTCCCTTAAGGAACACAATGCAAATGGCTAGGGGAATTTTACTCAGCACCTGTGAGGATGGTAGTGGGTGCTGTCCCACTAAGTCCTCTGCCTTGTCCTGTCACCAACACTACATGTGTGCAGTCAAGTACCTGCAGCCTCCCAAAAGCAAGGAAGAATGAGTTATGCTGTCATGCTGCCAGAGCTTTAGCAGAGCTCTCAAGATGCTGGTTTTTAAAGCATGACATAATGCTGCAACCTGTCCCATCCTGGTGCAACGAGAGGCTGCTGAATTCAGAGACCTATCAGATAGTACATCTCTGCCCTAAAATACAGCACCACAGACTCCCCTTTGATCCTGCATGTAGGTGTTATGGCTGTAATCGGTCAACAGGGCAGCTGCCCCACTGACCAGCCCATCTTGTCCCTCATGTTTCAGGCTGGAGAAGGCCATATGTAAAGTTATCTGAGACATACACACAGCTATGCATGAGTATGAGGCACCAGATGCATGCATCTTCCAGTCGTTTCATGTGTTTGACAATGAAGGAAGGGTACAGACATTAAAAAAGCAATTTATTACAAGTTTCTGTACAGAGAAAACTGCTGTGAACTGGGTACAGCTTCTCTTGTTGCAGCCATGAACACTTACTGTAAAATGAGAAGTGTCATCAGTGGGAATATACCTCTCCTATTCCACAGCAACCGTAGCACAAAACATGAAAATCATAAGCACAAGGACATTAGCTGTACATTTGCATAAAATGGGGTGCCAATTAGCTTCAATAATATCTTTGAATCTCTGAACAGCTTGAATAGATTTGGAGAAGCTTTAATTTCCTGAAAGCATACAGACTGTTTAAACATCCATGTATTCTCAAGCAAACACCCTTAGGTGTAAAATGAAAGAAAACACGTGTAAAATGTGTAACTTGAGTTTCTGGTTTTATTTTTTCTTTTTTTTTTTTTTTTTTTTTCAAATGAAGAAATAATCATTATCTGTTTCCAAAGTAATTTTATGAGTCTGAGATGTGCTCTGTTCCTACTAAATACATGAACATCTCAGAGAGCGAATTACTATAGTCGCTTATTTGCTTCCCATCTAAAATACTAGCTATTTTTTCTCTGTTACTGGAAAAAATGAAACCATTTTTAAACAAATAATAGAGATTATTTGGCATGTTCTATTTTATAGAAGAAGTACTGGGTGTGACTCCTGTTGATAACAGAGGCAATTTTTCTTTCAGTTCATTTGACACTTTCAGCTCTGCCCTCCAAGTGTCTTCAGCCTGCTTCATATGGTTTTAACCCTAAGATCTGAAGTCACCTATTTCAAGAAACACTGCTCCTTCATTCAGCACCCTCTGCTACTTTCTGACATGCTTAGCTCCCTTCAATTCACAGACTGGGAAAAAAATACAAAACACTAAATAAACCAATACATTTGCATTTCATTTCTTTTCACCTCGTGGCTGACACTGCTGATATCTTTAAACATGCATAATTTAATTGAATTTCATGAATTATTGCTGTTTACAGTGGTAAGGAAGAATGTTTTATCTGATGGGATAGAAGTCACTACTACATAAACAAAGGAAAGTTTCATAACCTAAGGCGCAGGGCAAAGATGTCAGAGAAAGAATTTTCTACCTGACTAGAAAACCATTAACAGCCTTTGATAAGAATCACAAATGATACCCAGATAACATGAGGAGAGATCTAAGAAGGAAAGACAGACATGGAAAAAACTGAGAGCAATGGAGGAAAAAGCATATGAGGAAGAACTAGTCTTCAACACACTGCATCAGAACTGCAGGATCAGACCATTAAAGAGAAAGAGATGTGGCTGCAAAGAAAGAGACCTTCAGAAAAGAAAAGGCTTTTGAGTAATCCTATCTACAGTGGGTATGAGTTCTGTGAAAAGATTTTGTACCTTCAGATCATTAAACTCAGACTTTTAGGATGCCATTTTTGTAAAATCAAAAGTTATTTTTAGGTTATTCTCTGTAAGACAATCTTGTTATTAGATCATGTAATAACAACAGCAATCATTTTAAAGAAAGGAAAAAAATCATGTACTGAAAATACATGGGCAATTATTTCATTAGAGTATATTAGCTTGGAAAGCATGCCTGGAAGTATTAGGTACAGTAGGCTGGAGTTAGCATAATACTAAATCCAATAAGTCATAGCAACAAACAAGTCAAGAATGCTAACATGTACTGCAGAGGAGATTAGGTAGAGCTCATTTTACATGTAAGATCTTGTGCAGTTTCTTTACAGGTGAAATAAATTCTCAGTGTTTGCTCTTATAAAATCAAATTTTTATTTATTTGACTGGTCCTTAAATCAAACTTTATAACCAAAGTATTACAGTGGAATGTATATTCAAGAATGTTTTTCTTTTATGAGGTCTTTCTATATCAGAAGACCTGATATAATGGGAAATCTGGGTGCATAAGTGTAGCAAGGTCAGGCTGTGTAATCAAAGGAGCAGAGAGATCACCAGGACACCAGTTGTGCTCTGTACAAATTATATTAGATACTTGGTCTTAAACCAAAAATATTATTTAACTTTTAGTAAAACAAACAGCAACTCCTACAATATAATCTTATGGCTCTTTGAATTTTCAAATAGATATTTAATTTTAAAATGTAATTCCTAAAAGCCTGATTCAGTGTCAACTGAAGTGCCATGAAAACGTTTCCACTGACTAGCGGGTTTTAGGTCTGGTGCAAGGTTTCTCAGATGCCTTATTGAAGATACTTTCATTCAGAATATGTTACTGAAACCTAGCAAGTGCAGACAGTGTCATTAGAAATATGTAAAATTTAAAGTTATGTTAAAACCAAGGTGCTGAGTACTAACACAGAACAGGAGGACTAGAAGTTACAGGGAAATGCATCCCTTGAATTGGGAAAACCTGGGATCAAATTAGGCACATAAAATGTTTCTGAGATGGAGAACCTACTAACCTTGGAATATGGAAACCTTTGGAATTAGAGGACCAGTTTAGCCTCTGGATCTGTACAGGGCACAACCTTAACACTTCATGGCATAGACTATGCATACCCACAGCAGCCACAATCTTCCACTTGTCAAATCAGTACAAAGTTGCTGCATTAGGCTTAAGTATTTCTGGGCACATTGCAGGGTGCTCTGAAGGTTACTTCAGCATTCCTGAGGCAACCCAAGACTGTCTTAGCAGACTGAGGCTGCTGGCAGGTGGGCTTACACAGGGATGTTCTCCTGAGTCCAGGGGCACTAAGGATATGCATAAAAGCTGTGTCAGAGGGAATTTACAGCATTTGGTCATTTTTCCAAGGAGTGTGTCAGATGCTTTTTTTTAAGTCTGACAGAAGCTGCAGCACAAGATTTCTTGTTCTAGTGTGCTGCTCAGGAAATGTACAATTAAAAAAAAATTTTTAAAAATTCCCAGAGGAACATGTTCAGTTACAGTTAAAGAATTACTGCAGAGATTTCAGAACACACTTAAATCACTGAAAAAATATTAAAAATATACATATATTAGTGTAGAACAATAAAGTTCATCTGCCTAATTTCAAAACAGTTTATAAACTAGCTTATGAAACTGCACATTCAAATTTTTGCTAGCCATGCTGGCAAGAAAGTGATTCTTGATCCTGGTAAGATTTGTATGTGGTTTAAAGGACAGCAAGCAATGATTCCAAGGGAATATAAAATTCAAGACAGAAACAGCACCTGTGTTTATACCCTTGATATATCATTCCATATTCTCTAAACACAGTATCAAAAAAAAAATACCCAGAATCCTGATGACTCGTTACAAAGTATAAATAAGGTAAAGATTAAGAAGCAAGTAAGAGTGGATTTTAAACATAGCTGCCACAACAAATTATAATGTCTTAACATTAATCTCTCTGGCATAGCAAAGACTAAAGAATCACATACGTGCTCACTGAAACAATCATTTTCTCTGTCAAATATTCATCACTGATGTCAGCTTTGTGAAATTCGTTTAAAACATATTGCCAATCACCTTTTTTTTTGAGGAACAAGTTTTAGTCAAATGTCAGTTGGGTATTTTTCCCCCCAGTCAATCAACAAAATCCATTTCCAACATCCATTCTGGCAAACCATCCCAGCACCACCAAGCATCATAAATAGTTTGCTTTTTGGCTAGAAGCCACCCATATAGAGACAATTTTACAAAAGGAAACTACCAATCTCTGGCACCCTCATATTTCTTTGGGAAAAAAACCAAAGTTGCTAGACTACTACACCATCTTTAAAATTTCATTAGCATCTGTGAAAATAAACAAATAAACAAGCAAATCTATGAGTTTCCTAAAATCCATGTCTTGGACCCTGTTTATACAAGTAGAGGTCTGACTTCTAACTTCAAGTGGAAGTAGTTTTATGCCTTAAAAAGAAAATTAAAAAAAAAAGGGCAGGGGAGTAACACCATAAATACAGAGAAGAGGGAAAAAAGTAGGTATGAAAGTTAAGTGAGGAAAACTAAGGGATCGCTTTTGTATGAAAACTTAACGTAGAATAAGAAAGAAGCCATACCTCAGCCTTATATGAAGAGCCCATATTTTGATGTCAGACAGACATAAGTCTGTACAGAGAGCATAAGACCCAGCTTTTATCTTCTCCTTAATTTCCAAATATATCAAAAGGGATATTTTGGAACTAGCATTTCCCTATGGAGAACTGTAGCTGATGGTCATGCAGCAGTCCATGCTAGGAATAGGATAAAAAGGGGTCAGGTAGGGATTTAGGCACAATGCCGACTCACTGAAACTGGAAAATTTTGTAGAAAGTTCCATATTTAAGTGAACCTCTTTCTGGAAAAGTTTTAGGTCCCAAGATAGAATACAACAGAACACCAGAACAGACAACAGTGCAATGATCAATATATGACTTGGCTGCAAGAGGAGCAAGTCCTATCAAAAGTCTGCCAGGTTTCCTGCCAGCTTGGCTGGTGACCTGAAAGGGAACAAAGCTTGCAGTGTCTCCACACAGTCCTGCCATCTGGACTGCCTCCACATCATGAATCCTGAGGTCTCTAGGGATTGCAGTTCCAGGAAAGCCCTGCCACAGAGGCGTCTTGTAGGTCACTGTCTCAAGAAGTTCCCTGTGCTGGAGGTCCCAGCTCCCAAGACTGCCTGACTCCTGCTAGAGATGACAGTGAGCAAGTGGCCTGGGAGAATCAGGAGACAAGGGCTGAGCCAAGAATCTTAATCTTGGGTTTGCAGCTTCCTAGAGAAATTGAATAAATGATCTTATTCCTGAATAATTTTACCCCTTCTGTGGAGTGTTTTTTTTCTGAAAAGTCTGGGGTTTTTTAGAATATTTTCATGCTAAATAGAAATTCCAGTGGATTCTTCTCATTAAATCTAATACAAGCTAAATATTATACCAGGCATCCATATTGTATCCCTTCCAGTATCACTGTAAAAAAGATGGGGCATCATGACAGACTGTCAAGGAAATTTTATTTGCAGGAATATCTGCTCCTCATGTAATGCAACAATAGGAAATTATGCCAATATCAAGATACAAATACAATTTAGAAAACTGTTTGCCCGTCAAGTGCTTATTTTTCATGAGAGTTCACTACAGCCTACCATTACAACCATTCTTCCCATTTAGGGTACAAACATTACAGTCAAAGGCTCTTTTCCTGGGAGTAGTGTCTGCAGGCTGGTCACAGAATGGACAGGTTTCCACAGCAGCATGGCTTGGGTTTCTCTTCTTTTTAAAATCTAGTAATTGGCTTTCCTAAAACACCCCAGGTCCAGTTTTTTAGCTTTCATGTTTATTAAGGAAATTAAAAGCTGCAGTAGTCACTTTGTGCTCTTACAAATTCTCTCCAGCCTGCTGATTTTTCCTACTCTTCCTCACTTCCTGAACAGGATTATTGGGGTGTGAAAGCCTACGGCATTCTCCCACAGAATATAAAAGTCTGTTCAAACTGGAAGATGACATGCTTATTTTCTGATTTATATCACTTTTGGGCTCAAGTGAAATCACACATTCAAATGAAAATCACTGCAAAATTGAAGATAGGGTTTAACTGAAGCTTGGGAGTGTGCACATGTCCGTTTTGCAAGATGCCTGAAGCCTTTTTTCCCCACTGTATTCCATCAGGTACTGAAGCTTACAGTCTGTTTGCACATCCATTAAGGTTTTATTTTTGCCTAGTAATGATTTCCCCATACCCTTGAGCCTCCAAAAGTATGTTCTAGGTTATAAAAAGAATCCATTGCTTTCAGTGAAAGAATATTCATAAAGGACATACACAAAGTGGTACAAGAACGACAAAAATATACTTCAGCACTACAGAAGCTCGTTATTATTAAACATCATTAATGATAACAGTTTTAAATGGGGCCTCAAGAGGTGATCACTCAATCTATCAGGGACTGTAAGCACTGAGGAGAGAGCAGTCTTTGCCCTGAGATGCTGTGAGTCCAAAGACAGAGGGCTAGATATCATAATGAAATCAAAAGAAAAAGGCCAAAACATCAGTGAAATTAAACTGAACATAATAAGTTTAAACCACAGCAGACCAGCTGCTTACAACTGTTATGTGTCCAAATCCAATCAACTTTGGGCCTTTGCCTGTTTCTAAAATTTAACCTGCATTTTCCACATTCTTCAGCTAGCAGACAATGCAGCACCAAGTGTTAACTACCGCACAGTGATGAGGGTTTAGCACGTGGGATTCTCTGAGCTGACATAGTCATTCCCCTTTGTTAGCTCATTTTCATTGCCAGGACTTGCTGCCAACCTGCCAGAAGCCGGCTGTTTCATCCGTGCCACAGAGCCAGTTTCCAAACAGCTGTCACGGCAAGCAGTGTTCAAAACTCTGCTGCCAGCGAGTTAACTATTCAAGTATTTTTAAAATGTGGGAGGGTGATTTGAAACTATGCATAATGTAGACACACACATTTGTGTTTGCACTGGAATTATCATGCTTCTCAGATGCTTGAAGGAACGTTAGGTCAGCAGCTATATCAAGTCATGTCATTTGCTTTGCTGATTTTAATTCTCATGTAGTGATAGATCTTCCTTGTCAGATGGCTTGCTAGCTATTTTCCATTTTGTATTTTGGTAAATTGCAATGCAATTCTCAATCCACATTAATTCTATACCACAGTTAATGACAAATGAGTTAATCATGATGAAATCTTTACAGAGGTTCCTTCGGGTTACCTACTTAAGCTGCTGTCAGTATTACATAGTCATTACGCTCAAATTAAAGGATCATTATGGCATATATTGAATATTTGGCTTCACAGCAGGTAAGTTCTATTCAACACATCTAGGATGCTGAGAAACAGTCTCCTTTGTTCCCCCTCTCCAAAATATCACCAGCAGGAGAAAACCCAATGGGATTACTTTATGAATATACTCCTAGTATGACTTGCTTCATATTTACTTCTAGAGTGCTCTTGAGACAGTTCCATATTTCGCAGCAGTGCCCAGTAATAATATGATCACTTAGTACCCAGTGATCATACCACTCTTACTGTGCCACTCTTACAAATCCTTGATTCCCTGGTACAAAAGACATTATAACCTGTACAGTAACAATCCCAAAAGAAAAGACTGCAAGTTATTTCTTTTGGCTGTTATCACCACCATCCCTATCCTGACACAAAGGATAACTCGATGCTACAGGAAACACTAAGTCTGTTCATTCTTCTGCCAAGTGTCCTCTGCAAGGTACTGTAAACTAGAGGTGCACTGGAAATTCTCCCTGAGACATGCTTAAAAAATCTCCTTAAACCCAATTCCTAGGAGGCAGGTTACATATACAGGTGACTACCTTCAAGAGCACATGGGGGACACTCTTTATAGCATTACACAAATAAACCCTAAAATCCTCAGTTCTTGGGAAAACCTTCTCCAATTATCTCAGCCATCAGGGGATCATGCTATAATGTAACTGTAAGATTCAAAACACTTCACTATATACTTCTTACTTCACTTACTTTAGCTTTGTACAAATAAAAAGGTAGGGTGAATTTGCTCCACTGTTCTTACTCCTTAACACTGTAAATGCCAAGACTTGCTTTCCTGTTCAGGTGAACCAAGCAGAAAATATGACAGTGGTACAAGTCAATGGAGGGAAGAACTGGGTATACTCACTATACCTAACCAACTCTGAATTTGATGGCAGAAATACCCAGGTGCATGCAAAAGTAACTTCAGCCCTCTCAGGATTCATAGTTTTTCATGAGACTCATCAAAACGATTTCTGCCCAACTATGTACGGATACAAGAAGATTGCTAAGGGGGCTTTTGCTCCCTGCAACATCATCAGCTGCCTTGGCACCTGCACTGGCATCACTGTTGTCCACCCCTCTCCAGAAGCTAACCTCACACAACTCGGGCTCTTCCAGCCCCCACTCTGAAAGCTAGAGCCCAGCACCCCCACCTCATCCTGCCTCCTCTGGCCAGCCTGGCACCCCTGACCTGCCACCCTTCTCTTGCCTGGTGCTGCTCCATCTCCCACACCGGAAAAGCAGACCCTGGGGACTGATTGCCACTCCTAAGGGTCTGAAAGCTTATTCTGGAAATGAAGTAGGAGAAAGCTCACAGTGCTTCAAAATCCAGGAATATGTTTTAACCCTACTAAATTTTTCTGCATCACAGACAGCAAATAGTAACAGTGAAGGGCAATGAGTGGAAAAGGTGAGGAAAAATAATAAAAATCAGTGCTTTGTTTTTCTCTCACTTTGAGATACTCCCCAAATTAGCAAAATTTTCTCCTAACAAGATAAATCTGAAAAGGAAAGCCGCACTGAATTAACAGCTTATAACTCAAGTGTTGCACAACTACTTGCTAGGAAGGAAACATCAGATAAGCAACTAAGGTGAGCAATTTCTTCTTAAATATAATTTCAGCAGCACGGTACGACTCTAACCAGAATGGAGCTGTTTGAGAATGGCAAGCTTTAATAGTTCCCCCTTCTCTAACAGATGCTCATGCATTTAAAAATACATTATGGGTTTGTATGGATTTGTGGGGTTTACTTACTTATTTATTTATATTTAAGACAACGTTGAAGCACTGGTATGAGCTTACTATGAACTTCTCAGCACTCTGAAAGAAATATTGGATTAGAAGTGACCCACTTACTATGTTCTGGGTGAGTAGGTTTAAACGGAACACAAATATTCCCGTTGGGAACCACTTTTCTGGCATGGCTTGAAAGAGTCTAGTGACTGGATCTTGTTTAAAAAAAAAAGTATGATGGGCCAAAGTCAGAGAGTATTCAAAAGAAAAGAGAATTAAAAACAAAACAAAACAAAGAAACCCAGCATGACCCACAGACTGCCCTAGTCATAGTTTCACAGCATTCTACTGTCACACTGTGGCATATCTCTAACACTTTTCATTAACAAAAAAATACTATTTTCTGTACAAGTATGCCAAAAGAGAAAGCTTGGCTTTGAAAACACTGCTGTGAGTTCTAAACCAAGCTGTAGTGCAAAGAACACTGCTAACACAATTATACCTCCACTAGAATTATATTTAAAAAAAAAAAAAAATCATATTGAACCAGGAGATAAAGTGACTCTTTAAGGTAACTGAAATACATACAAACTTATATTTTCTTTGAGAAGTGCCATCATAGAAAGATAAAACAATAGAACAGGTAAGAGAGTTTTGATTTAGAAAACAAAACCAAATCCTCTCCCTCATTAAAAATACTTTTGCAGAAACAGTGTTACTGCAAAGCTCTTCTGATTATATAGCCATAAAAATCACATGTACTATATCACTGGTTCACAGTTTTACAAATACCAAGAATATTATTTTATGAGCTTAAAAATCTGGTTACGTAAAAAAATAATCATCTAGATGCAACTTTATTAAACATTGACTGAGTGAACATCATAAGCCAAAGTAACCAAACAAGCTTTTTAGCTTGCTATCTAAAACAAAGAAAAGGGAGGGAAATGTTTGCCAAAGATGTGACAAATGGCTGTTTTCTTTGTTATTTTTCTAAAAGTATTAATTGACACAGAAACCAAACACAAAACCTTAAAATATGCCAAACCTCATCCATGCAAGCTAACTTTACATTGTGTAGCATTTTTAAGACAAAATTCCAGCATAAGGCTGTCAAAATAATAGCTCCGAAGGGCCCATTTACATTTTCCTAGCAGCTAATGAATTGCCACGGAAAATGGCAGCAGGCAAGCTTATGGAAAGCATCTTTAAATCTGTTTTTCCTCTTTCTAAAGCATAAGCGCAAGCACTGCACTTGGGAGTGAAACACTCCCTGTTGGTTCGAAACAAAGACTGAAAGAATCCTAGTGTATCTCTGAGAAAAATTCATGAAAGTGATATTCATTTGTCATATACAAAGGGGAAATGAAAGGAAAAAGTAAGGTACTGCTCAGCTAAAAAAAATATCAAACAGCGGGAAAATATGCATGACAGCTTTAACCTCCACTTTATAATATCTACTATAGGTGCTTAAAAGAAAACTACATGTGAAAGGAAAGAGCATTTATTATCATTTTTTATATGCTGATAGTTACTCTGAGACAGCAAGCCTGACAGAACCTAACTTCACACAGTGCCTGGATTACAGCTGACCCGCACTCAAAAGCCTCTGTACAATACAATAACATATCCTAATTAGCTCTAATAAAAGCCTCTTTAAAGGTACAGCTCTTCATAGCCCTCTTTTGACCTCTGGGCAAAGAGAAGAGAATATGAACACTTGAAAAATTAATTACAAGACAAATTGTTTACTTTCTATCCAAATAGTATAAAACAGCTTTGTCTTGATTGGGAAAGTAGAGATTGACATTGTATTTTTGGTAAATGGGTTATAAATATTGACTGCTTTTTGGATGGTGACACGCGATCTGGGTTTCAAGTTTACTTAGTCCCAGACATTTTGATAAAATGATTGCAAAACAGTAATAGTGAAACCAAAGTATCATTAAACTGATGAAGCATAGTTGATTAAATGTTTAGCTAGCCAGAAGAATGTGGGGCACATGAATGTTGGTGACAAAGCAAAGCTTATGTAAAGTTGATGACCTGGGATATAACCTAGCCCGATTAGCAAGGAAACAGCCTACCACTTTGACAGGATCGCTAAAAAGAAAGTTGGAGGAAGCAACTTAAAAATCCTCCTTCCTGAGAGTTTCCACTTCAATTTAACAGTACACAGTGTTAACTTGCCCCTCACATCCCTACCCCCCATTAGTTTCTATTATGCAATCGTCCAAAACTCCCAAGAAAAACTTTCTCACAACTGCTCCTGAGAAAGAACGCAACGAAGGAACAAGTGACTTACTGTCTGTGCCTCTCTCCCACAGTTACCATTGCCTGTTCCTTTCTTAATCATAGGCAATAGACAAGATTCATATATTAAGGAATGATTAAATTATCAAGGAAAATAGAGAGAGTATGTCAGAACTGCAGAATATAGGAGCATGTCCTGGCACTTGGGTCTGGGTAAGCACCTCTGCTACATCCTTACTATGCAATGGGATAAAACCTGAGTGTACAATAACCCTTCCCCCAAGGAATAAACTCAATTGCCTACAAGGGAATGACAGTGTATTCTGGCCATGTTGATAACCTAAACAGTTAAGAGAGCAGGACTGTGGGAATGCTACAACACAAGATTATTCAGCTGAGCATAATATCAACAGCTTAACAAGCCATGCCTCATTCAACCTCTGTTCACTTCCACACACGTCTTCCTCACTGACAAATTGTTTGTGCAGATAGCTACAGCCAAAAGTATGTAGGAGCACCCAGGTGGGACAAAGGTAGAGAGAGTACTGAGACAAAAAGGTGACTTAATGGCATCTCGTTGTTTCAGTCCCAGTTTTGTAATTATGCATAACATAATTTTGATTATCTGGTACCAACATCTGGGATTCCAAGACTCAGTCAGCTTTTATTTTTCCTTTCTCTGCTTTTCACAAAAAACTTCAAGTTTCTAGGGACTGCAGCATCAGTTTCTAATGGCACGGTCATCTTTCTCTTCAGCTGTCAAAAAAGATGTAATCAGTTGAGAATTCACGCTTCACTGCTTCCATTCTGTTACTTAACAGTGATAAATAAGGATCAACATTTGACTCCACAGCCTGAGTGAGACCGTTATTATTGTCATGCTGCTTTCCTCTGAAGAATTCTACTGCGAAGAATCCAAAGTGACACGAGTACACCTGAGCTTCCAAACTGCTTCATGTCCCATCCTGAGCCACGTTTCAGTGGGCAGGAATTTAAGCAGTTTATGTATAAAATATGACATACTTTTTTGCTCTCTACTGACAATTTTATAGAAAGCTGATTTGCTTCCAGGCTGATATTTGTCTTACACCCAACAAGCGTGTATTTCTGGAGGAAGGACCATACACTTAAATCTTTCAGCAAAAGAGTTCTCTCAAGGCTAGCATTAAAAAAAAAAAAAAAAAAAAAAAAAAAAAAAGGACATTTTTGCACTCCTATACATTTGAGTGCATCATTTAAGATCAGTCATTCTTGACAGCATCTTAGAGATTGCCATCTGATGCTTTTAAATTAAGTCTATTTGTTTGAGAGCTCCCCTTTATATCAGGATTAGGAATATATTTTCCACACTGTTTGCTTTTTCAGAAAAAGTCATCTAACAGTCTAACTCTATTAATTGCAATTTTGGTTTTGCCTGAGACTAAACTGGGCATCTTTGCTTTATTCATCAGGTTTCTTTTCCAGAAGCCTGCCTTAGCCAGCATCTGAATTACAGACCACCAGCAATGTGTAGCATAACCATATGCATAACAGAGGGAGTTCCAGCTAGTTTATATATAAATTCCCTAATTTCCTTAAATTCCCTAATTCCTTCACTCTGCTACAAACTTCCTGCATGACTTCATCAAGTCACTTCACTGTACCCCAGTCATCTTCCACAAAATTGAAATAATTACACAAACCTTTCATGCATGAGTTATACATGCAGGGGAAGGAGAGTGAAGTGCTCAAAGGTAGACAGAGTTGCAGAGATTATATTAATATCACTTCTGAGAAAGTTCTATTGAAGAACAACTTCAGTGGATAATTTTAATCAAAAATTTGCATTTTGAACAACCCGCGCACAACAAAGTGTGCCCTAAGTAATGAGAAGAAGCATTATCCCCTACCCTCTCGCAATTGTCCTTGCTTCTTTTGGGGACACACAGGTATGTCACTGTCACTATACTGAGCTATTTAGCCCCCTATCTAGCTCCAGCTGGGGCCATCAGTTTAAGAAAAAGTAAAAGCAGGGCAAACATTCATTCTTTGCCTGTTACTCACCTAGTCTCCAGCTATTTTCATAGCATTTCCTGAGCCTTACATGGTCTGTCTACTGAGTAGCACCTAAAGGATTCCTCTTCAGAGCATCTGATCAGTCTCCCTTTGAACTCATGTAATGCAAAGATGGAAACAAAAAGGGATATACTCCTCTTACATCCTCCCTGCCCCAAAAAGTGATTCCAAATGCATTGTGCTAGCACATGTCCTGCCTCGGCAGACTGTTTTGAGCTCTTCCACTTAATTGCCAACATTTTTATGCTCCTGCCCATAGTGCTCTAGAGATAGAAACAAAGCCACAATTATCCAGTGCTGGGCCCAAAACCCCAAAACCTCCTGAATAAAAGACAAAACCGGCATGGTTAAAATCATGGTAAGTCATTAGAAACACACCACTACTACTAAGAAAGAAATCTTGGCATAATATTAAAGTACAATGAACTAGCAGCAGAAAATATGCCCAAAGCATTAAACACTGGGAACAGAACCATACAGATAAATGATAGATTGTTCATGAAGCAGACTGCAATATTATATATGATTACTATCTCACACCATTCTTTAAATGTTGTTCCTAACACTGCCTGCCACTGCATAACAAACTTTCTAAAAGGTCAAATTGTACCAGAAAACTCTCTCAGTATTAATGAAAGTTTGCGTATGTGTTAAATGCTTCACGTAAGCCTCTGATGTACCAGAAGGAAGGTACCAATTAAGAGGAACCCACCACATGAATTTCTACTGATAATGCTGGTTTTATGATATATATTTAAATTCAATTAATGTAAGACAAATGATGTCTGCTGGATCTGGCAAGATCTGGATCTAGGTGTGTTTGGTTAACATTTCAAGTTTTTTTACAAATCTTTGGGTAGGATAGTGCACATTTATCAGAAATCATCAAGCTTTGTTTTGTTTTAAGTTCTTATTGAAATTAAAGAAGACTTAAGAAAGGCATTTCCATGGAATATTACCTTTATATATTGTCAGTTTGATACATGGGCTCTCTTTCTAGTGAGAATGTCTTACAAGTATGTTCTCTGAGCTATCATATTGCACCTTGAGTTCTTCCTTGGAACTGAGACTTAAGAAAAATATGTAAGACTGATTTATATTTCATGAATGAACTAGTTTAATGGAAATATAAGGAAAAGGTTCAGTCAAACAGAATTCAGAAGCAAAACCTAGGAAGAGAAAAAGAAAAGTCTTAACAAGTATAATAATGCATAATAAAATAACCTATTAAAGCTGCCCAATTAATTTTTAACCTGTCAGCTAAGACTAAGAATCTCAGAGATCTGAAAATCAGTAAAACCATCTTCTAGGAGAGTTATAACACCGTGTGAAGCAGTTGTGATTGATGAGTTCATGAGTGAAATGTAATGAAAAAAGATTCTTCTGATTAAAAAAATAATGTAGCTTTGCAGTTTTAGAAAAGCCTCTAGACCACAAGTGAATTTGAAATTAGTAATTGTCTAAATTAATAAGAGCAGAACATACAGAAATGAAATGAAGAAACAGCAAAATATTAAGGGTTTTTAACATAAGATTGCAGATAATGGTAAAAGGAAGAAATGAACAAAAAATGGTTAAGGTTGGATTTTATTTTCAATTTACAGTACACTGCAAGTTTAAAAAAAATAACAAAACAAAGGCCAAACCCTGAATGTCTTTTCTGGGTATATCTCTAACGTAGCATCTTATTTGGGTTGCTGATAAATTGCTTCATATCTGTCTGGCCTTACCAAGACACAGCTCTCCATTACTACAGTATCATATGATAACAGCCCATCGCTGTGGTGCAACCTTGAGAGAAGTACATCACACAGGGAAATAAGATACATTATCACCTTGTCTGATTACTTTTAGGTAACAGGCTTTATAATAATTTCAAATTACATCTTCAAACTATTTTTTGCCTCCACTATTGCAGTTTGGCAGTCACTTCAGAATGGCTTTATAAATACTCACTTTTAAGGTTAGAAGTGGAGCCACTCAGAAATTCTCTGGCAAAACAAGAGTCACACAGCCATCAGTTGAAACTAATCTGATTTAATAAACCACCTTGCATTTAGCTTTCAAAGAACTGAAGTGAAATCTTGCCTGACTTCCCAGTAGGTGGCTGGAAGTCTGGAGTACAAACATCTCCAAAATTCAGGTAGCTAGCCATAACTAGAGACTTTGGACATCCCCACAATGTAATCTGCACCCGTGTCAGAGATCCTGAAGCTTTAATTATCTTGACTGTGAGTATTCAGAGGCCTGACAGCTCCGGGAGTTCTGCACATGATGAGGAACCTGTTCTGGATGCCACTTAATGAGTGGCAGGCCAATTAACCAGGCCAACGAGTTTCATGTGTGCAGGATAAAGTTAAATGCCGCAACAGAGCAGGCCTGCCAAGGAGAATAATACTGAAAGGTGAATATCCTGCCTTGCTTCATTTGCCCTAACTTTTCACACTCCCTGTTCCCTATGCCAGTAACATAACATTATCTCCTTTCTTGGAGCAGGTCAGGTGCTTGCTGATCTCTCACTGAAGTGATTCAACACATTAACCCCATACCATAGAAAACAGTTGAGTTTTTTGTCTTGAGGGTGGGGGGCTAGAAGCAGTTAGTTCACAAGTTTGGTGAGCTGAAGTGACTCAGTAAGCAATCTCCTACACCCAGTCAAGCAGATGCCAAGCCAAGGCCAAACAGGGAAACTGGTCAGCAACAACAGAAGACCTGTGTCCTCTTTCACAGGTAGCAGTCCTCTTCCACCCGTTCAGCCTTCACTACAGGATCTGTCCTCTGCTTCTCTTCTGAAGGACTTTCTCCTCCTTACTTCTAGGGAACAAATTGATTCAGGCTTTTTGAATTGGTTGTTAAAAGATATCATTTGTGCTTCATTTTCCTACAGACCCATTCTCCTAAAGGACCCATATACTTTCTGATACATGTTCTGATTTCTGAGTGGAGAGTCTCTGCTCAGGGCTGCCCAGGCTCCTTGGCTCAGAAGCGGGGCACAGAGCACAGCCTCTCCAGGGATGCTCTTACCCTGAGCAGTGGCTCTGTGAAAAAGATTGCAACCACGTGGAATCTCAGTAGGGTGTGTGCTTTCAAAATAAACAAATCCTTTGCACATCGGCATTTCTAAATTGGATACGGGATAACAAAAATGTATATTTATTTTGCATGGCCTGTCTAAAAGAATACAATCAGTTTTTTACAAAATCAGAGTTTTTTCACTGACTGACAATGCCAGCTTTCAACCAACTCAATTTGGAAATCTTTAATTTCTAGCCTTTATATGATAATATGTAATTCATATCTATTTGTAAAGACCTCTTCTGCCTTCTGTATTGGATTTACATGGCAAACTGCTGGCATTAGGTTGGACTGCTGGGGTGGCATCATGGTCTGTTTTGCTCATGATGGTAATTGGTAAGTGACTGCCCTGTCCTTATCTAGACTCACAAGATTTTTGTCTTATTTTCTCATTTTCTTCCTGTTCTGTCAAAGAACGCAAGTGAAACAGCAGCTGGGTAGGTATCCAGCAGCCAGACAAGGTCAACTCACCACAGCTTCATTGAGTTCTTTCCCAGAAATCTATTTTTAAGAAGTCAAGGTGATATTAAAGAACCACAGTTCCAAGAAAGACCTAGAGCATCACTGAAATTATTATTTCCTCCCCCTTCCCAGTAAAACTGTACCAATTTCAAGAATCTTTTGTTGAAAAAATGGTAACTTTATCATGGAAAGCAGATATTTCACACTTTTAGTAGTAGAAGTAGTAGCAGTAGTACTACTACTACTACATCTATTAACAATAATACATTTCTAACAAAAAAGAACTGAAATTAATCAGAACCAGTAAACCAATAAGATTAGTTTTTAACTATCAAAACTGTCCTAGCTACTCTCTTACAATATAAAATATAATTTTCTTTTGCAGACTCCACAAGGTGGCCACAGTTGCTTGGGAAACCCGGTTTCTAACACATACATTTAAAAAAATCTAATGCATGAGGAACCTAACATGAGTTATACACATAATGTAATACTGTCATTCATTTTGAAATAGACCCACATTACAATATTAAATCCAAGACTACTAAATGCTTTCATAAGTCTAGTCTTAGATCTGGCCAGACTTAAGTATCCAATCAGATTCAAAAGCCACTTGGTCTCTAGGGTCCAGCTTCTGTCATCTACTGACTGAGAACCTCAAAGGCCTTGCTGGGGAGACTGTGGGCATAATCACAGGATTGGAGCTTTATTCATACTCTTTAGGCTCTTGTACCTAAATCATTATTTTATGCTAATATTTCAACTTCATATTCTGTACTTAAAGTCATTCTGTTAATATGGTTTTTATTAGTACACACTCCACAAATCCAGAATATGTTCACATCTTGTATACTATGTAGTTCTGATCACTCCAACCACAGAAACGCAGCATAACTACAGAAAGCAAAGAAAAGGCACATATAGTCCAAGCACAATGTAACTTCAATACTGAGATAGAATAGAGTAGGGTAAGATGCTTATTTTGAGAAAGACACCATGAATATGGAAAGACCAGTAAATAGGACAATATTTTTTATTGTTCATAATAATACAAAAAAAAAAAAAAGCAGTGTCTGTAAGTATCAGCCAGGAACTTTACAATAAAACTGTAGTTTTCTTTATGGGATATCATTACATTTTGGAATTTTTTGATATAGGATTTTGTGCATGCTAAAAGTAAATGAGATTAAAGAAATGCGTCTATGAGGGATTAAAGAAAAATGCCTATGAATAATTTTTAGGTATCCAAGGACTATGACCTGGAGGGACCCCCCAGAAAAGAAAAATAATCACTGTACACATGCCCTGTTTTTGTATTCCATTCTTAAGCATCAGTTTCAGACCATTGCTGGAGATGGGAGCAGCATCTAGCAGATCTTAGGCTGTATTACACACGTGGACACACACAAAAACTCTGTTGGATAGGTATATTTAAACGTCCGGATAAAAATTAAAGTCTCTTCAAAATTGGTGCTTTATCCTCATAAAACTTACATGGATGTGTAAAATATATGAGTAAGCACAGGCCAACAAAAAGCTAGGAAATGTACAGTGCACCTGAAAAATTGAACAATAGGAAACTATCCAGCTATTCAATCTAATCTAATAACCTTTTCAATTCCAAAATAACTTGATACAATAACAGTTGTCTCAAAAAGCTTTAATGAATTTTTGGAACTGTTACTAACTGAAATTCTCATCTCACTAAAGATGACAAACTCAAAGAATATATGATTTGCAATTTGAGTTCCATGCTGAGTGCCCACTTTAAAAAAATATATATATCGCATTTTTCAGAATGGAAAGATTTTTTCACGGTGAGGTACTCTGGATTCTTTGAGTCAAGGTGATAATTTTCTGAAGTAAATCTATGTCACATTTAACCATGTTTGCCTCCAAATGTCAGCTATTTCTGTAAGACAGGAACTAGAAATTCAGATGAACAACATTAAAAAAAGAAAGAGAGAAATTTCATTTAAGAAATTTCCATGTCTATATAACTGAAGCAAGAAGTTCAGAGGTTTAAAACAGAAAGAATAACAAGCAAGACAGAGCACTTGACCTACACTGAATTTTATACTGTAATTCTATGAATTTAAGTCTTGATGAGAAATTATATTCACCTGTTTAAGACTAGGCTTATGCTATACTAATTTACAGTGCAAGAATCTGGCCACCTTGTAACAGTAAAACCTATGATTAGCAAATTTTGTATCAACCTCTGGAAGTGCAGGAGGAGGCCTAAATCAAACAAACAAGAAAATCACCAATCCTTCACTGTCCCTCCCCCAACAACAGTACTGCAGTTGCACAATGTTTCTAGTTTAAAGTCACTAAGTTGATAAGAGATGAAGAACAATAAACACACAGATTTTGAAAAATTTCTTTTCTTTTGAGCCTACATCATCTACACTAAATAAATATACAGCTTCTCCTTCAGAAAGATAGAGGATAGATAAAGGAAGGATAACTCTTTGCCTGTAATGAATATTTACAAAATATTATTGGCTCCTTTTAAGATGCTATGTTTTTCAGAAAACAGATGATAAAGATTGAAAATCCATTTTTAACACACACCAAGTATTCTCCCAAAGTTTATATGAAAGCACACAGCTCAGCTAATGGCTCTAGGGCAAGGCAATTATGACTTCCATTACATGTCTAGCACCAGGTATGTATGTACACAGGTGTTTAAAAGGATTTAGCCAGTCTTTATCACCTTTAAAATGTCAGCACAGAGTAAAGATAAAAAATTAATAAATGGTTGGAAAACAACATGGATACTATCTGTGCTGTGACAACATGTGCATGGAAAAGCTGGGATTTATTTTTCTGGTAACTGCTGGACTGTGCAGGCATCCTCCCCCAGCTTCTACTGCTGCTTTCCCAGATTTAAGGGGCTGCTGCTTTCCCAGATCTTCATCATTATACCTTCTGCCAACTTAACTGCAGAGGTTGCACATGCGCCTCATCCAGGGCTGTCGAAGTGAGGCTGTTTTATAAAGATTTTGCAAAAAAAGTCACAAAACCAGTCTAGACCATCTTGACAGACCTCAACTAAGAACTGGCTATGTGGCTTTTGGCTGGCATTTTGGCAGTGACCTCTGGTTGGTGTAGCTGGGAAAGCAATGTCCCAAATTGTATGAACTGCAGGGGCACATGCAGTCATTTTCCTGTTCTGCAGGATAAAATCCACCTCCAGGATGCACAAGCAAACATATTTTATGCAGGTGAAAGGCAAAAAGAGGAATGATGGCACAGAGCTTCAGTGAAGTGCATGGACAGCAGGTACGTCAGGCTGGGAGCAGGAATAGTTGCCTGTTGCCATCTGCTTTCACTGGTGGGAGCACACACGCAGGGGATGCCACCAGCTGTGTGTGCTGAGGCAGGGGATACCAAGACCTGGAGCCAGGGGCTGCCAAGCTTCCAGCTCTTCCTTCAGCCACCAGCTTGACCCTCACCTTGCAACACTTTTTGTGTGGTAAAGTTCACTTAGCATGAAGGGGTGAAGTCAGGAGAAAAATGCAGCCATAAGCTATAAGTCAGTCCCAGTCAACTCCTTTTCCCCACAACCTTGTAAACATTGATCTTCCCCTTTCAAGCTTCCACACAGGACACTGTAGGATTTTCTCCTTCTCCCAGCTGAGATACATGCATAGTGATGATATCTGAATATAACTGGAAGCAGACTTCGGTGAAAACTTATTCTAATACTGAAATGAGCCTTATTTTTCCCTCAGTTATACTTATTTAGTCCTTACTGAAAACAGCAGCTTACTAGTTTTACGCATCTCTGCTTTTCCCAGTTTCCTATGAGAACTGCAGTCATAGACCACTGCAATGTACTGACTACACACTGTTGTTTGGTGTGGCAACTTCAATGTTCAAAAGCAGCCTTTTCTTAAGTGACAACTTGGTTTAGTTCTCAGCTCTTTCTTCACGTGAGCATTGCATGCTTTCAGTTTTGTTCTTACATAATTCATGCCTTTCCTCTTGTACTCTCTTCTATTTTAAACAAGTTAAACAAAAAACAACACATACAGAAAGAAGCATGACTTTAAAACTATCCTTTTCAAATCAGGAATGAGGATTCTGTTTGTCTACAGCAACCAAGTAATAATTTAGTGTCGAATAAAAGACATGGGAAAGTTAGAGAAGAATCATATTATACAAACCTCCATCAAAACAAGCAAAGAGACTTTTACATGCCATTAGTCTTTCTGTAATGAGATAGCAATGCAGTAAGTGAATAGTGTCAGCATCAAAATTAGCTCTGTTTGCACATGGTTTAAAGCAGGTAGATAAAGTTATAATCTCACTGCTCAGGGGGTACTAGAGATTTTACTCTTTTACTATGTATGCAACCCAGGTAGATGGTTAATATCTTTGAAACAGGTCCCAAAAGAACAAGCAAAATGAAATTGTGAGTGATAGAATTACAGTTCTATGTCCCACAAGTAAAATTGTTATTTATTTAGGTTTTTAAAAATGTATTTATTGTCTTTCATAAAAACTCAGAAGTAAAAACTAGATCTCAATAGACTCAAATTATCACATTGGGAAAATATGCAGATATTGCATACAACTATAATGTCATAACGGAACTTATGCTGTGTGTGCAAGAAGAATATAGAAAGAAGGCAGTAATAAGGAAATTGTCTTAGTGATACAAAGGAAAAAACAGAAGTCTCATCAGTCTGCTTCTTGAGTGAAGAGGAGGTGAGGTTAGTTCTTGACTGTACTCCAAATTTTATGCTATACAGGAGCTCACAAACATGGACTGAGAAAGATGATCCATAATTTGTGATGGCTCTCAGATCCCTGGGTACTTCACATCACCCCACAGCTTCTATCTCCCGTAAAGACAAGCCTTGTTGACACCAGACTTCAAATTTGTTGAACAAAGTTACATTATGCATTGGAAAGACACAGCTATCACCTTCATCCTAAAGGCTCAAATAGTCTCTTGGACAGCCTGAGTCTACTCCAAGAAGCAACCTTATTATGAATATCCTAAAATGGTTGCAGAAGTGTCTGCAAACCAGAGAGGGTAGGTGCTGGTCTGAGACATTTGTTAACAGCTTATTTAAATGAAAGCATAGACTTCAGTCATCCATACTTGGTCACATTTCTAGAGATACGTCTTCCACATGAAGGAATACGCCATGGATGCTAATGCTGCAAAACCCCTATTTTTCCTCCCACATATAACAGCTGTGTATTCAAACAATTGTCCTCCGTTTATGAAATTATTTTTATCAGTAATAAGATGCCAATAACACTGACTCAACCAAGCAAATGAGTGTCATATCACGTAGGGCAAAGAACGGTTGTTTAATTTTTGTGTTGCTGATGCCAGAGTCCATGCTGTCAGCTGACCACTAAAAAGCATCTTTGGAACAACCAATTCTTAAGTAGCTTCATGGCTGAAGGACTTTGCAGTTGCTTGTTCTATCTTCCCTTCCAGGGAAGGATATTCATCACTAACTAGGAATTTATTTAGATCCTGGTATTGTCATAGACACATTTGAAAAATAGACCTCATGATCAATAGTGTGAATTGCTATAGCACAATCCACTGTAAGAAAGAGGTAGCTGCCTCTAGTACTTAGCAGAAATAAAACAAAACAAAACCCACACTCCTAACAAACAAGCAAAAAAATGTCAAAAACCCCAAACCAATAAATTTATATCTTAAAAGCAGTTTTAGAGTGGCAAAAAGTCTAGCATATGGACATGTGATCAAAATTATTAAATAAAGTATGATAATCTGATGCCTGTCACCTAGTTAACTTATGTGCAAGGTTTTAGCCTTTCACACTGACTTCCACTGCATTTTACTCTGCATTTAGAAAGCCTACAAACACATACAAGTTATTTTGGCTGATGGTGTCTTTTTATACTACAGCAATTCAATCACTTCAGACTACATGCCCACTTAACTTCTAGGAGATAAACATTTTTCTTTGTCTAACTTGCTCCCATGAACTTGCTCAGGAATGGAAGGTTTGATATTATGAGGCAGTTATATAGGATACAACCTATGAATCTAAGGTGAGTTTCTTCAGTGTTTGGAATACATTGTGTTTCTAAACAAAAGGACAATGTTTCACCACAAAAAGCAATGGCTATTTTGGCCAAGAGTGATATCAGTTGCTCATGATTTGGTTTTGTGAATCAGTAAAGTGTGCAAGTCAAACTGAAAGGTTTTAGATTGAGATTCTCTTAGGATGTCCAGAACATCAAATGCTTATTATGCCTCTGAAAACGTCTTAAATGCTTCTAACGATTGTTAGCCCTCCACAGCGATTGGGAAGCTCTAAATTAACAAAGTCTCCCATCGACCCCTGAAGCAGATTAGCACCATAGGAAGCATCTAGGATTGGGCTTGGCGTCTTCCTAGGCAGCCAAAAGAAAGGTCACTTTGTCTTATCATATTCTCTCACCAACAAAGTTTCAAGCCTTTTCTTTTCATCCAAACAAGTTTATAAGAAAATCCTCATGATCACTGTGAACAAACATGAAAAAAAAAATCAAAATGGTTCAAAACACTAAAACACCTAGCACAACATTTTGTCTCTGCCACTGACAACTGGAAGAGTTCCTTAGGGAGAGAGCATGAGCCAAGGCTTCCTGCCTTCCCTTCTCCCACCCACTTCAGTATATTCCCTAAATAATCCCATGCATTGACCATCACAGAACTAGGGATACTAGAGTATACTTTTGTGTATTCCCTTTAGCATGTCTGCCCATGTATTTATCTTTTTTTAATTTTTAAAAAATTTGATAGCACCTGCATTCGCAAGCTCTTACAGCAAAAAAATGCAAATTTGTAACTCTGTTAGAAAGTACTTTCATCTGCTTTAAGCCAATCTCCTCCTAAATTCAAATGTCACACAGTTCCAGTATTACAAGATTTGATGAATGACAGCTCTGACCCTGTGCTGTTAAAATTTCATTCATCTTTTCCACTAGTCTTCTGCTCAAAATGAGTAATTCCTGCAATGATAGTCCTCAAAGACAGCTGCTTCCTCTTCATCAATGTAGTGGCCACTCTCTGTTCCTCTACTACCCTTCCTGAGATGTGGAAACCAGGCCTGCACACAACTGTCAAGATTTGGGCACATCAAAGTTGTACGCCACAGCAAAATACAGAGCAGATATTCTCTGTCTTGTTCTTAATACCGTTCCTGATGATGCCCAACATTTTATCAGCTTTTTTGCCTGGTGTTGCTACACACTAAACTGATGATATCAGGGAACTGTTGATGATGATTCCAAGACCTTTACCAGTGCAGCCCTGTCAAAATTCATGTTGAACTCTCCCAGGGTGACATGCACAAGATAGTTCCTGTGTGTAGTATTCTGTAAGTGGAACTGTAGTCTGTAACCAACTTTTCTTTGGCTCCAGTTTCCCTTGTCAGATGAACAAACTCAAAAGAAAATGTGATACCTGATGCATTAATGTTGACAAGGAAGGTAGCTGCAGTGCCACCTGCCTAGAACTAGCAAGACATACCTTACAAGTATTGCAAAAAGATAAAGTACTTCAGAACTGGCAGGGAGGTCATGATGATGCAGGCTTAAGAGTCTATGACAGACCTTTCATTAACTGGCATCAGCTTACTGCACATCTTTGTCTTTAAATTACTGAGCATAACTCATATATTAATATATCATATAGTATACCTTTACTAGTTTTAAAGTTACCATCTGTAGAGATTGAGGATATAATACTATTTCAAAAAAATCTTTTGAGTGTTTCATTTTGAAAATGAAATGAATGCAACTAAAGCAGTTATGTTTAAAGGTTCTGTCTTCTGATTGTCTGTCAGGCTGACTGAGTATTCATTTTGGATCATTCTAAAATGCCAATAGCATGGTATTCTCCCTTCCTCCCATACTATTTAGAGCCACCTCCTTCCTTGCTGTTAATACTTTTTCTTCATTATGAACAATCCCAAGAAAGCTTAAATCCTTTTACTAGAGTAAAAAAAAAATCATGTTTTTGAAAGGTCACTGTTTATAGCATGATGAAAACTTCTGACAATCCAATCACTGAACAGCAAACTGAACCTATCTAAAAAAATCCAATTCAAGGTATTTATATAGCATGCATTACCAAAGCATCCATCATTTCACTTTTTACAGAATGGCTGAATTTACAATGAGGTGAGTCAGACCATTGTTCCAGCAATTACCAGAGGATTAGCTACCCTCTACCTGAGGCTCATCAGAAAGTACTACAAGGTTGGAAAAGACATCCAACAGCTGAGCTGAATTAAGAAAGTTGGTCTGTGTAAGAAGGTTAAAATGCTAAGATGCATTGGCTACAGGAAGAAAGCTGACAACGAGGAGCAGAAGTGAATTCTAAGTTGAAAAGAACAGAATGGAAACCTCTAGGTAGTACAGATGGGTCTTCGGCAGGAGAACCAAGGTTAGGAGAAAGTATTGACTGGTTTGCACAGCCACGTGAAAGAAAGCTGAAGCCCTGAGAAGAAGAGTCTGGGCATGGTGCCATGCCTTCTTGAGCTCAGAGGGCAGGCTGCCAGCCTATACTTCTAAGTCGCAACAGATTTGTCCTGACAGCATCTCTGTGAAAAAGGAGTATTAATTCTCTCGCTTTAAGAAGGCACAATCTTACTATCCTCAGGCTTAGAGGAAAGGAAGTTGGGAAATATGATTAGGATCTTATATTTTATTCAGTTTGGATTAAAGTTTCCTGTTTAAACTAGGTTTTCCAGAATGTAAAATTGGGGGGGGGAGGGGGTGTCATGGGAGGCTTTTTTAGTGGAGAGAGAAGGAAGATGCAAGAAGTTGTCTCCTGAGTGTTTTGCCATTCAGTCTTCAGAGAGAAAGAATTGATTTTGGCATTGATTTTGATTTGTCTATGTAGAAAAAAAAAAAAAAAAAAAGATTGTGTTCTACTACATTATTTCAGCTTCAGAACTAGATTGCCCACCTTCTTTATCTATAAATACTTATCCTTTGATTTTTCACAGTATCTACAGCTAGTTTCTGCAGAAAAAAAATAAACTCAATGCCCATAGAAAACAAAAGAAGGACATAGGAAAATTTTTAAAAAGTACATATGTAAAGAATGTTTTACGGAATAAAATAATACTACTCTTCATCATCAACAACAGCCACAAAGTATCTTACAAAGCAACTTAATCCCTCTCATACCTCCAGATCAACATAAAGCACTGATGAATAACCTCAGCAGGTACTCGATCTCTGCAGTTGCCCTACAGTGGTATTGCCACTTCCTCAGAGAGGCATTTTCCCCCCAGATGCACTGACCAACTTAAATAGTAGCTGATTCAGCTGTCTCAATTTCTGAACTACATTCTGAATATCTTTCACAATAGTTAGAAGTAACTTTTTTGCTTTATCCGTAGCTAAAACAATCAGGACTAGAGGTCATAGAATCACAGAATCGTGGAATTATTTGGGTTGGAAGGGACATTTAAAGATCATTTAGAGCAGCACCTCTGCCTTGGCCGGGGACATGTTTTACTAGATCAGGTTGTTCAAAGCCCCATCCAACCCGACCTTGAACACTTCCAGAGAGGAGGCATCCACAACTTCTCAGGGCATCCTGTTCCAGTGCCTCACCACCCTTGTCATAAAAAATGTCCTTCAGTCCAATCTAAACCTACCCTCCTCCAGTTTAAAACCGCTGCCCCTTGTACTGTCACCACAGGCCCTGATAAAAAGTTTCTCTTCATCTTGTTTATAAGCCCCCTTTATATATTGAAAGGCCGCAGTAAGATCTCCTGGAGTCTTCTCTTCTCCAGGCTGAACAACCCCAACTCTCTCAGCCTGTCCTCATAGGAGAAGTGCTCCATCCCTCTGATCATTTTTGTGGCCCTCCTCTGGACTCACTCCAACAGGTCCAAGTTCTTCTTATGTTGGGGGCCCCAGAGCTGGACGCAGTACTCCAGGTGGGGTCTCACGAGAGCAGAGTAGAGGGGGAGAATCTCCTCCCTCGACCTGCTGGCCACACTTCTTTTCATGCAGCCCAGAATATGGTTGGCTTTCTGGGCTGCAAGTGCACATTGCCGGCTCATGTCCAAGTGGTAGGAAAATGCACAAAATTTGGAAAAGTTTGTGCAGTTTTAGAAACAACAGCAAGAGTAATTTCCATAAATACTCTTCTATGAAATTATTGTGTGTTTCCAAATCCTATTTAGATGCACAAGGAAGGTGCTATATTGTCCAGCTGCATCTAAAAGAATTACAGTATACTCAGAATTAATTTAAATGCTCTAAGTAGTCATAAATTTCTGTCCCAACACTCAAGTGTGTATGTCAATGAACATCTATGGACATCTCAGTTAACCTAAGGTTTGATTGCAATACTAAATACCACAGTGAAGCAGTGTATATAAAGAAATATAAAGAAATTTACTGTAAAATTTTATCTTCTAGAGATTACAGCTCACTTAAAATATTTAATACTTAAAATAATTACATGGATGAGATTTCATGCATAAGTTATAAGCTCAGAAGTTATAGTAGACAGAAAACAGCCAGAAGTTCCTCTGTTTGAGGGAAATAACCCTAGTAATTCTGATCAATGCCACAAAGAAAACTACTTAATCCAATTAAAAGAAATACTGACTTACTCATTAGTACATGCCTCTAAGAAGTATACATATTCTGTGGTGCCAACGAATTCTCACCAATGACCTACACTACAAGCAATGACCTGTTCTACTGAATACATTTCAGCTGACACAGCTATGTTGACAGCCTAGAGTCTTTCATATTTGTAAATATTAAGGCCTATATATGACACCCTCAATCTCCTAGGCAAAACTTTGTTCTCATACAAACAATTTGCATAGAAGTCTTCAAGTCTGTATGATTTTTATGAGAGAGAGATAGATTCAGACAAGTAATTAGGTGGAACATGGCAGGGTTTTAAGAGAAACAGCAATCCCTCATAGCTCTTTAAAAACGAGAAGTGAAGTCTGCTTTAGTTAACAGAAACGGTAAAGGGAAAATGTAATCAGCATGTAATTAAAGCAGTTGAAGTTCATACAGGATTAGAGTCAAGAGTCCTGATTTGGAAAAAGCATGTCCTGCAGTTTTTCTAATGCCAAGTAATCCAGGTCACACCTGCCACACCATTCACCAAGAACACAGAATCCCCTAATGCTCAGTTCAGTGAAGAGTCAGGAAGGCTGGAAAACCAGGTCAAACACTAGTTTCTGCCCTGCTGAAGCACTCTCTGGGACCTTTCCACCTAGAGCTTGGTGTACTCTTGGAAAAGGTATTGTAGCATCTATTCTCACCAGCCTTGAAAGGAAACTGACTTTCCCACAGATAACCAGGCGCTGTTTATGTAAAAGACAGTTAAAACCTCAGCTTCACTGCTAACTACAGGCATTGCAAATGCGTAAGAAGATACCCCTAAAGGACACAAAATTGGTTTTAGTGGTTTTGGTTTTTTTTAAATCAAACAAGCAAGTTTATTGTAACACTGAACATGGAGACCAATTTATTTATCTTCTGCTTTTAGATTCATTGGAGTCCATCCCCCTTCATGTCTGCAATACAAGAAGTGCTCTACCATAGGGAAAAAAACCCAAACCTGGTGCTTTTAAAGTTAATCAGTAAATACCACAAATACAGGTAATGAAAGGTCAGAAAATCAGTGCCCCTTTGAGAACTTATGCACTCGAGACATTAATAATGCAGTTCAATTCATAAAGTACCAGAAAATGAGTTGACAGTCTTCAGGTCACCTGATTCTTAAAAGGCCAGAAAGTAGGAGCAAAAAACTCCTGTGGGTCCTCTGGTCTCAACAGGTAGGGAATCAGAACCACAGGACACATCATGGAGTATCATGGACTGTAAGAATAACCAACAAGTAGTGTCACAGCTGCAATTCAGTCACAAAAGCAGTGATTCTGTGCTTTGATTCTCTATAAATCTCTTTAAAGGAAGGAGGCAAACTCATTGCTATATCTGTGCTCTCATTTCTACCACCTAACCTATCATACCAGACACTCTTCTGCTTTATTTGTTTTGCAGTAGCGCAGTACAAAAGATAACAATTTAGCAGGAACATCCAACTAATAGATTTAAGTGGCATATACTGGCACAAAAGCTTTCAGAATACAGTTATATCAATTAATTAACTGCTAATGTGATCCTTTAAGAAACAGACATCAACTGCAGGCACAGCAGCTTGTCTGAAAAGCTTATGAAAATACAGCCTTAACCAAACAGATACACGGAAGAATGATGGAGGAAACCAGCTGCCTCAAAGAAGACTGAAGCTAGACCATAGAAACCACTGGAAAAAGTGCAGGAAGGAGTGGTGGCTGGCACATAGGACTGCAATAAGTGATTTACCAAATGAATGGCTACATGTTCCTGAAACCTACAGAGAAGGCAACTTTTATGCTCAAGGAGGAGTCATATATCCCAAAAGGGCCAGGAAAAAACTGTCACCAACCCCAAAGAAGATACAAAGGGCATTAGTGACTAAAGACTCTCCCAGAATTGCTCAGTGGGTACCAGAAAACACATTCCCTAGGTAAAGCCAAAAAAGCTTCTCAGCCTTCTCCAGACTCCCTCTGACTTCTGCTCTGTTCCCTTTGCCCACACCAGATGGCTCTGACTAGATCATGAGTGACTGGATGGCTCCAAGGAAAAGAATGATGGAAAGTGGGGAGCAGGTACAGTTCTCATCCATGGTCCAAACTGGGTGTCCCATCCTGCACTTGAATAAGTTGAAAATTGCTTTCACCTGAGTATCTTCTTTAATCCCAAAAAGCTGCTCTTGAAAATTTCTAATACCAAAAAGTTAGCTGAGATCCTCAAATAAGATAATTTGTATTAAAATATTCCTAAAGAGATGAATTCGCATTTCTAAGAAAGGAAGAAGTGAAACCAAAGAACAAGGATAATTTATCTCAGAAACTTAAGAAGCAGCAAGTCAGTGTCTCAGTGGACACCAACCCAAAGGATATTGGCACATGTGAGCACTGGCAGTTATTGTAGGAGTCTACGTATCAAATGCACAGAAGCAGTTTACCAGTTTGGAAAAAAAGACAAAAAAGGGAGAGGAACAAAAGACTAAGAATTTAATAAGAGACCACTGACCCAAAACTGAAGAAGAAATATGAGAAAGAAAGCCACATGAAGATAGAAGATGTTAACTAAGGATAAACACAAAGTGACAGCTCACTCTTGAAATTCTAGAAGTCAATGAGCTGAAATCAAAGGCTAAGACGGTACTCCTTCTATGAAATATAAAACCCACTGAAAATACACAGACTAAATGTATACAAAACAATGACTTGTACATAAGTAAGGACTTTTAGCGAATGTGATGTTGCCTTATGACACAGAACAAAGTGTTCTGTGGCTACATATCCAGGGAAGTTACAACCCTTTGAAAATATTTCAGCTTATACAGCCATATTATTCAGAGGAATTAGTCCTTGATAATGCTCTGCTTGCACTGAACATGCTCCCACCCTTTATCATCCCTGGGCTGAGGTAAGCCATGGGTGCTGCAGAGGGAGCTGGCCTCTCCCTGCTGCTCCCAGTGCCTCTTTGCTGGCACACAGGATTGTGTGGAGAAAGGTGAGACCAACCTCAAACACAGAGAGTGGATAAGAAAAGAGACCGGGACAAGACTACATCAGTGCTGAGTAAAAGATAAAAGAGAAAAGCAAGCAAATAGAAATTTACTCAAAATGCCACTTCCATCCTGTTGAATCTTGCAAAGTGTACAGATCAGGATCTTCTGGACTGTATATGTGGCTAGCTACTGGGGTAAAGACAACACTTGTTTTCCATGTATTCATTATGCTCATACCTGGGAGTTTTAGTGGATGGACCGGCAGGAAGATAAGTTACACAGTGCAGGGCATCACACACCTGAAAGCGGTCCAGCAAAGAAAATTTCCAGTGCCCTATGGTGTCCAGCCCCACTGCTTACCTAGAGTGGATGCTTGCATGCATTTCTCCTAACCTGCATCCTTTTGTTTCTGTGTGTGCTGTTACAGGTACCCCTCTGAGCACTGCGCTGCAATGGTGAGAGCTGCCAGCAAGGGGACACTAATGCGGCTGAGGAGGCATACAGCACTCATCACTTCAGACAGCACTTACGGTAATACAAGACTGGATACGCACTTCTTCCAAAATGAACCCTTGTCACCACCTGCTTCAGAGGGCAGGAAGAGGACATATCACTAGTTTTTTCCACTCATGGATGGGGATAGAAAGCTATCTTGGCTTGCCCACTCAGGGCAGCTAATCTAAGTAATTTAATTTTACAGGAGATAAAAGCTGAAATAAAAAGCTGAAGGTGAAGCAATATGCATTGCTGAGAAAAGAAACCCAGTTGATCTAGGGCATGCTTCTGGCCTCCTGAAGAGATACTTCTTACTTCTCTGCCTCGAAGGCTTGTTTCTTAGCCATGTCTGTCTCACTAAAAACTTGGTCTTTAAAAACTGCTTCCAAGGATTTTGGAAGTGAACCACTGTCTGCAGTGGCACAGCAGTTGTGCACACACTGGTCTACTTACCAAGCACTGCTAATAAGCAGGCTTTCAAACAGACATCCCTTGGGATAGATGTTCCTTTGCTTTCAAAACCAGGACAAATCTTCTGCACATTCAGCACCATATGCACCAAAAGTGAGAAAGTCAAAGCAGGAGGTGGAAAACTGAGACTCTTCTGAAAATGCCTTCCCTCAGAGATAACATTTCCACTATTTCAGTTGGATGCCTGATCTCATCCAGGCCAGCCTCGCCATCGGCATAGCTCAAGGAGAGCACACCAGTGGGCTGGGCCACACAGAGGCAGGAGCTTCAATGACGACAACTTGCCTCTGCAAAGTCCATGCTGGGTATTGGTACGCAGCCGGTCTCGTACAGTTCGTACAGCTAAAATGGTCAGCGACAAGTTAAGAAAGACCGTTCGTGCTTATATGGTGTACAACACAAACTAGCTCCTGGCCTATATTATTACTTTTTGCATCTGTTTAACCTTGATCTATTTAGGTTTGGTCAACTAATTTGGGGATTCTGTTCACATCTGAAAACAACATAAATGAACAATCTCGAGATGCAGCTGCTCACCATCACATGAACCAAGTTTAGGAACATTAATTTAGTCAGAGCTTAACACTTGAAGGGAAATGCAGGAAAATGTGTAAGGACTTCAAGATGTTATTGTGTCACAGAAGAGCTCTATTCCTATCTTTAAAACTCTGAATCACAAAAGCTTCAGTGTTTAGCCAACACTTGCCCTGTGTTTGTCTTCACCTTATCATTCCATCCCAATGTAAAAAGCATTGGTCAGTAATTTCTTTGCCAATAATTTGGCAAATGTTGTTCTCTAAAATCTAAGCCAAAAGGGTAAATGCAAACAAATACTGGTTTCTGTTCTGTAAATAAATTGAGCTATTCAGTTCTGCTTTGAACTAAAAAAAACAAAGCAGTAGCACAGTGGCTTTTATGAGACACAGTAGTACTTTAGACAAACTACATTCTTCATTTTATTGTCTGTATTGATAAGACCATTCTGGCATCTTAAAAAATAAAATAAAATTTAGCTTAATGCTGTTTAATTTAGCATTGTTCTCATACATATTTTTCTTCACAAACAAAATAAAAAGGGCTTGGACATAAAAATACACTCAGGGAGGAGATGGAGATGAAACAGAAAAGCACATGTAGGATGTGAGGGGTTTTTTTAAGCTATAAATAAACAGCAAGTTTAGATAAAATTAATAGCATACAAACTACAGGCACTGAACCTCACAGAAGCCCACTTCCTGCCCAAAACTAGCAGACAGCCTAAAAATATTCTAAAAATAGATTTCTTTGTCTTACACAAATAAACATCAATTTCTAACATTTATAACTCACATGCAGAGGACTAGAAGGTTATTTTGTTGTAACAGGACCTTTCCCCACACTGGAACCTTTATCATTATTTGATCTTCCAACTGAACTGAGATGAATCAGTAAAACAGAAATCCTAATTAAAAACATGCCTGATGTGTATTTTATTTTCCCTAGGTAACAGAAATATACTGCTGATACCACATTTTAGTATAATTGTTTTTTTCATAGAATGTTTTAAAATAACTGGAAAAAAAGAAAGATTTTTTCCCTAAGACATTTCAAATACTGGTCACATAAATCACAAAATAGGGCAATGAAGCATGATCGATATTTGTACAATCCATTTATAAGCACAGATATCTGTCTTTTGTTATATCAATGAGCTATCCAAAATGCATACTGTTTCTAGGACATTTTTGTGCATTATATCACTATACTGCACACTTAGAAATAAAGAACAAGTTTAAGCCTGATGTATTTGAAAACATGCTTTCAAATACAACTTCTACAATATTAGCTTCCAGCTGATAACAGAACTTATACTCAAGTTAATTTATCTTACCTAGATTTAATATGACTACCAATTATTTTTATTTCTTTTTAAAAATTATGTACTTTTTTATATTTAGCTATATTCATTATGCATGGATACATTTCTTAAATGCCTTATATACATTGAAACACACACACACAGCATCAGATGAAAAATACGTTAAGAGTTTATGGTGGAAAAAAATACCTATAAGATTTCCACTTTTTAAAAAGTCACTATAATAAAATATTGCAAGTGTGAAAAGAAATAGATTTTCCTACCAGAAATTTTATCTTGACCAATTTGGCTTCCACATATTCCTGTGTTCCACTGAATCAATTTCACACTTACTCACCTCCCTGTCTCTGTGATGTGGTTTATTCATTGGTTTGATATTGCCATAGCAACTCTGCAACATGGTAACATGTAAGTCAAGCAATGCTGCTCACCTCCCAGTACATGGTGAATAGCTGCCTAGTACATATAGCATAGTATTTTAATGTATATTGATCTCTGCTTCCTACTATTAAGCTACTGGTTTAACATCACCATTTTTAACTCTGTATTTAACAATCTTTCATCATGACCTTCACATATTTAATTTGTAGTGGTCTTAGCGTAATTATAAAATTAGCTACTACCCCAAATTTAAAACCAGGATATATTTTGACTATAAATTCCAACTAATGCATTAGGACACTTTTGAAAAAACAGAAAAACAAATAGCACTACACCCACTCCAAAAATTCAGGGCTTCTCCAGTGATCTTGCATTTTTGCACCATGCAAGCAAACATATGCAAATCAAAGATCAGACTGTGGTAGCATGGGAGCACACACATGCTCAATTTAAGAAGCTTTCCCATCAGAGCATGTGGCCTGGAGGGAGTGGGGACCCTCTCCCCCCCACCATGCCTCCCCAGCAACACACCAGCAAACTGGCTGGTGGCTGGTAAGGGAGAGGGATGGTGCTTTGTCCCCAGAAGGGATGCAGCAGTGCTGAGCCCATCGGATGGCAGGGAGGGATGCTCCAGAAGCTTCTGCTTCCACAACCTCCCCACAAACAGTGGGGGCTCGCAGTGTGCTCTGAATTACTAACTAGAAGCAGCATGTCTCCTCTATTTGTATAAAATGAAACCCAAACCAAAACAAGATGTGAGAACAAAAGTGGGATCTCTGCTGCAGCAAGCAATAGAGGCTTTAAAACTACAAAGTCTATCACATCAATACTATGCAAATCAGGACATCCCCAAACACAGATTTGGATCATAGCAAGGAGACTAGGCAATCATCCAGGGCAATAGTATGAGTGGGAGCTGAAACTGTCTCATTGAGTGAGTCTTTATCTTCACAAGTTGGCAACTGTTTCACAACTGTGCTTACTCACAGTGGAAACATCCGTATGTTTGAACTAGGTTGCACCACGGCTTGACCTAAATGGGTTTTAAGGAAAACAATTTATTTGCCCTCAGGCACTCTTAGACAAGTCCCATAAAACACAAGAGGATCTGACCACATGTAACACAGAAAAGTAGAATGGAGACCAGCAATATCTTAGGACTAAACACATCTCTGAATGTCATAACGTACCAGGACACCTCCTTCTACCTACCTCATATCACCACTGTTTCAGATCACACGGTGCTTAAGCTCAAAGGTTAAATGCTGGGTTTTGCCTTAGGCTAAGTGTAAAACACATCTGTGGGACAGTATGAGATTCACAATCAAAATTCCAGTTACTGCCATGTTGCTATAACATACTAAGGTTTGTGATCTGAGATGTACCACAAAAATATCTCTGCATGGACTAGCAACCAAGGGCTTTAATTTCTTTCCCCAGCAGAGCTGAAACCAGCATCTTGGCCTGCGATCTCTTTAGATTATATCAAGGAAAATATATTGAGCAGAGAGGAGATAGAGAAAAGTATTTCAGAGTAAAAATTGTTTCAGTTTCTGACTATGCTCTCCAACAAGCGAACACAAAAGAGTTATAAAACTGCTATAAGGTGAATTCCATTGTGCTCCAGTGCAGCAACAGCAGCATTAATTGTGCAGAACAGGCAAAGGGGTTTCAATTACCCATTCCTATAACTTGTTTTTGATTTGTTCTCAACCAAAAAATGTTATCCCAAATTCCAGGGGAAATAAGTACTCTACACTCAGTAATGATCCTACAACAGTATTTTCCACTGAGAGCACCAAAAGGCCAGACTGGGGGGGTAGGGGGTGGGGAGGGGGTGTGAAATAGGGTAGATGAGGACATGAGGGCAGTGAATTCATATAATCTACACACACTACTAGAAAATCATGCCCTTTGACTATGGACAACTCTTACAGCAGTGCAAATAGCTAGGCAATGGTTCTCTTCTAGCAAAATTTGCAATGGCTCTACACTTCTAGGCAATTTGCAATATTAATTCTCTTAATATATTTAGCTTTCCCTTTGACAAATAAGGAGCTCTAAACAGGAGCTAAAAGAAAAATTACATTCTGCCTAATGCGAGAGGTTATTTCATCTGAGTACACACTCAATTTATAGTGACCTTTACTGGAACTATTGCAGTTAGTACACTGCAAAGGCATCTAAGCAAAATTAAACATTAGCAACTGGTCTGCCATCCTCTTCATCCTCTCAGTAAAGAATCTGAATCTTCAGACCTCAATGCAGTTGTCTGTTTTCATCTGAAGGACTTCAAGTAGGGGCCAACTGGGAGCTATCTGTGCATATACAGACTATGAACTCATGGCAAAAAATGGGGCATGAAAATGTGAAGATACTCAGGATCGTTCCCATAGGCATGTGTTCCATGGACACATTTTGGAAAACAAGGAATAGTACAGTAGTAGTAGAGTTTCCACAGGAATACTTAGCCTTTAAAATAATCCCAAAACTATGAATCTGCAATCAAAACAATATCCAACTGAACAATAGCCAAATCAAAACATCACTAGCAGCCCAACCTAAACCTACATGAAGGTTCAGAAATGACACTGAAATACCACCGTTACTTCCCTTTTGCTCCCCAAGTCTCAGCAACTGCACAAATTGAGCAGCTCAAACATAAGAATTACTTCACTCCTAAGTATTATTATGAAAGTTAAACAAGGAAAATGCAACTAAATGTGATACAGTAATTTCCTTACAGGTCTGAAACAGTCCTCCATTTCACCAATATGGAAATTGGGGCAAAAAGTTCTTGGTAAACATCAAAGTTGCAGTCACATGAACTAAGGTCCAACTTCAGTTTGCATAGAGTCCCACTAGCTTTGACGCTCTCTCTAGCTCTTTCATCTTTAGATTTGTAGCCTTCATATTATCTTTTGTGAACACTTTCTTCTCATTCCTTCTCTGCTACCACCTTGATTTCTTATGCAGCTCTTAAAAAAAAAACTGTAAGACTGTGTGCTGGGTTGACCCTGGCTGAAGGCCAGGTGCCCACCAAAGCTGTTCTATCACTCCGCTCCTCAAACGGACAAGGGACAGAAAATATAATGAAAGGCTCATGGGTTGAAATAAGGACAGGGAGAGACCACTCCAGTTACCATCACAGGCAAAACAGGCCCAACTCAGGGAAATTAATTTAATTTATTGCAAATCAAATCAGAGTAGGGTAATGAGAAAATAAACCTAAATCTTAAAACATGTTCCCCCACCCATCCCTTCCTCCTGGACTTAACTCCACTCCCGATTTCTCTACTTCCTCCCCCTGAGCAACGCAGGAGGTAGGGAATGGGAGTTGTGGTCAGTTCATCACACATCATCTGTGCTACTCCTTCCTCCTCACACTCTTCCCCTGCTCCAGAGTGGGGTCCTTCACATGGGAGACAGTCTTCCATAAACTTCTCCAATGTAGGTCCTTCCCACAGGCTGCAGTTATTCACAAACTGCTTCAACGTGGGCCCTTTCCACAGGGTGCAGTGCTTCAGGAACAGACTGTTCCAGTGCGGGTCCCCCACGGGGTCACAAGTCCCACCAGCAAACTTGCTCCAGCGTGGGTTTCTCTCCACCGGGCCACAGGTGCTGCCAGGAGCCTGCTCCAACACGGGCTTCCTAATGGGTCACAGCCTCCTTCGGACACATCCACCTGCTCCAGTGTGGGGTCCTCCCCGGGCTGCAGGTGTATATCTGCTCCACCGTTCACCTCCATGGGCTGCAGGGACACAGCCTGCCTCACCAGGAGCACCTCTGCTCCAGTGCCTGGAGCACCTCCTCCCCCTCCTTCTTCACTGACCTAGGTGTCTGCAGGGCTGTTGCTCTCACATTTTCTCACTCTTCTCTCCAGCTGCAATTGCTCTTCCGCAGGTTTTTTCCCCCTTTCTTAAATATGTTATCACAGAGGCTCTACCGCCATCGCTGATGGGCTTGGCCTTGGCCAGCAGTGGGTCCATCTTGGAGCTGGCTTACGTTGGCTCCATCAGACACAGGGGAAGCTTCTGGCAGCTTCTCACAGAAGCCACCTCTGTAGCTGCCCTGCTATCAAAACCTTGCCATGCAAACCCAATGCAACTGCTAGAATAAAAGCAACAGTTTAGTTATTATCAAACTGTAACACTTATTTCAAGTCACAGAGTCATCACACAGCCACTAAATTTCAGCAGCATAGCCTTGCTTTTGCTAAGAGCCAGCTATGTCACCTTTGGGGAACTATCATGGGCTCCTCTCCAGACCTGGCATTTCCCAGGGTCAGAAACCCAGAGATACAGTGGGTAGTTCACAGACCTTAGTGTCAAGGCCTACACAGTCACACTAGGATGGTTTGACAGCTTTGGGCTTCATGCAGTGCCAGGAATCATTTTTCTTTATCTCCATCCTCTGAGCAAGCCACATCTCAAAAAGCATTTTATATCCAGTCGTATCTGCCACACATGGGCTGCCAATTACACTGTTCTGAATTAAAACAAAAGGTCATACAATATGACTTTGGCTTCAATTTCAGTTATTTGTTAATTTAGACCAAATGAGAGGAATGACAGCTCTAATTTCATGTAAAGATTCTAATCCCTATATATATTTCCTTTAAAATGCACCCATGGGTACCTTTATATTCTCCCAGAAGAGGTGCAGCTCTGTACAAATGGAATTTTGACTTGCTGAGACTCTCCGGAGTTTAGTCTGTAAAAAGCAGCAAATATACCTTGAGACTTGTAAAATACCCTGGATGAAAAGCATTCATATTTTGAGTAGCTTTTTTTTTTTTTTAAAATCTGCAGACAGTATTGCAACAACAGAAAATTAGCTTAATAAAATGGGTGATTCAAACAGACAAAACGGGTTGTCAGCAAATAAACTGATGCCAATATAAGCAATCATCAGGCCACATCAGGCAAGCTGTGCAAGCAGAAAATGAAGGGACTGAAAGTCAGTCCCTACCCAATAAAATGATTGGTGATATCTTTATTTGTATTTAGAGACCTTTATTAGAGTTGCTATTTTAGGCCTGACATGTATTGCTATGACATGATATTATTTTTGATTGATTGCACCCTTCTCTCTTTATCAAGATGAACCAACACAGATATACAATGGACTGTCATTAATTACAAACAGGTATTTATGATATCATCAAAGATTACCATCACTGCATAACGTGATGGGTTTTTAACATCTAAAAACTATTTTTTTTTAATACAGTCTGTTAGGGCACACTTAAATCAGAGGGAAGAAAGACTTCATTAGAGAAGATGCATTCTGATTTCTGTTGCATCACAAGGACAAGCCTGACAGACTTCTAATGAGAACTTTTAAAAAGGCTCAATTCAGCAAAATGGTAACAGTTTTTGCAAGGGTTTTAAGCATATTTAGCTTCTTCAGATTAGGAAGCTCCTATACCCATCACATTGTTAGTTTTAATGATTACATTATACACATTCAGCCAGTTAAATAATAAAAGAACAGCTTGTGTGGGACACAGTTAAAATACTTTTGTGTATACTTTCATTTGCATGAGCAGGTTAACAAATACGAATTTGAGTGCACAGTGCCCACTACCATATTTCAAATTACAATCATATTAGTTTTAGAAATTACTATGTAAAGTCATGCTCATCCTTCTTGCCAGATCAGGTCCTTCAAAACTTTGCTTTCATGTCTTGATTCCCTTACTTGTGTGCATGCTGACAGTAGAATAGTGCTATTAACAAAACAACTGAAGAATTATGTTTGACAATTCACAACGTTAAATAGGCCTTTAAAATCAAAGAGTACTTTTTCCTAAAATAAATTAACACTGTAAAATTTGTTTATATGCCACATTAATGTAAAATGAATCTCAGAAAATACACCTCCCCATATATTTGAACTTGACAGAAATCATTAGATGAGTTTGGTATCTAGTGCTGACTAAATATAGAAGAATTATCAGTTGCTGTTACAATTACGAAAACGTCTATAAAAACCGTGAGTTGTCACAACCAAGCCTAATTTTCTTCAGGAGTCTTAACACAGATAACATAATAGAATCTCTGGTTTGTATTGTTACTTGTTCTTCCTACAGTTTTGTTCCTTCTATTTCTGTCAGTGGCTCTATTTAGTAGTGTCATTTATCAAATACGCATTTTTATTTGTGCTTTGATGTAACAAAGTTGTTACCTTGATTCCAATACATTGATATGGACTCATCCAGCTTTCCTATGACAAAGTTAATATGATTTGATTCACCATGCTACAGCTGCAGGATTTTGATTGCCTCTCATAACATGCTGAGTATTCCCGTCATCTCTCTAACCCACCCAGGACTTAATATCTACAGATGAAATACACTGAAAATATTACTCAAACCAATTTGCAAAAATCACCACATCTGACACCCCCTCTGATTTCAAGTAACAAATCTGCTCTGAGCACTACTATAAAAAAGAAGGAGTTTACTTGTGGAGTACCTACCCAATATGGGAAAAGTAGAATTCAACTTTACTCCACAAACAAATTTAGCCCATAAAGAAGGTTCTACTAATACATACTCATTGTTTGGAAACAGCTATACCAGCACTGAAAATAGATATTCTTTGCAGTTGCTTTGGGGAGATGAGCAAATTGTTGTTCATATTTCACCATAGACCTATTTAGCCCTTGTACTGGCAGACAGCTGAAAGACGGGACAACCAAAGCCAGGCAAAAAAACCATGAGGTGAGTAACGGGCACAGGCTAGGAAGCAATTGTTAAATATGAAGTAGCAGCTGAGCAATTGGAGGGACTGATAAGAGTCCCGAGCAATCAAATGATATCGGATTAATTCCTGACTCAAAAGTTATTATCCTCTCTGCAGAAGTGGAGCTACAGATCCATTAATAAAAAGAGAATTCTTTTCTAGCAGAGAAAAAAAGAACAAAAGCAATAGGACACTCCTGTGTATGCACTGTTTTCATTACAGTTTAGTTTTGACAGTGGGTTTTTTTGACACTAGGGTCCAGCAGTAACTATGTGACTGCATTGCAACACGCATGACCACTGTTTACCTTAAATCCTGTGTAGTTCTTTATTTAATGTATGCAGTTTTTTTGTTTTCTATACAGATGAAAGACCCCAACACTAGAATCAGGAAGACTTCCCAGGCCTGATTCCTTTCACTCATAGAGCTTTTAGCATCTCACTGATACCAGCCTTCCTTAACTGATACCTATAAATACCTAAAATTGATTAGGTAGATCGATTCAAGTCCTTCCTGAAGAGCAGCAAAAGAATCAGACTATTTTTACTGAAATGTCACGTGCTGCATAGAAACATTAAACAGTATATCAAATTCACAACACACTGACTTGTTTGCAACTTGTGCAGTCACTGAGATGTGGTTGTCAACTGGTATATCTCATTTCCATGGCATTAAGTAAGGAAGACGTTTTCCTCTATTGTCTTATCCCTATTTTCCATTTAAGTGAAGAGTTTTAATTTTTCCACTGTTTCCTTATCTTCTAACACTGAGAAGGGAATGCTGAGTAAGAAACAAAATTCATACTCCCACAATTGGACAACTCTAATTTAAAGCACAAACTTGGATTTAATTAAATTTTTTCATCCTTGTGTATTGTTTAATTTATTCAGAGGCCCTAGCCTGCTGTTAGCTCCAGCCAACTCTTCATATTCCAACCTTAAGATCAGAATAAACCTTTTTAAACAGTTTTTAAGGCTACACTCCATAACAAAAGCAGATCCTTAATACATAGTTATTTCCAGGAAAGGGAGTGGAGAAATATCTGTTTTGAAGTCAGTCTCCCAAATTTTTTGAATTGCTAGGCTTTACTAGAAGACAGAGAAAGCTCCACAAAAGTCTTGTGTTTCTATCTGTCTTCCTAACAACTCATCATCACTGAAAAGAAAAGCTTTCTGGGAAACCATGCACACAAGCTCTCCCAGGGAAAGTGCCCCTGAAATGCTGCTAAATCAGAGCACACAGTTGGTCATCACAAACTAAGTGATTTGAAGTTCTACAAAAAATAGCATTTTTTTGCCATTGGTAAACCACCGATTCTTGTGCTTTAAACACGCAGGGCTCCTCATAAGAGAAAGAAAATACAATGGAGCTATTGATACTCCCTTCTGCACCTCATCTACAGAAAAGAAATACTAGATCTTGATTCTTGATCTTGCCTTTATATGGTAATCAGAAGAGATCACATTTTTGCTCTATTTTTTGTTCTAATTAGGGACAGATTTGGTTTTCTCTGAAAGAAAAAAAATACCTCATTTCACATGAGCTGCCTTCAGCATCACCATAGTTTTTATCATACAATTTAGTGAAAAAAAATTTTCTCCTGGAATTTGGTGAGACAAAAAGTTCTCTGCAACTTTTGTCCCTTCAATAAACATGGATATTTCTATGCATACTAATTATTTTTCCTTTTTTTTCCCCCCTAAGTCTTAAAGGTATGCATAAGACTTTTGAGGTAGTAGGTTACATGCAGCTCATCATTATTTAAAACATGTTAATAAAAATTTGAGTTTGGATTAATAAAGTACCCCTTTCTTTCAAGGAATCTTGTAACAGAGAGTGCTGAAGAATCAGCTTCTTTTAAGTTTTTAAAGACCAGGGTAGCCCAAGCATATGATTCTATTGTGGGTGAAACGAATTGAAGAAACAGTTCCATAAATGTCTTCCGGGTTTCCCTATGCATGGGTTTCTGTTACCCAGGCCCTACCTTCCTTAAGACAGTAACTTCACTGATTCAAAAAAGAAAGTGAAAAACCAAGAGCTTACAGACAGTGTCAACAGACGCCCTGGGATCCAGCCAAAGTTGAACTCAGATCTCTGAAGACTACAGCAGAGCAACTCCTGGTTTTACAGTCCAAATACTGGATCAACAGCATAATGACTATGTAGCACAAGTCACTAAGCTGTCATAACCTTACCCTGACAGGTCAAATTTGGTTTAGTTATGCAGCCTATAAGTTCACGCTAACTCAAGAGAGACTTGTCCATACTAGACTCTTATTCAACCTTCTGCTGCTGGTTCCCAAGCTTTTCTGCCAGTTCCTTCATTGTTAGTGCTCCTTATCTTCTCTGGTCATGCTTCCTGGCTTTCATTAACTTACCTGAAGTGAAGGCTTTGATCCCAGCATTTGCACCTTTTATTTAAGCACTATGCAGCCGAACCTTTCTCTTGCCAAAGCATCCAGTACCTGGAAAGACATCCTGGTCAGGCAAGAGCCTGGAAATCCTCAGGCCACACAAAAACCTCTGGCGTTTGCTCAGTCTGGCCCTACATACTATAGTGCAAGACTCAGGCAGGTGCTGCACAGCAGACTCTTGTCAACAATGTGTATAATGCTCTAGCATATTACAGCCACATGTTGATGCTTCATACTAAGGGACCTGAAGCACCAATTCAAGATTACTAAAAAGGCTGAAAAGAGAAAGAAGAACATGATGGGCCTGTCTACTGGAAGCAGGATAAGCAAAGTGTTCTGCTAGGTACTTGACTTCAAGGTACAAGCGGTGGAAGAGCTGTGCGCACACACACCTCAATAGCAAGGACTGTTTGTTTCCTTTGGAGAACAAAGGTGTGCAGAAGAAATCCAGGCCACCAAAGGGAACCAAAGGCCCTCAAGAGAGAAATAATAGTGCTGCTTGTAGACCTTTGTACTTCCCAGATGCCAACTGAAAGGCTCCAGAATTGAGCTAGGAAACAAGTCACTACCAGTCCAGGTAGGATACTTGCTCTCTAAGCCTTCCTCATCTCTATTCACCTATCCTTTCTGGATGAATGAATCAAGTTCATGGCACTTTGATAACAAGGGTGTCTTGAACAACAGATGTTAATATAGAGAAAAACTTTGACTATGTGTAAACACATTATTCATAGTTATAAAAAAACAGCAGCACAGACAAGTACTGTTAATAGATTTGGCATGGAAAACACAAATGTGTTTGTCAAGAAGCTATTGTAGAATTCATGCCAACGGGACAACAATACTGTGCTGCATAGTAGGTGGAGAAAAGGCCAATTCCAAAGTCACCTAGGATTATCACAATTTTTAATCTGAATGAAGGCAGACTTATTTAATTAAAAATACTTGCAAGAGCGGAACAAAACTGCTTTCAAGAAAAACGCGGACAGTTATGAGTTTTTTGATAATCATTTATCCCCTTAAGTGTAAATTAACTACAATACGTGACCTTTTGGAATAAGACATGTCTGCAGACCATTCGTTAGTAGGTTATTAGGCTGATCAAACAGAAACACTGTGGGTATGGTTATGCATTTTCATTCATTACTCCTCAAACATCAGTTTATCCTGGTAGTGCTGAAATCAGTAGGAGCTTTAACACTGACTTTATAGAATTTCCTCAGGCTAAGAGCATATGAACTTAGACCTGGCATGAGGCTCTATATAACTCTGAAAGCACAGTAACACTTCCACTGAAAGATGTTTTCTAATTCTGTTAGAGGAGAATGCAACGCTGCTCTGTTTCAGGCAACAAAAGTATCATTACAATGCATTAAGAAAGGATGCCGGCTGACAGCATGGTGTTTTAAGACCTGAGGATGATGGAAGAAAGAGTTATTGTTCTAAAATAACAGAATAAAATGAGATCAAGATTCTGCAAGAGATCAGTCAGATACAGAAGCTCAAGTGTAAACCTAGGAGAGTCATTAAGCAAAGAATAAATGAGCTGGTCATTTCTGGGGACAGGAGGGGGAAGGTTCCCGTATGGTAAATATGGTAGCAGGTAGATTAGAGAAGCCTTATGTCAGGAGACATGAGCTTTCCCACTTTGCTGTCTCCACACCACATAAAAGGTGTTGTGAGGAACAATGCTGAAAGGTGCTGAACATCATCACCACTTCCTAAAAAGATTACCTAGCACTAAGGGCAATTCATCATCCCATAGGATTCAGAGCCCTATGCAACAAAGTTTTATAATACAAATGCTACAGTTTACTGAAACAGGACTATATACTACATTTCTTGTGAGAGTTTGTCCTGCCTACTCCTGCCCAGATTTCTGGCTTTGTACACCTTTGTGCACCACTGCAGTGACCAAAAAATATGCAAAAGTTCTTTTCATCCTTCTGCTTTTCAAAATTTCTTTACAGAAGACCTCCTTGAAATTCATTTCCCAATTTTTCTCCTCACCCAAAAACTTTTAAGGTAAGAGCAGCACTTTAAAAGTCCAGAAGGTAAATTCTGGACTGTTAAAACAAGCATCTTGGAATGGAAAACAAGACAAATGTAACCATAATATTAGTGGCACCTGCTTTAGTACTAATACATGCAAGTTCAGTTATGTGAACATACTCTGGAAACAATAAAAAGGATTATATATTCAAACAATAACTAAGAAAATTCTTGGTAATCCAAGAGAGCACAAATTTAAAAATACAAACAGCACACGATTCCATAGTCAAATACTGTCTACCATAAGAGATTGGAAAAGCAAAAAAAATTCCCAAATTAATATAATTCTTCATATTCTAAGATGCAGCATTCACAGGACTGGTAGGAAATGAATTTACTCAAAAAACAGCATACACCTGCAGTAACTCCTTACTCCGAATACAAGGAGATGCTTAACTAAGCAGCAGAAGAGACTCCTCTCCAGAACTGCTGCTGCTGAACCGATGTGCTGACTTTGCAGTGGCTTCCCAAAACTTGTAGGTTCAGATTCTCCAAGTTTATCCTCCACACTGTACCTGGTGCATGACCCCAGCCAAGGTAAAACTCACATTTCTGGCACAGGGTCACAGCCAAGGCAAGGCAGGGCAGGGCAAGATAGCTGTATGGGCTTGGCTTCCCTATGTGAGGGAGGCTTGGGGGTGAGAGTAAGAGGCAAGAGAGGGATGGAACCGCTTATCCTGGGGGAGAGTTTTACCTAGGGATGGAAACTGCCACAGATGCACACACAGTCTGACACCAAGCTGATGGCAACTGCTGTTGATGCTAAACCCATTGCTCGTGACACCTGAACAACTTGACACAGGAACCTCCTACACGACAAATGCTAACACTGAGTCAGAGTGTCAGTTTGAAAGCTAATCCACAACATTATCTATGACATTTCTGCACTAGCCCTGGTGCTAACCTTACAACCTTCTTGCTACTGCTAAGTTAACAAATGTTAACAAGAAGTTAACATCTTTTGTAGCCTTTTCACGCCAGCTTGATGGCATATCTATTATCCAGCAAGACAACTAAGTCTGCTTTTTTTTTTCCTACACTATAAGCAAAAACGTTCAGGTTAGCTATCAGAAGATCACTAGCACAAGTAGGTGAAGCCTTCATTGTAGAAAGACTTTAAAAACACATTAATGTCTGATTAAAGCTTCACCCAGCACAAACCCTTTCAGCTGGATCTGAATCTCAGGTAGCCCCTAACCATGCTGACAGGGAGCAAGGCAAGGATCAAAGTTCGGTCCCTGAGCTTCCCTCAGCGGTCTCTTAGTGGCCCCATTGGTTTCCCTTGGTCCATTTTTCCAAAGCAGCACATGCAGCCACATCCATCTGCACATGCATCCACATCCATCCACACTTGTAGTTTTGTTCAGTGAGCTTCTGCTCCTAGAAGTCCTGCTTTTGAGGTTCACAGCCTCTGCATAATTAGACAAACATTGGCTGAGAAAAAATAGGAAGAGATTATTTTTTCCTTGGAGCAGGGAGATAAACTATACAAGTTCTCCAGGTTTTCCATCCTTATTTCTCTATTATTCTGTATTTGAGAGACTGGGAAAAGAAAGTTAAAACTCAGCTCCAGTCACTGGTAGTCAGTCCTGGAAGGAAGAAGCAACCAGTCAGCCAACAAAGCCTCGCCTTTCACCATACACATCCTTGCCGTCACCAGCAGATATGTCAAATGAGGAGCTTGTGGCCTTCCTCCTGAGACCATGAGCACACAGTCTACTGTCTAGACACAAGCAAAGCTACACAGCTACAACTGCACTCTCTTGAGGAAAGGTAGGTCTAACCTAAGAAATAGATTGATATTTAGAGATGGGGTTAGCGATGGTCAGTTAAGACATACTTAACTCGTGCAAAATGACTTTTAAAACCATTAGTCAAATCATTTTCCAGCACGAAGAGATGCTATGCTTTGATTGAAGCCTAATACACATACATTACATTACTGTATGTGGCATCTTGCTCTGGAACAGCTTTATTTTGGATTGAAACTGCATCTGAGCACTTCACGGCCATAAGAATATACGCTGCTGCAGCTGCACCCATTTCTATTTGTCTGACAGTTGGCCAGGAGGCACAGAGAAGGCAGCATGTTGTGCTTTAAAGATTTCTTACCCCTTACCAGCCTAGGCACCATAAAATATTTACAGATTATTCTGGGTGGCATTTCATTGCAAATTCCATATGTTTAGCTGAGCTATTCAAAGCTCAGAATGACAATAAAGAGAAGATTAAATTTGAATGCACCACGTAGTAAGTATTTTCCCCTTTAGCTGCTATAGCCCATTATCTTCTAAAATAAACAATGCACAGCCTGCTTGCTCCATCAGCCGAGTTCTGCAGTATTAGACACCTCTGTGAAGCATAAGGATGTACGTGGCTCAAACATCTTCTCCAGGGTACAGAGTCATCTCCATTCACGGATATTTGCACACACACTTCCCTGTGCACAAAGAGAATAGAGCCTGAAGGGTGTGAGTTCTTTAATATGGTGTATAATTGAAAAGGAAGAGAAGTAAGCCAGCTACAGATCCTTTCCCCAAGCAAACTGTATGGTTTTGCTTTCAGCTATAAGCATAACCATATGATGACGCAGCACATAAAGTAAAAAAGAGAATTCCTAGTAATTTCTGAGGGAACCAAATACGAGTATCTCACCTCCAGAATAATTTAACATGTACTGAAGGGAAACAGCCACTATTACGGAAAATCCCTTTAAATAATTTGTGCTCATATGCCATCACAAATTAACAGGGGATTGAAGTAAGATATGCAACTTCAGGGCAAGCAGTAATTCATCTCTGCTGCACTATCACACATTTGTTCTTGCATATGTGGCTCAGCAAGGTGGGATAGCAATGTTGTATATAAGGTTAGCTTTGTAGGGACAGACAGTGCAGACTGAGACGCAGGAGAACAGAAGAAGAAAGTGCTGGCTAACTGAATGGGTTTAAAGTCTCTCTTGCCTGCCTTGCAGAAGAAAACATGTCTGTCATATTAGGCTACTACTGTGTGTCACCAATCTAGTGGAAAGGATGATCTTTTAGAGGCTACTACAATATTTAGGATCCTAAAGCAGCTCATTGGATCAGCTACCTAGTGATAAAGTAGTTTGCATAATCTCAGCTACATCCAGCAATGAACTGGTCAAATGTCAGAGCTTTTAGTCTGCTTTGACTAAAGCTGGCCAGGCACCAGCCCTGTACAAGAGTTCCAGCACAAACAGGGCTTCATAGACTCCTCCAAACATACCTCTCTATTCTTTTCTCTGTGTCACTTGACTGGAAATTTTGCAGTCTATGCAAGTTTAAAGTGGGTTTTTTTGCCTAGGCTTTAAACATTAAATTGATCTCTCGTGACCTATTTTATATCACTTCATGCATCCTTCTTTTGTCCACTACATTCACAGCTCATAAAGTCTACCGATGTTTACTTTAAATATAGAAGAACTGCAAGTTTTTCTTCTCATTTCCCTTCCCACTTTCTGCCCGTTTAGAGCTGAAAGAGAGCACTTTTTGCATTATATCATGACCAGGCCCATTAACGTTAGGGAACCCTCCCCATTAAAAAGGCAATATATTGATATGTGAACACTCCACTCCCAAAAGCTTTTTTTGAATACTTCATTAACATTTTTCACTACTGAACAATTATATCCTCCCAAAGTGGGCCTTTATTGTCCCGTTTCCTCAGTATACCACTAATGACACAACAAAAGGAGAGGAGGCGATTGCAGATAAATCAGTCAAACTTCCCATCAGGTTTCCTTTCTGCGCTCCTGCCATCTGTGCTGGCTGCTGCAGTACTACATATGTTTCAAGACAATACCGCACGGGTCACACACCAGGCTCCAGCCACTTGCATCTGCTGTTGCGATTGTCACAGTTCAGTACTTCTGCTGTCTGCCTTCACGTGTACGTCTGCGGGGACAGCTTCCAGTCACCTAAACTGGGAGCACACAGCTGAGCTCCCAGCACTACAGATGCCTTTCTCCTCAGGAAAACTGATGACCCACTCCCTGGTTCATACTGTGTAATTTATGAATCGCAGATTTCAAGACTTGAGAGGCAACATGTCGTATTTTGAATGGCCTGTTTACTCCCAAGAAATTCCCCGACACAAGATTATCAGATTAATCTGCCTCTTTGGCAAAGAATAATATTTTTTAAGAAATAAATAAGCAGGAAGCTTAAATCTTAAAGTTAGGAATATGTGAACATTTCTTTCTATTAAACTAACACCTGCAAAAGACAGAACGAAATATTGATCTATGTTTCTGAATTAGCTTTCTGAGGTTTGCAACCACCTTTTCATAGCAGTGAACATAGCACAGCAAAAACATTGATCATCACTCACTTTGCAAGCTGAACTGCATGGATTGTTAATGGTTGACTTGTTAATTAAATACGATAGCAGAATCCCAGATTAGTCCCATCTTTATAACACCATTAATAAACCTGTTTTTCAATTTAGGAAACATCATCCCTGCATATAGTAGCCATTGTAATATTCCTGCCTAAGTACAATACTTCATTCATTACCTTGACAGGCCGCATCACTTAGGCCATCCACAGGAATATATTTCATCAGCTCGCAAATGCTATCTCTGTTTCCATGTAGAAGCCCCACATGCATGACGTCTCCTTTAAATCTCACATCATCATTTTCATAAACCGGTGGGCACAAAAAAAGAAAACCACAAACAAGAGAATTGCAATAGGTTTTCTAATTTATTATTTGGCACCACACAAAATGACCATTTAGCTGAATAATTCTCTTCCTGTTTTCCAATTTTTTTCAGTTTCTAGCAGTGCATGCAAAATGGAAAAGACACTCTTCTACAAATGTTCAATAAGGAACCCAAACAAGTCCAGTACAGCTCTGTCCTTAATCTTTTTATATTGCATATTACAGTATGAACATGAGCATGTACAACATGCTGTGGGTAACTTATTTTTGACTTACTGTGTGACGCATCAGTAACATGGATACAGTCTAGCCCTATCTTCCCTCAAGTATGGTATCCAAGGTCAACACTTATTCTTTCAAAAGAGAGACAGCAAGTGCCCCTGGGAAAAAATACTTGAGAAACTCTCAGAAAATTGGTAGCTAAAAAGGGATTCTTTTTTGAAAGTTGACGTAAAACATCTGGTGCAAACAAATTGACTAATACTCATATATTATATGTACATGTATATATATATACACACATATAGAGACATTCTTCAAAATTTAGAAATATTAATTTAGGTACTGCAAGACTGAACATACAATGATTAAATGACTACCACTTTGAAATGCTGAGGTAGTTCAACCCTGCCTTCATTAGGCAGATAAAGTCATCACTGTGGAAGTGTAAGACTGTCTTTTTGGCTAGTACTTAATCAGGCTTCAAGTATGTATTGCTAATAGCTGTGAATAATAAATTAATTCAAAGACTGGAGCATACATGCATATAGAAGACTGATGAATGGCTGTTAAGAGGTCTGTTCCAGAGACAGGAAATCTCTTACACACTTCTACAAAGTGTATTTATTCATTCTCACAAATCCTTAATGATAACTTCACTATTTTCTATTTTAAGTACACAGGAAAGGAATTTTAGGAAATAGTGACTTATGAAACAAAGCGGAGACTAGGTGAAGAATAGACATGGTTCTTCTTTTGTATTCTGTTTTTAAGGAGGTGCAACTGTTCTGTTTTCAGTGAAGTTTTTTCTAATGCACATTTCTCACATAAACAAGACAGTTATTTTACAGGAAACCCTTGGTATTTTAAGAGATCTACTTTGCCTCCATTTCTGAGGACAAAATTTCTCACCCACAAAAGGAGTATTCTGTCTTTGAGGACTTCTGGTATGACAGTTGTGGTGGTGATTAGATATCTTACCTATGAATCCAACTTCTACTGCGTCTAAGAGTATTCTGCCACATCTTCCCCAAACCTATCTATATAAGTTAAGGTGTCTATCCTCTTTTACCCCCAAAACACATCACAAAAAAAAGAGACCGGTCTCTAAGCATTAATCAATAATTTCTCCATTCAATGCTCTAAATGTGAATTATGTAAAATATGGTGAGTTACTTGGGAGACAGAAGGAATGAACCCATCTTAATTCAGCATGCCTAAGATACAGCTTTTTTTGCTTATAAATGGATCTTTATGCTTCTGATAATACTTCTAATTTTGGACTAGATGATCTTCAAGGTCTTTTCCAACCTAGATGATTCTGTGATTCTGTAATGGATCTTTATACTTTTAAACCAAACACAAGCTTTGAAAATCTATAGCAAGAAAATATTTACTCAGATTCAGTGCACTCCTACAAGATTTCTGATTACAGAGTATTACTTTCATTACTAATAAATATTACTGTTTATTACATAAATAGCATTACAGTAAATGCACTTTTGAGAACATGCCTTTGCTTCTATAAATTGGTACAACAGCACTGATTTACACTGGAGCTAAACGAAATTACACCAGGAACACTGTAATTCACTCTAGATTTGCAGAGCTAATACTAATAGTATTTACCTTGCATCCAAACTGAGAATTAATAGCCTGATCCCATCACTGGCATGCAAAGAAAATTGTAAAAGTAAATCTGTAGAGTTTACTGTATTGGCCACAAAATCTGGCCAAAATGGAGAGAGGTGTCACTGGGAGTCAAAGCTATAACTTTGTGAAAGCCAGTTGCATCTGTGGTGTTTGCAAGTGTTCACATAAATTTTTGTGGACTCTGCTCAGTTTAGTAGACATGCCGCACTACAAGGGAATGTTTTGCATGGAGGAAAGACAGGAAGAGAGGGCAATCTGGTGATTAAAATGTTAATATCTGCATTCTATAATATTAATACCTACATGAAAAGGGATAGATTACCCCTCAAATGAAGAGGTTTTGCCACAGGATTTAATTCTGCAGTTCATCCTATTTTTAATGGATTTTGCTTGCTACTTCTTATCATACAGTAGGTTATGAAACAGTTCATATAGTCCTTTTGCAAAAATTAAAAGCATTTATTTTGTTATAGTGGTTGCAATTAAAAAGGCAGTATTTCCACATTGCTACAAAATAAGGTATTAAATGATAAAATTCTGTGTGCTTAGAGAAGAACCAAGATTTTGCAGATATTTTATTTGATGAGTGGTGTTTCTTTTAAATTACTTTGAATAATTTTCTTTGTTAAGGAGATACTGAATAAATTATACTAGTTAATGTGTTTTTTAGATGGACTCAGCTAATATCAGATATTCACAGAAAACATAATAGACTAAATCAAGATCAGTATGATGTCCCTCAAAGGGTGAATAATTAAGTCTTAGCTGCAATATGTACAAAACCACAGAAATGCAGAAAAATTTCCTCTGACCACACAGCTGAGGTTCCCATTTATTCTGAAACCATTACAGATAATGCCTCAAAACTCAGACTACATCAAGCAAAATGTATCTTTTTTCCAGAACAATGTTTCAATGCTGCACATCAATTTCTCACACAATTTATATATGTAGTGACACATTCCTTCAAGGGAAAAAGATGTATTAAACACATATGTCCATGAAAATGCAAGAATATTTCAGTTGTACTATTTTTGGTGCTTGAGACTACAGCTCCTACTTTGCCTACAGAGGTTATAATTTGGAAGCAATATTCAGGTTTATCTTAATTGCAAAAACAGCCTTTAATCAGTTTGTGTTGCCAATTGATGTATTTTTCTCCCCAAGCACTAAAACAGTTATTTTTGTCACATGAACACATACCCAATGCATTTAGATTTACTGTACTCTACATTCTTAAAATAATTTTATTCCTTTGAATTAAGCATGTCATTTATAGCCACAAATAAGTACAATTCATTCTTTAAAAGATATGTCCAAGAGTTGAATGATTGCGTACTAGCATGAGTTCAGTACTTTCAATATTAAATCAGTGAAAATGAGAAAAAGAAAAAACCTGTATTCACTTCAGTTTATTATTTTCTTAAATATTGTAGATCACGAAACATAAAATTGAATAGAGGCTCCTAATCTGACAGTTCAGTTGTAGATTACAGGATTTTAAATTTATGATTTGGTAGTCCATACGCAAATTATTGTATAGATTATTGTTGAAGGTTGACGTCGGCCAGCTGCCAGCCACCCACCCAGCCACTCTGTCACCCTCCTCCTCAACAGGTCAGGGGGAGAAAATAAGATGGAAAAGGTCATGGATCCCAAGAAGGACTGGGAGATCACTTACCAGTTACTGACATGGGCAAAACAGGCTTGGCTTAAGGAAAATTAATTTAGTTCTTCATCAGTTAGAGTAGAATGGTGAGAAACAAAAACAAAAACTAAAACTCCTCCCCCATGCCTTCTTCCCAGGTTCCATTTCACTCCTTCATTATGACTCTTCTGCCTCCTTCCCCCACCCTTGCAGGGAGATGGGGAATGGGAGGTTGTGGTCAGTCCATAGCTGTTCCTCTGTGTCTCTCCTTCCTCCTCATGTTTTTCCCCTGCTCCCTGGATCCTTCACAAACTGCTCCAACATGGGTCCTTCTCACAGGCTACAGCCCTTCAGGATAAACCTTCTCCTGCATGGGCCCTCAACTGGCTGCAAGTCCTTCAGGCTGTATCCACCTGCTCCAATGTGGGGTCCTCCACAGCTGCAGTGTTGGTATCTGCTCTGGCAGGGTTCTCCATGGGCTGCAGGAAAATACCGGCTCCACCATCATCCCTCCCACCAGCAGCAGGGAAATCTCTGCTCTGGTGCTGCGCACCTCCTCCCTCTTCTTCTTCTTCTTCTCTGACCTGGATGTTCACAGGGTTGTTTCTCACACCTTTTTTTCCTCACTCTGCTGTGTGGCATATTGCTCTTTCTTAAATACGTTTTCATAGAGGTGCCACGGACTTGGCTGAGGGGCTCAGCTGTGGGTGCAGTGGGTCCACAGGAGCCAGCTGAAACTGCCTGTGTTCAGCACAATACAGCCCCTGGTCTCTTCCCATAGAGGCCAGCCCTGCAGCCCCACCACTACCAACACCTAGATACCTAGGCCCAATACAATTATTTACTGACAAATATGTTGTTTACATATATCATACCAGAGCACTCAATTCCTCAGTCCCCCAAAGTAAGAACTTAATGTGAAACAGCTACCATTTCCTAGGAAAAACAAGTTCCCAGTGTAACTGAGGACAGCTTTTCCCTGAGGCAACACACTTCCAAACACTTCAAACAGGACAAAGAGCTTCACAAGCTTTGATGTTGGCAGGGTCCATTCTAAGAAAACTTAATTCTACGTCAAGTTTAAACCAGATGGTATTCTTACAGATAATCTGTAGACTGGAATAATGACTGTGAAGAAACATTTTTATTTATTTAGAGAACAAAATGTATACAAAGTATAAAAATAGATTAACATATTCATTGAGGAACTCTAAATTTAATACATAAATTCATTAGGGAAGCAATAAACATACTGTATAAATTAATTACTTTGTGGTTATCCTCATTAAATGCTACTTAATGAGTTAATAAGCTTGAAAAGCAATGACAAATTGCTAAAGTGCATGCACAGGATTTTTTTTTTTTTAATATTAAAAGTAGCATATCTAACTGAATGTTGCAGTTCTGGATACAAGCTAGTAACATTTATGCAAGGTGGTCACTTTACGTTCTAGCCTGCATTAATAAGTACTCTTTCCTACATGTTTTGAATTTCCCACAGAAGTGCAAACTAAGAAGTTCGACTGTAGATGCTACTCTTGCCAAGGTTTAAGAACCACCTGCTCCTTAAAACCAAGAAGAAAACTTCTTAGTTGTGTTACAGGATGACTTCCAGCTTTTGGGGAAATATTAATCAGAAACATACATACACACATATATATGTATACACACAGATACACACATAAGAAATACATTGCTACACCTGAGAATTATACTCAGGCTTTTGCGGCCTCTCTCAGTGTTTGAGGATGATAAACACACAATCACGTTGCCACAGTTACAAATTGGGAAGAGGCTGGGCAGTACTAGGGGAACCCTATCCAGCACCAATAAATACTTGAACCCTTGTGATGGGGTATGAGCGCTCCAGCATTGACTGAGCTCTGTTATTAGCATGCTATGGAAGATTGAAATGGTGGCCCCATTTGTCACATCATGGGTATAGACTCCTTATGCTCTCATTTTCTAGAGCACAAAGGCTCAAAGTGCTGTTGGTCTATGTTGTAATTTAAACAAAACAAAAAAAGCCACATACACACATTTTTCACTTGCTCTCTTCCCATGCCATAATGTATAATTGAAAGAAGATGGCAAACTGCATCCCAGAGTACATTAGATGTACTGATATTATAAATATCTTTATTTTAAAGTGAAATATAGCCTGAACACATCTTTGACTCTGATGCAGCATTGGTGCATTAACTAAGCATGGTTCAGTGAATGTATCAATAAACAGTCCTCTCGCCTTCCCAGGACATATCCAAGTCACAGTGAAGCTACTAGTGCTACCTTGATAAAATATTTAAACCAATCTTTGACTATTACATGCTCAAACAATTCCTTAGATAACCTCAGGATATTAATCCAATTTTTCACCCTTTAAATTGATTTTGTTAACTCCTTAAAATTTACTTACAGCAACAGAATGTAATTCCCTGTTGTAGGGACAATAAACAGATAAAGACAGTAGTATTTTGAACAAAGACTGTCAGTCCTTCTAAGGGGTTCTTATTCCTTGGATTACATTCCTTTTTCCCTGAGAATACCTAGTCCAAGGAAATCAGTGTGCTTAATTCCTGATTCTTTAAGAATCATAAGAAATATGTATCAAATTTCAATGTCCATGATTACACACAAAAAAATTAAAAATAATTCAAAGCAGTTTCCAGCATCTTCCAGCATGACCAGTCCAAACAGGTAAGATCTCAGTATCAGTTGTCAGCATGAGAACCCTTTAGAAACAAATTCCAGAAGAAATCAGCCAGTAAAGCAGCATCAGAGAATGCTACAGTATTAATCTTGCATCTCATAAACTGCTCTGAACTGCTATGACAGGAGCATTAACTCCACAAATGCAAAAAAAAAAAAAAAAAAAAAAAAAAAAAAAAAGGTACACTTCACAAGACAGCATATGCTGATAGAGAACAGCTACTAGAAATTCTTTCCTTGGAAGTAAATAACCCTCTAGCCTGCTGTTTAAGTAAACCTTGAACTCTCTTAAAACCTAGTCCCTCTGTAAACAGAACCATGTCCATCAATCACACTAAGTCTTTAGACATTTTCAATTGATTTTGGCCACTTAAGACTAATTCACAAAGGATTCAAAAGCCAGAGCACAGTTAAATGCCATCTCCACCACTGGATAAAAATGTATATTAAACAAATCAAGACATACTCATGTTACAACAGGTCCTCAAGAGTTTTGTGCTGACAGGCAATAAGAGAGCTAATGAGAACAGCTATACTCTGCTCAGCACCGTTTAGGACAACAGCAAATTGACTTTAGATGATTTGTCATCAAGTCCCTGTAGGAAGAAGCCACACTGTTTAAGGGGGTGGAGGGAAGGACAAAGACAGGTCACAACATACTCATCTAAGGAAGTCTTTGATTCCAGGCTAATGACTGGAATAAAAGTAAAAAATGATACTAGAAATAACATTTATTGTGGAATAAGAGCAACCATTTATCTGTTACAATTATATATTTTTGATGTATTGATAGGCACTTTAACCTTCATTCATGTCTTCGTTTTCAGTAGTCATGATACTACTTTAAAAGAACAGTTTTGAAAAAAGATTTTAATGTGGTTTGAAACAGAAGAACCACAATCAGTCACTGCCTGCATTTCCACAAAAATATCCAGTGGAGTTGCAAAATGAAGGATGAGTGGTGTGGGCTGGGATTGGTTTTCTTTCTGTTTTCCTTTAATATATCTTATTATCTCACTCTTGAACCATTATGTCTGTGGAAGAGAAGAGGAAGGGTCATGAGTAACCACTGGCAGCACCAGCTGGGAGCTGGAAATGGCACTTGACGTTTTCAGCTGTCAGATGTTGGCTGAAATTTAACAAGTGCCAATGAGAAACCATCTGCAAATCCATAGCTTTTTAAAAAAAAAAAAAAAACAAACAAAAAAAAAAAACTAGCAAGAATAAATGAAGGGTTTTGAGAGTAATGTGAAGTCTGTTATATTATATATAAAGTATTGCAAGTTATTCAGTCTCACTGGTTCCCAACTTAGCAGAACTCCCACCCAAGTTCTGCACTTAAACACCAAAGCGAGAGGGCATTCTGCATTATGTTTGATCCACTCCCTGTTAAAATTCCCTGATCTCTTTTCTCTCTGGTTGTTAAGTTTTTGTTAAAGTAGACATCATAGATAAAATGAGACCAAATAATAGTCATCACTTATTTACTCTTACAAGTGGTATCCATGAATTGCCAATGTCTTACCATCAATGAATAAAGCCAAAAATGTAGAAAGCAGCAGAACTATACAAATACTTTCTAGCTCCATCAACATGGATCTTTGGGCCCAACCTTACGTTTTACATCTAAAACTGTATCTTTTGTAGACTAGATTCACCCCTCCCCGGCAGCAGGCTCTGTGTGAGAACTGTGTGTGTTTGAACTGAGAAGGAATTCACATATGTGCACCCAGCCCCTGAGCAGAACCAAAAAAATCAGAACAGCTTCCTCTGTAACTGTGTTCAGCAAATATGCTGCAACAGCAGCCACAACATTGCTGTCCTTCCTGAGATCAGCTGATATTTAAGTATAGATATAGAACGACACCCAGCCCCACCCTTAGCCATTCCAAAATGCCAGTCCGTTTATCATCACAAATAACACTTTCAGAATGTGCACAGCTAGTCTACCAGTGCCGCTGCACTCCACCACCTCACACTGGCCTCTCAAATATCCTCATCCCCAGTGCAGAAGAGGACACTGCACTGAATCAAGAGCCAAGGGTGGGTGACTGAAAGGCCCATGGTGCTTGTCTTCACCTGTGTGCACATTTCTTTGATTTCTAGACCGGACAAACTGGTGCAAACAGCTACAGCACGCTGCTGTGGCCCATCGCCCTTATCATTCATCACAAACCAGGGAGGGCAAATCTACCTGCTGTACGGGTCACTATATTTCATGAAAGGGTAGGGCCACACACAAATTGACAGATCTGCAGACAACCTGAACAGAATAATTGGCTTTGTCCCTTATAAGTAGACCAACATTACCCTTCCCTCCTCTGCTCCCAGGATGCAGCATGTTCTGCGGCCCTTGCTCTTGGCTGGTTGAGAAATTCATCCTGCTCACTGGCACTGAACTGATCTTTTAAAAATCCTATGTGTTTTATTTAAATTACGGACTTTAAAATATTAAGATCTAGCTAGTCTAATGACAGCTTGCTATATACAGCAGAAAAACAGAAATGGAATGTGTTCTTGGCTAATGAAACTCCTCTGACTTAAATTATATTTGCTATCTCATTTGTCCCTATGGACACTACCCAATCCCCTTGCTTTTCTCTCATATGATAGGCAGAAAGTTTTTTGGGAGCAGGGACTGTCATTTATTATATGTCCGTACAGGACCTAGGCCACCAAAGCTCAAAGGCTTTGAAATGCTACTGCATTTCAATGTCTTCATCAAATAATGAGGACATTTGACCGTTCTTTCTAGCGGACACGACTTGAAGTAGCTATATTTCAAACTAATAATGATGAGAAAGTTTGAAAGTGGTATTTTCCATTCTTGGAAAACTATAAAAAGAACATAGTAAAACCACTGCCTTTTTGCACTGTTGGTAACTAGATTAATTATTGATCAGGTATTCAGGTCTATGGGAACCCGACTTCCATCAGGCAGGGAAACGCAGGCATGACTGCAGCCCACAGACTGCTTCAGCACCAGCCACCACAGCAACCCTGCACAGTTGCTGTGGGCTCTGCCTTTGTATGCCCATGATTTCTCTTTCTGCAGCTGCACAGTTACCCCAATCCAGCATGTTTTATTAAAGCTTTGTAAAGGAAAGGTAACATCACCCTCAAACATCCTCTGTTCGACTAAAAGTTGAGGGAATAGGACAGGAGAGGCGGAGAACAACCACCAATCCAACAGCTACCATACGAAGGAATAAAATTTCACTTTTTTGGAGGAAACAAAAACCCCTCAGCATTCTGGAAGGCAATAGCTGCAACAATTAAGTATTAACACAAGCATAAATTCAGAAAGCCTGGCTAGTAGTTACACCAATAGACAAAACATAAAAATTGCTCATATTGTGAAGCTATAAAGTCTCTGTGGGTGAAAGTTATCATGAACCAAGTCTCTGTGGGTGAAAGTTATCATGAACTAGCTTGGCTTCGTCAGACTTTACTCACTGAGATAGGATTCCCCACCATGATGAACAGTTTTGGTCTCAAGACACAGGGTGTCTATTAGAGTACCCTGCAGCTCCTGTGTGCTATTTGTGCCCACATTTCCTTTCACAAAAGGAGAATGAATATGTCTGTAAGCATAGAAAAGATAATTAAATGCCAAAATCTCACTTGATACAGAACTGGAGTGAAATTACTGATGCTATCACCATCCATTTACCTGTCTGTGTAGTAAGGTACAGTCACCATCAGGGCTAGAGTCTCTTCAATGGTAGTGCTTGTATTAAAACCCAGCTAGATCTGACACTCAGGAGTGCTTCCAAGGTCTTTCTATCACAGGCATGAGAAGGCAGTTAAGGGCAGAAGACCTCCTGGGAGAGTGCTAGAGAAATGTCCCAGGAAGAGGAAGCTAAACTTGGCAGGGTCTGTACCCATACTGTTCGTCTAGAGCAGACCTTGAAGCAAATTAGCCAGCCAACAATGCCTTTTTCCCCCTCCTGCCCCTCTTCAGAAGGAACTACCTCTCTATCTCTGGTAGGGATACTGAATTAATTAGCATATATGCAGGGTGAACAATCAGGAGACTTGAACCTGGGACTAAAGCGAGAGCCAAATTATTTGACACTAAAACACATTCAGCGAGAAACAGTGAAAGGGGTCAAGGAAGTACTGGGCCACTTGACATCAAGAACAGTATCTGTGGTAGGAAGTGGAAGCAGAGCAGAGTAGCTTGCAGCGTTTTTGTATCCTTTCCTTTATATGGCTGTGTTGGCACACTGGGATGTAGACGAGCATGTCCTGCTGGGAAAGGAAGAGATGTGACAAGACTGAGGAATCATGAGCCCAGGGCACGATCTCGCATGCTGAAGCGACTCTGACTGTTTTTGCATTAAAGCACATATCCGTGCTCAGTGCCCCCCAAGCACACAGCAGCTCTGCTTATAGGTGAACCATTTTCTTTTACAAAGACAAACAAGCAAAAGATTAATTTAAAAGCCTACGACAACTGTTGTGCAATAAAAACAAGTGATAAGCTTTTAGGCTTAATTGCTTCATCAGTCTAATAAGGGAATAAGGTATTCTGAGCCTGAGAGCTCATTTGTTTCTTTTTCAGCTACATCTATTAAACTAATAAACAGATCTCTCTCTACAAACCTTATTTATAGTAGATTACTCCAGACTGTCTACAAAGATCCTCATCTTCAAAAACATTAAAAACCTAGTGTTTAAAGACAGAGAATTACTAGGTTTTGATTCTGCAAAGCATGAGCTGCCTTCCAGATCTAAGGGTTAGTCAAATTTATCAATCTCTGGAAAGAGCAAGCCTGCTTATCGAAATTAAGAGAACAGTTGAGAGATCTTCTCTGAGAAGAAAACTTCTATGACCACCTGCTTGATGGGGCAGGATATTCTCTACCAGGTTCTCTGTCCAACTGAAACATGCTACATAGATAACCTGGAAGCAAGGTACAAGAACAGCTTTATCCTTGTAAGACCACACTACATTTTAGAGCAGGTGTATGGCTGCTCCAAGTTGCACCTTATCATCTATGTTTATACAGAGCTGCCTTGGTTGCTCTAACTTGCAAGAGCACACAGCCAGTGCACCCTGGCTAAATCCTGAGTTCTCCTCCTTACTCTCTGAAGGCCAAAGATAACTGTGGTATAAAGTGATTCAAGCACGCCTTCTCTACTAGGTAATATTTGAGCAGAATCTGATCCTACAGATGCATGTTCTAAAGCCAGAGTCATTTGGGTTGTGAGAACTGACTATAATAGGTTTTTGTAAACACCTGGCACATTATCTGTCTTTGCCATCATGTAAAAATAGAACAAATAGTAATATTTCCTCATAGACATTGTCTACAGAACATTGTTACAGAAATAAAGCTCTCTATAAGCGCTGGAAGTTAGTGGTTCTGATTTCCTTAAGGGTGTATTTTCCACAAAAAGTCTTGCTCCAGTGCTAATTATAAAATTAGCAAGAAGTTTACAAGTAATTAGATTGGGGTGTTAAATCACTAATGTTCCTTAAATAAAACTCCTAATTAGGACACACTGCACATTTATCTACAAGCTAGATATGACAAACTGCCCAAACTTTCCCTTTCTAGCTGAGATCCAGGACACTGCCAGGGAAATGTTAGCACCCACTGTATTCTCTTCAGGAAGGAGCCCTCATTTGACCTGCACAGGTACAGGCAAGGACTCTGCCCATCCACTTTGACCCCAAAGCAGACAGGCATAGTAGAGTCATGGCCATATATTCAGATACCTACCACCAGAAGGGCATTCATCTCTCTTGATTACATAGGGATCCTGGGCATTTGCTCAGATTAAGCTTCCATGATGGGATTTAGTTGCTGATACCATAAAAATATAAAACTATCAACATTATTTGGTCTTCCCTCCTCCTACATGGTATTTCTCAGACTCTAAGATAAATGCAGTTGTATAGATGCTTTTGTTTTACTACACCTAATAAAACAGCACCTGACACAAAGGCGTCTCAGTTGAGAATTGATCCACAGTAAACAACTGCAATACAAACAGCAACAGTTACAATTCCTTTATAGCCTGCTTATCTGAGACATACTTAACTGCTTCAAAAAAAACCCCGCAACTATATTGACATTCCATGCACCCTGCAGACAGTCTTTCCGAACATTTTGTATCTTATTCTAATCTCAAAACAAAATTATCCACTATCTCAGAAAAGCAGATGCACAGATCTTTACGTATCAAAAGGAAAAAATTTTTTTTAAAAAAAAAAAGCTTTTCACTAGTTTATTTCAAGTCCACTGAATATTGCTTCATGGGACAAAATAATTTCTATTTGTATGAAGCACTTCAGTCCCACTTTGTCATCAACCATCATAAAAACTAATTACGTCTTCTGGGCCACAAGCAGCATCTCTCAGTCACCTGGATTTTACTATCTGATGCGGTTCTGCTACGCACTTGTGCCATGACTACAATGTACCACAGATGCCTACAAAGAATCCTTGCACGCCTCTGGGACAGAGCTAGCTTCCAGAATCTCACTATGGGCTGAAATCACATTGTCCAATTACCTTTAGACAAATCTTTGATCATCAGCCCCTCATTGCCAGACATATTCACGTGACAAACCCAGCTGTGCCATCATTTTCACTCAGGGAGGGAAAAAAAAAGCTTTAAGTGATTTGCAGAGTAACTTCAAATACCTTTCAGCTGCTAAAAGAAATGTTGTATTTTGAAAGAATTTGTATTTTCTCTCCAGAACTTACCCTTTCTCCCACCAGCTCAGACAAGAGCGGCTTATGCCTAAAAGCACCAGAAAAACTAGCGTGGTTACCTTAGTGCCTGTAGTTCTGGGTCAACATAGGTGTCAGCCTTGCACTGCTGGGGATGCACGTGCATCCGTCTTTTTGAGGCCACTGAAGTTAAGATTTGATACCTAACCCTAGACACACATTCATTCCAAAGGGGAACAAGCCGTTTCTAGCATGTCTGGAAATAACCAGCTAATCCTCTATGTATGATCAAAAAAATAACAGGTATTTCAACCACCCTGAAGCCATTTACCTGTGAGACCTCACTGTTGGGTTTGTTTAACTTACTCTAATCCACCTTTTAATGTCCCTTTTTGTTTAATACCACGGCAACTAGCCCAGCAAAAACACAGACATTTGCTACATCCCTTAGAAAAAAAGCCTGTCATACTTCTCCTATAGCACAACACAGCAAATGATTTTTTTGTATTATTTTTCTCCTGCTGCAACTTACAATAACCTCAATTCTTTTCCAGTGGATACACCCAAATCTCTGTATTCAAATATTCATTCATACTGGAGACAGCCAGAGATGCTCTGACTAAAAACAGGTTGGGTGTTCTGTCAGAAAGAGCAAGTTTTGCTGAAACAAAAGCCCTTCTCCGAATGATGTTGCAAATCCAGAATGTAATTTTTGGGAAAAACACAATGACCACATAACTCAGCTACATTACCCAGTAGCAGAGACCTAACAACACCACAACCAAGATCTGAAGCCTGGCCCTATGCTTCAGGTTTCACAGCTTATTTTCATGATCCCAAATATCTTAGGGAAGAGAATAATCTTTCCCTGACCAAACAGACATAATGTTTGCATCAACGGTTCCAGGAATTAGAGACAGTGACATTTTAAAGTGAGACAATTACAAAGAAGGAACAGAACCCAAATTCCATAATCCAACCCTCCTCTTCTGCACGTGTAATAAGACAGGCCAGGAATATACACACTTACAGGCATGAATCAGAACATCATATATGAACAGCTGCTCCACAAAAGCTGTGTGAATAACCACATATATACATATATATACACACACACACATTGATGTTTATTTGACTGCTGTGACATGCCTCTAAGAAGCTAAGTGAATTAACAGCTAGGCTTGGCACCACATGAAACACACACCTTAGGGAAAATTAACAAATCTAAGTGCAAATGTTAGAGTTAGCTGCTTGCCAGGAAGGTTCTTTCATCTTATTGAGCCAAAAAAATATTTGTCGTCTTTTTCAGAAAGATGCAACGAACTGTATTTCACATGAACTTGGCAGAGTCTTAAACCAGCAGGTCTAGCCCACAAAATGGCAAGTATCTCCAGCAGCTGTTGTTGTTGACAACATGTGACAACATGATATTCCCAGACATCATCAACTGCATCCCCAATTATTGCTAATTTGGTGCAGAATTACAACATTTTCCTATGTTCATTAGCTACAATTACCTTCATAACAGTTAGTAGCAGAAAGAAGATGAAGTGGAAAAAACACAGAGAATGTGCAAGCGAGGTTTGCTAGGCTATGATTAGAAAGATAGTAACAAGCCAACATGCAGGCTTGACTTGAGATAGTACTGACTGACTGTACAAAGTGGCTTTGGACCATGCTGCCTGTTTGGTTTTTCTGGTTTTGTTGTGTTTCTTTAAGGCAGATGAGAAATTTGCTATTTTGTCACTTTTTATAAAACTGGACAAAAAAAAAGTCATGTGCATGAAAATCTGCATAAAACATTATTCAGATTGGAAGAATATTTTCTGTTTTATCTCACAATTGAACAAAATAACACCGTCTGTGTGTGTACATGTATATTCAAACTGCATATTTAAACACATCTTTTTGTGAAACAAACACACAGAAATCACTCTGAAATAACTTGTTGGTTAGGACAATCAGGTGAGAGAGAAGATGCGCATGTTCAAATCCACAATTCATCTCATTAAAGCATCCCATTTATTATGGCCACTTACCTCATGATCACCTTGTCAGATTTTCCATGCCTAAGCTAAGAAACCATTCTCCTCCAAAAGAGGAAAAATGTGGCTGAAACTGCTGTTCTGACTGTCATTTCATGACAAAATTATTTTAAGAGAGCTTTAACCTATATGTCTATTTTTCTTGGTATGACACCCTACATAAGCACGGTATTTTATAGATACCTTCAAGCAAGGATCTGAATTTAGCACTAAAATGTTGTTTTACAGGAATGCATGCCAAATGCTTTTCATCTCATTATGCTGGTTTGAAATAATGGTACTACTTAAAGTAACATCATGCTAGCATAAAACACAAGAGCTATTTCAAAGCAGCGCAATAAACCACTGTTTCATGATGGTCAGTTGCCTCAACCAGCACTACAAATTCCAAGCTCCATTTAATTCCTACAGTACAACTAAAAAATATACTACGCCCTAGGTAGATTTATTCAAACAATTTTGTACGCTTCCAGTTGGAAGTATTTTGATCTCCCACTCTGAAGATTTTCAACATTTATTCACTTTCCACATTAAATACATGTTCTGCGTACTATACTTCAAACATTATCGCTACTACTTGCAAAATTATTCCATAATCAGGAAAGATTCAGTTCCTAATGAATAAGTATTATAACAGAGACAGAATATATAAAGTCAGTTTCAGTCTGGAAACTTTCAGTTCTGGCCTAACCTATGTAATATTAGACAAATGGCTTCCCCTCTGTTCCTTCCTCTTACAAATTGCTTGCTGTACCTGTGTCATCCCTTGAGGCCAAAGACTGGCTTTCTCTTTGTATAATGTGATTTACAGCTGGGATTTCTGAATGCTGCTACAACACAAAATCACTGCAACGCTTCAGAGCTCTGCTCTACCAATCACTCTAATTCCAGTCGTTACTGGTACTTTTAATGGCATCCCCGCTGTTCCATGACAATAGTCCAGTCAAGAGAACTTCTCCCATCACTTTGAACCTACTGTATGCATACATACATATATGTATGCATATGACACACTTTTTTTTTTTTTTTTACCCTCGGGTCACATCACAGATGCTGGCAATGAAGTCTAAACTTGTTCTATTCTCAGCAAAAGGGAGTGGGTTTACACCCACAAAAACATTACCAAAGTAAAACACCACCTAAAAAGCTACTACTTCAGCACTGCCCGCTTGTTTTTTGGTATAAACTACTAATAATAGCGAGTCCAGACAGGGCTCTACATGGAGAATACAGGGCTCAACAGGAGAATACTCTCATAAAGATGTGGGAACAGAAGATGAGAAACGACGATCTGCCTGAGATTCCGCCCAGAAACAACCCACGGCAGCAGAGCCCGGTCTGCGATCACACACAGTCCCCTGCACTGCTCCAGGGCTGACACTTCTGTTTTGTAGGGCTGATGTTCTCACTTCTCCAGCTGGAGCAACAATTTCAAGTTTAAAGGTTTCCCACAGAAAGTTCATAAACTCACTGTACAAACACCTAAATGACATCGCCTTCCTCTCCCTGAAACAAACGGGATGATTTTGGCACACTACTCAGTACCTTCCCGGAGGGAAGGAAAAGTAATTTTTCTCCAGAGCAAGCCTGTGAGGCCAGCAGGCTCCCAAGGCCAGCAACCCCAGCCCTCTCAAGCCAGGGCTTTTGATATCCAGCCTCACACATACCTACAAGCTCCCAATCGCAAAACCCGGGCCCGGGGATCCCTCCAGGCCGGCCCGGCCGGCTCAGGGGACACGGGCTCAGGAGCCACCTGGGGGGGGCTGGTGGAAACGAGCCTGGCGCACGGCGTTGCTCTGAAACCCTTCTTTCACCCATGTGGCAGGCACGCTTCCGCAAAACACTGGGCTTTAACCGACTGACAGTACCAGTGAAAGAAAATGTTTATCAGAAAATTCCCATCCAGTTGTCTGTCAGCACTGATTTACACCAGTGGGGTGGCAGGCTTGCATCAGCCTCTCCGCCCGAAGCGAGGGGCTCGGGGAACGCAATAGCGTGCCCATAAAGGGGCTGATTTAAGGAAAAGTGTGAATCTGATAGAGCCTAGGGTAGTTTTCTCACCTCGGCACACAATAAGAGCGGGCAGAACCGAGCACCTCAGTGACCCGCTGGATCTCTCTCCCTCCCTCCCTCCCCACCCGCAGCAGGGGCAGCTCCTGCCTCTCCCCGGGGAGCCCTCACCAGGGCTGGCACCAGGCTGCGGGGCCCCTGGCCCCGGGCAGGACAGTGACACATGGACACACAGACAAAAGACAGAAGGAAAAAAAAATAAAATAATAATTTAAAAAAAAAAAAAGCACCCTCACACACACACACAGACCACCCAACCGCTCCGCAAAACGTGCCTCCTCACCAGCTCGCTTCCCACGCCGGCAGCCCCTCCGCGCTGCGCGCCCGCGGGCACCCCCGCACCCCCCCCCCCGAGGGCGGCACTCACCTCGGGGGGGACGCGGCCTCGGCGGCAGCCCCCGCACCCGGGGAGGGGAGCCGCCTCTCCGCCGGTGCCGGGCGGCCGGCCGCACGGCGGGGTGAGGCGGCGGCGTGGCCCGGCGCCGCGGCACACTTCCACTTTCTCTCGGGGGTCTTTCTTTGCGGCACGGTGCGCCCAGCCCCGCCGCGCCGCCCCCCCCCCCCCCCCCCCCCCCGCGCACTCCTCCCCGCCCGCCTCTCGCAGACGCCTCCCCGCGATGCGATGCCCAGCTGCCGTCCGGGGGGCGGGGGGGCTGCCGGGGGGGGGGGGGGGGGCTCCCCCTGCACCGCCCCACCCCGGTACCTGCCGGGGCGCCCCGAGGGCGGCTGGGCGGTCCCGGTGAGGCACGTCGGCCCCGTGGCCCCAGCCGAGCCCCGCGTGGCCGGGCAGCCCCCCCCCGGGCACGCCGCCGAGACCCCCGCCTATCCCTCCGCGTCCCTCTCCATCAGGCAGCCGCCGTCCGCGGGGTTCACCCGAGCCCGAGGCGGGCTACTGCTTTTTTGGTTTTCGACCTTCATTGTGCGCCCCTCTCCTTCAACAGAACTGCCCGAAGGAAGGAAGGGAAGGGGTCGGGGAGGCTGTGTGGATTGGAGTGGTCTAGATGTAGTTCAGTACAACAAAGACCCACTTGATTCCCTGCTGGCACATAACGCCCAACAAAAGGGAAACGCTGGGAATGTCATAATTATCACCCTGTGAGATGGAGGCAAAAACAACACTTCTTACGAGGTTCGTAGTTACGAAACAAATGGCAGCTTGGATGCATCTATTTCTGTCCCAGTACTATAAGCAGCTTGCTCACGCCCTGCTGCTTTAGTGCTGTGTTTGCTGGCACTGTAGGCAGAAATCTTGTAGAAAACATAAAGGCAGCAAAGCCGCAAGTCCTGGTGACAGAGGTCTTTTGCCAGCTTATCCAGCAATGAGACTGGCTTTTAAGATATTTTGCCTACAGGTGAGAACCCTGCTGAAGTTTTTTAGCTAAAGTACATATTCATAGATTCACATCAGTGCACCTATTATCCGGAATTAACTACGAGTATAAGCACTTACATATTAGATTACCCCTCACTTGGTCTTGAATGGTCCTCACCTGGTCTCAAATGGTCACTGCGTACCTGATGATGGCACCTGGCACTCAAGGTCAGTCATGAGGGACATAGGCAGCTGTCCCTCACATAAAGCTCAAGCTGTGATTCAAATGCAAGTGTCCCACTTTTGAAATTCACTCAAGATTTCCGGAGGCACTCAAGCTGCCAGTCATGGATGTGACCACAACTATCTTGACATGAAGTTTAAGGGGCCCAGTACACAATGCCTGAACATTTAGTGTCCCAGCAGCCAGATTAAATACAGGCAGGGGAGAGGGAGGTGGGAGGAGAGCACACTCTTCCCTGTGCCTGGAAGCTGAACCAGCACACAGCAAGAGTGGAGGAGCCATTAGACTGAAGGAAAGGAGAACCTAGTCTCTAGCTTTGTGATAGGGGTACTCAGGAAATGTGCTCCCAGGACAGTTTTTATCCTGGCAATGGACGCTATAGAGAGCAGAATTTAGACCCTCATTCAGTCTCCTGCAGGTTAAACACTTAGATGATGTCTTCTAGTTCCTTGACTTTGAATTCTGGCTGCCCTCTGGCCTAACAGCGATGGAGTACTGTCCCGATCCAATGTCGGGGGAGGTTTTGATATGATCCCAAGAGCGAGGTCAAGACACAAATGAGGTCAAATGCTATACACCCCAAACAATTTTTATTATTAAAAGTGAAGAGTGGTAGCAGTAGGACAGAATGGAAGGAAAAGACAGAAATCAAGCAAGCATCCAGAATAGAATTGCAAGAATAGTCACCACCACAGATTCCAGCAGCATCCTGTGGGTCCTCAGTCTTCAGTTCTTTGGTGGTGGGTGCACACACAGCAAAGTTTTCTATCGCCTTTTAAGTTCATGTTATCAGTTGATTAGCATACTCAGAGAGGAGGGGCAGGTATTCCACAAATGCATTTCCATGAGAGACAAGGAAAAAGATGGAGCATGAGTTCTGCACATCCATTGAGGGGGAAATGGGGTGCACCACCCTTTGTCCAATTGAGTCGGTGGTCGTACTGACCCTGCCCATCTTTAGTTTTTCTTCTATCCCCACAGGTTTTTGCTGACTTCATGCTTCTTGAGCAATCATCTGGCTTCTGGGGCAGAAATGATCACCGCTTATCACTTCGATGACAAAGGTGCAAAGTCATTAGCAATGCAATGCATGATGTCTGGCGTACACAATAGAGTCACAGAGTATCGGGCTTACACAATGGAGCCAGTGGTAAACATTTGGTTTCACTCAGTCCACATGTCCCACTTTGAGGCTTATCTAAGGAGTTTGTCAATGCAACTGCAAGGGAGTGGGGGGTGCATCCTTCAATACATTCCGGCTTCCTTGGGTGACATTCCTTAGACTAATCCAAAGGCCACAGCTTGTCCTTGAGGTTTGCACACACACAAGCAAGATTTGAGACAATCATTTGACATTTCAGTCTCTCACATGTACCCTATTTCCTTCTTCTCCAAGCCTCAGCATGCCTTAGTGCCTCGCTGAAGCACTTTCTTAGAAAGGGGGTTGAAACTCTCTGGGGCTGAAGAAGGCTTATAACTGCTCTTTGCTTGTCGGCCAAGCACTCTAAATAATCAGTGGTTATGCAAAAGACAGGTAACTTACTGCTCATGCTCTGCAAGCAACTTTCATGCATAAGATCTGTAATTTCCTGTTGATTTCCACACAGTCCAGAAAGACTGAAGTCTCAGGTGGAAAGAATCCCCTAGAAGCCTTTTGTGGTGCCTATTTCTTTCCTTTGAATGCATATGTAATGCAGACTTCTACTCTAAAGTCCTCTTCCCTGCTTAGGGGACTAGGGGCTAGGAATCTAAAATGGGAATGAAGGGATAGCTGTGTAAAGTACCTCAGTTAAGGCACACCAGATCCATCTCTCTTTAGAGTTCATTTTGTTTTCAAAACCGTGAAGTATGTTAATGGCTCCTATCTGACACATTGGACTATTACTAAAAAGCAGAAATTTCAAGTCAAATAGAAATTGTTGGCAGTATTACTGAGGTAAGCCCCATTCTTGCAAACGCTGACATCCAAAAGTTTATTTACAAGGATAATTGTGTTGTCAGTCATTGAGGTGACTCATGTGAGACAAAGTTTAGATGAAAATCCCTGCAAGCTGAAAGACTTTCTCAAAAGTGAGAAAGCTGAAAAAAGTTGCAAAAGAATCAGAACTTCATATGAAATGAACAATCAATTCATTTTTTGTTCTTGGAAGAAGAGAAACAGTAGCATTGCTATGAAAAAAGACCCTGTACCTGGGGCCTAGGTCACTTAGACAAAGCACAGAAAGGTTTAGATGCCACAGAAGGAGACTCCAGCAGTAAATTGAGTTGCTGCTTTCCCTACCGGTGTACTTTTACAATGCAGCTAAGCTGGTCTGGGGGTTATCTGTTGTCCTAAAGGTGGCAGTCCTGCTCCTAATGCTTCCTCTGTTGGAGCAAAATCTAAAGAAAACGAAATATTTTTTTCCTATCTGGTTTAGCTGCCTGAACAGGCTCTCTGAAAGTCAGTGCTGGGTAGATGAGAAAGAAGCAGAGAGCAGCTGTAGGGCCAGTGAGAGGAGACGGGACTGCCCCAGGACTGCAGCAGGCAGCCACTGATTTGGCTTAACTGTCTTGTGAAATTCCTTCATAGGAAGAGCTCAGAAGAGAGTGTACATTAAATCTGCTCTTCCTATGTATGCTATTCGACTTTTCATGGCATAAATGAACTGTTAGAGAGAGAAAGATTTTGTTACTTCGTGGTTATGACACACCACCAGGCAGAGGGAAGACCTCACTTCTAGTGCTTGCTTGAAGAATTGATACTGGCTGCTGAAGCAAGTCATTAAACCAAGGTTTTCCTATTCCCCCAGTGTCCCAAATCATTCCTCCTGCACCCAATTCTCCAGCTCCAAACTTTAGTGCCAGGGAGAAACACATACCTAGCTCTCAACAGGTTAGCACCAATAATGTGTGCAGTGTATAAGTGCGTTACAGTGGAGTCTCAGGAGGAGTTCTGGGTCTGTGGTGGTTCCTGTGCACAAGCCAGCCCTGGTGTCTCTGCAGGACACAGCATGGTGTTGTGTAGACTTACCATCTTCCAGCAGTCAGTCCATATTAAAATATCATTCTGACAGTTAATAAAATATTGAATTATTCCACTAAACTGGAAATATGTCATTAAAATAGCAATATTGTTTCTGGTTCTAAAACTGATTTTTCCTCTATTGGAAGACCTAAAAGATCAGTTTACCATTATATCCAATGTGTATAAAGCTACCCAATTATTTACTTTTCATTAGTTTGCTGACACAATGTGGTGGTTTAGGCCCTGTCGGGACTCGAGACCACGCTGCTGCTGCCCCTCCCCCACCCTCGGACCGGACGGGGCAGGGAGTGAAATACAAACTCCGGGGTTGAGATAAGGAAAGTTTTAATACAACAGTGCAACAACAACAAACCGAACAACAACAATAACAATAACAATAACAATAATGAACAGAACAAGAGGTATACCGCAAGGATACAGCAGTGAGGGGACCGAACCGCACAAAGGCTGTCCCTGCTCTTTCCCTGCTCTTCCCACGCTTGATGTCAGCATGGTATTTAATAACCCAGCTAGAGCTCCCTCCCCACTGCTGGGGAAACGTAACCCTATCCTAGCTGAACCAGGACACACAAAAACATGTACAACTCAACTTTGGCAAAGCCATAAATTAGAAGGCAACAAAAAAATTCTCCACCATAGATATTTGAAGTTACCAGTGTTCACTGTATAAATAATTTGGTACCACTCTGGAACAAAAAATATTAATTTTGGGTAAAACCTTTGTAATAGTGAGCTAAGATCACCCAATGGTATTGACCGCATCTATTCAAACTCCAATATGAGCAGAGTGTGACTTAAGTATCATTTCCAATCTGTGTGCAGTCTACCAAGAATGCTATTGAAATTCATTCAATCGGTCTTTTATTGATAGTTATGAATCTAAATTGCTATCACATTTGTCACTAACCTGAAAACAAATCATTGCTCCTTGTTTGTGCCCCAGAACATGTCATCATGTATCAGTTCAGGGGAAATTCTGAATCAGAAGGATTTGAAATAATTTGGAGTTGTTGTCAATCAGCTCCTTTCTGTAACCTACTGTTGGTGGGAAATTCTAGTGTAGGTCACCAAGTATTTTTACAAGGAGAAGGGTAGAGAGCATCCATAAGAACACATGGAAATTTCCATGGCATGAGCTTTACCAAAATGCCAAGCATGTCATTGGAATACCATGAATATGAAGAGCATACCTCCTTGCAGCTCAGAAGTTTCTGTTTGTAGGAAACGGAACTGCGTCTCTGTGGTGGTTTTGAGACTGCCTTCCAAGGAGATTGACTTTCACTTTTTCACCTTTTTTGAATTGAGTAGTATTTTCTCCAGACCAGTTCAAACTGAAGATCATGCTAACCTTGCACTTTCCTCAGGATATATTCAACTTGTGTATTTCTTTTAGATTTAATGTTTTTCTTGAGAAATATAATTTCAGCTATGTACCTCAGAGAGATAGGGGCATGGCATTGTCTCTGCTTGTCCCATGCAGCTATGACACATGCTCTGTAGATGTGTTGGCTGCTTGTTAACGAAATAGTCATTTGTGGAAGAAAAACTTCTGTAGTTTGACAGCTAAAAGCTTAGGTAGGAGGTGTGAATCACTGCCTGAAAGCTGGGAGACACTTTGTTCATGCGAATTGCATGGGGTGAAGTGAGGACACTAAAAGGTTTCCAGACAGCCAGAACTGTAGTGATATCAGAAAGGAAAAGTGGAGAAGCTGGGTAAGAGAAGATTGGAGACAAGGAAAGGGAAAGGGCATATTTTTAATCATGCCAAACATACCTAGTTTTCTAACTTTAAAGGCATTCCAGTTTTGCTGTATAGACACAGATGGACAGGCTATGTCAAAGAAAAAAGCTGCCAGATAAGTAAATAATCTGCTATGGCTACGGACATGGTAGGTGATGCAGGAATATGAAGTAAGTGAAGAGAAGAAAATGACCTAGAATATACACATCAAAGGATTGCTCTCCATTGCTTGCTGAATACCCACATTAAAGACCATTATTTTTAAAGAAGTCATGTAGTATCACAGGAACATCAGGAAAAGAGAAAAGGGAACAGATAAAGGGGAAAGGGAAAGGAAAAGGAGTTGTCCTTTTAGAACAGAAAACATCTTTATTTATACATAAACAATGCAGAGCACACTGACTTGCTTACAGTGAATAAATGCCTTTGTTGAAGTTTTCTACCAAGGTTAATGAAACATTATGAAAGTTAGTCAAGGAGAAAAATTTTGTATCCATTCAAGTGTGTATGAATTTCACAGTATTTTTGTGTCTGTCACTTCAAATCATATTCATCCATGTTTATTTGTTTTTCAGATAAGACAATGGCCTGATCAGGTTGTTTTCTTTCTTCAGCTCCATTAGCTAAATTTATCATTAAGGATTTGTTTTCCTGTTAAAATTTCTATATCTTAACCTGGAGATTCATATATCATTTTCTATTCTGGCAGTGAAGTAATTACAGTATGGGGAATGTCTTTTTAATACTGGCATAAGCAAGGCAAATTAAAAAGGGAGTGTCAAAATTTATCTCGTGCCATATTCAAAGGTTTCCATAGTGCAAAGCACAGCACAAAATGACATAGTACTTTTGTACTATGGATTTTCTGTGTATTTAGATCCACTCTGCAGCGTGGATCAGATGCTAAGCTTGGGCAAATTGACAAAGCCATTGATTTCTATTCATGGGTTTACATTAATCAAGGTCCACAGTATTTTAATATGCCACATATCTTCTTGACAATTATTTTCAGGAAGTACAAGATTGGAAATAGTGGAGCAGCTACTAACCTCTGAATAGCACCACTGCTGATCTGAATTTATGACTCCATAAGGGCCTATCACAATGATAAAACTACTAATTGTTGATGTGTTAATCGAGGTTTGGGTTACCAAGAGCTTCAGCTGTTTGGTTATAGCTGCATTTTAAATATTGAATTAGATGCCATCAGCTTCTGCAGAGGTGAATATGTTACATTAGCAGGATTAATCATTCAGAAAACTTACACTTAGGCATTCTATAGACTTGTGCCCGAAATACTAATTTCAGACAACTGTTCCATAGATACCTACCATTTTCATCACTATGGAGTGATTTACATACTGGGGTGAGGTGCACAAAATTATTTGATTTTAAGACTGAGAAACATTAGCTTCATGACTGTTGTAGCAATGCAAGGCAGAGGATATCTGCATTTAGCTTCAGTTCAGTTACAGTGTGTCTCCATTTATTTTAAATTCTCAGGGAATCATTTTTAGAAACTGGTATTTTGAGAGCAACTTTTTATTCATTGGAATCCAAATCTGTTCCTTAATACTGCCAGTTCAAAACCACATTTTGTCAGGAAAGGCTTTCTCAAAAGAAGGGCATGCAACAATGCAATCAGTGAACTGTAGCAAATAATAATGTACATGTCCTTGTCCTACCAGAGTTGCTAAATGGACAGTGTAGCTGGTTAAAACAAGATGATCTATTCCTCACTACTCCAATGAGGATTAACCCCTAGCCTGAATAAGGCAGACTCACAAACCGAATATGTGTTTCTGACACACAAAGCAAATGTCCTATATATATACTTCTCATTCTCCATGGGTCAGCCAGCTAATCTTTTGCTTCACTGTGTCCACTCTTTCCAAAGGTTTTATTTACATCCTGGTGAGAAAAGGGAGTGTTTCTAGTGTCTCAAGAAGTCTGTAGGATTGAATTTTGATTTCCTGGGCCTCTCAGAAATACTGAATCTTTAAAAATGTTTTCATATTCCTTTTCTTATATCTTTTCATCGGTTTGATACAGGTTTTAAATGTTTTCAGACAAAAAAAGTCATGATCCTCATTTATAGAAATTTATCTCTGACCTCACTTGCCACAGAAGTTTCCATTTTATTACTAATAAGTATATTATTTTGTAATAAAAATATCATACTGTATTACAAACATGAGACCTAATCGAGCAGCTTACTCAGCAAAAGGAATCTATCATTGGCTGTATCTATTCTCTGCTGCTACATGACATGTGGCAGCACTCTGCAGGTCACATTCCTGAAATGTTTACATTGCTTAGTTTGAGGCTTTTTCTGGGCCATACTTTTGGAAAAACATGGGGCAAATGCCAAAAAATATATAACCCTTACAATGCTCTTACATTGTCCAGGCAAACCACATCACTACTGTGTCCAAGTACTCTAGTACAGACTCCCCAAAGCCATTTTCAATGACTGTTCTGAGGTATAGATACCTGGGTGGACCAACTGGAGAAAACTAAATCAGGGTACATGAAACAAAAATAAAATGGAGGAAAAAAATTGTGGTAGTCTTGGCAAGAGATGTATGAGGTGTAGCTGTGAGATATTTCAGAGGAACTTGACACCTTGTGCATGATCACAGTTGAAGGTGAAGGAGAACAGAGGGGAACAGGAGGAAGAGAGGGAGAAGGTGGACAACAAGAAGAGTTTCATCCCTGAAGATACCTCCAAAGAAGATTGATGATGATGATGATGATGAACTGGCCTATATCTCTGTGTAACCTTAGGCCTACCCTCATCATCTTGAACAGAGGAGGGCATCATTATTCAGGGCCACAGCATCAACCCTGACAAATTCTGCTCCTTTCACAAACAACACACATCCTATAGAGTCACACCTGAGAACAATGCCTTCAGTCATCAGTGATATTCCTCCACTCCACGGGAAAATCAACCTGGCTGTCTCCACTGGTTGTTGATCAATATCCATTAAGGAGACCACCTAAACTTTGCCCAAAGTTTAAGCAATTGCTCAATATCTGCTGGGTATTCAGAGTTTGGCTGAAACTGGCTTTATAAGAGTTTCATGAAGGAATGGAATGGATGGAATTACCATGTCCAGCAAAAAAAAAAAACACCTGATCTTCTGAATCCAGTGTCCTCTGGATTTGGCTAAAGGACTGGGCATGGAGGTGTTTCTTGTAGAAACTTCTTAGACTAATCTAACCATACCATAGCCTTAGGAAGGGGCTTAGGTACATCTAGTCTGAATAGAGTGAGTGATTCTCAGTAGTGCCAGTAATTCATTTAGTCAAATGAATCTCACCAGAAGTGTCCATTTTGTTTAGGAAAAGAGAACTGTCTTTTCAATGGAGATCTAGCCTGATTTTTGTCCAAATATGAAAGATAAATTTGTCTTAATTTCTGATAAATATTGATTTAACATTAATAGAAAGCTTCTTTCAAAAATAAATTGTTTGCTAACTGCTTTTGCATTCATTAGGAAAAAGACAAGGGTGAATTTCACATTTTTCTGTCAAGTTTTGGTTCCTGAAATTCCCTATCACCAGCAAAACTGGTATTTTACCTGTCATCTTAGATAAGGGAACGCTTTTTACTTAAATTTTTACATTAGAAATACAAATAGAACATATTCTCATTTGAATTAACATTTCAGTACAGAAAAGTTTAAATGCAGGGAACTGACAAATTCCTCAGATGATTTAACCAACTAGTTAGGCATAATAAAAAAATGACCTTTCCATCAGTTTTACTAGATCTCTGACTTTGCAGACAGCAAAATAATCCCTGTTCAAATGTCTTAGTTGTGGAATTAAAACAGTAGTGGCAAAGCTGGAAAGTTCAGACACTGATTTAATTATACTTTACATGTACAAGACTCAGTACTTATTTTTAAAGCAACACAAATAGATAAAGATGGGTACTATACTTCAGTGTGGCAGTGTTGAAGTTTAAATCGGCAGATCAATATTCATTTGAAATGTATAATTCAAATTAAATGACCTTAATTTACTGGAATCAGCAAAGAAAATATTAATGAAAATATATGAAGACTTGTCATTTTAGCTCAACAGACTAATGACTACCCTCACTATATACAGGGACCAAGCAAAGACTGATTTTGCCAGTAATATTCATTGCAGATTCCAACACCACAGCTCGGGTATTCTTGATCCCTTCAACTAAAGACCTCTTTACTAGCAGGAACAAACACAGGGTTTAGACTGGGCCCGTTTGTTTTGTGCACCATTATCTCAATTTCCTTTAAATAAAAGGCAGAAGCTTTTGGCACTGTGCTTCCTCTGGTTATTCTGATAGCCTTGAAAAAATCACCCAGGAGCTGAGATCTATTGCACTTCCCCTGCATCACCAGAGTAGAGGGTGTCCATCTGAGATTACACAGCAAGTACACAATAATCCTAATGAACCTTTCTGTTCATTTCAATGAGATGCTATTTCAAATACATAATGCCATCATTATTATTTCAATGAAAAAGTGCTGAGACATTAATTTGGTTATAGGCAGTTATACATCTTGTTGTGGTGCCTTGCTCTGGTTTTTGATGAGTTTTACTGAAGGAGGACTGGATAGGTCTTTCCCCTACCTAGAAGAACGGAGCATTAAGCAACCAATGAAATGTGTGAGTCTCATCAGAGATGAAAATGACTGTAGGAAGCTCAGAAGTTATGTTCAAACTCTGTAAGTCAGAAGTTAGCTCAAACAGTATGGTGTCATATTGAATGTCTTCACTGCCCCTTAATAGAAGGATTTATTATATACAGAACAGAATTTGTGTGTGTGTCTTGGAGAATGCTACCTCCTTCCAAGTTAGCTTCTGAAACAAACTTCATGTGTTAACGTGCTCCTGAGGATTTTCTTTTGAAATAAGTATAGCTTTTTAAATTCTACAACAAGAGATTCTTGGCATCCTTGACCCTAGCTGAAGAATCTGAGCTGGTGAGTTCTCCACTTCAGATGTAGGAGGGAGCCTCAGAGCAGAAGTATAAGGAATAAAATCAGAGAACAGAACAGGTGAAAGAGTAATGTACCAACAGGTGAGAAATTAATATTTTGAATGGCAATCTATGCCTTCCAGAAATCCCACATCTATTTCAGGAAGATTTTCTTTGGTCACAGGAAATTTGTTAGACTTGATGACTGGTGTTCTAGGACTGACAGGTTTCTTAGAAAAAAGATCAGACTGTGAAACAAGGGACATGAAATATAGAAGTTACTTAGCTACTTTGAAAAAGTCTGTGTTACTCTTTGCACTTCAGTATAATACTCTATTCTTTTTAATGTCAGCTTGCACAAATGGCAATAGGATTGAAACGAGTTATGATAAAGTAGAAAGACATTAGCTGAATAAGAAAATGCGTGGAAAATGACAAGTTCAGGTGTCTACATTTAGACACCTCTGTCCATAAATAAACTAGAAAATAAGTCCATGTGTTTAGGTAGGAAATTCAAAAGGCTCTGTTGAAAGTGTAGTAGAGGTATGGCTTGGAATAAGGTCCACAGCCTTAATCCCTTTATCATTGTGATCTGTTGGAACAAATTGTGGAATATCACAATCCCCCAGAAGAATGAAGCAACTTTAGGTGAATAGATAAAGAGAAAAAAATGACTAAATTATTTTTCCTTACTTTATTTGTAATGTTGAGATATCAGAGAATAAAAAGGGAGTGACAGAGGACTCATGCCTTTACTCTTTACTCCAGAGTTATGCTAGACAAATATGACATTCTAACCTTTTCCTTAGCAGTACTAAAGAAACTAAATACATGTATGTGTATATATCAAATGTATGTACCTATATATCTCCAGAGACCTGGTGAGGTGAAAGGGTTAAATCATGTTTAACCAGAATGTATACTTAGTGTTCTTTATCTCCCTGGAACTTGTTAGCACTTTGAGGACCAATTCACTAAGAATGAATAATACCATGAATGACATCAGCTTCCGCCAACATGCAAGAGGTTACTATGGTAATGGAGAAAGTTTTTCACAGCACAAAACAAGTACCATACTTGATATATTAGCCAGCCAAAGAAAGCAGTCACATATAAACTACAGCATCTTTCTAATGAATAGCCATTTATGCAGCATGCATGTTAGCAATTCTGCTGAGTTCCTCTGAACATCAAACTGTTGGCAGTTATATTGAAAAACTTGGCAGATTTACAAAAGTGTTAACATTTTGTTTTCAGCAGCTTGTTTTTTTTTCTCTCAGAGCCCATATCTTCAGCATATTCACAGAGTCGTTAGTCAATGCCAACTAGCAAGGTCTCTGATGTGAGCTTAAATGTACTGTATATGCACACTGAGAAGGCAGAATGTCCAAGCTATGCAAGTGACTCAAAATAGACTCTTTTTTTTTTTTTTTTTTTAATTTGTGGCAGAAGAACAGATGGCTTCTTTGTTAGGTGGTGCTTTCTATTTTATTTGCTCACCACCTTTCCCATAAGAGTTCAATCCACAAAACAATGCAGCATATTTACCACAATGCAAAAGTCAGAAAATCTTGAAACCTTCAAATCATATCAGTGCACATATATATATATATATATGGTTATTTCTTTACTGGATCAAAGCCAGCACCAAACCAAACCATATCAATATCCTCTTGTGACAAAAAAAAATAAAAATCATTCAAAACAGAGATAAGATACTATTTCCTTGTTCTTTCCACTTCTCAAAAGAAAAACAGTGACTTTTTATTTTGGATATGGTCCTACCAACCCTTCTTTCTTTGTTGCAGGGAATGCTGAGAGATGGGGGAAAGAGGAAATTTGAGAGTAGTTAAAGACCATTGATTCTAAGAGTCTGCAGGCAGATAACACCGGGATTTGCTACTGATGTAGATTATTATAAACCTTGTGCCAAAGGACTAGAGTAACAACTGAAGAGACCTTCTTCACAGCACTTCTGTGTTTCTTCATTGCATTTCTGTTGCCAAGGACGAAGAAGTGAATAAAAAGCAAAGAAATATATTTAGAGTGAATGAACTTTCATGCAATAAAACATTCCTGAATTCCAGAAAAAAGGAGTAACTGATCTTGGATTCTGTCTTCTGCCACCTAGGTAGTACATTTTGGCTGTAGATGCTGCCAAATATATACATTTAAAATGCTGTCAAAATTAAACTTCATTTCCCAAGTCTTTCTGTGTGTGATCATCCCACCATTCAGCCTGCCATTGTTTTCATGGGCCTGAAAGTTTGTTCCGATTCCACACCTGCATTTCTCATCAACTTTTCAAGTGAGATTCTAAAATGGATTTTAAATATAAAACACCATTGATCTGATGATTTTTTTGTATAAATTACTGTCTTCCTAATGTCAGAATCAGAAGAATATTTCCTTTTCTAAAATCTGAATCCTGTCAGCTCTGTTTTTTTTCTGCTACAGAATTTCTAAGGCACATTCTGTACTGGATCTCTGAACTACATATTTTGAGACAATTTTTTTGGTAGTGATTCCACAATTTAGTTTCTTGTCTGTTGTCTCATCTGTTACAACGTTAGTTGATATGTTGGGTTTTTTTACAAATATTGGCATAAGGGTAAATAAAAGGTGGAAAAAACAGGAAAAACTTTTCCTTTTTGTTTGTAATCCTGTCTTTTTTTTTTTTTTTTTTTTTTTTACAGCTTTGCTTTGTTCTTTCTAAGATATTTCACACTTAATTGCCATTCTGAAAGTGCAAAGCTGTGGCAGTTAAGAACAGATACCTAGTCTTTGGAAATGGAGGAGACAGCAGCACAGATTATGCATGTTTTGGCCTGAGACCTGCAGCCTGACTGGTCTCAGGGGGCTAGCAGGACGCTGGGGGCAGACCACAGCCCATTTTCCAGAGCAGGAACGGTCTCTGTTTTGTTGGTAGAACACTTGAGGGCTAGGGCTAGGTATTTTTAGGCACTGCAATAAAAATCACAGATGGTCATTTGGGAAGTATTTTTCCATACAGCTCATGCAATTTACCTGTATTTTGACAAACCTTTTTTTGTCAGACCTTTTGTGTCTCAGGCAGGAGCAAAAACAGGTTTCTACTTTGTAGCAAGTTGTTTAATGCCCCCCTGTGCTAACACCATCTCAAAAGCTGCAGCAGCTTTCATTGAATCAAAAAAGAAACAGTGCTCTTTAAAGTGCTGCCATCACATAATATTCCTGAGAGGGCCTGATCTGCCCTTTTACAAAATGGAGCTTGTCAGGTCTGGACCTTTAGAGGTATTTAGATATCTGTCTTCTTTTAACTATACACTGGCCTTACTACTGATATTCAGCTGCTGCCCCACAGGCACCTAACTAACTAGGAAGACTTAACACCCCTTTCAAACTACTCACCACCTACATTAATCATTGAGGGTATTTCCTTCTCTTGGATGTACAGGGAAGCCACACCTTCCAGCCTTGAGGAGCAGGCATTGAACACTCGTTCTGCATGGTACATGCTCTCCTGTTTGAGATGTTAGGAAGCTGGAGCAGATGAACTGACCACAACCTTGGATCTACAAATTCTTCACACAGATTTCAATTTCAGTGGGATTTCTGTTGAGCTGCAAGCTGCATTTTATAGACACAACAGAATCAAGACACAAAATTTTATGGTCTGCTTCACATGTTTCAGTAGATTAAGTACAAAGACTTGGATAATGATGAATAGAGTACCTGGCACTGAAAATAGTTATTCACCAACATACACCACACAGTATTATGAAAGATAAGTTATTTTATCATTTTCCTATTCTTCACAGAATGTTGACAATAATTTTAGTTTCACTTGGTAGCAATTTGATTTCTTTGTTGTATTTGTACACAAAGAAACAAAACTGACCAAAATAATATCTCAAGCTTAAGGAGTGTTCCAGTGAAGAATACAAAGAATTCTTCACACTCCATCATTCTTCCCTGACGGGTTGGTTATTTATCATTGGCACTCTTTGCAATAGCTGGTTTTCTGGCTTAAAGCCTAAAATGCATTTTTTCCTACTTTGTTTAAAATGAAAGGTAAACCTTAACTTTTTTCAGACTTATCTGAGTTGGGTCTACTGCAAAAATGAAGGTGTTTCAGATCTTCTACATCTCATTTCTTAGGACTTTTACAGTTTTAAAAAAATAATTATACAGATAGCCATATTTTTTTAAAAAGTATTAAAATACTGTTTGATATATAGACAGTTGTAATTATACTACCAACAGCTACCATAAAAATTTATAACATTTAACAAGACAAGTTCAAAACAGCATGACTCTATCTCTAACAGTATTCAAATGAATGAACAGAGGAAGTAATAGTATCAAATGTCACATCATTTTTTCTTGTTCTCTCATCAGCTTTGCCAACATGAATTATTTATGTTGGCTGAGCAAGTAGAAGCACTCTCATTCACAACTACACACAGGTGACAAAATGTAACAATGATAATGATAATAATCTCTTTCTGTCCTCAGTAATTTTTGTACTACTTCTAGTTATGAACCTGCATTTTTGAGTCTGCTCCATATCACAAGATGTCTGGGAAAGTGGCTTAATAGATTTTTTTGGGTGCTGGGAATCCTGGGGCAGTTTTGAATTCAGTCAGTTGAAGCCATCACAATTTTCTCATCTCTCAACTCTCTCTCACGCCTACCAAAACAGCCTCTTGATGACTACAGAATTTGATGTTATGTAGATTAGACACTGCACTAAGATAACTAAGAAAGTGATTATCCTAGGCCTGGAATTTCAAAGATGATTTTGAGTCATCTTTGACTCCCCTTACCCTGCTCTAGCCCCTATCCTTCACCTGCAAGCATCTGATTTACATCTGCTGTTTGGATGCTTATGAACCTACCATTGCATTAAAGACCTCACAATAACAACACATTCACATACTATTTCACTCATGCCTGTTGTATTATCCCTGTATCTCACCCCCTCTGCTCACAGTCCCTTCTTTGCACCCTAACCCAAGAAATGCAACTGCCATACACACAAAAGCATACAGAACTCAGATATTGTTGTCTCACTTCTGAATCCACTTTTCTACTTGAAGCACTTCACAAATGAGATAGCTTGACAATAGATGACCTGACATTAAATGAACAAGATGTCAGGTAAGTGAATAGCTGGGAAGAAGGAGAGAAAACAGACATTGGCTGTGAAATCTCACAGTATTTCATACAGAGTTTGTGCCTCCAGCAGAAGACAAATCAGTGTGTATTAGGGCAGCAGAAAGGAAAGCTAAGATGAATGTGGGATTCAGTTTCTGAATGTGTCTTGAGACCGGTGCTTATCTTATAAGTAATGCACAGCAGGCTAGATGGATACACTCTGCAACTGCTAGGCAGAGAGCAGAGCTTTGAATGCACTCCAAAGTGGGAAGGGCTTAATCCTGAAAGGTTGGCACTTAGGTATTCGACAGAGCAAAGTTTAAAGAAAAGGTAAAAGGCAGGCCAGAGAGGAAAAAAGATAAATGAGCAGTGTAGAACTGGTGGTGAGACAAGAGTGGAGAAGAAAAATGACTGTGAAGGAGAAGGGGACCTGCCCTCCGCAGGAAGAATCAGGAGGCAAATCCTGGTCTTTCTATTCTGACTTTTAGTCTGGTTTATTAGTTTTTAAAATTGTTATCCTTATACCACTTCATGATACTCCATTGGAGGTGGCCATTGGGAGTCAAAATTTTCATGAGAGCTGTATCTTGTTTGTCTTTTTCAACTCTAGCTGAATTTTGAGATATTCTTGACCAGCTTTCTCTTTTATTTGATGAGTTGCCTTGGGTTGCCAAACAGCGCCTACAAAACAGGAATAGTGCTGTGCTGAAGTTTTTAAAGCATGCTTTTTACTAGGGCTGTAGCAAAATGGCAGATTGGTCAGTCAGGAATAAAAAGCAGGTTTAGTAAGCAAATAACAGAGGGCTTGCAACCCACATTTCACATGGCTGACTCAGTGCCAGACTTTGAAACTCTGGCAAAGAGCTTGCTGCCACACTGTACTGTATCTTTGCCCTAGTTTGAGATTTAAATAGGAATTATCTCACAACTTCCAGGTTATAATGAAACAAATAGGAAAGCAGTTTCATACTTTAGTATGTGGGATTTAAGCTCAAGCAATAACAGAAAAGCCTACTCTGTGGTTCTTTCCCCCAGGTATGAGACAGAGAAAGAATGAGAAGGAGAATTGACAAAACTGACAAAAATGTCCAGAAAGCACATAATTCTGGGTATATCACTGCTAGTTTATATCTCTAGATAAATCCCCCTGGTTAGCTAGCCTGACCTCCTGGATGGGAACTTTTTGGAAAACTAATATTTTAGTTTAGTACATAAAGCAAAATATGTGAGAAAAATTCAATTCTGACATGACCTTTTTTCCCCCCTTGTTTTTCTACACATAAAGAAATTTTAAAATTCATTTTTCTGTGAATTCTCCCATGCAAATGAAAGCAAGAATTCTGTGGTTTGAGGCCTCATCTGGGTCCTGGGAGATCCAGCTTCAGTGCTTCCTTTGGCTGAGGGAATTTAAATTTGTATTTGCAATTGAGGATCCAAGCCATTAGACTAATTTGCATTCTTTCTAGGTTGAAACTGCTCTTCTTTCTTTTTTTTTCCAAGTGATTGGTGCTTCAGACTCACAAAATCCCCTTGTTCTGCTAACCACCTCCAGCTACTGAAGATTGCTTCTGGAATGGCAGTTCTTGTTAGAAAAGAAAGGGTTAATGTGGTCTTCCCTTTCATAAGATGATTGAGCTTGACAGCATGGCTCACGAGATCACACAATCTAACCCCAGAAGTTAATCAACCACGTAACTAACTGCTGCCAAGTCCATGCCAGTTAGGATTGCATACATTCATGTCAAGAGGGTATCTGTGTGTTCCCATCTGGAACAGTTTCTTACACATTTATACCTAATTCAGATGAACCTCAGCAATAACACAGATGAAGTCAAGGGTGAATACAAAAAAGAGTATTAAGCATTTTTTAGGAGTTATAGGGGGTCTGCCATACACCATAGCTGAAGGAAAGGAAAGGACGAAGCCAAACTGAACATCTCCCAAAGAGGGGGCAAAAGTGACCAGGACAAAACATTTGTTGAGGGTGATTTTTAGCAGCGGATTCTACTTTTGGAATAGCCTGGGGTACTGCTTGCAAGAACCTTAAAATGATAGTGAAACATTTTTATTCTGATAATACATTTCTTAGATTCGTCACAAGGTCAGTCTAAGCTCTAAACCTACACAAACCTATACAGAGAGGTACCCACGTCTAGCTGCAAAAATCCAACATTGTTTTGTACTCTGCATAGGTTTTACATGCTTCCTGAGGCATAAGCATTCACACAGGAAGGTGACAAGGATTACAATGACTTTGTGAAGGTCTGCATGTGAAGAACTAACAACTTGGCTGTGTTGTTAAGGATGTTATAAAACACTGTGCTCACTACTGCTTCATAGTTGTACAAAGTGATTGAAACATCCAAGAAAGCCTGAAAAAAACATTGCGTGCTTGGGTTGTACAGGATGGCTTTGCAATCAGGGCAGTAGACTAAATCTTAAAGTTTTGTTTGCATTTCAAGCTCTGCTACAGGTTTTCTGAAATTAAGTCATTTCACCACTCTGCCTTATGTCTCCATGAGAAGCGTAGAAGTTAGAAAATGGAATATGCATTACTGAGCTTATTTTTTTGTAACAGTGCTGAGCATTGCTACTATGTGTATAGCCACTATTATGTGCACGTAAAAAGGGATATACTTGTCCTATCAGAACATTAGTGTCTGATTAGACCCTCTGGGGTTTTTGCATTCCAAACAATTAATCAGATCCATAGTATCCAAATTGGTCAGGAAGGCTACAGACATTAAAAATGGGAGGTTTTTGGCCTGCAAGCAAGCAGAGGTCAACATGAACTCAGGAGACCTGTCAACAGGCCACCCATTAACAAGGATTTCACCATTAATTATTTCCTCTCAATACAAGACTGATGCAAGAAATAAAAAGCAGCTAACAGGGTTTAATGAGTTTATTGCATAAATGTAGATAAACTATTTCAGTTTGTGCTGTATTTGCATATATTTTGAATCATTAAAAAAATGGTATATAATAATAAGGGTATATAGAAAAAATAATTTAAACTTACATAGATTTGACAGAATAGTAACAGATATTTAAGACACTGATGTTCCATATTAACATGCCTTCATTGTATTAACAGTGCTAAAACGAATAGCTGTGCTATTTGCAGTGGCTTTAACGAAAAAGAATGATCATGTTAGCTCAGTCCCTGTGAATAATGTATGAGGCTGAATTCAACTTATTCACCTCATCTTGCATTCAGCCTAAAACCAGCACAAAATAAAGGTCTATATTTAGCATTAAGTAACAATTTCTTGTTTTAACTTCCATATCATTACTTCTGTGCAGTTAGAGATAGGTTGGAAAATTGCACATCGAGTAATTTTCCATTTATTAGAATTTTCAGATGTAGTCTCAGTGTCAGATGGAGGCCAGTCTGGGATTTTTTCTATTTTTCCCATTTAAATCTTTTAGGCCCTCAATGCATTTTTAATAAGCCATAGAAGAATCAATTAAATCTTGTTATTTGGATGCATTACAGGGTTATGCTCTTGTGGGTATCTAGCTAGTGTTAATTACCAAAGAAGAAAGTATTTTGTGCTTTAAAATGGTGTAAAATGCTATGTTCACAAATTAAGGATCTCACACAGTTTAGAATTGAAAAGACTTATTAATATTAGCAATTCATTGGTGAGTTATGACTTCCAGCTGAAGAAAGTTATGTGGAAAAGAAGACTTCATTATCACCTCTATTTAAATCAACCTATTTTCACCATTTTATTCTCTTAAAGAAAACTGCTTTATAATCACTTTGAGAACCTTAACTACCTAGGACAGCAACAAGAAGATATGAAGTCACACACTCTCCTGTAACAGGCAGAAAGTTTCCTGAGGAAAATACCATGACGCTCTGAGGACTCCTTCTAGCCCTGCTTATACTTGGAAAATCAACCTGTTCCTGTCCCAGCTGGACTGATAAAGAAACTCTATCCAAAAGAAAACAGTGAAGATGGACAGTAGTGGAACACAAGACAGTCGAGTAGTTTCATTCTGTTGCTGTTTATCATTTTCCTAATCAACAATGAAGGGGGGCAACAGCAGAGTCCTGTCATCGGGCAAGACCAAGAAAATAGTGCTTACTATAGAATGGGTGACAGTCACTTCCGGCTAAAATGAGATTTAACAGTAGTAAAAGAGCAGAAAGGCATTTTCATAGCAATGAGGGAGGTACAGGGGGCAGAGGGGATAACAATAAACAGGGCAAATGGAGCTGAAAGGTGATGAGAACAGACTTCATGAAGGTGAATCAGTGGTGATGGTAACAGGTATCTGTCCAGCAGAATTGCAGTATGACATGTTCCCTCCCCCCTCCTCCCCCCATCCCCCGCCTTCCCACTGCTGAGGAACGAACAGCAACTTCTTACTCAGTTATGCCTCTTGGAGAGGAACAGGGGGTTTACATATCTTGTATCAATCTGATGAACATCTTCCGGGCATGGTGCTTTAGATTTCCTGTATGAAAGTCCCTGCAGAGCCAGAGGCTATTTGCCTTGGTCCTGCTCCACCAATGTCTCTCCAGAAAATGAAGATATTATCCCTCTCTCACAGTGACCATGACAAACAGCATTCTGGTGTTGTAACATTGGTCACAGGAGTACTTCAGGGCAACATACGCCTGAACAGCCAAATGGGAAAGGAAGTAAAACCCAGAGGACAACCCAGGAAAAGGGTACTATGATCCTTTAAAAGGAGGAGAACACTTTGTATATAGTTTAATATTTTTTGAAGATATAACAATTGATGATGTTGTAATTAAATGCTGAACATGATGCATGGTACCACTCCCTTGACACTGCACCAAGTGACACAGTTATTTTCAGTTTGCTGATGCTATTGTAACATTTTATGCAATTACTTACTTTGCTTGTTGCTTTAGGCAGGCTGTATTATACAAAAAAAACAGTTCCTTCAAGGCAAGGTTTAAGGCAGTGAATAGTTGTTCCTTGAAATTTACGTTTGGATTCAGTCTTCAGTCACTTGTGTTTCTCAGTACAGCTTTTGGTAAGCCCAGGAAATATCCATCTGGACTGAGTACTATCATAAAAGATACACCCTCCATGCTAATATGATGATTTCCTTCTTGTGCTGCTATTATAAAAGAACAACAGTAGTTCCCTGGAACAACGAACATTCATTAAGGGATCCTATCATTCACCAAGCACAAACAGTTTGCTAAGCCAAGCCCTGTCTATGGGAATAATTACACCCCCTGTATTTCTAAAGAGGCAGAGCACACGTTGTCATGTCTCAATACAGAGCTGGATAAATATTGTAAAATATTGTTTCAGTAGAGCAGATGTTCAGACCATATTGACACCTACTATCAAACTCAGACCCCCTGGGGCAAGAAACTTTATTTACAATGGAATTGAATTATCTCTAAATGTGCGAGCAACATGCTACCTAAGGGAAAGAGTAAGATTACCTTTTTTAAAAAAACTAAACCAAACCCAGTACAGACCCACAATTCGCATTCAGAATTCAGAAAACCAGAAATCGTCTACTAGTTGTTAACATAATTTTTATTTTGTGAATAATAAGCTGATTAAGCACAGAAAAAATTACAAATTGCAAGCATTTCTAATTTTTTAAAAGATATTGTTCTATTTCTAGATATGTGGACCAAGTCTGATCTCAGCATTTTGTTTTGATTAGCATATAGACTGTCATCTGAAAAGAAGCTCCAACAGAGGACAAAATAAGGTCTATCTAAACTAAATGGCATGTGAGTTTTATTTCATATTAGGGAGCAGCACGAAATAGCTCCAGGAGATCTCTCAGGGTTTTTCTAAATGATGATTTCCTAAGAATAGTTACAGTATTGTTATGCTATAATCTGCACTTCAGCCCACTATCTTTTAAAAAATGAGTCCTGGAATCCCTCTGAAAGATTATTAACATGAAACTGTTGGAATAGAGAAGGTGCAAGATTAATGTCCAAAATTTTATATAAACTCCACGAGCATAGAGCCTACACTGCTGCTGAATCAGATTTTTGTGGCTTTCTTTTCCAAATACACAGCTAATTTATAGATTGTAAAGATGAAAACAGGGATTTATTTTATATAGAGAAGAAGTGATAGGGAGTTTGGGCATTCTTATACCATAATACAGCACAATTCTTAGTGAGATCTAATGATTAGAAAAAGAAGCAGACAACATACCTGAAATCACAACATTAAAAACAATGAGATGACAGAAAGGGTAGGCTAAGCCGCAATCTAAAGAGCCAAGATGACACAGATCCCACATAAAATCCCCTATACATTTTCTTTTTTTTTTTTTATGAAGTTAATAAAGCCTAGAGAGAAATAAAGGATATTAAAATAAAGTTCAGAGGCATCCATTCTCTATTAAAATATTAAGGCCATCTCATGTACTGAACATTAATTTATTTTTCTGGAAAGTCTATCCTTGCTTCCTATAGTCTACACACTAATCTGTTCATCCTGACAGTGAGCTACCCACAGCTACAACAGCTAAGATCATTTGAATTTATTTATTTTTTGCATAGCAGAAAAAAATGGAAATTAATGTCTTTCCAGTGAGTGAGTGCACTATTTATACCTCTTTAATCTTAAATTGAAATTCATATAAGCGTTTAAACACAAGGCAGAAACTGTCTTTACAGAAAAACTCACCAGAAGCTGTGCTAATATGCATTTTGGCATATTAGATTCTACATTAAGACCATTTATACCATTCAAACAATCTCACTACCATCAAGCCTTTGGCTGTCAAAGAAAAAGATCCTGCGTAAGGCAGATAAGCTCCACCAAGGCCCTTATTTGTAAACATAGTAGAGCTGCCAAGTGCCTCAGAATACTCTTAAGTTACCTGATCACGTAGCTGGGAGCAGACTGTAGAACAGACTTTGTCAGCTTGCAAACAGAACGCATGTCTCCCGATCTGCAACAGATCTTTCAAGTATTAAAAATGGATAAAGATAAGGTGCTATTCAAATCCTGCACATGTCACATAACACATTTACTGTTTTACAACTTATAAAGCCAAATTATTGCTCAGGGCAGCAGCTTCTTTCCTCCCTCCCCTGCCCCTTCTATCTTTCATTTTAGATTATACATTATTAATCGGGTAAAATTGCTTCCCCCTCCCTCCCCTTTATATTTTTTTATACTCAAAAAAATACAGGAACTCAAAAAATACAGAATACAGGCAAAGGGAGAAATAGCTGTTTAAAAAAATTGTTTAACACTTTTGTCCTGTAAAAAAGAATGAGATACTAAGGAAAAGAGGACTAACAGCAGGCATTTTCTGAAGTCAGAGAGGCAACATATTTGGTAACATGAATTAATATATTTTTCTCCTTGAAAGTGTGTGTGTTAGGAAGTGGTATGTACTGACAATCAGGACACTGGATTAGTGCCCACTAGATTAAACCTACCATCAATAAAAAGAGCCATAGAGCTACCAATAACTTCAGGAGGAAAGATTTTCACTATAACTTTACTATTCATAGCTCTACCACTGACTGGTCAGATAACTGTTAAAATCACTTCCCCTATACTGCAGCTTCTCTCCTTAATCAGAAAAGGAGTACAAATTCCATTCTGGTAAATGCATTCACTGAAGGAATCTCATTTTCAGTGACTTTTTTCTTTCAAATGTGACAACAAATTTCACATCTTTGGTGAGTGTGATCACGTCTTCACACTAAGCTTTTGCAAACTGCCCTCAGCGGGTGTCAGCGTGAGGCGTTCTGCTCCCGCACTCTCAAGTGCTGCCTGTGCTACCTCTCTAGGCACATTTTTCTTTCTCCAGCAGTGCAGTACGTCATCTTGAAAGCTGTGCAAAGTGTTTGTGAGAAGGACAGACCCAATGAAGAACCACTAATTACATGATCTAATGCCAAAATCTGTCAGTATGGTTTTAAGCTCTGGCTGAAAATGGGTAAATGACTAAATAAATATAAGTACTGTTTTTAGAATAGTTTTGTATGTCTTCAAAGTACAGTGAACCATATAATGTGAATCATGAAAGAATTGTAATCTATATCTGTGGTGGGTTCACCCTAGTCAAAACTCACCCAGCCTCTTACTCCTCCCCTCTCCCACAGGATGGGGAGAAGAGAGAAGACAGGAAAGAAGACTCGTGGGTCATGTTAGTGACAGTTCAATAGGAAAAGCAAAAGCTGTGCACACAAGCCAAGCAAAATAAGGAATTCTTTCTCTACTTCCTGTTGGCAGGCAGATGTCTAGCCACTTCATGGCAAGCAGGGCCTCAGCATGCATAATGCTTGCTTGTGAGGACAAACACCATGACGACGAACATCCCCCCTTCCTCCTCCTTGCCCCAAGGCCATTCTTGCTGAGGCAAAACATCACATGGTATGGAGTATCCCTTTGGGCAGTTTGGGTCTGCTGTTCAGGCCGTGCCCCTGCCAGGCTCTTGCCATCCCTGCAGCCTGTGGGCCTTTGGGCAGGAGAGTGGAGAGGAAGCCTTGATGCTGTGCAAGTACTGTTCAACAGTAGCTAAAACCCTGCTCAACAATAGCCAAGGCGATTTTAGCCCCAAATGCAAAGCACAGCAAGATAGAGGCTGCTATGAAGAAAGTTAACTCCATCCCAGCCAGACCCCGTGCAATTTCCACTCCTTATTCCATCATTCACATCATGCTGTCCCACATTATCTGATACATCTAAGTATCCTCTGACCATCTCATTCCTACATTGTTTCATTTCTGTACCTTACTCAAACTTTTCCACTCAACTAACCCAGACTGCATTGCAATATTTGATCCTTCTAAATCATACCTTTCTTTTTCCTTTCCATTCTAGTTCTCATTCTTGAAATTCCCTCTTACTGACATTTACAACTTGTATTGCATACTTAAACTGTCTTGACATCCAACAATCAGGCTTGCACATTCTTGTTAACCACTATCTCCTGTTCCTTGACATATACACTTCTCCAACCCATGCCATGATATTACTCCTTCATTCCATGCCTTCTCACAATGTCCATAACAAGAGTTGATGACTTGGGCCTCATCTGTCAAGAAGGTCACTCAGGAGAGGAGAAGCAACATGTTGGATTGTTGGACGCCAAGATCAGCTTGGGTTGGCTTCCAGGCACGGCATGTGTCCTCAGATGTAGAGGCCCTCCTTCCCCCTGCTCCCATGATGGTGCTGAACAGAGGCTCAGTAGGCACAGGCCAAGCCCCAAAACAGTGCTAGGAGCTGCTGGGTCTCATTGGGATATGCAAGGCACCCTTCTGTCAAGTCATGCACCAATTCAATGAGATTACTTGCATGTTCAGGAACATCACAGTAGGTTTTACTCCCCACCCTGGGTGTCAAAGTTTTGTCTCTTCCCTCTGCCCCCAAAAGTGAGTAGGCTGTGGGTGGCAAGAGACTGGCAGGGGATATTGCTTGGACGGCAGACCCAAGTTGACCAAAGGGGTATTCCATACCATGTAATGTTGTGCTCAGCAAGAAAATCTCAAGGCAAGGAGGAGGAAGGGGGCATTTGGCAATGGCATGGAAGGTGTCAAAGAAGGTAAGTGGCATAACAAACACAAATCAGTAACACACTAGCACACTAAAGCATGCATTTCTCTGTTTGAGCTACTGGATTTTGTTACTCATCTGTTTGTGTTCTTGGCAAATTTTAGGTCTGTGAAAAGTGCCTTTTATAAATTTCATTAAAGCATCACTGCAGGAATATGAAAGGTTATGTCCTGCCATCAGGATGACAAATGTCTCTTCTTCTTCCTTAACCTTTGAATCAATCTGTGCAGCACAAAATAAGTGTGTCAGCTTCGTGCCCGTAAGCACTTCTCGTCTTGCTGCTGTTTTGTGGCTGGTGAAAGTCATAGCAGCTACCACATCTAATTTGGAAATCAATTTCAAAAGCTGTTCTGTGTCTTCTTTGCAAGAAGAAGTCACATTTCCAACAGATTGGACTCATTAAAATGTGTTTCTTAAGGGAAAGATATTTCAGTTTACTTCAACGAACTAGTTTTCTGGTTCCTAACTCTCTTCCTGGATGACTGTGTATGGGGAGCAAGGAGATTAAGAGGCTTTTTGAATCTTTTGGAATGGCCTTAACTTTGATTATAGATAATTAATATTTAAACTGGAAATTCATAGAAGTAGATACTTATTATTCACAGGACAAGTCAGAACAACTGAAGGGGCATGCAGGTCATGATGAGAAGATTTTATCACATCAAACTTGCAATAGCATGCTCTAAGCATTTCTGCAATACCCCTGAATTACTTTCTTTTTGTTTCTGCTTTTTCATTCTCCTTTTTTTTTTTTTTTTTTCCTTTTATTTAACTAAAATATCTTATTAATCTTTCTCTGTTGGAGGTGGACACTTGTGCTTCCTTTTTCTGAAGGGAGATGGGTTGATGGGGTGTTCATGGGCCTTCAGCATGCATCCTGCTTTCCTTTCCCTTCTGTGCTGCTGTCCCTTAACACACTATCACTTCCAACCCACCATCCCTCCCCAGAGCCATTACAGGAAAGGATGATACCCAGTGAGGTTTTCTGACAATGAAAACTGAGAGCTTGGGTTCATTTGCTCAAACACACATGAACAGAGTAAAAATCTTGGTGGCCTGCATAAAAAACAAGATTGCTTAGTGACTTTACCCATGTCCCACAGCATGTTGCTGCTACTGGCTTCTGGTCTTTCCTTGGCTCCCTATAAAATGTTGTCAGGGCTATGATCTCCTGGGGCAGTGTATATGTGATGGAACAGCTTACATGACAGCAGCACTGCAATGGGTAAATGCATCAGGCTTTTTTAGGAAGGACAGTTGTGGTGGGTTGCCAGGTGTCCACCAAAGCTGCTCTATCACTTTCCCTCCTAAGCTGGACAGGGAGAGAAAATATAATGAAAGGCTTGTGGGTCAAGATAATGACAGAGAGAGATCACTCACTGGTTACTGCCAGGCAAAACAGATTCACCCAACTTGGGGAAATCAGTTTAATTTATTACCAATCAAATCAGGGTAGGATAATGAGAAATAAACCCAAAGCTTAAAAACACTTTCCGCCCACTCTTCCCTTCTTCCTGGGCTTAATTTCACTCCTGATTTCTCTACCTCCTCCCCCCAGTGGCACAAGGGATGGGGAATGGATGTTACAGTCAGTTCATCACACATTGTTTTTGCTGCTGCTTTCTCCTCAGGGGAGGGCTCCTCACACTCTTCCCTTGCTCCAGCGTGGGGTCCCTCCCACAGGAGACAGTCCTCCATGAACTTCTCCAATGTGGGTCCTTCCCGCAAGCTGCAGTTCTTCATGAACTGGGGTCACAAGTCCTGCCAGCAAACCTGCTCCAGCATGGGCTCCTCTCTCCCCACAGGTCCTGCCAGGATCCTGCTTCAGCAGGGGCTTCCCACGGGGTCACAGCCTCCTTCAGTCATCCACCTACCCTGGTGTGGAGTCCTCCACGGGCTGCAGGTGTATATCTGCTCCACCGTTAACCTCCATGGGCTGCAGGGACACAACCTGCCTCATCAGGGGCTTCACCACGGGCTGCAGGGGAACCTCTGCTCCGGTGCCTGGAGCACCTCCTCCCCATCCTTCTTCACTGACCTAGGTGTCTGCAGGGCTGTTGCTCTCACATTTTCTCACTCTTCTCTCCAGCTGCAATTGCTCTTCCACAGGTTTTTTTTTCCCCCTTCTTAAATATGTTATCATAGAGGTGCTACCAACTGGGCTAACTGGCCTGGCTTTGGCCAGCAGTGGGTCTCTCTTGGAGCCGGCTGGTATTGGCTCTGTTGGACATGGGGGAAGCTTCAAGCAGCTTGTCACAGAAGCCACCCCTGTAGCCCTGCCACTACCAAAACCTTGCAATGCAAACCCAGTACATCAGTGCAGAAATTTTGGCATTTCATCCTCTCTCAGCCTTTAGTTTTTTATCTCACGTGGAGTGTCTAATTCTCCATTAGGAAAAAGTCACTTGTCTCTTTAAAAAAACAGTACACAAATAATCTATTTTATTGATATATTTAATTAAATGCCTGTAACAAAACTAGGGAGAGACAGTTATTGTAAATATTGTTTCACTTCTGTTTGGTAGGATTCAGTCTGACTGAGAGCAGTTGGTGCTGGAATTCAGTGAAAGATTTCCTTGTTACTAAGCGTGAGAGAAAGGGTGATAGACAGCTACAGATCTAGGACTTTCAACTCAAAGCACTTAAAAATATATTAAGATTTCCTACTTGCTCAAACACCAGTATTTTCTTCAAAGCGTCCATCATTTCAAAAAAGATTTGGGGACTTCCTTTGGTAAAGTTGGCAAGTAATTCATCATAATACTTAGCCCTACATGTTATCTAAACAGTCTCACTGGGATTTCTTCACTGATTATGCCTTAGTATCTTGAAGGGAAGAAATTCTTCCTGAGCTGTAACCATAGGGTTATTGTAGTTTTGTCATAACTGATTGGTTTTCATACAACAGCCATTCATTCAAACTACATAAAAAAAAAGATATAGAAGTAATATTAAAGTATGTCTTCTATGGCTGATATTTCAAATAGAAAAAAAATCAGCCAGTGGTGCTCAATCTAGAAAAAAGAATACTTACACGGTAATATAACTTTCTAGATAAAGCCTTCACATTGGTAGTGTAGCTCATCTGTGTGTTTTCTACTGAAAGTATGTAGCTGAATATAGCTGGCAATCAGTGAAAATTAAAAAAAAAAAAATAGGTAAAGGTTCCTCATGAAGTAAATGAGCTAATCTTTGCAATGTATTTGCCTGCAATACTCACTTTGTTCTTGGATTTAAGTAGAAGGACCTATTAACCTGCTTCTCAGCAGTACAGAAAATTAATCCACCCAGTCTAAATAAGGCAATCGTAAATGAAAGGCTTTCTAGTAGATTTGTCACCCTCCCACATTGCTTCAGCAGGCAGACAGATGCTTACATATAAATGGCAAAATGTGGAGGATGCCAGTGTTACTTGGGTCCACAATTCATTTAGAAGTGTATTAACCAGCAAGCTATTTTTCTGTATTTAGTGAAAGCTATTCTTTTTTCTGTAGGTTTCAGACAAGCAAATAACAACATGAGCTTTGAGGTAGTATTGATTCATTTTGTATGGATGTCCTTTTGCACCTCTTGACCAAACACAGACATATGCATCTGTCAAGAAAAAAGGAAAAGGATTTGCAATCCACAAAGTGCAGTGAGATTGTTTTTTCATAATGACCCACACAGCTACAATAATACTTAACTCTGGGAGGCAGTGTGAGAAGTCCTAGGAAGCAGGCATCAGGAGTCCTGGCACCATGCTCTACCCACAGAAGAAAATGACAACATTCCTTTTAACTACAATGGGGTGAAAATGTTGATCTGGTCTCCACTTCCACAGCTCTACTACTAATCTCCCATGAGACTGTGATTAAATTATTTTTACTCTGTGCCCATTTCTTTACTGGTTGGAAATAGTTTGACAAAAAATATTTTTGTGAAAGAGCATTTTTTCTTTCCCAAATTTCAATCATTATCTACCTGTCTAAATCTCTGACGATGTCTTATCTAGCTATACTATATGAAGTGAGTCCTTCCTACTGAATTTTATTAATTTTCAATGAAACAAAAATAACAATACTTGTCTGCCTTTGTAATGTGATTTCAGATCTGTATATGAAAAGCTCTATATGAAAAGCTTAAGGAAAGTTAAATATTTTAGAAACAAATTTCAGCTGAGTATAAATGCATGAAAGTCATATTTCAAAATACAGCTAAAACATTTGCTATAATTAATTTACATGTATATTTAGATTAACTTCATATGTGTTTTGACACAGAGATTTTTCTACACAACATATTCACACAATTTGCACACAACATATTGATGACCACAGACAGTAGACAAAGGTATTCTGTATTAGTTCCCATACAATACACTTTTGCTCCTAATTTTTTTGCCAAAGTTTAAACTTAGTGGTAAACAGGGATTCGCTCATATTTCATAGTAAAGTGAATATGGCCAAATTTTTACTTGAAAAATGCTGAAATTATGTAATATTTATTTTTCATCAAAACAATTCAAATCTCTAATATGAAATAGCTTTTTTTACTAATATTTAGTAAATAAATAATTATAATCTTGATAACCATAGCAATAACTGGTTTTGGTCTTGGATAAAAATTAAATTAACAGACAAGAACCCCTGTAAGTGGCAACAAATTTTAATATTTTAGGTATTTAACTTAGTCCCCAAAGGTCATTGCCCCATTTGTCAAAGTATGTGAGTAGCATGAATAGGGTAAGTATTTCTGACATGATCAGAAGTTCACAAAAATGAGCTGTGGAAATATATATTGGGTCAAATCACCACAGCAGTCCATTACTGGACAGAATACACATGCAGATTGGGCAACTAGCTCAGTGCCTCACCAAAATATATAAAAATTGGGAAGAATGACAGATGTAAGTTAAATAAAATCCCAAGTACAATATTTTTCTGGGTAAATGTCAATTCAGATAGCAAGTTTTAGTAACAGTTTAAGGGAGAAAAAAAAAAAATTCCCATTGAATAGAAAAAGCCCTTTATCCACCTCTGTTGGTTGTTACACAGCCTGTGAGGGCTTGTCTATTTCGGAACACTCCCAGTTAGTAAGTGAGGGTGTCAATTCATAGGATCTTACATCTTAAGAAACTCTTTTAATCCCACAAGTGTGAACTTGCACATTGAATACACACTAAGGCTAGCAATGTGACAATTTACAGAGTACATGCACATGAATAAATGGAGACATTGGAATTAGATGCAATAACTTTGAGTAGTGACACCTTTGAAAAATTAGATGAAAGGTAGGACAACACCTCAGTGGAACTGAGGACACTGTTGTCCATCTGAACGAAACTCATTGCAAGAGTTAACTTACAGAAAAAAAATCATGTGCCTTTAAATACTGGTAAGAATGACAGAAAAATTAGAACTTAGATTGCCACAGTTTTACTTGTCAGTGGTCTCAAACTACTTAAACTTCAGTCTTTGACTAGCTGACTATATAATATTTTTTGTTTCCTTCTCTGACCCATACTCCCACCATTTTCTTTTTTATTTTCAATATCTTCTGAATTTTAGTGCCTGAGACACTCCCTTTTGCTTCCTTCTTTCATAATTTCTCCTGAAAAAGTCACTTTCGCTTTAGGATCCTCAACTAAAAGTCTTTAATACCGGTAATAATGAAAATGGGTGACTGGAAAGTTTACTTCAAAAGATAGTTCTGTCAGCAGCCGTACTAATCAGATTTGATTTCCCACACATCTCCTGCACACAGATTCTTTAGCATCTAACAAAGGATAAGATTATGAGCCTTTCACTCTGTGTGACTAGTAATAACCCAGCAGCCTGCTGCCCATTTTCAACAAACATTAAAGCACTCAACGTGCTTGACATCTCTGTACTTTTTGTCAAGTCTGTTTGAAGTTGGCCAGCAGGTTCCGAATAAATAAGGTCAAAGAGCACAGTTGTATAAATCTCCCTTCCTTTAAAGAGTACACTTAAAATGTTCCTTTAGCAGGAGATTTTGCATTTGTTCTTGATTTCCAATTATGATTAAATCTGAGATGCAGAGATCAGTTCTTAGTTTCTCCCTCAGACATACATGAGATTCTCACACTACATACACTGTGATCTCAAAAAAAAAGCATATAAATGCATACTGACAGAGTAGCTCAATACAAACAAACAGATGATTCCCCCTTCAGGCAAAACAAAATACCTGAAGTTTCATTCTTCCATAAATGCACACATCAAATCAATCCAGGAAAGTGGATCATTGTGGATAAAACAGCAATATTACAAACTAATATAGGAACTATGCAATTTCTAGCAAATTATGTTCAGCATTGCAAATCCAATATCGTGTGCGATATAGCACTTCAGAGAGAATGTGCATTGAATAGAAAATATCTGAGGCTCATTTTTCCTGGCAGACTTGCTAAGCCCTTACCAACTTCATGCAGAGGAACACAATGGCAAAAATTAACGTGATGATCTGTTCCAATTTAAAATCTAAATGTTGCTTTTGTTTCCTGTGTGAAGCTCACTTCATGTGTATTGACACAAATCATCTGGCAGCATTTGTCCTAGTCTCTCTTCACACACATATTTAAAAATGTGAAGGAAGTATCTAGGCAAGGATTTACCATAAATAAATTATAACTCTTACAATGTAAACAAGGTCTTTGTGGGAGGTCAACAAGCTAATTTGTTAAGCTTGCTTGTTCTTGTCATATTAGTGTTAGATCCTAGTTTGATGTTCTTGGAAAGTGTCAAGGAGATAATGGTTGGGAGCTTAACTTAGAGACATAATGCTTCCTCTGTACCCAAAAACCACAGTCCTGCACACATTTTATTACCATGCCTCAGAAAAAGAGTAACTGGTGATTTAGTTGATCAAAATCCATCACTGTGCTGGATTTTATCCGTGTTGATCAAGTGGCATATGATCTTCTTGCACTATATGGTGTAGAAGGAGTACATGACAAGCTCCCCAAAATGAGAGGAAAAGGAGCCATTTGTCATTGTATAGTCTTTCCATCCGCACTGTCTTGATGAAACCATATGCTTGGAGAAACATGTACTTGACAGAAGTCCAAGTCACTGTTAGATGGCAAGCCAAAGCAGGTGCTGTATGTAGCCTTACCTGAATGGAAGTTTTAAAGATACATAATTAATTGCTATATAGCTTCCTTCACAGCACATTGCTGCAAGTGCTCATTTCAGGAGCTACTTTTTCCCTAGATCTCATACAGAAAACCTTCCTGTGTAATTCGGCATCACAGATCATTACTGAAATTTGGGCCTCAGGAACACTGAGTGTTGCAGTACTGAAGTTACCTGTGAATTTAGCCTCATGCTATATTTTTCTCAATATTTCTGCAAAGTTTGTGCCAATGTGAACGAGATACTTTGTGTATTGTGGGTGCATCTCAATGTGAAAGTCTTACACAGGTTGTGCAGAAGATGATGAGGCTCTGGAAACTGGTCCTAACATGAAAACATTGCAGGCTTATCTTTCAGTTCCCGTGGTCATCAATGAGACTGAGACCAAAGTCTTTGTCTGATCTCAGTTGTGTTTTTTCTGTTCATTTTCAAAAAGAGAACAAATAATAGACACAGACTTAGTTTATGTGCAACAGCATCTAGGACATTTTAATGTGTTATTACAAAATCTATGGTATTCATTGTTTAACAATGTGTGTTAGGTGAATTGTAATCATAAAGTGCATCTACATTTCAAGGAGACAAAAAATGCCAGTGTTTGAATTTTGGGATTACATTTTTTGTGGAATTTGGTGTTAGATTCAAAACCTAAATTCAAGATGCTACCTTTACAGGTAACTTCATCCAAGTGAGCTGTGTAAGCTCCCATTGTAGTCAACAGATATCTAGTCAGTAAACCTGAGCAAGTTGAGAGAGTTATTCCAATGACCACATGAACTTAGGGTGATCTAAACAGCTCACTAGACTTAACTGACTATAATGGACACCTATACACCAAATACATATGTAGAGCCCTGCATTGTAGACATGTGTGGTGGTTTAGCCCCTGCCGGGGTCTGAGACCATGCGGCCGCTGCCCCTCCCCCACAAAGGGAGTGAAATACAAAGCCCCAAGACTGAAATAAGGAAAGGTTTAATACAACAGTGCAATAGCAACACAACAAATAACAACAATAACAATAACAGTAATGGTGACAGCAATGAACAGAGCAAAATAGCTACCAAATACAGCAGTTTGAAGCACGATGTACAAAACCACGAGTGCACCGCGCTCCGCGCCAGGAAAAATGTGACCTGCCAGGATGTGAGGTCCACATGGTATCTGAATAACCCGGCTAGAGCTCCCCCCCACTGCTGGGGAAACTTAACCCTATCCTGGTTAAACCAGGACAACATGTAAATGCAATTTGGTCAGGAAGTCGAATGCCACACTTAACTTGCCCACAGAATAAACTATTTCATTTACTGCCACGTTCCCTTCCTAAGCTGCGCTTTCTGGGATTTCAAAAGAAGATTTTTGAATTGTACCAAGGTAATGAGAGCAGCAGCTGCTTCTGGTTTTGTAAGCCATGCACAGGCACAGGACAAAGTATCTGTCTATCTTCATCATCTTCTCACTCATGGAATGGATTGTAGCAGTAATTCTTGGTGGGGCTATTCAGAGCCCTGCAGATCTGTGTGGTTCAGTGAAGACTATTCACAAAGCTGTCTCCTATCTCTCCTAAGAAGAAGATGGTAGACCAGATTTCTATTACTTATTGAAAGGAGATCCTTGTGCTACCTAGGTGGAATTATCTATCACTGAGTATTCTGTCACTCCAGGAAAAAAAATTACCTTGATCAGGTTATTCAGATATGCTACAGATGGCCTGAAAAAGCCCTAAGGCTCTCAGGTCCACAAGAAGATGTTAACAACTAACAACAGACTTTGACTAAAAAATAACTATGAGAAATCTATGCTACTATAGCTCCATTCCTATTCCTAGCTGTGCAACTACAAGTTTGGAAATGTTTTGTAGTCTGTCTTTGAGGAACATAGCAAAGTTTTCAACAGGGATCCTCCACAGACAGATACAGTCTTCCTAAGACCTGAGTAGTCTGAATAACAGCACTGCATTTTAGAAATTATTTCCCTGCAAATTATGTATGAGTTCTGGTGCGCTTTCCTGTACAAACATTTAGGGTCACAGCATAAGTCCACCATTTCTGTGGAGTCAGGAAACTCCAGCATTAGTTTGCTTCTAGAGAATAATTATTTTCAGTCAAGCAGTTCAGAAAAGGAAGAGATCTATGCTCAGGGATACAAACCAGTTATGACTAGATATTAGCCTCTGCTTACTACAAAGTAGTAGGTCAAAACAATCACTGGTTAGAACTGAGTGTGAGATGCAACTCTACTTTAAGATTTCAAGTTTGAAAAGCATCTGTGTCTACATGAGACTTCAGGAAGTAAATTAAGGTTGAAAAATCGAAAAGGTTCTGAATTTTGAGCCCTTCAGGCAATCTGCTTGTCAAAACCTCTCCTAGCCCTTGACTGGCTGGCCAGAAGATTGGGCTGACTTCAGTGAAAACCTATTTGTGCTCTTTCAAACACTTTGTCAAAAGGAGTATATTTCCACATGGTGATCCAAGTTCTATGAGTTGGTATTTCCTTGGGAAGAAGTGTCCTAATCAGACCTCTGACCAGGTTGAGTCAGCACTGTGTTAGTTAGCTACTAGCAGACTGATGCTGCTTTTAAAGGAGCAGGTTAGTTCGTTAGGTAGGCAGATCCACAGAGAGGATCAGGGAAACTCCAGCATCTCCAGATGCTTCCCCATTGTGGCAAGAAGGCAGTAGCGAGGAACTGAGGGAAAATCATTAGTCTAGGGTGCTGATCTTTGTGCCTTGTAGCTTTCAGGTGATATGAAAAGAACCATGAGGAAACACCCTTCTCTGTTTTAGGGAAATTCAATGAGGAAAAACAAGATGGATTTTGGTTCACCAGTACTGTAGAGTAGCCCAGAAAAAATCTATGGGAGGTAGCAATAAGGTTTCTCATATGTTTTTTCTGAACATTTCCTAAATACATATTTAGAAAACACACACAGTGATGATAAACAATCCCACCCTGTAGTACAAGAAGAAGAGGAAGCTGAGGTAAGAACAGATTTATTGTAGTCTTTGCTAGCATTGGCACAGAAAGTCATGCTACTGGGACCAAGGGGCAAGCACTGGAATAGATGAGGGCATAGCCTCCCACTACAAATTTAGGCAACTCTCACAAATAATTAACTCACCAGGAAAGACACTTTCTGATGCAGTCTTGCTGTTTCAGTGAGATGGTAAAATCAGAAACCATATTACTTGTAATAAACTAATCCCTGACTTCTGCTACCCTTCTTCTCCTCCTGTCTGAATCTCATCTTGCTAACTACTTTCACTTCATATTTGCTACAGAAACTTGCATTGCAGGAAAAAGCATATTGCTGCAGAACTGCCAGCATAACTTTCCTTATCAAAATCTGACTTGGGAAGCAGCTACTCTCAGGAGAACGTGGTTTAATTTATACACCAATTAACAGTGTAAATTAGTGCTTTACTGTTCATCCTCTCTCCAAAGATTTTAAGTGCCAGTGGAGATTTTCACTCTGAACAAAGATGAAAGACTTCAGAGCAGAACAGATGAGACAACCTCAGAAAAAAAGCATGTGAAATGCCTTGAGTGCAACTTGCTGTAGCAGGTTTGGATTCTCTCATGAATTGTCCCATTACACATAGCTGGCAGACGAGGACAGAGCTAGTTAGAAAACAGGTTTTTCTTCAATTAAAAGTTTCAGGTTTTGAAATCTTGAGTTCCAAATCAGGATGAAAAGCTAAATAGTTTTTACAAGCCTGAAATTCCAGTTTGACATGTTCAAACCCTTCTGTCTGATTTTTGGACTCAGAATAGGAAATCTAAGGATGCATCTGTATTAATATCTTAGTTCAGATAAGAAGTGATTTTGAAGCAAATCTGCCAGTTAGTTAACCCCATTTACTGTGCTTTGATTCACACCACAGAGCTCCGAGTCAAGAGCACACAAACTGGATTCCTTTTGGAAATCAATCTTTTGAAATTAAATCAAAAGATGTACTCTTAACATGCGCCAAACAGCAGTGAGCACTTAGTCCCCAGAATTGGACTAGTGCTAGTCTGAAGTAGATGTTGGAATATGGACTTCATTATTGTTTTGTTTTACATGTCTGCTCTTCTTGTGCTACCTGACTACACAATGTTGACTAAACCTAATATTGGTCACTGACTTTGTTTTTCAGTGCATTAGTGTTTCAGGTAAACATGAGAGAAAAAATTTTATGAATAGCAAAAGTGAGCACTGCTGCATAAATCAGAACTTGAAGAATGAGAGGAGAATTATGTGGGAGGAGGAAGGACGAGTCTTCTCAGAGCTTCAAAAAGCACTACAGAGCTTGGAAGCATTTTGTAGCAACAGCCAGGTGTGGTAGCTTTCAGGTACCAACAACCTAGAGTCCAAGGTAAAAGCCTTCTGTCTCTGCAAGTTACCCAGGGTGCTTGGGAGGCCCCTGAAACAATGACTGATGCCTGAGCTGGCATACCACTTGCTTCTCACCAACTCCACAACCAAATGTTTAGTCCCATAATTTCACCAGGACCTCGTTTGGTAAAAAAGAATTAGCTGCCTCAAATTTATGGTAGTATGACAGAAGAATTGCAGTTATTGCTTCTTGGTGCATCTTAGTGTCTCCTCTTTTAATAATAATTGCTACATACTTTTCCAGATTCCCTAAACATGGAGAAGAATATACATGCACTTTTTATAATTCTGCAATCGGTAAGGTCTCAAACTTCTTAAAATGAAAGATCTGGGAGGTGCAAGAAGGAAACAGGTGAAACAAAAGAACTACCACAAATACAACAGGTATTTATTTGTAGTAATCCAAGAAGAAATTCTAGATAAACTTTATTCTTTCTTGAGTTGCAGTGCTACATCAGATTGGTTTAAAGCACTGCCTAAATCATAGTAAATATGGGAATCTGCTTCTGCTGTGCTACCTTATCCTGCAGTTTGCCTTTAGGGTGCATGTAAGAATTTGTATCAGCAGCTGGAGGAATCTGATCTTAGACATAAGTCACAACGTCTATGTTTATCTTTGTTAATGTGAGATTTAGATAAAGTTGCTCTATTATATTTGTGCTAATAATTTAATAAAGCTTATCTCATATATTGACAGTTAAGATCTTTGAAAGCTATTATGATAAATACTTTGCATCTGTATATAGGTTACTTTCCTGTAAATCAGCAACAAGTTGTTAATGTTGGTTTATCAGCATGTTTTGATCTGCACAAGGCTATTTAGCTTTGCTTGACTGATAGCTCTGTGATAACATGCCTCCTTGCATTGCCTTTATTTTGCAAAACAAACTTCCATATATCAACATGAAAAAGACTGAAACATGCATTATATGACGTGCAAAAGTAAGCTACAAAATGTTTTATGATGTAAGTCACTGTAAAAACTGGTGTAGATTCCTTGAACCTTGAGGGATGATTCAAATGAATATTTACCAATTTCCTAGCAGACACAGTACATTTTTTCTCAGAATCTTCTAAATTTCCATATGTCGCTTAAAGCTGAATTTAAAGTCCTATGTGTTATGTAGAAGCAGTATCTAAATTCAGTGTGAGGCAGGAAATTAGATCATAGAGTAGAATGGTTTGGGTTGGAAGGGACCTTAAAGACCATCTAGTTCCAAACTCCCTGCCATGGGCAGGGACACCTTCCACTAGATCAGGTTGCTCAAAGCCCTGTTCAACCTTAAACACTTCCAGGGAGGGGGCACCCACAGCCTCTCTGGGCAACCTGTTCCAGTGTCTCACCACCCTCACAGTAAAGAATTTCTTCCTTATATCTAATCTAAATCTACCCTCTTTCAGTTTAAAATCGTTATCCCTCGTCCTATCACTACATGCCCTTGTAGATGTTGTCTTTCATATATTTCAAGCTTTCCCTGTAATCTGTTTTTCTTTTCATGCCTTTATTCTATCCTTTCTTCCCTGGATATAAGTTGATTTTAAGAATCACAGAGGTTTTTAAATCTGTTTGTTTCTTTACTATATCCAGAGCCTGATCTTGTCTCTAACGTTTTTGGCAGGCAAACCATTGCCAAACATATCCCAAGTCTTCTCGGGGAAAATCTCTTTTTTTAAAAAAAAAAAAAGTGAATCTTTCAAAACATTTCTAGATGCTCTGATGTTTTTCTCAATCATTCACTTAACAGAATTAACTTCTACCAAAGAAGCTTAATGCTTAACTAAATCTATGTTTTCTGTACCAAGACAGAACTTCCAGTGTGCTGTATAGAGATATTACATTGGAGAGTTATCAAAAACCCAGTCTACCAGAGAATGTGACATTAGCAGCAATAAAAGAAAACAATGATCAAACTTGAATATGCTTTTAAATGCCGATCTTTGGAGAAATAAATGAAGAGTCTTTTGTAGGTGGGATACTATTATACTATCAACCATCATTTTTATCACCTTATAGTCTTTTATCTTGAAGTAAAAACCGCCTCAGATACTGTCATGATGCTCTGAAAATAAAAATGAAACATATCGGTGAATAATTGCATGTATCATTGGTCACTATTCCGTAGAACTCAACCCTTTCTGTGATAGAAGATTAAATATCATTCCTTTAAACAAGAAATATTTCAAATAATTTTATTCTACTTATGTTAAGATATCTTGTAATTCAGAATTATACTTAGCTATAATATCCCAGCTTGCCTCCAGCTATTAGCTTCTCTATTTGACAGTTTGACATTTATGCTATCAGTATTAAAATTCATGTTTGAGCGGAGTGCACTCTAATATATATGCTGTGATAATTCACTTTTTACACCCTGAAAAGTGTATATTTTTTATGATGCATTGTCACACTTTAGTAAGATTTTTGACACATGAATCTACAGTTTTTAAAAAAATTCTTCACTGATTTGTCCCATTGGGGTGAAAATGTGGATATCAGCTAGAGTATTGTGTTGGATATAGGAAGCTGTACTTATTCTTTGCTATTCATGAGAATGCCACAGTGGCCATATTAAACCAGTCTCCACTACAATCCTGCATTCAAAACAAGTTTTGTATTATTTTGATTGAAAATAGAAGCTTTGTATACCCATTCTAAGAGTCCCTGAAGGTTTCAGAAGTTAAGAATGTCACACCTACATTATTTCCTGGTCCATGGTCCAGCGAGAAGTCTGCATCTCCCACAACATATGAAATACTTCTATTTTCTAGTAAACAACTAATAAAATTTAAAGTAGTTAATTTTCCTTTGTAACACAGACTGGAGATAGACATTCCTATATTAGAACTCTTTTCAGAAATGCCCACTGATGTTAAAGACAAGATTTTATTTATTCTAACAGATGTAACATAAAATCCATACTTATTTCTTCAAGGAATTTTGGTCTATTTCAGTCCATTTGAATTTATCTTTATTTGTCTAACTTAATTGAAACTGCCAATCACTCATATTCTATAGTGTTTTACGAAATACACAGCTAGACTCAATTTAATTTATCTGGAGACAAATTTTCAGTTTAGTGGAAATTCCTTCAAAAGGGAATTTCACCACATGGAATTCCTGTCTCTGGCTATGTTTCTTTGTGGATGCTCTTGTGCCTGTCATTTATTTGCTGTTGTCATACCTCTGAAAAAAGGGGATGGGGAAAAACATTTTCAAGTTAGCCTCAAGGATATTCTACTTCCTAGATTATCCAGAGCTTTTCAAGGATCTGACAAACCATAAGTACACAAGATATAGGCTAACAAATAACGCACAACAGCATTGAGAAAAGCAAGAGAACACCAATCATGGTCTGTTCTCAGACTGATCATCTGTGCATTTAGGTGCTCATAAAGCTTCATTTCCTTTACAAACAAATGGTATAGAATTAGAAAAATGCCTATTGTTTGGCCTTCAAAATACAAATGTAGATTTACAATCTTAGTATGCCCATCTCACACCTTTCTTCTTTATTCATATTTCTCATGCTTTCTCCTCTGGAGTTCAAATTAATCAGTGGCTGGCCACATTAGTATTCTTTTGGCCAGAGATTTGTTACATAGAAATGGTGATGGAAACTTTATTTTGAAAATACTTTAGCTAGAATGAGAAAAATTGTGTCCCTACTTTTCCATTTCTAAATTCTCCCAATCTAGAGAATGGGTAAAATACATCCCTTATGGCACCTGGGGAGGGCCTTCTTTTCTTGGAAAGGAGGATCATTTCTTTTTAACAGCTGATCTACAGAGCTGGGGCTGGTGGCAAAGTGCCAGTTTCCCTGCCTCCATTTAACACTGGTTTGGGAAAAACCTTATGTGTTTTATGGTGTTTTCCTAACAGCAGTGCAAGGCTGTTTCTAGCTTTATTGATGAACCTCTCAGGGAAGGGCTGTTGAAGGAAGGTTGGAAAATAAAATCAGTTGTCTGAGTTTTTTTCTTTGTCTTAACTCTTCTTAAAGAGTTAAGAAATTGTCCACACTATTATTCTTCTAAATGCAGAGAGTGTTTTCTGCAACATTGAAGTACACATGGGAACTCCTGGTATCATATACAAAAAAATTCAACTCTTTTTACAGTGCAAGTTTCTAAGAATGATATAGCATTTGTTATACTTGAGAACATACAGAATAGTATGTACTTTCTCTTTGTTCCTTTTTGTGAACAGGACTGGCAAATACTTGTGTGTCTCCTGTCAGAAAATAATTACTAAAATGTTTCCATACTTTTAATCCACAGGGTACAATTTATTTCTGTAATATGATGCCCCTACAAGAAACTGAAAGATTAAAGTGAGTTAGAGCTTTTCCACAGCTCTTCTGCTGATTGTTAATGCATCTGACCAGGAAAAGGAAAATAATTTCTCCAACATGCCTGAAGCATGTTAGCTGGGGTGTAGCTCATACCCCTGGCTGCCCTGTGACACATTAGCAGCTCTCTAACACCCTGCATTGGGTAGGCAGCACCAGGGAAAAGAAAGCTGAAAGGTTTTTCAGTAGGAGGTGAATCTCCAGGAGACAAGACAAAAGCTTCTTTAACCTGCTCACCCTTCAGACTAATTTGATAGCTTTACCTCTTAAATCAGAGTTAAATGCCAATAGCTGATCTATGTGGGGAAAGATCTTCCAGAAGCTGCCTGAACCTAGGACAAGGAGCAAAATAGTTTTAAAAATGTCTGTCATCTAGCTGAGGTTAATGATAATAACTCACCATGTCTCCTGAAAGTGTCATAATCTTCTGTAAGAGTGTGTGTAACCCTGTATAGGCAACACAAACTGAGTCAGGATACCACATGAAATATGAAAGATTTACTAGACTCAAATAGTATTCAAGACAACAAACTTTGAAGAAGACTATAGTTCGAGCTAGTCTGGCATTTTTCAATAAAAATTTCCCCAGTCAGCCATTTCCAATAAAAGCAAGAAGCTTTTGTAGAATTAGTTTACTCTTAAACAAAACTGACAGTAATGCCTATTGAGGTCCACAAGTGAGACACCTGCCTGCCTTTTCCAATGTAGTGTGAGGGGCTTAATTGCTATGCTGGTGTGCACATATCTTGGCTAAGCAACACTGAAAACTTTTGGATTCCGATATAAGTTTCTGAAGAATGGAGATGAACAGAAAAGCACAAATGGTTTGTGAGGACATAAAACACAGAAATGAGATATGTTCCTGAAATGGTAAATGAAGGATAAAAAGAAAACAGTTGCTACACAGAATACTCTGAATTATCAGAGATTTCAGTTATTTATTACTTGGAGTACACCAGAAAAGTAGCTACAGATTTTTAGGAAATGTTTAGTGATAGTGGGAAATTTACCAAGATGTATTAAGTTACAGCAAAGTCCTGTTAGGTACTTTCTGTATCTTTAATGAAATGTTTATATACTTTGATCTTCTTTCCCTTACCAACAATTTGAAATATGTAATACCAAAATGGGTGGAGCTACCTCCTCACAGTACAGGATGTGACTGAGAATGAACTGCTGAGCTATGACAACTTGCAAGGGCATGGTTTGCTCCATTTCTGAAATTAATTATTCTAAATGTAAAGTTTCAAGTGATTCTGAGCTTCGCAACCTAAATCTAAGTTCCATTCCTCCTCATATCTGTGCTGCATGCACATTTTCTGTGAATACTGGTACTGTAACTAATGAAGCATGGCAGCATGAGAGCACAGTCAGAGTTGGAATCGCTTTTCTTGATGACTTTGATTTACTATGAAATTATGTTGGAACTAGACTGACTCACAGTTTGAATGGTAAGCTTTAACTGTGCAAGCAAAAAAGCAGCAATCTTTTGATGATGCTGAAGAAATCAGTGGGCCAATTTAAATATTTTTAAAGGCCTCAAGGATTAAGATACTGAATTACTCACAAGCTCTTGAGATTCAGCAGAACAAAACCTGTTAAAGGCTGGTCTAATAGAAAATCCCCCACATTTCCTGTTCACACTCTAGGAAGTCTTGTATAATGCCTTATTTGTGCTGAACTTCTTCAATTATAAGGTCACAATTTTTTTTTTTTGTTGTATACATCTGTTACAGAGGCTCCCAAATGAGCAACCAACCACCAAAAATAAAAAATTAATTATTAACACAGTTAACTAGCTCTCCATAAATTACAGGTTCGAATGTCTGTGAAAGGAGAACAGAACAACTTTCTAGGGTTTAACGACAACCCAAAAAGCTCTATCACTCACCTGACAAGTGAGGGCTCTCAACCTCAAGGACCTGCTCAGGTCTGCGTCCCGACCCAAGGCACCTCGAGGAGTTTCCTTGGGCAGCGTCCTGACCCAAGGGGAGAGTCCTCGACCACAGTGTGCAGCTCCAGGGGACAAGCTCCAAATGGTTCTCCCAGGGGACTCCATTTATACCCAGGCCAAATCTGACCTGTAGTCAATACAGGCTCCCATTGGCCAAAGGCCCCAATTACCGCGAAGCCCTGAGAACAAAGGCAGTCAGGAGCTGCTGCACTTCAGCAGCCAAGAAGCTCCATTTTCATTGGGCAGATGCACCTGCCACAACATCAAATATAATGTTCAATTTACATCAAACACTATTTTACCAAAAAGGAGGAAATAAAATGCATCTAAAAGAGCTGGTTTTCTGCCTGAATTAATACTAGAAGGAAAACTACAAAATATAGTCTCTGAAAATCAGCAAAGGTAAAAACAGAAGTAAAGATGTCAGCTCATCTGGGAACAGTTCCAGAACTAAATGAGGTCAAGCAGGCGGACTTTAATGTGTTTCACTGAATTTGGGATCAAGGTTCTTAGTTTATTCCTCTTACCAGTGCATTTTCACCTTTCTGACTGACATCTTATTTTCAGCTCTCCACACTTTGCTTCTCTGTACATAAAAAGTCCAAATGAGGTGACACCTGAACAGTAGCATCTACTGAAATGTGTCCTGACAGATATGAAAAGATGCTCTTCTACTTCAGTGAAAATTTATGCTCCAGCAAAGTCATCAATCTAACCCAACCTAATCTAAACTAATCTTTTAGATTTTGAGGCAGACCACATTGTCTGAAATTCTGCTTCTGGCAACCCTGGAAGAGTCAAGCAATTGAGTGACTAGATCAGGCCTAAATTTTTGAAGAACACTAGAAGTGGCGATGAGGTTTGTCTTTCCTAACTGTAGATGTCTACGAAGTAAACAGGAGAGGGGATGGGAGGGGAGGGGAGGGGAGGGGAGGGAGAGGAGATCATAGCTTAGAAATTCATTGTGATTAACTTCTCACATCTATTCACTATGACTGAAGAGTTTTTGCAGATATTTTTTCTGAAGCTCCTTTACAATGATTCAAAGCCACTGTGGAATGAGATGATAACCCCTCAGAAATTAAAAACTACTTAGGAGACATAAAGGAATGAATAAAATAAAAGGCCAGTTTCTATAGAGAAATGTTAACATGTTAACTCATGATCAGCATTCCATCTGCTTTCAATACGTTTTATGATGAAAGTAAATGAGTTTGGGAAAATATGTCGACAATGTTACCTCTATTCCATACTAGAAAGTATTGTGGGGAATGTCAGCAAAATAAGGTAATTAAGTAACATGATTGCAAGTAAAATGCATTATAAGCAAGAACAAAATAATGCATCTCAGAAAGAAGGGATGATTAACTGTAATTTGTCATGGAAAGAGTTAAGTTTGATATCTTCTGTGGAACAAGGAAAAAGGCCACCTCATATACAATTACAAAATACGAAGATGTATTTAGATTAGAAATAAATACAGAAAGTGGTATCAGGAGAGGTGTGTCAGTGATGTATTCCAAACTCTACAGAAAGTTTATAACATTAATTCAGGCAAAAATAACCAACAAGAAAATAAGCGAATGCAAGGCAAGAAGGGTAGAGATTGTGCATATCCTAAAAGGAAACATTAAAAAAGGCTACATCATTTTCCTGGGAAGGATAGTTAACTATGAAGAATGGAGGGAAAGTAATTTTTATCTCTAAGAGTTAGGAAAGACTTGTTATAGAGGACAGCAGGAATGTAACTTTGAACAGCTACAATAGGAGCAGTGTCATCAGGAAGGAAAAGCTATTTCTCTAGCAAAACTTCCAATCTGCTTCTACAGAATGGCTACTCCTGATTTCATGACAAGGATACACAGGTTTACCCTAGTAACCCTGGAAATGCAATGAAATACACGTAGGCTTTATGATTTACTGTTAGATTGCTCTCTCTTTATTTTTTTTCCAATCAGATAGCTGCCATATTTACTTTCAAAGGCATCAACCACTCAGTTATTGTTGAACTTCTGTAATATGTACCTTTATACATAATTTTACATGTCTACATGTATGTAATATTTTACATTTTTACATATACTTATATGACAATAAGTAACATTTGGGGTCAGTAAATCCCAATTAACTGTAACTGAAAATGGTATCATAAAATATTTTTTATAAACTTATCAAAAGTCATCTCAGATTCTCTCCTCCAGGTTAATGCTAGCCAGAACTTTTCACTGGGTCTCTTCCCAACTCCTTATTGAAAGTGGTTCCAGAGTTTTATTTCTGTGATGTTTAGGAACTTCCTAAATTTCAGTTAAGTTCATCAAGGTCTGATTTATCAATTTGCCTAATATTTACTATGGATACGTTACTTTTTTCCTTCCTGTTATTAGCACTAGTTAATTGAAACAAAAGGATATGAATCCCTGCAAGGACCAAATGTGTGATGTATTCATTTAAAGTTTAGCCATGAAGCCCTTGCCTTGCACATCAATTTTCAGCTGTGGCATCACTGAAATTAATGAGATTGCTAACAAATACACATATGTAATTTCTACTTAGAAAGGTCTGAAATAATTTTGGAATTTTCAGTACTGATGGATAAGTAATCAAAACTTATGACTGGAAGTTTGATTTCTTCAGATAGACTCTGCAAGTACCTTAGAGCTTTCTTAATACACACTTGAATGCTTGCATCTGCAGGACATGCATGTATGAGCAAGTGGATCTGGAGACTTAAAGAGTTTATGTTTCATCATCCAGACATGTTGTGTGAAATGATGCTTGCTGCTGGTTAGTCCATCTTGTTTTGTTACTTTATACTGCTGTGCTGTGGCCATTTTTGAATGCGGATTCATATCTGTAAAACACCTGAATCTGCCCGCACTTTAACTTGGCAAACATGCTTATTTCTACTGAAAAGTATAAAAGTGCAGGGAATGAAAACCTAACAGGAAGATTAAACACTGGTTATAATTTCAATTTCACTTTGACAACAAGCTTTATTTTGACCTGTAAGTCAACAAATTACATCCTTTTGCTACATTCAAGGTCATCTGCTGTTCCCTAGCAGAGCTTACAAAAATGTACTGTATAGAAATAATGATTTTAATAGTGCATTTAAAAGTATGTAAGGTAAGGAATATACATAAAGAATGGTGTAACACTAATAGTGTGACAGTGGCACAAAACCGAGTTGGTTTTATTTTTAAACTCAGAATAGGAAGAAGCAAGCATTACCACATGCTTGTATCATTTATGTACACTGAATAGCTTTTGAAGTTTAAAAATGCATACACCAATAACTGCAATCAAATCTTTCTTTGTAAGGCTCGCCAATATAACACAGCCAGAATGACATTAGGCAGCTTATTATCCTATGGTTTCTTCATAGAAACTGTACCATTAACCAAAAAGATGATATGGAAGATTTGACTTCTCAAAAGAAAATTGCAGGATAAGAATACTGTTTAGCAGAATGTCAATAGCATTGACATGGGAAGATGACAACATTGATCATGCGCAGGAATTATACCACAGTGAAACAGGCAATCTTCAGCATACAGAGCTATCTTAATTTTGTATATATCCTCATTGTGAAGTCTGTGGGGTTTTTAATCATGTCAGAGAACTATATACCCTATACAGTAAATGCTCTGGGAATAAAGAGGAACACTTATCTGCTGTTAATCAAAACCACTTTGGCATACACCAGATAATGGGTGACAAACTGATTAAATACCACAGACGGAAACATTTTACATATCACCTCGGGATGTATTTTCAAGAGAGAAGGATTTTCTATGTTAGAAAGTTCTTTTTCTAAGTTGCAGCATTCATTTGCTATTTCAAAAGATATTCTGTTGGGCTAGCTATACCTCTGCCTGAATATTTTGGAAATGACATGCATGGAACCATGCCAAAATTAGGTACAGCGTCAAATTTTTATATGGAAAGAACTATTTCAGGTTCATAGTGAGTAACATCTAATTGAATGCCATAGGTTGATCATAAGCTGGCATTCATTATGATTTGCTGTATTTTTATCCCACTAGTTATGTATCCTGTTATAACCAAAGCTTTTAATTAGGAGACCCTGTGAATACACAGTCATCTATTTAAGTGCTTGCCCTGATTAAGATAATTTCAAAGGGCATACAAACATATTAATACAGTATTATTCACTACTTGTCATCTTTTTGTGGCAATTTTAATGTAAGATTATGAAAGACTGAAACTTTAAAATCTACAGCTATCTAACAAGTAGTTAAATATATCTTCATGCACTCATTAGTACCCAAATACAGTGCCACAGAATCCTTACTATGTTCTCCCTGTTGCTCAAGTTATTTTAGTTTGCTGTTAGTAGTGCTATGGGTAGTGATAACAGGAGACTCACTGAAACAAAGGGCTGAGTAGGGGATGGAAACAGCTAAGAAAAAAGCGAAGAAAGGAATAAAACAGAAAAGGTAAATTCTTTCTCTCTTTTAATAACAGAAATTTTATTCTTGGGTTTTCATAGGATTTCAGCTTGACAAGTGACCTAGCTCAGAAGAAGTGGTGGACCCATTTACCTGACACTTGACCATCTAGAGCATTGCATACACTTTTTTGTCTCCAGTTAAAAAAAGGCATCAGCAAATGAAGCAAGTTGAGCACAGGCCATCAGGACGATGAGGGCTGGAGCATTGTCCTGTGAGCAGAGGCTGGCACAGTGGGACTTGTCCAACCTGGTACAGGGACGTTTTTGGAGGTACCTCACAGCCACCTAGGTGGCTACAGGGAGGGGACTAAGAGGGGGTAGTCGGATCCTTCACAAGGAGGATGACAGATAACAGGAATAAGCTGAAATGAGAGGTTCTTGGTAGACATAAGGAGAAATTTTTCACCAATATAATAGGCAGGCAGTGGGACATGCTGCCAGGAAGCTCGTGCAGTCTCTGTCTTTGAAAATTTTCCAATACCTGACTGTGTAAAGCCCTGGGCAACCTGGTCTGTTCTCATAGCTGGCGCTGAAGTGACAAGAGAGACCCATAAGGACCTTTACAGGGAACTCTGAGGACTCTCTGTAATGAGGGTAACTATTAACTGTGAATCAGTCATACAGGACTCAGCTCTAAGAAAAATAGAGATACATCATATTCACCACACTAACAGAAGATGACAACAGTCTTGATTAATGCCAGTTGGGGCCAGATCTGAAAAATATTTTGTTTACATTTAAGTACAGAGGTAGAACCCCCAAATCTTTTGCTCAGCAGCCACTCAATACTGAAACTGCTTTAAACTTGTTTTTTGATTTTGAAGCTCTTCATGTGTGACATGCCTGGAACAACAGGCACAACTAAGGCATAACAATGCCTCAGTCCCACGCAAGTGCCATTAGATCCCAAACTAGGAAGAATCAGCACTCAGCTATCAGTTATTTAAACATCTTTTCCTAATGGGGTCATTTAAAACACACTAACAAGATCAGGCCATTCACAATACATACAAGTTGTGGCTATTTTCCTATAAAATCAACAGTTATAATAGCATCTACATTTTCCCACATAATATGATAACACTTGAAAGGCTCTGATAAACGTTTCTTAGAAATTTGCCTTAAGTATGAAATAAAGTTACATGATAGATTAGACTTTTCTGGTGGTAAAGGAAGAAAGGGAGGAAAAGGAAAGTTGAGAGGGCGAAGAGGCTTCAATGTAAAATTAGGAATTCAAAATTTATTAGGCTAGAGATACTCAAAAAGAGGAGAATCATGTAAATCAGTGATTAAAGCATTCACTGATGGTATGCAAAAGAGAGGTTATTATTTTCTCACCTCTTGTGATTACTTCTAAGGCTTTTTGGTAACAACTGGTAAATGTAAAGTGAATAAACTGCCCTTTTTCTGTAGAAACTAGTAAATATAAGCCACCTCCAGTTCAACATCCAAGTGTTACTGGGAATTGCCCAGACTGAATTTGGTTTCCACCACAAAACTAGAGCTTGCCATGTTCAATGTTGTGCCATGTGCATATCTTCATTACAGAGCCTGGATTTTGCACCCAGGATTTTAAAGCTTTTGGGGTCAGCTCAGTATATATAAGGCCCAAGAGACTAAGATGGCCTATTTTCAGGTGTATAAATTAAAATACATCCCAAAAATACTACATTAAGAGAACTTTAAAGTTACAGTGTCAAGGACTTAAAAAAATAGGATGTGCTAGACATGAAGGTTATGTAACTTTAATCAGTCTTCTTGTGAATGCACTGTAGGATGCTGTCCTTAATTGCATCGGTCCCAGCTGTCTCCATTCCTATTCTTTGACTATTTTCTTTAGCTCCCTCAGGCCTTCCTGTGCTGATTCTTTGACTTCACTCTTTGTCCAAAACGGCTCCGCTCCACTCTCAGTGAAGCTACTCTTCCCCATTCACAGTCTTCCTGTGGGTTTCTTATCCAGTTTCAGGCTCCTATTCTCTGCATGACTGGGAAGCAAAGCATCCCTCATACTTTGCTTAATGTAGGGATGGGTGGCAGGATTTTTAAAAACTGCTTTCCACATAGATTTTTTACCTCCTTTTTATAAAGGAAAGAACATATGGACTCATGTGCATATCAGGCAGTCCTCCACTCAGATATAGCTGCTGTATGTCTTTATTGGTTTAACCAAATACCACAAGGGAGTAGAAGCCCCAGGTGTATCAAGCTTCTACAAGTTTTACAAAAACATCAGTACAGGAGAGAGGCCTTAACGCAAACATGAGGAAAAGGCTCAGCATTCATTTAATGCTTATGAGAGGTCAGAGAATGCATTTGAGGTCCAAACTCATCACACACCATTTCAGTGGTTTTACTGCTCACAGAACAATGTATTTAACTTGGACAAAACAACTCATTTTCCTCTTCTCTCCCTCTTGGAAAAAAAACTCAGTCTGGAGCAGACAGTCGCTATGGAAAATTTCAGGCTAAACGGTTAAGATTTGGCAGCACGATAAACAACTCCGAACAGGGACTTAATGACAGGCAGAACTAGCGTCCCACCTGTAATTATTCATTATGTCCCAACTGAGAAACCACAAAACATTTCCTTGAGATGTAGGGGAAGTAGTTGCATGCAGACAGTTTAGGTTTTGAGCTGAATCCAGTCTAAGAAAGTGTTTACAGATGAACACTGATTAGAGGAGGATCTGAAAACTTTCCACAGTATAGAGATGGGATGTGCTAGCCATAAAGCTGCCAGCAGAAGTCTCTCATCTCCAGCCTAGTAATGACACAAACACTAATTCTGGTTTAATTGTATATGTGACAAGGTTGGTTTACTACAATAATTACACGCCATTGCAAACAATAATGCTTTACAAAAATAGAGAAGAACCCAATTCCCTTTTCATGGAAAGCTAAATTCCCAGTGTTTTTAGTAAAAGCAAGATGACATTGTGGATTCCAGAGACTATCTGGCTGCTCAGAACTCCAGATAGATCTTGAATAGATTTCAAAATTATGGTTTCTCACATAGGCTGAATGGTGTTAGAATAATGTAATTTGATGTGCTGCTTCATTAAGGCACCAACCTTTTAAAATGTTGTAGGTTGTCTTTTTTCTCTTTTTTGTTAAGAGAAGAAGTCCTTGATGCAAAATTCTTTGTGCCATACTGTACTAATCATCTGCATGTGTTCTTCTACCCTGTGCAATTACATTTTGGTCAGCATTATTTTTGCCCTCATGGCTTCTATAACACACTGAAAGATGTGTCCTGTTCCTTATAAGACATATTGCAATGCTCAGAGTGGAACTTATTGACCAGGATAAAAGCAATGTATTCATGCCAGGTCAACAAGGGGGAGGGAGAGGGGGATGGAAGGGAGAAAATAAGGTGACAGTGAGTAGTAAGACTGGCTGAGACCTGCTGGTAGTTGCTGCAGGGACAGAGGGCCTAATGTGGGGTGAGTGGCACTAACACAAGCCTCAGGAGGGTGTTCTTCAAGTGAATGGAGAAAAGCTGAAGTGCCCAGCATTCAAAACACCAGGGAGCAGATGGACCTCGCTGCACAGAGAAAAGAAAATACAATGATTTTCCCTCACAACACTGGTAGAATTCCTTTTTTATATTTATTTATACTTTCAAAGGAAGGGCAGCTTGTTTTAACGGGAGGCATAATTTCATGACCAGCAACATGGTGCACTGGGAGAGATGCTTGATTCTCCATCACTGGATTGTCGCGAGATCCAGTGGTAAGGAAAATGATGAACTGTACACCTTCGGTGGCTGATGCAGCCTTGCTTTGCAAACTAATTGTACAACAAAAATTAATTGTGATTACAAAGAAGTCATCACTAATTAGTGATTGACATATAACTTGGTGTCATCTGCAAACTTACTGAGGGTACACTTGATCCCCTCGTCTAGATCATCAATAAAGATGTTAAACAGGAGTGGCCCCAAAACCGAGCCCTGGGGGACACCACTCGTTACCAGCCGCCAACCATGTTTAACTCCGTTCACCACCACGCTTTGGACCCAGCCATCCAGCCAGTTTTTTACCCAGCGAAGCGTGTGCCCATCCAAGCCACGAGCAGCCAGTTTTGCCAGGAGAATGCTGTGGGAAACAGTGTCAAAGGCCTTGCTAAAGTCAAGGCAGACAACATCCACAGCCTTTCCCTCATCCAATAAGCAGGTTGCCCTGTCGTAGAAGGAGATCAGGTTTGTCAAGCAGGACCTGCCTTTCATAAACCCATGCTGACTGGGCCTGATCATCTGGGTGTCCAACACGTGTTGTGTGATGGTATTCAGGATGAGCTGCTCCATCAGCTTCCCGGGCACCAACGTCAAGCTGACAGGCCTGTAATTTCCCGGATCATCCTTCCGATCCTTCTTATAGATGGGCGTCACATTGGCCGGTTTCCGATCTGTCAGGACCTCCCCAGTCAGCCAGGACTGCTGGTAAATGCTGGAAAGCAGCTTGGCGAGCACCCCAGCCAGCTCCTTCAGCACCCTCGGGTGTATCCCATCCGGTCCCATAGACTTGTGTGGGTCTACGTGAGTAGCTGTAAATAAAAATGCAGTGGAGTAATTCAATGCTCCTGTCCGCTGCCCGTCTGCATTTTCTTTTAGAAATTATTTTCTCTTTCCTTCCTGACCTTCACAGGTTTATGAGGTATGCAGCTGTATGCCAACAGCAGGCCAATACTCTTTTGGAGTTTAGTTGCATTTTTGAAAGGTGCAGTGCTTCGTTCCTGTACACGTAAAGCAATGCAGCTCTGCTGGCACGATCCACCTTCTTGATACACACTCATCAGTGTCAAGGAAGTTGTGTGACAAGCTACCATTCTTCACTTGCATTCATCAATGTCTTTGTGTCATCTCTGTCTAATCCGTGGACTCTGACACAATACAACGTTGGTTCAGCATCTCTCTGCAGAGAATGAGTAGTTGTAAGTAAACATGGACGGTTTTCTAGTCTGGAAGAGTCTGGCCAGTGTGTCCCTCCTGTCCCTCCCAGACGACATGCGCCGCCACGCATAAGACGCTCCCCGTAATCTGAAGTTCCCATGCCAGCTCCTCAGCTGGGGAGATGTGCTGGCTGGTGGGCACTGGCTGACGGAGCCGGGCGGTGAGCCAGGCAAGGCCTCCTGCGAGGGCTGGGATGGCTCTGAGGGCGGTGCAGGGCCGCTGCGGCTCAGTGGTGTGCGACTGCAATCTGCTGGCTGGAGCAGAAGGGCACGGCGCCTCTCTCCTCGCTTCCGCCAAGGTGGTGCTGGGACTGCATCGTGCCCGTCGAAGCCCAGGCATCAGAGCTCGTCGGGGAATCCAAGCAGCAAAACTAAATGGGCACCTACAAGGGCAGAGTCAGAAAGCGCTGGTGAAACCATGAGGGCAGGAACAGGCATAACTTTGTTGCCCATTCTTTGGCAAGTCCAATGAAAAAGGGGTCGTTCCTGGCACCGGAGAGAGAACCCTTACTGGCAACGACTCTGGTGTTGCTTTGGCCCCTTCTCAACACCTGCCATGCCCTCAGGGCACGGCAAGTTGACAGAGATGTGTGGTGCCCCCTTGCCAGGCAGCAGGGCTCGGCAGGGAGCCCCCGGGGAGCTGGGACAGGGTCTTTTCCAAAACCCGAGCAGCAGAAGCAGCAGCCCTCACTGTCCCATGCTAAAACTGCAGGTTGCCAGGCAAACCACGCTCTTTTTTGGTTTTTTGTTGTTGTGGTTTTTTTTTACTTCCTCCACTTTTCTCAGGTGAAACAGGAGCTTTTTCAGAAGTGCCAGTATCTCAGTGTTTACAGCTCTTTGGAACAACTCCTTGCTGCGTCTTTGGGATTGAGGCGGCAGCAGCCACGCTAGGGTTGCCAGCTGCTGTGAACAGAAAAGAGGGACTTGGCCTCATTCTGTAGGTAGCGGGTCAAAGAGCTCAAAATTGTGAGTCTTGTGACCTTGCTGGGGTGTCTGCTCAGCCTTGCACAAACAGAGCTTTGGCAAGTGCATAATGAAAACTGCCAACGCTGGAGCGGTGTGTTTCTCCTGACCTACACGTTCTCCCAAGGGCAGGTGCATGCTTCCTGTCTGGGGCCAGCCATCTCTGTGCACCTCGGAAAGATGTTCTATACTCAGAGCAGTGTTCAGAGCCTTTGACAGATGGACAACAGCAAGGGTCTGCTACACACCTGGGCTCCTCGTTCATCTCGCCTTCTCGGAGTTCCTCAGTTGCCCATCCCCGAGAGCTCCGTCTACAGCTTCCTCCTCTTGCTGCCTGGTTGCCCATCGCTCCCTACTTCATCGCTTGCTCTTCTCTTTCTGTTTTCTTGTGAGGAGCCTGGCAACCTTTCCGTTCAAGAGTATGGTTAGACAGGTAAAGCCATGATAAACATGAAACAATTCTGCTCTTCATCAAAGCTAGCTCATGTTACCTTGTCTCCCCAGATGAGCTCTTCAGGTGTTGTCTTTCTGGGGCGACGGGAGGCACCTGCAATGGAAAGGTGGAAGGCCACAGGTGGCAAGGGCCTGCCTGCCCAGTTGCTACCTTAGCTCTGACAGGCAGATCCCTTGGATGGGTTTGCGCAGCCCAGCTGAGCCAGTTCTGGTGGGATCACCGCACAAAGTGCAAGGGCCAACCTGCCTCAGCCTTACTCTGCACTTTTGCAGAGCTGCAGGTTGGTGGATGATCTTGCTTGTCCCTACGGCGGCAGCAGTCCCCCCTTCTGACGGGGGACGCTTTGGTTGTCACGCTGTTTGTGGCCCTGACATACCTCTGCTGCTGCTGCTTCCAGCCCCAGTGCCGACAACTCCTCGGGCGATGTGCCGGCCAGCCCAGCCACCTCCTCCCCAAAGAGTTCCTCATGGTGTTCAATGAGGAACTCCACCAGCTGCGTCACCTGCACACAGCAAACCATTGGTTTCCACCCAGGTGCAACAGCCTTTCCCACTGTTGAGCCTGGCTTCGGCGCAGCCGTGGCGCTGCTCTTGCCGGCAGCTGCCCCAAGAGCGCTTGCTGAAGAGAGGAGGCAGCCAGGTACCTCCGAATAGCAAAGCTTGGGTGGGCCCAGAGGGCTGTAGCCAACTGGTAAACAGAGCGTACCTTCCCCGTGGCCTGTGCCAGGACGTCCAGGGGAAGGGTGCGCTCCTCAGCTGGGCTCAGCAGGTTTGGCCCCACACAGATGGCCAAGTTGCTGGCAGTCATCCTGCTGGTGGCCCCGTTCCTGCTGATGTTTTGCAGCAGAGACAGCAAGCGCTTGAGGAGGACCAGGTTGGCCTTGGGCAACTTGCTGGCCACCCTGAGGGAACAGGACCACAACGTTAATGAACTAGACACTGTCAACACAGGTCTCCCAGGCTGATCTCACCCAAGCCCACCCCAGGGAAGGCTCCCTGGCCACGCCTGCGCTCCAGCAGAGGGATTGTTTTCTCTGGGAGATGGCCACCTCCCTCTCCCCTGCCTTCCCTGCCGGCAAGAGTCCCTTCGTGGAGCAACCCCCAATGCCTACGGGCAGCGCTCCAAGGAGAGAAGTGCTCTGCTGTGCCACTTGTCCCCAAAACCCGACCCCACGGCGGCAAGAGGTGGCTGGCAGAAAAAAGGGCCGTCGCTCAAGAAGGCCGTCACTCTGCAGACAAGTGCCGGCCTCTGCCAGTCCCCGCGGAGCGGGCAGGCTGCTCGCCACACTTACTCCTTCAGTCCTGCCAGCTTCTCCTGCCTGCTGGTCTTCTGCAGGGCGCTCATCCACTCCTCGTAGAGCTCTGCCTCGAGGAGCTTGGAGGGGATCTCGCGGAGGAAGTGCTGCAATGCCGAGGCATGCGGGTGAGGACTTGACCACCACCGCCAGGAGCACAGGCAGCATCCCTGGCGCTCTGGCTGACGAGCGGGCGGCTGGGTTTTGGCTCCTGCTCTCGCAGGTGCCCACCAGCACCGACGGAGCCGGCAGCTGCCGGGCTCCAGGTCAGCAGGAATCACCTTCAAGACGCCGGCCAGCACGTGCGCAGGCTGGCTTTCGAGGTGGACCTCCTCTCCGCTGCCCAGGGCCTCCCGGAGCTGCCGCAAGGTGTGCTCGCTGGCTGCCAGCCGGAAGATCCCCTCCGTGGATGGCCCGTGCTGGTGCAGGAGAGCCAGCAGGTCCTGCGGGGGACAGAGGAGGAGAGTTGCTTGCCTGGAGACAGGCCCTGGGGCACGTGAACCTTCCTCAAGGCCAGGAGCGAGTGGGGATGGCTCCGCAGCTCGCACTGGGACGGGCTGGAGGCGTGGCTGGAGGCTGGGGACGTGGGGAGCAGCCGGAGTCCCAGCCGGGGTCCCTCTGCTTGGGACACCGCCTCTCCAGAGGAGCCAGCGGGCTGGGAACGCCCTGGCCAGGCTCGCTTACCTGGATGGGCGGGGGCAGCGTGCCGTCCTGGCTGCAGAGAGCTGCCAGGGGCCGGCCAAAGAGAGCCCCGCTGCCGGCAGAGCCCGACGGCCCGGGCGCCTCCGCAGCGGCCGAGGTCCCTCGCCGTGCGAAGGGCCAGGGCAGCCCCCTCCTCCTGCTGCGGCTCCCACCTGCTGTCAAGGGAAGGAGAGCAAAAACCCCTGCATGAGAGCCACCAGGCGAGCGCTCCCGGACCCTCTCAGCGCTGTCCCCCCACCGCCAAGCGCAAGGGAGAGGCGTCCTTTGGGAACGAGGGGTGCTGGGGGCTCAGCTATCTCCTGCACGGAGCGATGGGGACGGACGTGCCCCGAGGGAAGGGCAGCAGCCCCGTTGCAGCACGAGTGCCCGCCTGCCAGAGGAGGAGAGAAAGGCCGTCCTGCCCCCCTCTTCTCCAAACTCACCAGCCGAGGGGCCGCGTCCACCTTTGCTGCCAGCAGGGGCGGGTGGTGGCCGCTGCTCTGCACCCGCCTGCAAGAAAGGCACCGTGCTCACCGAGCAGCTGAGCTGCAGCGGCCCCTGGCCACGTGTCAGAGAGAGGTGGGGACAGCCAAGGTTGCCCCCTGAACGATGCTGACCTTTGCCTGGCCCTCGACCAGCCTCTCCAGGCTGCTGGCGCGTAGTGTCGTGACCTGGGCAAGGGGAAAAGAGCAGAAGGTGAGAAGCGATGCGCCTGATGCTGGGCTGGAGCAGCATCTGGGGGCAGAGCACAGACAGGAAGGACACTCACTGCCTTGCGGCGGCTGAGCTCCTTCATCAGGGGCTTGATGGAGGGCAGCTGGGTGACGTGGGCTCCCTCCACTCCTTCTGGTGGCCTGTGTATGGTGAAGGGGCAGAGAGAGAGCTGTGTGAGCCCCAAGCTGCCTTTTCCCTCTCCTGCCAGCCCAGGGAGCACTTCCAAGCTGCCTCGAAGCAGCCGGGTACCGCCTGGCAGTCGAGTGGAGAGCAGCGGCAGTGGTGGGGCTGGGGCTGGGGCTGGGGCTGGGCAGGTGTTGGCTGGACACAGCTGGGCAAAGCATCTGCGTCAGCTCTGCCTGCTCAAGAGCTGCCTGCAGCCATGGGGGCACCTCTCCCCAGCCTGGAGCATCCCCTGTGATGTGAGCACGGGCCTCCCAGGCTGAACTGCCAGGCTGGGCTTACCCTCGGAGTGCGCTGACCCAGAGCTCCTTCTCCGCCTGGGAGCTGCAGAAAGAGAGGAGAAGCAGCCTGAGTGCCCGCTGCTCCCCAGCCTGCGGGCAGAGGCGGGCGCCGGCACAGCCCTGCCCCGTGGGGATGGCCACAGAGGCAGGACGAAGCCCCGTGGGGCAGGACAGAGGCGCTGCCAAGTCCTGCTGTGGCATGTGGCACCGAGACTCACTGGAAGGTCAGGACGCACGAGCCGCAGGGCCAGACGAGGACAAGGGAGTTGGTGGTGTTGCCTTCCTCCTCCTCGGGGCCATCACCGGCCGCCCCCATCGTGCTGCTCAGCACCTGCAGCTGGCCCAGGGCCAGGCAGAGCTGCAGGCGCGGGGCGCTGCCACGTCTGCAGAGAGGAGCGACAGGGAGTGACCTGGAGGTGGCCGAGCCCAGTGGCTCCCCTCTACCGCCCACCTGCCACGGGCATGGCCATGGGTGCCTCCAGCACCAGGGTGCCGGGGGCCTGGGGCTGCTCCTTGGCTGTCCCTGCCCTGGTGCCAGGGCTGGGGGCTTGGCAGGAAAGGCAGCCGGGGTCTGCGAGTCTTACTTGGACTTGGCGATGACCAGGGCGTCCCTGGAGAGGAGGAGGTCCCTCTCCCTCGTCGCGCGGCCCTGGGTCACCCGCACACGCTGGCGGAGCAGCGGCTCGGGTGACCCCGGGACAGGCCCGCAGCGCTGCACGGGGTCAGGGTCGTCCCTGCAGAGCAGACGGCATTGGGCATGAGCAAGGCGGCTGCTGCGGGGCCCGGCTGTGCCGGCGTGTCCCCGAGCCGCAGGGGGAGCTCACCTGGAGCCACGGCAGCAGTTCAGCTGGCCCATCCCGCCGAGGACACCAGAAGTCTCGCGTGGGATACTCTGGTGGGGCTCCAATGGCCCGAGAGATGCTTCTGGAGGGGGTCTTAGTGCTCTGCAGTGCTGCTGGGCGAGACCCCACTACCACTCTGTGCTGCTGGCACAGCACCGTCACTGCAGGCACTGGGGCCGTTGCCGGGCCAGCACCGGGTCAACAGAGCGGGACATTCTGACCTCAACTGGTCGGTTGCTGGGGGGTGCTGGGGGGGGCAGGGCACTGAGGGGCTCTCCCCAGGGTGCCCGTGTCTCTCTCGTCCCTGGGAGGCCAGGCCTGGGCACAGCACTGCAGGCATGGCCTCACCAGCGCTGAGCAGAGGGAAGGGTCACCTGCCTCCAGCTGCCGGCAAGGCTTTGCCCACTGCCGCCCAGGGTGCCACTCGCCACCGCCTTTGGGCAAGGGCACCTTGCTGGCCACCCTGAGGGAACAGGACCACAACGCTCATGAACTAGACACTGTCAACACAGGTCTCCCAGGCTGATCTCACCCAAGCCCACCCCAGGGAAGGCTCCCTGGCCACACCTGCGCTCCAGCAGAGGGATTGCCTTCGCTGAGAGACGGCCACCTCCCTCCGTTCCCTTCTGGCCGCTGATTTCTTTCCTCGTGCCCTTTTTCTCAGGGTTTTAGGGTAATCAGGGCCCTCAGCCAATCAGGGCTGATCTTGACCAGGGATCAGGTTTGGCCCGGGTAGAAATGGAGTGCCCCGGGGCAGCCCTTTTGAGATTGTCCCACTGATACGACCTGCCTCCAGGCAAATGCTTTGAAAGGGTTGTTCAGGTTCACCAGGCAAGTTTCTAAGTCGAGCTAGGAATCCGCATCAGGGTGGCAAATTACTGCTAGTGGACCATACCCTGCCCATCACAGCGAACTGCCTGAATCTCCAAACCTTCTGAGCAGGCCGGTACAGCTCTAAGTGACGTGACAGTGTTGCACATGTGGCCACAGTGGAGTATGCATTTCCCATGCGTGCCAGTGTGTTTCATGCCATCCTTCCCTCTTATGGCTGCTCAGGGGCAGTGGATGGCACAGGAGAGACCTAGGAGTGTGGCTGGGTGGAGTGGGAACCCTTTCCAGGGCAGCTGACTGAGCAGAAAGGATAAACTCGGCAGGGAAGGATGTACGCAAAGCCACATCCTGCTGTCTCAGGAAAGGAATATTGCTGAATGAACAGAAGGGGAGGTGGAAGGACTAGCCCAGAGCTACCATGAGCTAAGGATGCTGAAATCACCTGGGCCATCCCCAAGGAGGCAGCTCCTCCCGTAGCAAGCAGTGGTGCTCGCTCATGCAAATAGCTACAGCACTAGAAGCCAAGCTACAAGCAGGTAGCTGCATGGGGGATTCATGCAAAAAGGGAGCAGTTTGGCTGATTTTTAACTGTTGGTGATTTTTTTTGTGGAATGAAGGTCTTCACCATTGCAGGACCCATCTTCCTCTTGCCTGCTTGTTGTTATTGATGTCCATTGCAAATTAGGTTTTATCTTGAACTTCTCCCCCCTGCTATTCATCTGTAGTAATTTGTTTCTGTTTCCTTTTTCTTTTTTTCTTTTTAAATATGTAATTCCTGACTTGGCCAAGCTGACTGCTTCATAAAAGTACAAGTACAATCCATTGTTTGCACTAGGATAGCTGCTGGCTGTGATCTTAGTATGTAATGATCACAAGCTATTGCCATAAATGACCAAAATACAGCACAAGAGAAGAAACACAGCATGCAGAATGGCTGACCATTCACAAATTTTGTATTCCTAGGGTGTTAAGGTGCTCTCCTTCCCAGAAGCTATCATATGCTTTCACTTACAGAAGTTATGATTTTGTAGAGTACAAGAGGAATGTTTAGTCATTTCAGCTGAACTAAGCACATCTATCCTTCAGCTCCGTCCTCCTACTGAAAAGCCAAGCAGCTTTAAAAGGGGTTAGTGTAATAGAGAAGCCAAGTTTCCTGCTTCAGATAATGTGCATTAAGATTACTTCTTCCCCTCCCCACTGTCCCCAAATATGGGGAATTTACAAGCTGATGGTGCTAAGATTAAAACAGCATTTAGATAATGCCGCATTTACGCTTTCTTTTTAAGAGGACCCTTACTTCAGGGAACAGTAGGGGAAGGTAAAAAGATGCATCAGTGATATCCTTTTTTTAGGGACATGATAAATTAAGGAAACAAGTAACACAGAAGTAATTTATATTGTATCAGGCAATATCTTATTTTTTTTAAAAAGGAAAAAAAAGGAAAACCAAAGACAGTATTAGGTAACTTGTTTGACCTAGGCAGTAAACACATAGCTCATTTACTTTGCAAATAGGACAGGACATAAACCCAAAAGCTATGTCTGGCCCAAGCCATCGAGGGAAGGGAAGGGAAGGGAAGGGAAGGGAAGGGAAGGGAAGGGAAGGGAAGGGAAGGGAAGGGAAGGGAAGGGAAGGGAAGGGAAGGGAAGGGAAGGGAAGGGAAGGGAAGGGAAGGGAAGGGAAGGGAAGGGAAGGGAAGGGAAGGGAAGGGAAGGGAAGGGAAGGGAAGGGAAGGGAAGGGAAGGGAAGGGAAGGGAAGGGAAGGGAAGGGAAGGGAAGGGAAGGGAAGGGAAGGGAAGGGAAGGGAAGGGAAGGGAAGGGAAGGGAAGGGAAGGGAAGGGAAGGGAAGGGGAGAGACAGGGAGAAAAGGGAAGGGGAGGCAAGGGGAAGGGGACTCATCCAAATACTGAGACTGCCACTGAGACTGCCATATACAGTTGACTTTATTTCTGTAAAGAAACCGTAAGACATTTTAGAAAGAAGGACATTTGAATAAATGCTAAAGGCTGCAGATAGTTGCTTAATGGGTGGCTTTTTCAAAGCTGTTTATCATTGCCAGTGATCTCCTCCAGACTTCTCCCAATGCCTCTGCAATATCCTTATTGTGTAGTAGCCAAAATCTGGAGCAATACCTCGTAAGTGGATGCAATCCTCTTTGATTGTCATCATGGCTACATGATGGGCACATAGCATACATTCCTTGAGCCCATATTTGGTATGGACAACACTACCCAGGCTCTAGTGTACAGAGGGTTTTCTCTGCTATCAGTACTGGACTGATTCCAGAGCTGGACCAAACCTGACAACGCTGCTGTTTCCATGGCTATAGTACTTGCCGCAGCTTGCCACAGCTTCTATCTTCCACTACCTTCTCATCCTCCTGCTTTTCCAATGCAGCGCTAGCTCTTTGTGGGGTCTAGTGCAGAGCTTTGCATAGCACCAAGACCAATGGCAGGGTCTAAGGTGGGTGCCAGGGAGTACTGGCCCTCTGGTAAATCCATGTGTGCAATATACCCTCTGATGCTTCAACAGCAAGGTCTGTTTGGTGAAGATACACTAAATACTTTATTCATTTTCTAGAAGGTTCATTGTTTTTTCCTCCTCTCCCCAGCATGGATGCTGAGATATAAGCTTTCGTTCTTACTGTTTGTCAATGATTAATGCTTACCTGTAAGGAAGAGCTGAGGGAAAGAGAAAATCTATATCCTCTGGCTGCCAATGAAAACTGTCTTCTAGGCTACATCAGGGTTTTTAATTTTGCAAATCCTATTCTCCTTGAGTAGTATGTGCCACATCAAACCATGTTGGCAGGATGGAGATCCTCCTTTTGAGTACATACAGTCCACCTGGTGCTAATTCTGTCTCCCTCATGTAACATTGGCATTTCGCAAAAGCTGGCTGTGGATTATGTTTGGGACATCACCATTCTCCTCTTTACATCTGCCTAATAAGTTAAAGTTGGATCTTATCAAGCAGTTGGTTCAGTTTTTAATGCGTTCTAATAGCTCCATGTGAAACTGGTCCACCCTTCATGAGGGATAGGGTATCTTGTGCTAGTGATTACTTCATTTCTGTTGTTAACAATATTTTACTTTAAAACTGGACTCTGGCTTAAGTATCAGATTAAATGTCTCTATTCGCTCATCTACCAGCCTGCCATAGCTGGAGAGCTGTGCTATCCTAGTTTTGTAGGCATGTCTAAATAAAAACAAGAAACCCCACTTCTCTGGTACAGACAGGTGATCTTTCTGCTTTGTGTTAAACAAATAACATTTTCCAAAATGCTAATTACCTATATATTTGTCTTGCCTTTTGCAGATAGTTGAGAGTTTGTTCTGGCACTTGAAAAGCATAAACGAAGGCAGCTTTAAAAAAGAAGCCTCTGGGGAGGGTTTATTAGTTTGGGTAAAGTACCAGACATGAACACAGTTGCATGGGTATGCATTTTGTTTAGAAGTGACTCAGATTCAACTAGTCCATGGTACTGTGGTGTAAAATGAGGCCTTTTGGGAAATATATCTACGTGTATTAAATGTCCTCCAGATTTAATATATGCTGTCTTTCTGTACATTTCCTTAAGAACCATGTAGTAGCTACCCTGTCAATAATATACTGTAATGGTTTTCAGTCATCAGTCTGTGATCTGACTCTAAAGGTTTACCTAGAAAAATTTCACTAAGTTTCCATTTGCTATGGAAAAGTTTACATTTGCTATGGAAAGGCCCAGATAATATTGTTACAGGCCCAGAAATTGCAAAAGATTTCAATCACTGAGGTACTAATGAAGATTTAAAGCTGATTTTGTCAGACTTCTCATTCTTTTCTGTTTTCAAAGACTTATTTAAATTTTCTTTCTCATTGACAAGGTAAGTTTATTATTCTGTTTCATGTCCCTGACATTCAAAACATGACATACACTTTCATTGTCCCATTCTGTAGCTGGCTTTGAATATTTGTGTATAAACACTGTGATTTATTATCAAATTTGGTACCCCTAAAATAAACAGGCGGCAGCATGAGTATTTAATTTCCTTCACTGGCTTCATTTATGCCACCCCATCCACAAGACCTGTGTAAAATTTCAGTTTCTTCTGATGACAGACATCACAGAATTCCAGTGGCAAAAACTAGTATTATGTCTAAGTCAGTTTTGCTACATCACTGCTATTAGTTCTCCAATAAACTGCAGGGCTGTCTTGGATTTTCTGTACTGCAATCTTAGCAACCCTTCCTAGTGAATCTGAGGTATTTTAAAATCCAAGATTGAAAAATCTGTAACAAAAATATTCATATTTTAACAAGTTCAAATTAGCAATTGTTTTGCTTTAGCCTCAGTCTCTGCAGCCAGTGGAAAAGTTTCTCTTATTTTTTGTTCTTAGATTAAAAAATATCTGAAAAAAAAAAAAAAAATCCAGCAAAACCCCCCACGCAACCCCCTTTCTTTACAGTCTATTCAGCTAAATAGCTATGTAGTTCTTTGCAGTATATCAGTGTTCTGTGTTTCCCTACTCAGCATACACGTGCCAGCAACCTTGACATTACCTCCAAGAAAAACTAAGTGAGAAGCAACCATGCTAGGCAATCAAGTCAAATTTCTACAGAGGAGAAAACATACATTGCCAACAAAGCTTTTTCTTTGTTGGTGCTACTGTATCATCCACATGCTATTTGTATATGAAGTTTCCAATGAGTAAAAGCCATAAAATGGAAATATTCTGCTGGTTTCTCATTCTAAGTGCATAAAGGAGTTGAATGTTATAAAATCTTTAAAGACATAAGGAGGTCGACTTCAAGCCATCAGCCACTCACACCCAGAAGTAATAGTCCTCATAATGCTGCCTCCTACACTTAACTTCCCAACTAAAGGCCTAAGAATAAGATATAGAAATACAATTATTATAAATTAGACCTGGTGTAAAACCAGCATGCTTTAACAACTTTAAGAAAGCTTAAAAGTTTATTTTCTTATCCTTTGTCAGTCTACGAACAATGCCACATAGATAGATAGATAGATAGGTAGGTAGGTAGGTAGGTAGATAGATAGATAGATAGATAGATAGATAGATAGATAGATAGATAGATAGATAGATAGATAGAAAAGACAAAACATCAAAATTCAATTTAAGACCCCTACATACCATGCAGGTGAATGTACTGTGAAGTGTAGTTCTGCTAAGTTAGAAATTTTTTTCTTTTTGAAGACCGTAGCGTTTTACTAATATCTGGAACATTTTGGATCAAAACTTTTTAGTTTTGGTTTACTGTTTTACACAGAAATCAAATATTTGCGTATTTTATTGAGTAAATTGTTTAACACCAAAGACAGGTTTAATATAAAATTTTCAGCAAGGTCTACATAAAGGAATGGAAAACAAGTAAAAGATATTTATGTGCAAACATTTCAAACACTTGAATGATATTTCAGGTATTAAAAGACATCAAAGTATTTTAAATCCTGATTGCTCATTTTTTCAGTTAAAGGCATTGTCTTCTAATAATAATTTAATATTTATTTTACTATTATTTTATAAACTTCTTTTGATAAAATGACTATATATATATACAAATTCACTGAAAGTAGAAGCAGAATATGCCTGAAAATATGGTAATGTATGCATTCACTAAGTGTAAACTATATTTTTTTTACTACAAACTCTTTTTAATTTTGTCATAACTATTGCTTACATGATGAGGAGAGACTATTTTACACAGCAAACACAATTCCTTCCTCAAGCTGACTACGGCATGAAGCGGTGGAAGCACACCATCTTCTGGTAGTAAAAGATCGCTTTTTAAAAGCATGTGAAAGAGTCTTCGTGTCACTCAAAAAATCAGGAACACCCCTCAGATAGACTGGGAATTTTTTTTTTTTTTCATGAAAATGTCCTAAAGTATTTCTTTTTCTTTTCTATAGAAAATTGTATACAAAGAAAATAACCTGAGTCTTTCTAACAAAACATGTGGCCAATTAGCAGTATACATTCAGCTGACAGGCTTAAAAAGATTAAACCTCTCGTTGTTCAAATAACTGGAAGTCAGAATAGGCAGGTGGCAGTTCTGTGCTGAAACTTCTAGTAGGAAGCAAGCACTGTATTTTATTTGTTGTTGTATGTTTTTTTCAGTCACGTTATGAAGAGTAACACTGAGCATGATCGTTTGCAAACTGCTTTGCAAAATTATTGCTGACTTCATTCACCCTGAAAGAGAGAGAAATTATGCCACAAAATTAGCTGAACATTATATTTAGGAGATTGTGAAACTGTAATGAAACAGTGGCAAACTGATGGCCTTTGCAGAGACTTTTAATGCCCCGGCGGTAGCCCCCGCTGCAGTGAAGCAGCAGAGGTCGCTGACAAATGCAGCTCGTTTCTCTTTGCCCATTACAGCCTCGTGCTGCCGCTTTGTGCTTTTCAGCAGCAGCAGCGCAAGGCTTTCAGTGACCCCATTAACTCCCAGAATTAGAACTAGGACCAGCAGGACATACCATGCCCTGGCTCCATTCAGCTGAAGAACCATATTTTCCCCAACCCTTTTCTAACCTATGTACTCAAACAAGCACTTTCTTCTTCCTTTGACATCCCTCATCAGATACAAATCCAGGCAGGCTTTGACTTTCCAAACTTCATGTCTACACCTACACATTTGCATAGACTCTCTGTATTCCTCCCATGCTGACAGCATGCAGAGGGATAGGTCAGGAAACGTGGCCTGGAACTGGAAAGAAGGGACCTCAGGGCTTGGGATGAGAAACAGGGTACAGCAGGACACTATGCTGGGCCCCGGTTTTGAACATCAGCATCCGCAGGGAGCTGCAGAGCAGGAAGCGAGTGTGTGGTGTCCAGGGGTATAGGCAGAGGCACTAACCTCCCCTGCAGGGACATGGTCATGGCACAAGACACCATCCCCACAGACATCACCTGCTGTGCACAATAGATGGCCCTAGCAAGTGGAATGATCCTTAGCCAACCGAGGGCTTCACAGCTGGCAGACCCCATCTGTAGAACTGGTTACCTCACTTTGGTCATTCAAGCTTTTGCTGGATTTTCTTAACAAGAAACCACTCTGTTAATCGCTTCCAGTATCGAGCAGGATGGATCTTCCCACAACAACTTCTTGCTGCTGCCCTTTTAGAGAAAGACAAGGCCAGGCAGGTGGTGGGATCACTGGTACCGAGCGGGAGTTGCCTGCAGGCTCCCCTGGTCTAACAAGCTGGCGGAGTTCACCTTGCAGCCAACTCTCCCAACTCTACCTCCTCCACACAGGTGGCACAGGGCAATGAGGAAGGGGGGTTGCAGTCAGTTCCTAACACTTTGTCTCTGCCACACTTTCCTCCTCACACTCTTCCCCTGATCCAGCATGGGCTCTCTCCCACGGGATACAGTCCTTCATGAACTTCACCAACATGGGTCCCTCCCACAGGCTGCAGTTCTTCAAGAACTGCCCCAGCATGGGTCCTTTCCATGGAGCACAGTCCTTCAGGTACAGACTGATTCAGTGTGGGTCCCCCATGGGGTCACAGATCCTGCCAAAAAACTAGGTCCTATGTGGGCTCTTCTCCACAGGCCCCAGTTCCTACCAGGAGCCTGCTCCTGTGTGGGATCTCCACGGGCTGCAGCTTCCTTCAGGGAACATCCACCTGCTCTGGCGTGGGGTCCTCCATGGGCTGCAGGGTGGATATGTGCTCCACCGTGGACCCCCATGGGCTGCAGGGGCATCAGCTGTTTGCTCTGATGCTGGGGTATTTGGACCTATAGTCAGGAATTAGAGGGTAATCCTGGCTAGGGATAAGACCATTGACAAAGGGATTGGAAAAAGGGCAGCAACATCTCAGTTTCTGGAGGCAACTCCCGTTGAGTGTGAAGGACAGATATTCCTTCAAGGAAGAACTGGAAATTCCTGAAACAAATGGACCAACATTGAGAGAGGTATCCAGAATCTGAGGGAATTAGCTGTGGTGGAGGTGATCTATAGCAACATGAATGGCAACCAAGTATCCAAAGACTCCGATGAAATCCAGTGCATACAGTCCTTGTGTCAAAAGTTTGTATGAAGCACACTGACATCATACGCCAACATCCTGGCAATAATGAGCTGGACAGACATAGAGGCATCAACTGTGGATGGACTGGCCAGCTAGCTCTGAGAATTGGAAGAGATTCTCACTTTCTCCCTAGGTACCCGTGTCTTGGCTATGGAGAAACTGTCCCAGCAATTAAAAAAGGGTATGTCTTCTTCACTCTTGCCAACCAATGTTTCAGCTATTAAGAGTCAGCCTTTCTCTGCTCAAGATAAAGGGGACCGGTGGTGCACACTATGTACCACCCTGTGGTTCTTCCTGCATGACCAGGGGAAAGACATGAAGAAATCGGTTGGTAAACCTACCTGGAGACTAGAAGCTCAGGTACAGGAACTGCAAGAAAAACCAACAGCCAAAAAGCATCCATCCAGGAAAATTACTGCTCCAGTGTCTGTTGGGCAGAGTAGAAGGGCTGATCCTGGATAATCCTGCTTATACATACAAATTAGGGGAAAGAGGCTGGAGAGCAGCCTCGCAGAAAGACATATGGGGGTTTGGGTGGATGGCAAGCTGAATGAGTCAACAGTATGCCCTGACAGCAAAAAGGGCCAACCATGTCCTGGGGTGCATCAAGCACAGTATGGTTGTCCAGTCAAGGGAGGTGATTGTCCCACTCTATACTGCACTGGTGTGACCCCACCTGAGCACTGTGTGCAGTTTTGGGCATCTCAATACAAGAAGGACATCAAACTATTAGAGTGTGTCCAGAGGAGGGCGACCAAGATGGTGAAAGGCCTTGAGGGCAAGACTTACAAGGAGTGTCTGAGGTCGCTTGGTTAGTTCAGCTTGGAGAAGAGAAGGCTGAGAGGCAGTCTACAACTTCCTCAAGGTGGGTGGCGAAGGGGGAGGTCCTGATCTCCTCTCTCTGGTGACCAGCGACAGCACACAAGGAAATGGAATGAAACTCTATTGGGGGAAGTTCAGACTGGACATTAGGAAAAGGTTCTTCACCAAGAGGGTGGTGGGTCACTGGAACAGACTCCCCAGGAAAGTGGTCATGGCACCAAGACTGACAGAGTTCAAGGAGCATCCGGACGATGTTCTCAGTCATGTGGTTTAGTTTTGGGTAGTCCTGTGAGAAGCAGGGAGTTGGACTCGATGATCCTTATGAGTCCCTTCCAACCGGAGACGATACATACAAGGGGGAGTCCTCCAGCAGCTGGGCTCACTCAAGTCTGCCCCACTTTAGCTGGCCCCTAGATCCCAGTTTCCCCAGTTGCTGGCACCCAGAAATACAAGCCCCCTGGGATGCCAAGCTGCTGGTACACAGCAACGCACTGTCCTGATCCAATGTCAGGGGAGGTTTTGATATGATCCCAAGAGCGAGATTAGAAACGCTCACCTCTTATCAGTTCAGTGGAGAAGGCGCAAAGTCATTAACAATACAATAGAACCACAAAGTATTGGGCTTATACAATGGGCAGTGATCAGCCGTCCTTGTGATTGATGAGAAACACCTGGTTTCACTCAGTCCACCTCTTTGGGGCTTATCTAAGGAGTTTGTCAATACAAGTGCAAGGGAGTGGGAGGGTGCATCCTTCAATACACTCCTGCTTCCTTGGGTGATATTCCTTAGATTAATTACAAAGGCCACAGCTGACCCTTGATGAATGGTTGAGGCGTTACCCCCACCACCCCGTGACTCAAAGCACACACACAAGCAAGCTTTGAGAAAATCATTTGACATTTCAGTCTCTCACACACACACATACATCTGGCCAGGACTCCCTTGTTCCAATAGATGACCCACCTGTGCTCCTGCCCCTAGAGGTATACAGACACTGTCACAGTGACAGCTGGCCCTTGGAGACCTGCTCATCCCCCTGCTCCCAGGCCACTTCACCTACTCACTGGTTAGTCCAGCTTGATCTTTGCTAGCAATCACATGCTCACTTGCACATCCGCACTCATTCCAGGTGCTGACACCATCAGCACATGGGCCCTCCTGCCTGTGGTTGGCCCTCCGTTGTTGCACTCAGGCTCCCATATGCACACATGTACACAGAACAGAGAGCCTTCACCCAGGAAAGAGTTAGGAAGGAATTTATTATGACGATAGGACACACTGCTCTGATCAGGCTAAGGGCATAGTGATACAGAGAAATGATTACTTGTTTTGAGACTTATTTACTTACTTATAGCAACTTATGGTATTTTTGAATATTGCTAATAATCCTGCTTGCCCAGACTGTTCTGTGGAATTTTACCAAGGACTACTGTGTTCATCAAAACAAAGCAGTTTACTGTGAAAACCTACCAAGAACTGCAGCGTTCAGCAAAATATTATGTTTTTGTCCTTGGGAAACAGATGTGCTCTAACTAGCTGGGTCTTGGTAAAGAATGAAGATAGCCATATATGGATGGTAGAAGTTTCATTGGTACTTTTAGATAAGATAGAATGAGTAAACCGGCTGAAAACACTCTTGTTATTCAAGAAATTGGCCAAGAGAATCTGCACATGCTCTGGAGAAAAGTACAAGGTGAGAAAGACTACGAGCCTTCCTCCAAAAGACCCCGAAGACGCCCACCAGGAGGCAATGCGCAGGTGCAAATATAACATAAACTGCTGACACCAGCCTTTCAAACTAACCCAGCCTTACTCATGCATATGTATATTTGTGTTGTGTAATCCAATGAATATGTATATCCACACTCTATAAGTTTTTGGTAAAATGTGCGGTGGGTGTGCAAGCTTTGTGGAGAAATCCCCTTGCACCCCGGCGCCAGAGTAAACATGCCTGCTTTATAACTCTATTCGAGTTGTAGAGTCCGTTTTCCGCAAGTCAATAGGCAGACAGGCACATATACCAGCACACTGCATGCACACAACTGGCCCCTTACTGCTCTGTTTCCCCACTCTTGTTCCTCCCCAGATTACCTAAACGTCTCCCTTGTTGTGCCTTGGGTTTATCCCCTAACCATCCCAGAGTAAGTCCAGTGCAATCCTCAGCTGCTCTTGCCCTGCATCCCATGATGTGTATCAAACCGAGGCAGCAACCCCCCCTTAGTTGGAAAGGTGATGTGGAGAACTGTTCAGCATGGCACCAATGGCTCTGCTGGGACAGCCCTGAGAGGGGTCTAGACAGGGCTTGTATGCTGCTGTGCTCCTCTAGGCTCGTGCAGATGGGCCTTTGATGAGCTGATGGACCCTGTGATGAGTCTGGGTGTAGCCAGTCAGGGTAATATTTGGGCTTGCTCTCTTGCCATCATCTCTCTGAGCTCCTTTGTGGGTGTACATGAGTGTGAGGAGGAAGAGGCATCAGTGACAAAGCGTTCAGAATTGACTGCAACCACCTTCTCCATTTCCCTGTACCGCTTGGGGGGAGGAGGTATAGAAGCTGGGACAGTTGGATGCAGGGTGAAATCCACCAGCTTGTTAGACCAGGGTAGCCTGAAGGCAACTCTGATTGCTACCAGCAATCCCACTACCTACCTATCCTTGCTTTTGTCTAAAAGGGCAGCAGCAAGAAATTGTTGTGGGAAGATTTGTTCTGCTTGGCACTAGAAGCAATGAACAGAGTGGTTTCTTGTAAGAAAATCCAGTAAGAGCTCGAATGACCAAAATGGAATAACCCATTCTACAGATGGGGTCTGCCCGGTGTGCTGCACACTGGTCGGAGTCCTGCTTGATGTTCTGCACCTTGGGGTTCCCAGCATCCAGGGGGCCATGAGACTATCTACACCACCTGAAGTGCTAAGGCTTGGACAACAAGCCCAAGCCAGAGTTGACCTATAGATGAATCCTGTATATTTTATAACTGATAACCATTGTGCTAGTAGGTATGGTACTAAGTTATATCAACCCACTTATGCTGATGTAAAAAGTGCTAAAGCATTGAAATACTGCAGCCTGAACAACAGGCCCCAAGCTGAAGCTGCTTAGTATGTAATCATTAACAAAGTATGTAAGCTCACTAGTGAAAGATGCAGCTTAGAATATAATCAGTAGAGAGGATGAAATGCTGGGAGAATGTGTCCAACTTCCCTTGTTTAGCCTTGTTCAAGGCTGAGAATCCAAGTATTCGGCCTTGTTAGAAACTCCCTTGATCTCCCCCCTCCAAGCCCTGGCCAAGCTTTGGGTGGAATCCAACAGGAGAATGAAACCAGAAATTTTCCGCTCAAAACAAAGGTGCCAGCTATTCTGGCTTGTCGATCTCTAGTGTATAAGTCTGGACCCGCTCACAGTGACTTTGGATGCCTCACCTATGGGTGGACGCATCGCGTAGGATTTCCCACTGGCTGGGACAGGCTCTCCAAATCCTCGCTGTAACTGGGGCTCCCCAGTGTCTGCGGATCTGGATGATGATGATATATGCAAGTGGTGATGTGTCTCTCTTAATCACTATTCTCTCTCTCGTGTAGTAATGATTTGATGCATGACCCTGTATTTTCCTGTTTGTTGCTTTAAGTGCACTATACTGCTTTTTTCTTACTGCATGTTTTCTGTATTACACTGTTACATTATTTGGTTATCACCAGTAAAATACGCCTACTCTTTTCACTCTGGTGTCCAAGTTTAATTGGTATTCTTAATCAGCAAAACACCACCCTCTCTTGCTTTAGAGCCTTAGCTGAAACAAAGAGTGTTGAAAATGATGCTGTACAGAGTGTGAGTACCTGCCTGCCCGGCTTCATAATAGACCAGCACCTCCTGGTGCAAAAGAGGGACCTTTCTGCTTTCTTTCCCTTTGAAGCTGACAACAGAAGGCCAAAGCGTTCTCATAGTCTGCAACTATATTATTAAGTTCCTCCTATTGGTGGATTCTTCTATTTCCATGGCAATTTCAGTGAGTTTCCTTGTTATTTCTAATTTTGCTTTGGCTTCACTTGTAGCTGTGTGTCTCTTTGAGGCAATGTTGACAAAAGGAAGCAGTGCTTCTCTTCAACACAAAGAATGGGTTTTGGAAAAAAATCCACATTAATATGATTTCAGAGACTGGTGGTAAAAATACCTTACAGGAGAAACAACCCCAACAGCTGGGGTTGTTCAGCCTGGAGAAGAGAAGGGTCCAGGGATACGTTACTGTATCCTTTCAATATATAAAGGAAGCTTATAAGCAAGATGGAGAGAAACTTTTTACCAAGGTCTGTAGTAACAGGACAAGGGGCAGTGGCTTTAAACTGAAAGAGGGTAGATTTAGATTGGACAGAAGGAGAATGTTTGTTACGATGAGGGTGGTGAGGCACTGGAACAGGTTGCCCAAAGAAGTTGTGGATGCCCCCTCCCTGGAAATGTTCAAGGCCAGGCTGGATGGGACTTTGAGCAACTTGGTCTAGTGAAAGGTTTCCCTGCCCATGGCAGGGGGGTTGGAACTAGATGGTCTTTAAGGTCCTTTCTGATCCAAACCATTCCACGACTCTGTGATTCTGATTCTGTGAAATGCTAAAAGAGTGCTGCAGCCCTCAGCAAACTGCATTCCAGGATGCTGCCACTGGAAACTCCTCACTGCGCAGAGCAGCCATCCAACCAAGAGTGCTGGGAAAGCCAACTCACTGTTTCCTGTTCTTTAGCAGCAGTTCAAGCAGGTAACACATATCTGCCAGAAGGACTATGGATGCCAGGATGGTCAGTGCCACAGCTGCACAGTATGTTAGTGGCTATTCACAACCTTCAGCCTGTGGAGGATTCTCACCACCACCATCAGTACCTGTAGCAGATGAGACAGTCCCACATATTCATGTGTTCTGCACTGCTGACAGTTGCACAGTGTGTTTTGAGAGGCTGAACAATCACTACGTCCATCTGTGCCCCCGGGCTTTGAGCAAGGAATGCTGGCTGGGGACCCCGTATTCCTCAGGAATGCACAATACAGTATTATGAAGACATAAAAACCACAAAAGGCAACCAAAATGAATGCCTTAGCCTTGTGTTCCCCCTGAGGCTCTAGAATGGCATCCAGCTCACAAGCTGAAGACATGCAGACTACAGCCACAGCAATAATCACATCCAGAGGAGAAACATTCCCCTGATGTGTTGCGATCTACTTATGAATAAGTGAATGGTAGTGCATGGAAGATGAGCAGGGGACACAGGTGTAGGTCGAGATGCCCAAAGCTGCAAAGGCACCTGGGTATCCTTCTGGGTGGGAAGTTTTCATACAAAGAATACATTAAGTTCACTGTACAATACCAGAAATCGTTAGATGTTGGTCTGCAGAGCAACAGCTGCAGAGGGGCTAGAGTGAACTTTGACCATCACCTGGCTGCTCAAAAACTGAACAAATGATTGAGGCTTACTAGTGCCATCTTCTGGCAGACCGCGATCTCCTTGAAGACCTTCAGGGAAAGTATTCTGCTGAATTCCACATGAGTAAAATATAAAAAAGTACATGTTTATTCCTTCTGGTAAACAGACAGTGACAATGTACCCTTGGGATGCTCCCAAGGATCAAACCCAGGATCCAGTCCAGCAGCTGGAAAAGCACTCTTCAGGGGAACAGCTGTAATCAAAGACAGAGGAAAAAAGGGTTCATGACATCTTGTGAGACAGTTCTTCATAAGCACCAGCTGCAGAGGGGCGGGCCAGGGTGACCTTCTGGGTAGGACCTGGCAGCTCTCAAAGGAAGTGAACACTCATGACTTCCCACGCATTTCCTCCAAGGCTCTACATCAGGGTCCCGTTGACAATGCGCAGATTGCGGGCCCATAGCACAGGTATGTCTTAAACATTTGGTCACTTTGCGAGCAACCAGGTCATGGGCAAAAGCTCACTCTAGTCCCTCTGCAGCCATGATTATCTCAACTTGTGTGACAATCCCATGTCATCATATATTCCCCTTCCATTCCCTGCAGTTCCCCTATGGAGCAGCAGGTCACAGCAAGAAATGAAAATTTTTCTCTGTATTTCATCACAGGTGTACCTGTAGGCCATATGTATGAAGCGACCCTGTTGCACTGCCTCTCTCTTCTCCCTTTCAAGGGACAGCTCTACCTCTCATGGGCAGGGAAGGGCATCATGTGGAAGAGGTTTTTCGCTGCTACTGAGGTCAGCGTGCCTTTGTTGATTTAATCTCTGCCAGCTGGAGCAGTTTGCATCCGCTAAATGTAGCTGGGTTTAGTTCAGCTTTAGCATTGTGTACTAAATATTGGGAGAGGTGTTCTCAGGCATATGGGAAGGAAATGGTTGGAGCCCAAAGTTATTTTGTGCCATGCTCTCAAAACGTTTCCTTCTGTCTGGCTGTCAGAGCACCTCCAGCAGCAGTCCTGATTCTTCCCCAGGTGCAGAGGAAGGAAAGCAAAGTTGGGATAAGAGAGAAGAAAGTAAGGGGATTGGTTTGTTTGTTTCTTTCTTTTTTTTAAGTTAGTCTCTTAATTCGTCCCAGTGAGGATTGTTTTCTGAGGTCCATTTTTATTGTTGCAGAGAACCAGCACTGGGTGATACACTGCCTTGAAAAGAGAAGTCCTGGCTATAGATGAAAACAGAGCAACAGCAGTAAAAGAGAGACAGATAAAATTGTGCAAGAGACTGAAGGTCTTACCAGTAACTCCCATGCTTCCAGTGAATTTTACAGCAGAGCTGGCCCATTATTTGGAGAGTGGGTGGAACTATGGACCTCGTAAGGGAAAGTGCAGGGGAAGGGAATGGGTGAAGAATGAAAGGGGTAATAGATAAAGGGCTATGAAATATCTTATTAAACATAAAATATAAACTGTATCTTCTTACATCATTTCTTAACTAACAAGCCAAAGATGAGGAACGGGACACTGTTGTCTTATGTTTTATGGGAGTTCTATAAGCAGATGCAGCTGAAGGCAGGACCTTGTTTGTGTAGCCAGCTGTGTCAGTGTTGTTTGTGTGTCTGCATGTGTGCCCATGGGATACATCCTCAGCTTCCCTTCTGCTTGAACCTGCAAAGGGGAAGGCAGCAGCTCCATCCCTCAGCCTGGAGCAGAGACCTGAGGGTCTAAGGCACACCAGGCTGGGCTATAGGGGACAGGTGGGAGCGAGTCCTGGGCTTGAGCTGCCTGAGGCGGCAGCTGCACCCAACATCATCTCACACCTGGCGTAGTGAGCTGCATCTGGTCAACCTGCAACTGTTCCTAAGATTATGTATGTGTAATGAGTGAGCGTGTGAGTGAGCAAATGGGAGTGCGTGATTGTCAGTGTCTGTGAGTGTGAAGCTTTAGCATGTGTGAATGAATGTGAGCTAAGCTTGAGACAGTGGTGCTGTGAGAGTGAGTGCGAAAGTGTGTAAGTGTGATTGTGTGAATGTACCTGTGTGTGAGCAATAGTGTGTGAGAGTGTGGAAGTGAGTGTGAGTCTGTGTGAGAGCATGACAGTGTGAGTGTGACTGTTTGAGTATGAGTTCATGTGAGTGTGCCTGAGCAGGTGTGTGTGTGTGATTGAGGGTGTGTGCAGGTGGGTGTGATTGTGTAAGTGACAGTGTACCTCTGTGAGTGAGTATTTGTGGATGAAAATATTTTTGAGCGTGTGTAAGCGTGTATCCTTGAGTGTGTGTGAGATGGTGTGTGTTAATGTGTGTATGAATTACTGAGTTAGAGGTTTTGTGTGTGTGACAGCATGTTCTTGTGTGCATGTTTTTCTGAGTGAATGAGAGTGTCAGCATGTTAGTGTATATCTGTGGTATATGTGAGAGTGTGAGCTTATTGGTGTCTCTGAGTGTTTATATATGTGATTGCTAGAGTGCTGGTATGTGGGGGTGTGTGAGTGTGTGTATGTAAGGCTCAGCGCCAGGTCCTGCACTTCGTCATAACAACCTCACACAACACTACAGGCCTGGGGAAGAGTGGCTGGAAAGCTGCCCAGCGGAAAAGGACCTGGGAGTGTTGGTTGACAGCTGGTTGAATATGAGCTGGCAGTGTGCCCAGGTGGCCAAGAAGGCCAATAGCATCCTGGCTTGTATTAGAAATACTGTGACCACCAGGACTAGGGAAGTGATTGTACTTCTGTACTACTCAGCACTGGTGAGGCTGCACCATGAACCCTGTGTTCAGTTTTGGGCCCCTCACTATGAGAAAGACATTGATGTGCTGGAGTGTGTTCAAAGAAGAGCAACGAAGCTGGTGAAGGGTCTAGAGCACAAGTCTTATGAGGAGCGGCTGAGGGAACTGGGGTTGTTTAGCGTGGAGAAAAGGAGGCTCAGGGGAGACCTTATCACTCCCTACAACTGCCTGAAAGGAGGTTGTAGCGAGGTGGGAGTCAGTCTCTTTTCTCAAGTAACAGGAGATAGAATGAGAGGAAACAGTCTCAAGTTGCACCAGGGAATGTTTAGATTGGATATTTGGGAAAATTTCTTCACTGAAAGGATTGTCAAGCATTGGAACAGGCTGCCCAGGGATGTGGTTGAGTCACCATCCCTGAAGGTATCTAAAAAATGTGTAGATGTGGCACTTAAGGGTTTAGTCATGGACTTGGCAGTGTTAGGTTTACCGTTGTACTCAACAATCTTAAAGTTCTTTTCAACCTAAATGATTCTATGATTCTATGTCTGAGTGAACATATGTGGGTACCTATGTTAAACAAAACACTGAAAATACAGTTACAGTGAAAAGGATTTCTGGAGTTTACACAAAACAGGTTTTGCTGGGAAATATTCTTTCTCTGATGTTTTACTATCCAAAGACAAGAACAGTTTTTGAAAGAAACAAAGCCCATCACAAGTGCAACTTAGTTAAGAAATTATGATTCCAAATGGTAAACGAATATGTTTCCTCTACCAGGTATGACCTGTTTACATTCTTTATATAAGAAACATGTTGTCTTTGTTTCTTCGCTTTAGTTTAGCTGTTAGTCAGTGGTAGCTGTACCATTTCATGCATTTGGAAATTGAGAGGTCTTTGAATTTCCTTGAAATAAACATCTCCTTGAATTATACTTTGGTTGAATGAATAAATTGTAGGAAATATTTTGATTCTAATGTTGAAAGATAAAGCAAATCACACTGAAAGTATCTTAAGACCTCACCACCTGCACCTGAGAGAGGTTCATCATCACCACAATGAAGCGGTGAGACACAGACGGGCACAGTGCAGTGGGGTTTACAGCAGTCAGCAGTAAACACTGAGCTTGCCCATAGGCATTACCATAAAACTAGGAACTGTCAACCAGGACTTCCGGCACTTGTCTAAGTCATTGACTTAGCTATTTAAGGAAGACTGAGTTTCACCATCCCAACCTCTGTCCTGACATCCACAGCTAAATCCTTCCTTCAGCTGTGAGGGACTGTCTTGCTCTTTCCCTGCAGAGCAGGCATGATTAGAGAGGAGACTTGAGGTGCAGATCTGATTCACCTCCCAGGCTCAGGAGGGCACTGAACTCCAGGTGCCCTACTTCTTCAACAAGTGCACTAACCGCCAAGCTATCATATATAATAAGGTCATGTCACCACTTCCTCCTCTTGTGGCCAGGTTTTGGAATGAAACTGTGTCATGCTCAAGGGGTGACTAGTTGATGAATGTCAAACAGATCTCAGCTTGAGATAAGTACTGAGATATGCTGTATATCTGCCTTGGGGTATGTGCATTGGCAGAATATTTGATATGAAGGAGCTTTACCCATGGAGATTTGAAAGCCTACAGACTCTGGTATTGTTTAGGCTGCCTAAATACTTATGTAGAGTTAAGATGAATCATGTACTGGGACTGAAATTACTTGTGTTTCATCTGAATCATGCTTTTGGTGCCTTTCTGTACCTTGGCCTCATGTTTGGTTTTCATGATGCTTGGACCTCTTTACCCAGGAGTTCACAAAAAGTGTTTTTTGGGGTAACACAGCCAGTTCAGAGAGTACAGTGCCTGTACAGAGGCACTGATCTGAACCTGCTCCCAGCAAAGTTTTTTGCAACTGGATGAGGGAGTAGTTGAAGTTAGATCTGAATCTGCAAGTTGAATAAATGCATGACAGCTCAACTGAGTGGGATGAAGCTGGAGTCTCGATTTGGCAGGGGAAAATATTTTGTAACAAGATTGCGGGACAGCGTGCTAGCTTCTATGGCAGATGCAAGTAGACAGGCACAGAGACAGAACTCACCACTGCCACTGCTGGGGATACTCCCAAGCTGTACTTGGGACCTGTACCTTTCTTGCTAAGCAGTAGAAAAGGCCCTGTTTGTCTGCAAAGTCAAGGTAAAGCAGTACTGTAACTATTCATGCATATCTGACATGACTGGGATTTATGATTGTGTCCAAAAAGAGAAAAAATAAATGAATAAAATTAAATAAAAACAAAAATGGCGAAAGAAAAAGAGACAAGCTATAGCACCTGTGGAGCTGGTTCAGTATTTAGAAGGAATTGAGAGATTCAGATAAACTAATTTTCATATGTAAACTACTGCAAGTGATGCTTGCTAGCTGATGCCTGCAGGTTGAGGCCTGTAACAAATAGTGATGAGAAGCATTCCATTATACCTTACGTGGTCATGTTGTACCTAGTTGTGTTTACCTGGAAGTCTCAAAGGGGGAAATATTAAGAAATACTTTTACCAAACAATGTTTAACTTTGCATTTAACAAGGCCTGAGTGATTAAAATGTACAGAGAAGATATCCTAACCTTCTGCCATCCTGGCAGAAATGCTCAAACTAGGCAGATAAGAAAGAACAGCTTGGCTGGACAGCAGAGTTGGGAAACATCCAAGGAGAAGAAATTGTCCTCAAAAGACTCGTGACCATAAAAGAGAAAAAGGAGTAGGGGGCTAACTCCCCAAACAACTATCGATGACCACCTGAGACTCCTGCGCATGTGTAGTGTAGTTTTCCAATGCCAGCATTGTGTAAATGTAGTAGATAGGCAGGAAGGTGGAGACCTCTTGGAAAATGTATGAATATTCATGTCTTTAAGGTATATAAAGGATGAATTTTTGTTTTAGTGTATGCATGTTAGGTGGAATGATCCCCCATGCATCCAGTGCTGCAATAAAGAATGCCTGCTTTCTAAAACTCCAAAATGAGTTCCTCTGCAGGCTTTCATGGTAACCTAGGAGCAGTTGAGAGTGCTTGCATGCTTCCCCTCTTTACAAAACAGCTGATGAAACAGGAGAGTGGATGTCAGTTGAGGGTGGGGAGCAGGAACGAGGACAACACCCAAATCTGTCTAATTGTGCTAAAGAGGAAAACAATCATCAGCCAAATCAAAAAACAACCAGCAACTTCCAAAGAGATTTTTGAAGTGTCAGCAGTCAGCTTGCAAAGCGGCATGCAAGCATGAACATTTGTGGGGGAGTGGGAAATGAGGGGGCAGAGCTAGAGAGGGGTACCAGGCCAGTCATCCCAGCAGGGCTTGGGGGGACCTCACAGCAGCTTTCCCACCCATGCATGGGTTAGCAGGGACAGGATGCAGCACGGGGAATGACACAACACTGGGACACTCACCTGCCCCACCAAAGGGGTGTGCGCAAGAGGGAGCCGCTCCTGGGGTGGGGGTGAGCTTGGGGCCCCCATGGTTGGTGGGGACTGTCACTGAGAGAGGGGTTAGAACTTCTAGGGGTGAGTTATAAATGGTATTTAGAAATTTGAAGGTATGAATTAACAGTTTGTAAGTGTCTGCTGCTGTGGGTTGTCTCCTGTATTGTTGAGAAAAGGAAAGGAAAGGAAAAGGAAAAGGAAAGGAAAGGAAAGGAAAGGAAAGGAAAGGAAAGGAAAGGAAAGGAAAGGAAAGGAAAGGAAAGGAAAGGAAAGGAAAGGAAAGGAAAGGAAAGGAAAGGAAAGGAAAGGAAAGGAAAGGAAAGGAAAGGAAAGGAAAGGAAAGGAAAGGAAAGGAAAGGAAAGGAAAGGAAAGGAAAGGAAAGGAAAGGAAAGGAAAGGGATGGCTTGTTAATGATGAGGTTTTAATAAATCAGTAAATCGTTTTGATCCTGACTTTATTTGAAGTACCTGAAGTGAGCAGTTTTTTTCCCTGTCACATCTCAGTATTTTTTTGTCGGGAAAAAAACCCTTAGAGCTGTGGTGTTTTTAGAAACTTGCTTTAGAGAGGTATTCTACTTTCAGTGTAATTGATGTATACACTTTAAATTCAGGACCTGTCTGTAGAACTGAACATTATAGTGTCTCCTGCAATTTATTCTTCCTTGGATGGTCTGTTACACCATAATCAGAGTCAGCAGATATTCTGGAGCACCTTCAGATGAATAAACTATAGAAATCACAGTGAGATACAATGGAAGAATCCAGTGTTTGGCTTTAATAAATCATTAGCCTTCTAGAACTGTGCTTGGGTCAAAAATATATAAAGTTTATTAATCAGTTACCTTCCTGCAGCCTGAAACAAAGACACAGAGACGGAAGGAGGCTATTAGCCTCTTGTCATATATGGCATGACCTGGAATAGAGAATACAATTATGTTTGATAACGTGATACCGGGGGACTGGAACCAAGGACTCATTTGTAAAACAAACTAGCTTATTTATAAATAAGAAAATGTATGCTTCTCAGTTTGGATGTCCTAACAGTAGATAACAGGATGCTTCAGTGCCCGGACAAAGACAATTGTGGCTTTGAACAAGTCCAGGCTGGACTATATTTTGTCAGCCTCCAGGAAAAGTGAGCATGCGTGGAGTAAAGGTTCATCAAAAGGACACAGTGAGGAAGACTATAATTTGCCACTAGAGACCACCAGAGGACCACCGACTCATTTAGATTAAGGAAGTGAGCATGCAAAAAGTACTAATGCATATGTTAACTAGTTCTAGGAAAAGTATGAATATGTTAATGAGTTCGTGGAAATTTAATGTATATTAATAAACTGCTTTCAATATAAGCTGTGTAGTGTTAGGAGTCGGTGCGCTCACCTTCATGAAATTATTTGTGTGTGTGCCCAGTGCTGCAATAAAGAATGCCTGCTTTCTAAAACTCCAAAACGAGTCTTAGAGAGTTTCTTCAACCTTCTTTTTGGTATCAAATGTGCAGTAGATGCTATCTGATTTTTAAATATGGCACAAAATCAGACATGAAGGCACACCATTTATACAGAGATCAAGCTTAGGCAATTGCATCAACTACTAGAGAAATCTCCCTCTCCCCTCTGATTTTACAAGTCCAGCCAGTTTGTGCTCACCTGGCTGACAGAAGACTACCTCAACAACAAACCAAACCAACTAAACAACCAAAAAACCCCAACTAAACAACAACAACAACAAAGAGAGAGCTGTAATGACATTATTTTGTGTTAGTGGTGAGAGGTGGTCTCAGCAGCACCAGCCACAGCACCAGAGAAGGGTGGGCAGCCAGCTGTGAGGTTGTTCCAGGCTGCCAAGATCCAGCCTTAGCATCCTCGGGTTTCCTGACCTGCAGTTCAGTAGCCACTTAAAATAGTACAGAAGGTGCAAACAATCTGCAAAAGACTGGTGAGCTCAGTAACTGCACTTAGTCCTTTTCAAAGTCAATGCATGTATAGTCTTTCTCCATCCAAATTAACATTCAAATAACGGTGCTTCAGCAGTCATTACAGGGTGTGTGCATTTAGATGTGAATTTTAAGAGTCAGACCTGAAAACATTTATATAACTTTACACAAGCAAAACCAGCTACTGAAATCAAATTCTTACCTGCCTTAATCTTGTGCAGCTTTGTACATCTTCCCCTTAAACAGATCCCCTTTCAGCTCTGTATTATGCGTACCTGCACCTGATTCTAGCCAGTCTTCTTTAATTTATCTATTTGGCACGAGTGTAACAGTATTCCATAAACCCTCTTGAAAGACCGTGGGAAATGGTTCTAATGTGTCAGCACTTCAGGTTTTATATAAAAAAAACATATTTAAGTCATTATGATATTGGTTTTATTACACAGGCAGATAGTAAGAAAGAAGTATTCTTCACTGAGGCTACAAGTTTAAGGCTCTGCCATGTGCTGTCCTAGATAAGCTGCGCCCTTGTTTTTATGATGCATCTCACTCAGTACAATATGAGAATGATACTGTCTCCTTTTCTCTACCCATTCTCTGCCTTTCTTAGACTGTAGAGCTAGAAGATGCAAAAGTTTTCTTGTCAAGTGTATGTACAGAGAAGCAGAAACCCTGGATGGTAGTGAGGCCTCCTAATTAACATGAACTTTATAATGGGTACGGTGATAACAGAGGGCCTTGTTCTGAGAGCTCCAGTCACACAAAGGATTGTGAAAGAGTGCTGCTAATTAGCCTAGAAGACAAGGCAGGTGACTTGGGCAACAGGTATTTGGTTTTGGAAGTGAGATATAAAAAAATGGCAGTCTGCATCTTCAGAGGTATTTTTCAGTTGATAAGATATTGCAAAAGGGGGAAAACCGGAAAACTGACAGGTCTTGAAATAATTTGCTCAAAATATGGACTATGATCTTGAACTAATATAGTTTGTTCCATATGATAGCATACAAATAGCATAAATTATGTGATACCAGAAAGACCATCATCTTTTCCATGGGGAGAAGCAGAACAGGACACATTCAGGTGTCCCTGTAGGTGAAGGCACAAGGAGAGACCTGAAAACTACACCCAGAGGCCCTCAGGAGGAAGGATTTCACAAGCTGGTTGAATGAATCGGGTTCTGAGACCAGAGGTAAGACAGAAGGACACTAGAAGACAGCAGGCACTCAGTAAAACTACTGTTTTTCCTGTATATATGCCTTAGGTTTCCACAAGCCTCATCACCCTCTTAAGAAATACATGTAAGGTCTTTGATTGTTTTTAAAACAGAATCTACATGTTTTCCCACTCCATTCTTTACATGTCAGTATATGTCTGTATATACATGTGTGCATGTATGTATATATATATAAAAATATACATAAATTTAGGACTTGTTCACTAACAACATGCTGGATTAGAAACAATCTATGAATACACTTACATTCTTAACAGAACTATTGATAAATTCCAATTCAATATATTCCACCTCCACTCAGAATTTCTTTGGCTACCTTGCTTAACCAGTTTATTAGCAAATATTGCCCAATAAACCTCTTCTGAAGTAGTCTTACATAATGAGGAAAAGGAGATCACCTTTAAATAGTTGACTTAATGCCAAGTTACAAATGATGCCACAAAGACTATCCTCTTTGTTTTTATATGCCATTGTTGCTCATTTTGCAGATTGCTTCTGCTTTTCCTTCCTTCAAAGCATGTCTCAACCCATACAAGTCAGTAGTTTGATTTAACCCATTAATTCCAATTAAATCACACTTCTCCCTCCTCACTTCAGCATAGTACAATAATTTGACTATACACGAGTCTGACATTGGTGTGTAACACAATAGTCGTTCTTTTTCCTTTCTTAGCCTTCACCTTTCTTGCTGCAATAAGAAAAACTTTCAGCAGTAGTCCTGTTCCCCTCCTGTATGGAAAGCTATGTAACGAAATTACATGCTCCCTTTTGTGATCCCTGGCTGCTGCAGTAATCAAGAGTGAGATTAGGAACTAAATTTGGGTAGCTACATTGTGTGAGGTGGTAACTTGAGGGTCCTATAGTCACAGAGAAAAAAGGTAATTTGCAGTATGATTCATCCAACCCATGAACCATTTGCTTTAGGAAGAGACAAACTGATGCAGAGTGTCTGTTTCTCCCCATGGAATACAGTGGGGTTCCACATGGTTGCCTCAAAACGTGGAGGCATCCTCACTGCAGATGTCTTCATTAAGTTAGAATAACCTCATCCTAGGTGTTTAAAGAAAGCCAATGTGATCTGCTACATTCATAACCAGCAGAGTAAGAAAATGGAGCAATAAGGCACTGGTTAGCCACAATGGTGCGTAATGTTGCCATTCCACTTGGTTCTTCTTCACGGACCAGCAGCTTGTGTATCCCAAGGGATCAGTTTTAGTACAATTCCTTTATGGAGAGAACTAATGAGTATATATAAGCAATCACCATCTCCAAAGAAGCAAATATTTGAGGAAACTAAAACAACACATCGGCTCTAGAAGCTGTGAATTTGAGAGCAGTATTGAAGGGGCAGGACTTGCGTTGTTCCTGTTTTACCAGAAAAGAGGTTTGCAGCTAATATGAAATGTGTATTAGAAACTAATGAAAATGTGAGAATAGCTACAGGAGCATAAGTAATGCTTTCAGAAAGGTAAGATACTTATGGCAAAACAAGTACTGATTTTTCTTCTACCACTCAAGGTGAGGAAAATGGATTTATTGAAAAACATCTCAAAGCATTGGCTTCTAAATGACAGAAACCATATTCTTCTTTCCACCCTAGTTTTTCAACCTGGTTAACAAGCAAAACAAAACAAAGCATTCAGCTGCTCAGAGTTTGTGGAAGGATCCATTTATGTTAGGAATGCATGGATGAATAAATGTATAAATCAGAATTTCTTATACCAGGGGGAACTTACTGTCAAATATATACATTGAGAGAGTGCAGAGTGAGAGTTAATGGTGAAGTGGGCCAGATCCATACTAGAATAATGACCAAAATTCTTAAAAGGATAAAACCCATAGTTTTTCTGACATTGGGCCTAGGATGGAAGACTCAGTTCTGTGCTCTTCAAGATTACTAGTTTTGTCTGAGCTTTGTATGCCAGCTGTGCTCACTTTCAAACTCTTTCTCTCAACTTACATGTTGAGAAATAAACCAGAAATGTTTCTCTTCTCTTAGATAAGCCAAAGGAAGTTCAAGGAAGCAGTTTTGTTCTGTGCTTCTTTTTTTCTGAAAAGCAAATGCAATACGTAAGACAGCTTTGGTTCACTGTTAATTCATAGGCATAGAAGATTACTTCATTGGCATAGGTGTTCCAGAGCTTTTTCTTTCTTTTTCTCTTTTCCTTTTTTGTTTTCTCCTTTTCACTTGCAGGGTGAGAAGTGAAACACTCAGTTTAAGGGGGAGAGAATTTTTACTACCAGCTTGTTTTGTGCTGAGGTGAGGATGCCCAAGACATCCCATCCCATGGGTGCGTTGCTGCCTTCCGGTGGGGAAGGGGCAGCTGTACTGACAGGCTGTGCGAGGCCCCAGCTCCCTAAAAATGGTGGTGATGATGATGATGATGATGATGGTTGTGTGAGGTTATCTGCCAAAAATTAACAAGGGAGGCAATCCAAATTAGGTACTTTTCTGCTTGAAAAATTCTTGGTTGTTCTAGTTTGTTGGGGGTTTTTTTGGTTTTTGTTTTTTGTTTTTTTCTGCATGTTCTGAGTATAGTGGTGATGAACATGAGAGAGAACAAGGCCAAAGAAAGATGGAAAAATGGATTCTGGACAGAACAAGTAAAGAAAGAAAGGAAATAAGTTATGGAAAAGGTAGCAGATTATGGGCTTCTCATGTTTCCACTGTTCACTGCTTCCACTGATGGTGGAAGATATGTTTCTGGCAGCCTAAGAGGTAGGAAAGTGTACCATCATCATTTTACAGATGAAAAATGCCAGCATCAACCTCATTTCTCATCAGCTTGCTCAGCTCATTTGTATCAGCCATGACTCACTTCCAGTATAACATCTCAGTAGACCATCATCAGTATTCTGCCACAGGTTCAGTGCTGGAACTGGTAATTTTGGCTGGTAATTGCAACTGATAATTGAATAGACATAAGTATGATCCATCATGAACTTGCTCTCAAAAAAATTGCCAGCTGTGATTAAATGTCAGACTATCAGAGGACTAAAAGTTTACATGGAGCAACTGAGACACCAGGGGAAGATAGGCAGAAGCAGCAGCAGCACGGCAGTCTTCTTGCTGTTGCCTTAGCTTTACGGCCCCCTGCCACACAGCTACCTCTCACCTACCTCTCCCATCTGCCACAGCATCCGACATGCCACTTCACCCCATCCACACACTAGGCTCTTACTGTCCCCTTCTTGGGGTGGAAGAAGGTGGCAAATCCCTTTGAGGAAAAAAACCCCAAATCAATAAAGTGATTATTGTGAAACAGAGTTGCATAGCTTTTCAAATCTCTGTCATCGTTTTGACCTTCTCATTCAGAGTTCAAACAAAACTAGGTAAGAAACTCTGAGCCAGCAGTCTGCTACCAGACACTGCTTATCTTCTGTCCTCTGGCAAACTTTCCCCTTACTCTTCCTGCTTTAAAAGTGCTAGGTTTGCTCTCCAGTGGTGTCAGGAACTATGAAGTGGTTGGTTTCTAGTTCCCTTAATGGGGAGGCAAACACTGTCTAAGCACAGGTAGAACTGTCACTACCCTTCCACAGCTAAATGTAGTAGTTATTATGATGTTTATGGGGAGTGAAACTTCTCTTTTAGCGCAGGAAAGAGGAACAGGTCCCTGGAGGTCCTCTGTCTCCAACCCCCAGCAAATCTTCCAGTGCAAAGTTAAATGCTCACAGTGAAGATGGGCCAAAATTATCTTCGTAATTTCAGTTCTACTTCCTTGCACCTGTAACAGAAGTTATTTTATATAACCTCACATTGCCCTTCCCATTAAGATCCCTATCACACTGAATGCATACAATGTCCAGCACCCAAGCAATGATTTAAGAACTTTTCCTCCCGCTCTTTCCAAAGCATAGTTCTTGGCTGACTGCACACTCCTAAGTAAGTTTGCCTCCAGATCAGAATTTATTTCCCCCAAGGCTTTTCCACAATATTTGTTGCTGTAGTATTTCTAAGCAGAATTATGCAGCCCTCCATATATTCAAAGCACAGGTCCTGCTAATTTCAGTTTCACATGTTAGTTTCAACACTTCCGCAAATGAGACCACACGGACATCAGTCAGTCAGCCAGAAAATAAGGAACATTCAATCAGCGAACACCTGCGAAAAATCCATTTTAAGGAACTCTGCGGTAAAGACTAGGGCAGCTTGGAAATTTTCAGACAAAACAGATCTTTGCCAAAACCACCAGTTCATGGTACCCAGCATGTTCTGTTTAAAATGTTTCAGCCCGAAGGAACTGTTACCAAATTGAAAGTGATTCTGGGGAGACTTCAGTTTAGACTTCCAAAAGGGCTGTTGGGTATTAAGCCAGGGAAACTGAAAGTGGCAGTCTCCAGATTCAAAGAAGATCATCAAGACTCTTTCCTAGGCCAAGCAGATTGACCCTGAGCTCAATCTGGAAGGGGAACACACCTGCACGTTGAGACACAAGATTTCCAGCAGCATTGGAATAACTAATATTCATCAGGATTAGAGGTAGGATCTGAAGAACTTGTTTGTCAAAAAAGTTTGGGAGAAATGGTTTTAAGTCAAAATTGAAACAAACCCAGAATTAAAGAAAGAAAAAAAAATCAAAATTGGTGGAAAGTAAACATGGCTTTTCAGTCAGCTCCCACAGACAGAATACAATTCTGATTTAAATAGGACATCATAATTTCTCTTCTTGCACATTCTGCTTCATTTACTACTTCCTCCTAATATTTCTGAAAATTAGTCTGGGCTCCAGTTTAAAACACTTTCCATCATTATCCCATTTTCCACAGGATGACATGTCTCCTATCCATTGAATGAAGTGGGGGGACAGGGGGAGGGCAGAAAAAAAAAAGCCAAAGGAAACTTGCAAGTGAGTGAGTGAAGATTACTACTTGGCCACATGGCTTGATTCAATTTACACTCTTGAGTTTTGGGTCGTGCATTCCCCAATGACTGCTAGCAGCTTGCTGTGTTTAACTGGAATCTGTCCTGTGAATTACATAAATGTTTGCTGGTACTGTTGAAACACATACTGAGGAACCCAAGTTTCATCTGCACCCTTCCTTCCCCACCAGTCTCAGACCTTTCTCTGCCCCCCACATCTCATTTCTTGCCATTGAATCAGCCAGGGGAAAGGGATCATTTGGGAGGTCTGTACTCCAGCCTGCTCAAAGCAGGATCAACACTGAATTCAGACCACATTGCTCAGGGGTTTATCCATTAAGGTGTTGGAAATCCCTAGGACAGATTTTTCACAGCCCCTCTAGGCAACCTGCTTCAGTGGTTGACTGTCCCCATGGTGTGACTCTTCACTCAATTCCTGCTCAGATTTTGGCTAACACACAGCACATGTTAAGGCCTGATGTATGCTGAGATCAGTAGCATTAGGTCAAAGCGAAGGCAATGGGTAGGCAGGACACAGTGGCCAGAAAGGGCTAAAGGTCATTATGCAGCTATTATCGCCTGCAGCTTGCTGTCTCCTGCAGCCATCATGCTTGCGTACTGCTTGTCTGGCAGTTTCTTCATAATCTGCTAACTCACCGAAATGGTGTAGACCAAACTTCCAAGCTGGAAGGTATATCAGCTTACCCAAAAAGTTTCTGAAGCAGATCCAACAGCAGCTGGGCTGCTGAGGCTTTCATGCTTCTCAGTGTGATATAGGGGACACCCGCACTGTGGCGGAGGAGGAAGGATGAACACTCTCCCTGTCAGCTAGTTAACTGTTTGCTCATAGGTGCATGAGTTACAAGTTGCACATTATGAATTAGAGAGCTTGTGAGTTAGAAACCTCATGACTTAAGTGATGAACTAGTGAATTCACAGACTACTCTGTACAAAGGGGACTGAACCCTTCTTTGTCATGTTTTCTTTCCTAATGAGCTCATAAAATGAAGTTTAATTTACAGAGTATGTTGACCTGTAAATTTGAGAGATCCAAATGGACCATGACACCATGGTAATAATTTTTTTCCTATGTCGTACGAACTTCTCAGTTTGATTTGTGTCCATTGTCTCTTCTCACACCACCATGGTATGGTTCTGTTTTCTTGACAACCTCCTAACTGGTATTGGAAGGCTGCTGTTAGGACCTCCCAAGCCTCCTCTCCAGGCCAGACAAACCCATTTCCCTCAGCCCCTCCTCATAGGGCAGGTGTGTGCTCCAGCCTGACCACCCCCTTGCATTACAAATGGACTCCCTGAAGTTTCTCACTGTCCTTCTTGTATTTGGGGTGTAGTGTGTCCAAACCTGGCTGCAGTATCCAAAATACACTCTGAAAGGTGCCAAGAAAAGGGGAATGACCCCTTCCCTTAATCTACTGGTGACACACCTGTTAATACAGAGCAGTATGCTGTTAGCCTTCCTCTCTGACAGGGCTGACTACAGACTTGCATTTAGCTTGCTTTCCCCCAGGAACCCTTGGCCCTTTTCCACAAAGCTGCTGTCTTTGCCTAACCTCATTTCATTCCCAGGCTTTTCACAGCCAGTCCACTTCATTCCCTTGCATTTCTCCCCATCTCACAAGCAATCAAATCCTAGTTAGGGTCTCTCCAATTTCTGCAGTCCAGCTCCAAATCTGGTTTGTTTCCCTGATCACCCTTAAGCTCCATGTAAGTTGTAAACTCCATGAGAGCCTTTCTACATCAAATATTTATTTAGTGTCCCTCTTCCCTGTGTTTGCATCAACTTCCTTCTCACTGCTGCATGGACTGACCTTGAAAAACAACCTTAGGTGTTATTGATGGTGGTAATCCATGGACTCAGCCAAGAGACAAAACTGCTGGGAACATTTTCCTCTCCCTTTTGAAAGTTCCATAGAGACATATTTTATGCTTTCTCTTAACATGAGAAAGCATAAAATATTCTTCAAAAGCATATACCTTGTCAAAGTATGAACACAAGAAAGAAAGGAAGAAAGAAAACCTTGACTGAAACAAAGCAAAACCCACATTACACACATTTCTTCTTTCAGACCATAGAATCTCTAGACCTTCCCAAAGAAAAAGTAGCCAAATCATTAAAATAGAATCTAAAAAATGCATTTTCCCTACCCTCATTTGTAGAAGAGTAGAACTTTGGGGGCTGAAGTTATCCAAGACAATTCAACCCAAGACATAAACCTGAGATACAGAAAATCTCAACTCCAGCAGTATAAACTAGGCAAAACTATGGGACAACTGAAATTAAGGTCTTACAATGGCAAATGCTAAGCAATTTGAGAAACAATCAGAGGCAGGACAGCTATGTAGTAAGTATACTCTGTATGTCGGTAGGGTGTGTGACTGCACATTATATAACAGACATATTTTAAGATACAAATTACATTTCAAAGCAGCTATATACCTGCCAATTGCACATTATTAAAAAGGAAATAATTATACAAGCTCATACTTTCTGTGAAAATGTACTGGAAAGAAAATGTTCCAGTCCCTTACGTTTGCCATAATGCTGCTTAACACTACTTGAAAAAGAACCAGAGTAGTTGTGCAGTTTGTTGCATTTGCAGAAATTGCCAGATATCCTTGATAACAAGGTAAAATATTGTATGAACCAATTAGATACTACTTATTAACCATCACACTTATTTAAATAATATTTATCAAATGTAGAAAGTTTCCGTAACTCCCACTGACTGAAGTATAAGCATGATACACTTTGCTACCTCCTGTATCACCAGTTAGCAGAACCATCAATATTGAGGTATTCTCCTTTTCTTCCTACTTTGGTCAGAAAATGCTGATCTGTTAAAACTCAACTTTGTGCAGAAGCAGATTAGTTTTGAGAAGACAAGTTTTCTCATGAAGCCAGCAGAAAACTAACCCAACACAACAAAATTGCCAGCTTTCTCAGTAGAAATATCTGAACATCTGTCGACTTGCACTCTCTGCACACATGTAAGAGTTCTCATGGTTCACTTTTTTTATGAAGAAACTTGAGGTTCAGTTTCATCCTACTAAAGGAAGGGAACACTTTTAAAATATTTTCACTCAGAAGGTAAAAGTTCTCCTCCAAGCCACGCCACACCCCAAACACTTTCTAAAGTTCTGCGCTGTCCACATTCGGCAGCACCAGAAGGAAGAAATACAGCAAGGAAAAGGGACAGTGCTGACAAATGATTTAGCTTCACAGAATTTTTGCTATGTGCTGTAGGTTTAAAATATTACACTGTGTCTGTTTATATCAAAGCTACATCTTCTAAGGTGCCAAGCACCTTTAGAATTGGTTTAAACTAAGCACACACAAGCCTACTGAAACCACTGGGTTTCAGTTAAACCACTGGGTTTCAGTTAAATTTGTGAGTTTAGCCATCAAGTCTCTGGGAAAGCAACAGTAACAAAATTTTTTTCCATAATCAGACAATGTTAAAATCAACAAGCTTCTGATTAGAGATTCTGGATATCTCTTGAATGTATGTCAGTAATAACAGACAACTCACTGCATGCTAATAATTGCTTTATCTACAATGCAGCTTCACACAACCTTTGGCTAAACTCAGGGTTCCTGCAGAGGATTTAAAATGTCTTTCTGGCAAACTTAGCACATCAATGTTTACGAAGAAGAAGAAGAAGCAGCAGCAGCTTCAGCTCCAGGACACATAAAAGAATAAATTTGTATAAGGAGAACTTTCAAACATTTTGAAACTGTAGTTAAGACTCATAAAAATCCCAGTGTGGTAATCCAATACACATATGCTTATTGCTGAAATGCCGTCTTGAAGCCCAGAGAAGTTGAATTAATTGTTTCATTAATTTACCATAGTCCTTAATTCCTAGCTCCAAATCTCTTTTATTTATTGTCTATCACCATAAGAACTCATTTAAATCATCGTGATTTATAAAAACAGATGAGGAGACGGCAATATACAAAGCGTCTTTTCTTTACTAAATGAGTTTATATGACACAATTCTCAATCCTTAAGAAATATTTTCAAATTAAGTACAGTTCATTACTGTGGATTTTATCATTTCATCTATTCCAGTAGCACTTTAATACTTCTTTGAAGATCAGTGGAATAAGTATTCAATGTTTGTATTATAATAGCTCCTAGATGTCTTGACCACATTATTACCATGCTATTATTACCTTGACCATGCAATACACATGGATTCTTGGGGTAAAAAGACATAAATCTTATTTACTGATCAAAGCAGATGGACAAAAGAAAAGAAAAAAAGCCATCTTTTTTTGTGTGTGTGTGAAACAGAGTTAAGCAATATATTCAAAACTGCAGAAAAAGCCTATAGTTAACCTAGGGATTAAGCCCAGATTTCTGGGATACAGATGTATTTTCTTAGCTGTATGGCTGATTCCAGGTTTATTGGATTTTTCTTTTTACTATATTGAATAGAATGGATCATAGCAAAAAGCAAGAGAAATACAAAAACTATGTATGCAGCAATATTTCCATTGGATAAACTATACAAAAGAAGATAAAATTCTGTGCCCAAATGTCAAAGGCTTATTTATGTGTGTGTACTTTCATATATATACACATATACTGTATATATATATAACATCTATATATGACTGCAGAAATTACGAAGCCAGAAATCCAGTTCGACCTACTGCATTGTGTCTAATCTCACCGTATTTCTTTCTATCCCTGCCTTGCTTACATAGAAGTATACACATATTCCTTGATGAGTAGCAATGCTTTGAAGATTGAGCTCTTGAAGCATCTTACATGTCCTTTTTCCAGTAAAATTAATTGTAATTAGTAAATACTAATAGATTTAGTAACTTATACACCTTTTTTTCACAGGGAGGAAACAAGCCAGTGGCTACTATTCTGTATATTTCTGAGGAGTTTATTTACATTATCCCATATATTTAGACTTTTTCCTTTCCCAAAATCTTGGCATCAAAGAAAAAACAAAAAAAAAACCTCAAACCAGAACCCAACTGACACCTCCATTTTGTGATGAGGAATCTACCGTTTGATGTTTCTTTCCCATACTTTACACTTCAAATCTTTTATTGATGAAACAAGGCAAATTTAAGATGTACTTGTGTTTTAGTTTTTTAGTTTTCCTTCTCAAATATGGATAACAATTTGATAGTCAACTGTCCTGTTTATGCTGTACTTTATGGTCAACTCCTTCTTTGATATGGACAAGAAATTGTTTCAAAGCCAAAAAAACCATTGCCTTACAGTTGTTACTTAGAGTTTCCCATTGTCTAAAATAAATTTGCTTTCTGCTGATCACATGATGGTTATATCTCACAAGTATGTCTGGTGTGGTTCCTGTTTTGTGTTAACTTATTAAACTGAAGAAAAGTTCTCAGAAGCTGGTGGTTGATGGGGAAAGACTGAATTGGCAGCTTTATTACAATTCAATATTTTTTCTGACAAAGGCATAGGAAAAGAATAAAACTGGATTAAGCATAACAACAGAAATGAAGGGCTTCAGAGGAGTCTAACTGCACCAAAAAAAGTACCATCTCCATCCAAGGATATTTTGGCCCTTCTCCGTGGTATTGTAAGTTGAAGTTCATCCCCTTCTTCTAATTTTGCAATGCCTGGCAAAAGATTTGGAATATTTTTAAGTTAATATTTCAAATACATTACTTTCATGAATGGTATTCAAAAAGTCATTACACATCATCTTACAAATATAAGCATGGCTTGTTACTTGTGACAAGTGCTTTTTTTACCTTTAGGTACAATCTTACAAATCGCAGCCTACCCAAAGCTGACGTTTAACATGCTCTGTGGAGCTGGACCTACTTTCCATTCCGCACTCAGCATATCACAGTTCACTTAAGCAAACGCTGCAAAAATTCATAACAGTGGTGTACCCAGATTCCTCATGTTATGGTGATGTGACAGGAAAGGTCAGCATTGGGTATTGCTGGTCCTAGACCACTACGTTCCCACACTGGAAGAGATTCTCATGAGCTTTACCAACCAAATGAAGTTACCAGACATCAGCTGATCCACTGCAACTGCAGAGCGCAAAGGTCTGCTTCCTGCCAGACACACATCAGCTGACATGATAACCGAAAGCACCTCATCTCCAAGTTGCAGTCACTAAGCTGAGAGCACATCTAACATCTGCTGTGGCACATGCTTAACAGCATGAGATACTGCAGTGAGATTTTGTTTTTCAGGTGAAAGCAGGAGGGTGGGAATTTGGGAAGCAGGAACCTTGAAGTGACAGAATGGAGTGGAGATCCTAGTTAAGAAAGGGGGGGAGTAATACAAGGGTGAAGCAAGAGGATAGATGAACTTGAAGGTGGTTATGATGCCAGAATGTCTGGGTGCATGGACAGAAAGTTAAAGAAAATGTTTGGACAGCCTCAATTGCCAGGAGGAAGTAGCCAATTTGGTTTTATTTGGAAAAAAAATTAGTTTCCTTCCCCATCCCATTTGTTTAATGCCATTACTTGCCAACAGTCAACTCCATCGTTCAATGTCACTTTTTTATAAGGCATTGGAAAAAAAGATAGTTTCTATTCGCATAGATCTTGCTGGAAAATAACAAAAGAGAAAACCCTCAAATCCACCATTAAGGGGGAAAGACAGACAGGTAAGAGCTACTGAACAAGGTTTAATAGGCCTTGACAATAATTCCTTTAATACTACTGCAGGAATATACATATATATTGAGCATTGAGCCTGCTGGACTTGCATTAAACATTTTAATTGGCCTTTCTTGTGGTGTTCCTAATTTGTGCAGTCAGAAAGAGCTCCTTATAGGAATTCACTATTTTTCATCTAACCAAAGAGTAAAACTGCAGTAGCCATTATAAGGAGTAGAGAATTAAGCTGATAAGAAATATCTCTGGAAATCCTACAATAATGTATGCAAAAATTGGATGGCTAAAATTCACATATGATGTTTTAAAGCAGAACATAGGCTCCTAAATATTTTATTGGGACAACTAAATGTGGAATTCAAACCCTAAGTTAAACTGAGTTCTTCAATAAGGACAGTATGTACCCCTTTTGCCTGCTTCAGACATCTAACTGAAAGCACCAAAGTATCTAACCACATTATATAGTCATGTGGTCATGGAGAGAGGGGAATTGTTCAGATCACCTAAGTTAGATGCATACCCTCCAACTGCTGATGCTTTATATAAAACCATATTTTTTTAAAGTATTCTGTAATTTTGCAATTAATCAGATCCGTGAATGCAGTCCATTTTCTTTACAACTGCCACAATACGTAATCACCCAACACTACAGATTCTATTTGATACAGTTTATTTGCAAACAAAGAAAAGGAAAACTTAGATGTTTACCAGCAGTATAGCAAGAATTATTCGGATAAGATTGTGGCATATTTTGGATGCAACGAAACAATGTCACCAAGCTGAGATCATCACCAAACACATGGGCCTTCTTCCTCTGTATTAGGTGTCCCATAGCAAATGTTGTATCAGTATATAAAACCTACAGAATGAAGAGGTGCAGACTTCAAACATATTGTATGGAGACATCAAAAATCCTTTAAAAAGTCAGATGCTGAAGTGAATTGAGCTTTCTCACCTGCCCATATATGAAAAAATATCCTGTTTCTTTGATCACAATTTTATTTCCTTGTTCTTCCAGTGCTGTTCCACGTTTAAAGCTCAGAAGCCAAGGGATAATGCTTGAATCATCTAAAAGAAACAATAATTTCAGGGTAGTCAGAAACAAAAGTTACTTTCTTCATTTTCATCTGCCAAAGATTAACAAAGATGACTTCTAGTCAAGACTTCCAGTCTCACTAGCTGGATTTCCCCACTGAAAAGAGGATATCTGCAAGAGCTGTCCAGATGCAGGGACCTCTTTTTTTTTTTTTTTTTTTTTTTTAATTTGGTGACATAACTCAGTTACTGCTTTGAAGTTAGATAAAATTGGATGGAAGAGTTAATACATGGAATAGTCAGCTATAAATCATGGAACTTATTCTTACCTTTCTGTTGGATATCACTTTTGCTGTCAGCAATCAGTTGCAAGCAGGCCTGCAGCACTGCAAAGTGAAAGCATTTTGAAATCAAAGAAATGTAAATCAGTAATAGAGTAAGCTTTTGAAACTTCTTTTAGAAAAAAAGGACATGAAAAAAAATCTTCTCTCCGTCTCACCACTTATTTGAAAACATAATCTGTTGATTTTAATGCAGACCTTACTCAAACATGCCAAAACAAAATTCATACCACAACACGTACTAGATAACTTTCAGAGATCATGCAGCTAAGCAGGAGGCCTCAGATAGTCGCACAAGTAATACTTGCTTGTTTTAATCTCTGGTCCTAATATAATTGAAAAATGTAGCAATAAGTCAAATGAGCTAGGAATCATAAGATGAGTTAGCCTTGTTAATTTTCTAAAAAAAAAAAAAAAAGCTCAAAAAACCCCCCAACCCTGCCAGCTGTGACAGATATGAGATTTTCTAATGATGTTTACTATATTATGTAAAGAAATTCCAGTCATAGTTGCTGCAAAGTATTAGTCATACATACTGGTTACATGGTACTTTCAAAATAAATTCTCAAAATCCATATATACGTACTTTCAATATATTTTCAGATATCCACACTCAATCAACCTATACTGAGACTAAGAGGGAAGATACAGAGATGACTGTTAGCAAATTAATGCACACACAACAAATAGCTTAGTATCTGTCAAAACTGATGCATTACTCAAAACTGTAGAGACTAGTGACACTAATGACCAACTTGGAGTTTGATCCGAGAAAAATATTGCAGTATGTTAAAATATAGGCTCACAAGTGAAACAAAGATCTTTTAAAAAAATCTGCTAAGCATAAATGTCAGGGAACAGGATAAAAGAAAAAAGGATAGTTGCATTTGTTTAGAGCAGATTTCAGTGAAAACATTTGGTTCTAGTGGTACTTTGAAGGCTGGAAAACAAAGTAGTAGTATTTACTGCACTTGGCAGAAACCAAATTAATTTACTAAGGGTCAAGAGATGAAAATTCTGCCACGGATTGCTGAATCTCCATTTTTGTTTATCTCTTTTCAGGTAAGAAGGCTGTGGGTCAGATTTGGCCACTCTTGATGTAATGGGAGGTGCCCTACTCCATGAGTTCCTGTTTCTACATCGGCCAGTGGTACCCACGTGTGCAACCAAGTGCCCAGCAGCACGAACTTCTCACTGCACGGCAGGCAGTGAGAGGATTAAAGTAGAAAGCAGCCTCTCTCTGTATCTAAGTTTCCTTTCCAAGGGGGCCTGCCGGAAAATACCAGAAGAGGGCTGGATGCTCACCAGCACTCAGCGGTGCCATCTGGCAGTGGACAAAGATTCAAGTGCATGTCTGGGGACGCTCCAATGTCATGATGATCACACAAGCTGTAAGCCCTACTTACGTTAACAGGAATGCTATCCTGCAAGCTCCTGTCTCCTACAGTGGAACACGTCCTTGAGTTCTATCAATACTCATCAATAATGTGACAAAATCTATAGATTTTCAAACCAAGAATTTAAAGGCATCTGAATTCCCTGCCTCCTGATAAGGAATAGAAAAAACAAGCCATCACAAATCAAAAAAGGTATTAGACTTCAGTCATTTTTCTATCACACTTGCAAGTGAGAGAATTGTCTGAAAAAAAGCTTCCAAATAAAACCAAAATGTCATTAGCTGGAATTGCACAAGAAAGCACATCAGGCAATTTATTTCACAAGGTATTAATTCACTCTCCTTTGGAGCAAAGTGCCTTCCTAGTGAATGGAATTTTGATTCCCTAGTATTTCAGTAAGCTAAACCAAAACTTTCATTCCTGCTTTTAAAAGAACTCACTAGTGTGGCCACTGGATTTTCCACTAACCAAACAAGAGAGGATTGGTTATGATTCACACTAACTGCCATCCAGCAGGGTACCAATGAGTAGTGTCCACAAGCAGTGAAAGTTATGGCTACTTTAGCAACTCTTGTTCAACCTGCTCTGCAAACTTGATTGACATTCTTGAAACTATCCTGATTTACAGTTTGCAAGTCTGGATTTATGTTTCAGTTGTTTGCAGCACGGAAATACTAGTCATCATTGCTGAAAACTGCTACACAATTAATTAAAATCACGAAGTTCAGTACAGTCTGAGATCTTTTCCATCTTTTTAAAGCACATACCAAATCTGCTTTATTCTACAGATACCAAATCTACACATATCCTCTAAAAAAACCTCACTGTCTTTTTTTTTAGTTTATGCAGATAGAAATAAGGCTCCACAGAATATAGTAAGCTTGTTTTTCATGGAGAAATATGGATAGAACAGTGTCATTTATGACAATAAGGAGAACAGAAACTAGCACAGTGGTCATTTTACCTAAAGCCGCAAAGGACAAATAATACCTAAAAAAGTGTTTGAGGGATTGAACAACAACATGCTTCAAAAAAATGTTCCGAAGCCAAGACTGACGCATAACTATTTCCAGTATATACAATTACTTCACTTTGAGCTCAATGGAACTACATACATGCTTAAAATTAAGCAATTCATTGAAACAAATTCAGAGTAAGCAACACTACTATTGAGGAGAAGATATGAATATACAGAGTATATTTTCTGGGTAAAGCAACAGGGTTTTTCAGTAAAATGTTAACATTGTTAAGAATTGTTAGCAATTCTATTCCAAGAAGGACCCAAATCTCACCTGAAGTACAATATCAAGAATATATGCATTACAAAATATGGGTTGAATTGTTACTACCAGCATTCAGCAGAATAAATCAAAAGCTCTACCTGAATGCCCTTCAGCCCACTGTAAATCAAACCTGAGCATCAGCTTTGTAGTCTAAAGGATTTTTGAATAATTAATAATGTAAGCAGAATACCAGATTCATAAAATATGTTTTTAAAAAGTGTAAAAATATCTAGCCTGAGTGTCACTATGAGGTCTAGCTGTGTAAAACAGAGTGTATCTAGAACAATAAAGTGTGCCCCATCCTCTTGTGACTTCATATAATATCTTTGCTTTGATAAGCTTTTTTTTTTTCTTCTTCTGATTTTAACCGCTCTGCAGGGTGTGGGTGGGAAGAAACAAATTTCAGAGTCTGTCTTCTTCCATAAACAGAAGAGCCAATTCTGAAGAAGTTAGTGACTCCAGATGCCTTTATAAACCACAGCCAGCACATGAAGGGATGTGTTGTCCACCGGTTGAGCAATGTAACCACAATTTAAAAAAAAAAAAGCTAGCTTTTGCAGCAGGATAGGAATACAGCTTTCTGCATATCTGCATGATTTAAGACCTGATATTGGTAAAACCAAATTTGCCCTCCCATGCAAGGTTTTGTATTATTTAACTTGCATAATCATTTTAATATTTTGCAGTCAATGTCATAATCCATCCAAACAAAATGTCAAGTTTATCGTCTGTGAACTCATGCATAAGTTTTAAAGTTTCGATATCTGAGGCCTGAGACATCTATCTCAATTTTTGCTGAAATAAAACCAAGAAAAAACCTGAACTTTAAAAAGCAGACCTGCTTGTTTAGGTTCGTTCTTTGGTCTAGATATGTGCTCTGTAGACTTCCCAAAACATACTTAAATACTAGATAATTCAATTTATAAGATATGCATGTTCGTGAACAATTCCCAGTCCTTCTTCCCTTAACTTCTTCATTTCTCATCACAAAAGATCTTCTTCCACTTTTTGCTTGCGCATTTTTATAGACTGTTTAATTTGGTGCTTTTTAATTAAGAAGTCTTTATGTGGCATTAATCATGGGTTAAATCAGTCCCTGCATTAAAATGGCTTGGTCATAGTTACAGATATGACTCATATCTGACAAATATCTAGCATCATTCTGACCTTAACAGAATTACCAGTAACATGTTACAATCAGAATAACAAGAAAATAATTTACTAAGAATTAAGAATACTTTATGTAGACTTCTATTATACAGTAAAAAGCAGGATATTGTTTTTAGAAATTAGAGCCTATTTTGTGCATTTTGGATTGAAGTGTTCTGCATAATACACAGCACTGATTCATTCACCAAGTGGAATCCTTCACGTAAAATTGCAGGCATTGTATAAGTCTTTTTCTATTCTCTTGCATAGAAGGGCCTACTTCCTTTTGAGTTAGTCTGTTGTCAGCAGAAACAAAAAAGAATAACGCATCTTTTCAAGAAGTAGATATTTCTTTTTTTATTAAGAGAACTCTTATATTTCCTCTCTTCAAACAATAAAATAAGAAGTATTTTGAATATTTGGTGAGGGAATTTTATATGTGGCATTTGTTTAGACTACTAACAAAAGGTTAGGTTTCTTGATTCAAAGATCACTGAAGTCAAGTTTCACTTGTAAAAGTCCTTGCTATCCCTGTCTCACAGAGATCTAAAACAACAACATACAGAGTCAAAATACTTCTAACCAATAAATGCACCAATTTGCCAAAGCAAATGTAGCAATGTGCTAGTAAGACAATTATACCAAGAACAATGGCAAAATCCTCACAACTTATACATCACACTTGCATGACAATAGTTATTTTCCATGGACACAACTGATATTGGAGTACAACCCAGGAACTTCTAGTGAAAAAAAAAAAATTGCCAAGTCACACGCCAGCTCAGCCTGCCTTACTGCTTTGTGGAATTAGAATTTCTCCTCAGTTCCTTCCATACATGCAATCAGACTGATTGAGATGGATAACTTCAATACACCAAAGTAAATATAGTCCACGGATGCTCCAATCCAATCACAGAAGAATGTTGCCTGAATTTGAGTTTATAGAAGACCTGATGCTCTTATCCCTACTTGGCTGTAGGAATCAGAATCCCACAGTAATGATCAGAACAAGGCACAGAGAGAGTATGTAAATGAAACTTGACATTCGTATATTGTACTGGCTTGGGTAATGGAACCTATATCTTGTTCCTGGACTCAAGCGCATATACAGCTTAGAGAGAAACACATAGGCAAGGCAATCAATAATTTTGAACAGGGTATAAAATTCAGGAGAGGTTTTTGTTGTGTAGTGATTTTCCTCTACAGGCAACATATATAAAAAGAAAGACAAATAAGAAAAAATATATCTGTTCTTATGTGTCCTGATATGACATTTGCCAGAAGTGGTTAGATGATCTCTCTGCTTGCACATTAATAATATGTACCTTTCAAAATCACCCATTAACTCCTACTCGTTGTGTATCAAGAACTCTGGTTCTGACTGCTAACTGTACAGCTTTATTTGGAACTGATGCTTGAAATCCATCTCTTCAACCTACTCGAGCTCGAAATTTTCTCGAGACACAAAATGTACAACTACTGATGACTAACAGTTTTATGCATGAACACAGACAAATGCATACCCCATAAAAATATGAAATAACAACATTGTATTAGATCCATTTTCATTCAACTGTCATTTTAATTAAAATTCTAATTTGTGGCCACTTTTATGCCTATAACATCAAGCAAATAGAAAAAAATAATATAGAAATTCCATATGTTCAAGAAGGGCTGTGCTGGGCCTAAAAAGAATCATGGGGCACCTGGAATTTAATGATTAAAGTTTAGAAAGAAAAGAGTATTGAACCACAACTTTATTTATAAACAAAACAAAACAATGGTTCTGTATTTTACTTCTGCTCTCTGATGAAGCACAAGAGAAACAATGGTACATCAGTGACATTTTCAAGTATTCACTTTCTAAGGAATTGGGCCATGTTAAACTGAAATTATGGGTCAACAATTAATTATGAGACCAGACCCTACTTTGAGACCTTGTTGAAGCAAACAGAAATAGGACAAGAACAAGGCACCTCACTCAATACCCTCATTTATCTGCCATTGTACCAGAATGAGTGCAGCACATCTGCAGGATGATTTGAAGGCTGCTGGGATTCTGGTACCCAGAAATGGATGCGAGAAGATCAAAATGCAGGGCTAGTAATTCTGTGTACATGACCAAGAAACAGACAGGATTCAGCACCATGAACAACACCATGTTGTTTTATTTCACTCACTCTGCTAAAACAAAATTTAGCATTGACTAGTAGGTTCATGGCCATCAGTGAAATCTGATCTGAGAAAATGTAACATCTTACTGAATTCTGACAAGTTTTATTTCTTGTAATTATATAGCAGACAGAAAGGTAACCCTGTCTAACAGATAACCTTTTATATAAATGCAAGATTTGTAATTTACTTTTTTCCTTTTTATGTATAAAAATATGATGGTCATGTTAGAAAACAGGTTTGTAGTAGGTCAACCTATGTAGCTTTTCTCTTTTAAATTAATGTTTATATTCCATGCTTTCTGTTATCCAACATAAACAATTTTAAAGCCAGCCGTATCTTTAAGAAAAAGCTTACAGAAATAGGTAGCTTAATTAGAATTTTATGTGAAGAAAGACAAATAGGTATAACCAGAGGTGGCTACCTGATGAGAAGAATTTTACATCTGCCAGAAGCACAGCTGAGGACCCCAAAAACTTCCTCTTCCCCATACAACCTCAAATAGCAATAAGAATAAAGATGAAAGCTACTGTGAAGGGAACTGAATAACTTGCATAGTGATGCTGTAACATTCATTTTAAAAAGACATGCCTCTTTATTTTTGAAGATACTTGTGCTTTAGGTATAAAAGACCACTACTTTTTATTTGGGAGATGCTAGGGTGGGGAGAGCAGGGAAGCTTTGTGGTTCCTGTGATAGGAAACAGGCTACAAGAAATACAATTTAAGCAATATTGTTCTCATTCCTGTTTGTGAAATCACTCTTAGCCAAGACCCTGAACCAAAGATTACTAATGAAATAGAAGGAATCCCATTTAAACCTATGAATTTTAGGTGATGTCCTAAATGAATACTTTCTTTTGAGAGACCTGGAAGTAAATAGAGTGGTTATACCCTAGAACCTAAATTTCATTTAGCTTGCTGAAGCTTAAGTGAAATACATTTCACATTAATTAGTCAATCAAAAGCACATTTTAAGCAAAGTATAATTTAGTCTATACCTACAAATTACTCCATTTTAACTCCGTTTTAACTTCATCTATTAATAATTTAAGATAACAGCTTTCATCTAAAAGTATTAATCAATCTAAAAGTATCAGGCTTTTACAATCTAAAACTATCCATAAGAGGATTGAACTGATTTAGCAACTCAAGAACATCTTTAGTTACTCGGTGCAATTAGAGTATGTATGCAAATTATTATAATAAAATTCTGTATTTCATCCTATCAGGCATCATTGTATTTGGAAAGAGAAAAAGGAAAAAATGTAAGCTTTTTATCCCCAAAGGAAACAAATATATCCCATTAATATTCAAGCATTATAATACACATCAGATGTCTTTTATGGAGCACAATCTTCAGTGCTCTCTGCAGCACGTTTTAAAAAGATAAAAATATCTTACAGGACAGGCATGCCTGTATTCATTTTGCTCATTATAATAAAAGATTGTTTTAATTCAGAAATGATGCTAAACTTCTGAATTCCTTGTAGTCTGCCTCTTTTGACAGGTACAAGCCAGCCTTTCTCTTTGAAAGCTCCTACTTCCCTGAAGTTAAGGAGTTTTCTTGTTACTTCTCTCTTTTAGCATGAACATGTTTTCCCAGAAAAATGACTTGGCATTTTTAATAATATCTTTCCCTCCCTAATACTGATCAGAGAGAAGCAAGTTAGGCATTACCCTTAACTGAGAATGATGGATTTAGAATTGAGTAATTTACAGTCTGAAGAATTTAAAGTTGCCTTACTCTACTGCATCATTGAGAAATACCTCCATTACAAGAAGATTTGGGATCTAACGTTCAAAGTTCAATCTGCAGACAGCATAAATATTTGGTACCTTAAACAGTATGGTAACCATTAGGAGAATATACCTACAGTTAACACCATTCATTCAACAATAGTTGTAAAAACCTTAATGGGCTCTGGGAGCACGGATCGGCTGACAGGAGAAGACATGAGTCAAGCACTGCTGCTTTTCTCAAGACAGTATCGAACTGCAGCATCCCAACCCACTCCACCAGATGCTATTTACCTGTTTCTTCTGTGTGGACAACAGATCTTCTCCACCTGTTTCTGCTCCCATTCCAGATTTCCTTTTGGAAGCTCTCAGCTGGGCCAGGACCAGGAAGCCTGTTCTCCTGAAGGGCAGAAGTGACAGGCAGTGAATGCAGCCTCACATTTGCTCATCCCCTGCAAGCCAAAAACCACCCTTCCAGCTTACCTGCCTGGCGCCAGCTGCAGACACTTGCAGGAAGGAAGAAACAGGGGTACCCGCTTTATTTTCATCAGGGGACACGGGTGGCCGGTCTAGCGGAGACCTTGCCTGGACCCTGTAGATCAGCTCGCTGCGCAGAGCTTCTAGTTCTGTTTTCAGGGTGATAACATGGTAAAGAGAGACTGCTGCAAAAGAGGACAGGAGCATTGCAAGCCACAGGAATGTGACAGAAAAAAGTCCCGTGGTGCCTGAAGCAGCACCAGAGGGGGCAGAGGGACAGGAGGCGGTATCCTTCTGTTGGATGACGTGCACACAGTCCACGGATTTCATCGCTGCTCTTTCCTCACTAAAGCCAAAGGGAGAGTTCAGCTGTCCCCTTCCGAGGTGCAATCCATGTTACCAGTTGCTCTCTGAAACTAAGGGCATCCAGAATGTGAAGTGAACAAAACGCCCAGATCATTTCCTGTCATATGAAGCCGTTGATAGAACCATTAAACTTAATGTACAGAGTGAACGTCTAAGATTCAGACTCCCTTTAGTTTTCTTCTTTCTGTACTGCATTTTGGAAATGAATACTTTCTCATGAGCTGCTTGCTCAATCTATCTTCCTCCTTTCACTTTCAACTTTTTATTTATGTGGCAGCTTGCTATTACCGTTTCCCATTATCTTTAAATTTAGGCACAGCCGGTACCACTGGTAATTTAAAGCCTTATCTAGAAGTGCAGAAACAATGTAAAGTTTCCTGGCAGCATATCATCCACTGCTACTTAAAAGACATACACATCTGACAATGCATGTGTCTCTGTGTGTGTAGGTATATAGACGTACTGTGTATATAAAATATATATTTATATATATATAATTTCATATCTAAAGTGCATATACACCTACAGAGGGCACAACCTATTCAAACAAAAATTTTTGTGGTTTCCTAAACACAACAGTGGAACATATTCCCAGGTATGAGTAACAAATTACTGGTCTCTCAACTGTATGAAGTTGCAGATTGTGCAGTTGAGTTCATCATACTACTTTGAAGAGGGATAACATTTTATTAAACTTATCTAATAAATATAGTTCCTTTACAGAATTCAAGGCCTGGATTAATGCAAAAGCAGACACAAAGAAGTGGGGAAAGAAAACTCTGGGAAGGGGAGGAATGGGAAGGGATGAAAACTACAGGATGGGAAAGATGAAGGGAAAATAATAATAGGGGGGTAAAGGGGCAGAGGGGTATAGAAGGAAAATAACATTTAGAGACTTTTTAACCCCCCCCTCCCCAAAGCTTTGAACATGCATGCTTAAGTTTTTCAGGTGAATCCTGAGTGTCTGGCTTAAGATCATCTTTTTAAGTCCTTTCATCTTAAAGCCCTGAATTACGAATTCCTTTCTTCTGGGCAGCAGTAAGGCTACCTAAATATCCCAAATACGTTCATACACTTTTTGTATTGTCTTCTCACATAAAATTAAAGTTTTACTCCTTTGTTAACATTTTCAGTGGTCTGGGACAGAAAAAAAAGACCAAAAAGCATCACAATTAGAGCTAAAATCAACAGGTCACACCCCCCCACACCACCCCCCCAATCTAAATTTTTTTACCATGTAAGTAAACTTTATCTTTGCAAGGGAGACAACTTTTACAGGTTTGTCTGAATACTGTGTAATGAATTCTGATGGCAACACCTATCAGAGTAGCTCAGATCGAGTTGATTCTGTTGGGAAGGAGAAGGAAGAAGGAGCAACAACAGACTAACAACTTCCATAGCCTCTCCCACTTCTATTTCTTAAGACTATTAGAAATTGAGGGCTCTTATAAGATTTGTCATCTTCCGTTGTGATGCAAGGTACTTTTTTCCTTACTTTGCCTCCTCTAGCAACTGCCCAATATCCTTCTCAGACAAGTAGTTATTTTCCTAAATGCAGAGGAAGAAAAATTATACCACATATCTTAATATGTTCCTAGAAGGTATGTACATACTGTAAGAAATGATACAGTAATCAGTGCAGGGTGAAATGAGAGCAGAATACCATATAGTTTCTGTACCTATTTTCAAGGCTAAGTTAAGGTGTAAACGGGGTTGCATTTTGAAGGAAATTTAAAATTAACTAAGGTAGGTTTTTTTGGAACAGAATAAGCAATTATTAGAACTAAGCAGATGTGCCTTGAAGTATTACTAGACATCAAAACATTACCAGCCTAGTACTGACTGTGTTCCAAAAATAAAACAATATGACAGGTGGAAAATAAGTGCTATTTAAGAAAATGAAACCAAGTGAGAGAATGGAAGTTATAACTAGCTATCCAGGAATACTGAGAAACAATTGGACGGTGAGGTCTCTGTGGTCATTAACATGTAAGAAAATAACAGATAGGTATATAATTAGCATCACTCTAGTTGCTTCTGGAGAAAATAGGCTGTCCCAGTCTCCACACCTTCTTTAAATCGGGTCATTATTTGGGCTGACAAAATAATTGTGGTGACACAGAGGACTTCTGTAAGACATCTGGCTTTATGTTGCTTACCATTCTGATAAATGAGAATTTCAGAGGGGAGATGAGAAAAATCAGAACAGCCCCCACACGGCAAACTGTTAAATTCGGCAGGTATTTCTAGTTAAGTATCAAAGGGATCACTCTGTTTGCAACTTTGTGTTGTTCTATAGCTTCATAAGCAGTTAAATGATTTGAAAGAAAATATAATTTTAGACAACTTCCGTGATGACAAAAAAATAGTGGAACAACAGATAATGGGAGTAGAGATCAATCATGAAAAACAACGTGAATTGCCTAGAAATAGACTTAGTTGAACAACTTCCATTTTAACATGATCAAACGAAGCTTTAGTAAATTGCAAACTACTAATTGCCTAAAAGTAAAACCTCATAAAAATTACTTAAAACAAACAAACAACAAACAAACAAAAAAACCCAAGCTAGTTGCAGAGCCTAGAGCGTGGAGTTGGTGCCTCGATGTTTGCCACTATGTCTTAACATACTGTCCTTATGATTCCTCTTGTTGGCAGAGCTGCAAAGTAGTCCTTAGCTTGCTTAAAGCAAAGTCAGTAAAATTAACATATGTGCAGTTTCTTCTGTGTTTTAATCTAAGATATGACTAAAGATGACTAAGGAGGGCTCAAATTAGCTTTCCATTAGCAGACATGGGAGGGTGTTGACTCCAGCTGAACATGAGCTCTCAGTGGAACATTCTTGCTGAAACAGAAGTGAAATATTTGAATATATATGCTGGAGCAGAGTATTAAGCAAAAATAAAAAGTAGCAGTAATCGTGATTTTATATTGACAAAATTGTTTGCATAGAGCTACAACTGCCAAAACCAAACAGGTTCAGAAAAAAAAAAAAACAGAATGAATATAAGAGGCCTAAAGAACCTGTCATGAAAGGGTATTCAGTTTGTGGTTAGCAGCCTGCTTCTACTGGTCTGCTTCCCTGAAAACCCTTTTGCAAAAGTTTCTAGCATATTAACTGGTTTTGGCTCAAGACACACAACCTATGCTATGCATGCATGCAGTAAAACCTTGGGGCAACAAATGACCACCTCCAGTCCAGTTCAAAGCAGCATTTTTAAAACTATTTCTGGAAAACAAAATGGCACTGCATTAAACTGCGCAGAACTAGTCCTGGCCATCTACCTGTGGAAGCAAATAGGAATAAACCCTTATAATAAAGGTATTCTGAAAATATGGTCCTATTTTGCATGCACAGTACAGATGATCCATACACACACACTGAATCCAACCATTTAGTGCCTCTTTAACCCAAAAGAGGAGCTATGTTGAACACTCAGGTTGACTAAGACACCTCTTTAATTTAGTCAAGGAAAACTATTAAGAAGTGCCTTGGCTAGTCTAAGAATTTTACTTAACCAAGTCTTTTACTTTTGGGAAAAAGAGCAAACTTTTAGGTAAAACTCAAAATAAGAAGAAAAAACCCAACATCACCACTGAAGATTATTAACTGTGAGAATATTTCAGTAGGGGAAATGGATTCCTGAACAAAATCAAGGTTGGTGAAATCTCTGAAGATGTTACAGCAGAAAAAAACCCTGTAGTTTCTGCAAGCAATTAATTTTTTTTCATTTCCATTATGCAGAGTATCAGATTAAATGATCAAGATGGGCCCTGCTAACCTGCAAATTTATAAAACTTCATCACTACATCTGCGGGGAACCAAGGCAGAGATAGTAAGCAATCACACAGGAAATTTGTGGTTGAACCAGAAACTGAGCTCTTGATTTCCTGAAATATAGTACTGTACTTTAACCACAAAAGCATCTTCTTTGAGGGGGAGGAAAATCCCATAATGAAGTTTAACGTATAAAAGAAAAGCAGATGATTTGAACGTGAAGACTTGGATAAAAACCCAATTTACTGAAGAAATGTGAAAGCTTACTTAAAAATTAATGTTCTGTTTTTAAAAGGGAGGTTATGCAGATGCTGCAACCGAGAGATCCAGGCAAATGTTCATGGCCACACTAAAAGTACGGCTCCAGTGGCAAAGGTCCAACTTCACATACTTCTGAAGTAGCCATAAAATGGAACTGGTCCCTGCGGTTATTACAGAAAGAAAGAGGCCACGATAGCTTGCCCTACTACACAAGACAATGCAGAACAGATAGAGGAGCAAAGAATAAGCAAAGGATCCATTTTAAACACATTTAATTTCAAGTCGTTTCTGAAGATAGACAAAATGGACAAACTATTTTGGAGATCAGAATAAATCCTGACAGTTTTCTGCTATTACAGATCTCTGTATTAAGAGTATTCATAAATAGCCCTCTGAAACAGTACATGTTCCCTTCAAGGACACTTAATAAGTTTTTTCAGCCATTAACTGCAATTTATACAGTAGCAAAACCAGGTAAGATCCTGCCTCACACATGGATCCAAAACCCACTCTATTTGTAGATACTGTGCTCCCGTGACTGTGTACCTTACATCCTATTATCTTAAATTTTAGGAAGCTGTTGAATAGCTTGCAAATAAAGGATGTGCTATGCACACAGTTAAAGCTTTATTTGATATATTACCTTGTTAAAAGGAAAAAAAAGTCCTATGAGATTTTTCTGAAGCAAAAGAGGTATTCTGTTCTCTTTGCCTCCCAATTTCAAAATTGCCTAGGATAACATGAATGTCACTGCACATTTTAGATATGCCATGCCTGATTTATTCCTTGCCCAAGACTTCATTTCTCTAGACATCTAGACAATTTGGGTCCAAATCTGGCATGCACACTACACAGTCATATATACATCTGACTTGCAGCCATCATTACTTTTTACACGGTTATTACAGTGCTTTCAAAGGGAACAGGAAATAGCACAGGAAGGAAAAGCAATTATTATAGGTGTCTCTCAAAGTATGCAGCAGAACCAACAAGAAATATAATTTTTAAAATATATAAAATATAAAAAGACAACACAAGATTTATATACTACAGCACCTTAATGCCAACCTCCTCCCTCCGCCCCCATGATATTATAGCAATTCCTTCTTACTGCACAGGGAAAAAGGAGCTCTGTCATACAGCTGTAGCTCACTTCTCTTATAGTTTCACTGGCTTGGCTACCCAGCAACACGGAGTAGCGCATTTCTCCACCTCTTCGACACTGTGCAACTTGACAGATTTGCACAGATGGGATAAAAATGCATTTGTATGGTAGCAAAATAAACAATCAGCCATGGCCCTTCACATGGGAGTGGCCACTCTTCTGCTGCTATGTACAGTCTGTGGACCTTTAACAGAGAGCACAGGACAGGGATCCAAGTATTTTCAACTCATAGCATTATTTCTTCACAGCTGTATCTAATTGCTACACTGTCCCCGAGTCCTCAAGGACAGAAAGGGAAGGGTTCTCTGCCTGACCTTTCCCTTTGAATTTTTGTAAATAATTAGCCCACACCAGATGTAAGCATAACGCAAAACAGCTGTAGAGCTTCCTTTCTTTCTGTCTTCAAGCAACAGAATCCATTCCTTAGTTGCTCATCAAAACTCGCAACATCTCTCCAAACTTGGTATGTGAGCACACTTAGATTTCATGCCAGCAAGCTTGCAGTTTTGCATTACTGAGCTCATTACTGAAGATTATTAAAGATGTACCTCCAATTATTATGAATGAAACCATGTTCTGTAATACATTAAATCCACGTTTGCTCTTACGCTGTATTGCCTTTCAGAGAAAGCAAAATTGCTGTTTTTTCAAGACATAGAGTTATTCTGTCCCCACCCAAGCTGAAGCATAACAAATTAATCACATTAAGGTTGTCAAAACATTTCCAGAAAACATTCAGTGTATCTTCCTTATCTACTTACAGAGACAGAACGCTGTAAAAGAAGACCCTGAATAGGGTCCAACAAAGGATTTAAAGCTCAGGCACGTTCAATACCTTCGAAGCAAATAATTTTTGTTTAGCCAATAGTTCAGTATTTTATCAAAACCTTACCTACCTATACTTGATCTTTTTAATAGACAGCACATCCCCTGCCTTTGGTTTAAGTTTCATTTCTAGCACTTAATTCAGATGTTTATATGCCCTTATGAATGTTTACTATGATTTAAGCAGTACTTGCAAATTCTGAGATAAATTCAAATACTGTATTTTACCTTTTTCCATCTGATATGAAGGCCTATACATATCTACTAAGCAAATGAATATAACATCATGAGACATTTCAGGACACAGTTTATGTTGCACTTTGTAGCCCAGCTGCAATCATTATCCTTTCAGATAAGAAAAAGCAAATACAAGACCTGTGTTCTTCAGAGCAGCACTGCACAAGTAAGGTTTAGTGACATAGTTCCCAAGACAGCAAACTGCTTTGCATTCAAGGGCAGTATTCACATGAAATACCCAAATATGAGTTGCTCCTTTACTTTTATTGCTTCCTTTTCAAGAAATAGAAGTATCTTTTTTCCATTCAAAATTAAGAGGTACCACCCACCCCCCTACCCGTTTCCTATTTATTGGGTTAAAACTGAACTACAAGCCTTGCAGTAATCCAGGTGAGGACAAACATTTTGCAGCTTTAGAAAAGAGCAGTAAATCCTTATTTTCTGGGTATTTCACATTAACCATGCAGCATGGGAGCAGAGGTGATATAAGCTTAGTTATCCATTTCCCTATAAGAAAGTAGAAATTGCTTCAGCCTGAGTACCCCGTTGCAGCTACCTGAATTAACCGAACCCCTGCTAGAGTGGCATTATAGCATTTAAAATTGACATTTAAAATATTACCAGAAACAGGTGGTAAAACTAGTCAGAAACACTTAAAAATATTTCTTAAGTGACATAATATTCAGACCATCCCTCAGTCTCCCAGAAAACAAATTTTGAAATGCAGAATGTGTTAGAAAGTGATGGAGAGCTACTGCATATCAGTTTTACTTATTAACACTTCCTGGAAGTGAGGATACATGACAAAGCTTAGAAATAGATATCGGTACTATACGTTTCCCCTGCTATAATACCTTTCCACAAATGCCGCATCTAACAATGAGGATGTCTGTTCCATGTGCTCTGGTTTAAGTAACTGAAAATGATACCTTGAGGTTGATCAGTTACCACGCATACAAAAATACCCCTGTACACATACTGAAGACAGGCCACAAACTAGAACAAGACATTAACAGCACTTTTAATGTATCAATTTATTGCATATGTCAGTACATAAAAATAGAAAAGTGTTTTTTGTAAAATTAATTTTATTGTAAAAACCAGACTAGAATGAGAATGTAAAACGTTGTCACAATTAGCACATATACAGTAACATTTATGCTTTGTCTACAAAACTTAAGAATACTTTATAAGACATTTTTGCTTTAACTATATATTAAAGAAAAATCAAATTAAAAGCTTGCATCATATATTCAATGACTGTTTCTGAATTCAAAACACAAGTGTTATTTAGAACTTCAATATGCTATCTCTATTTACACTTCTGCGGGGTTCTACTCTGAATTATACAAGCAGGATGGCATTGTAAATTATTCTTAATGGGATACATCAGGCTGATCCCACTACGTGCAAGAGGCACTGATTTTATATTTGGCAGAAGTGCCCCTAGCAAAATCACCTGTCATTAATAAAAATAAAAATGTACTTCTCAAGAATTGATTTATGAAATACAAATGGAGGTATGTCTAAATCTTCTTGCTAACAGAAGAGACCATACCTTGGACTCTCAATTCAGCCTTGCATTCTTCACCATGAACATCCAATGTGACGCAAATGATTAGCTTAGAGATGCTGATATGCATATTTTGTATAAATAGTTAATCCACCTGCCCTTCAACTGAGATTGTCCGTAGCCTACCAAATGTATTTGTGCTCTATTTCTAATTTTACCTGAGAAATGGACATGAGGGCAGCTACACTAGTTAACATTTCTTCAGATGAAAGCATAGCTTATCTCTCTGCATTTCACAGTTCAGAAACAAATATTGTGAATGTAAACTTGGGTTAGCAGGAAGCCTCAAGTATTTCCACTAATTAAAACCACACACATGTGTGCACACACAAGGTTTTATACTGGATACTTCCTTACAAGGACTCTACTGCTACAGCTGTTCCAGTTCAATTCCTGACTGCCTGCCCCATTCTTTTTTTTTTTTTTATAAACTTAAAGTTCCTCTTATAAAAGAGACTATTCCTTTAATGAGCATATTTAAACCAAGAGGCTTTCTTACAAACCCGTGAAAATAATTCAACTTCCTCTTCCCAAACTAGAAATTTATATATACAGGACGAATACTTGGGAAACATCTACACATAAACAGAGAACTGTTAAGGGAAAACATATAATGGTATTAAGTGGAACAAATGCATCAGTATCATAATATACCTTTTGGCAATTTAAAGTTATTACTATGTTGCTTGCAGTTCACTTTTTAGCAGCCAACAACTGTGGGCTTCCACACAGACCAAAAAATAAAAACAAGTCTTGACTTGTCAGAACAAGTTTCTTCCCCTTTCTCTCCCTCCCTTAAAAGATCGTATGCACAGCAGTGGAATATTTGCATAAAAAAAAAGTCATTTCCTTCCTATTTTCTTTCAGTGAATTTCATAGTCAATGCAATGAGAAACAGCATGATAACAGACATTCATTCAGAAATACATGCACCCAGCCCATTAAGGGAGAAGTAAAAACATGCATATGTGGAAGAAACCACATTAAGTATAAAGAAAGCATATATGACAATTTTGTCTTCTCATACCCAATACTTGCAAAATCAGACAAAGTTTCATCTTTATGTCCTGCAGACAGTATAGTGAAAAGATATGGCTTTGATAATCAAAAGTAACACTTAGATACAGTTCACTCTTAACAGCTCCAGATTGCCATAATCTAATGACACTTTTGACTTAGCAACTGTGTGCCCAAATGAGAACACTTCATTTGTCTGTAAGTGCCACATAATACTGGGGGGTATTTTGGGGTTTTTTGTCTTTGACTGGGGGGACGCAGCGTAAAAAGTGATGTTAATTTAGAAATCAACATTTTATTAAAAAAAAAATGGCATTTAATGGCAAGTTATGACAACTTCTGAAACAATTTACTTTCTCTTCATTCTGTCTCCAACAGGTAATCTATTCTTTTGGCTTTATCTTATGTTTAGAAAAGCAGTATTTGCCCACTTATTTTCCTTCACTCCCCCCGCCTTATTTTTTAAAGCAACGTGAAGTAGCTGAAACAACCTATGCAAGCAGCTCACACTGTCATTTTAGAATACATCAGGGAAAGAGAACGCCATGTCTATTAACTCTTTTCTGCTATATAAACACCCCCACCCTCCTGCCCAGCCAAACTTCACAAATACACCTTCTCCACCCGCCGCCCTTCAAAAAAATACCATCACTGGAAGGCTGAGGAGATAGTTTTGGTTTCACTCAGATTTAAAACTATGATCTGTCTATAATTATTTTAGGTCTATAGATCCAAAAAGGTCTATAGTTTTTTCAGTCAACCAAGAAAACCTTGATAGTATGGCAAAAGAGCCTTACCAGTGAAAGGAACAACTTCTGGTATATATATGTTTATTTAAAAATTAAAAAAATAAATTAAAAAAATCACATTTAAGTAAAGATGTATCAACCCTATCTATAAATTGCTGACAACTATTACCCATGTGTACACAAGACCTGTAATTGCATGTAATAAATTTTAGGAGGCATGACCATTAAGGCACCAGTTCAGGAAAGCAGTTTTATTCAACCAGAGAACTTAAGCACAAGCTTAAAATACCACTGTCCTTCAGGAAACAGATTTTAAGTGTGTGCCGAGATGCTTTTCTGAATCAGGACAACATGGCAGAAAAGTTTATTTAAAAATTTCAATCCGAAGAGCAAATGTACAGAATGCGTGGAAGATTTTCCACAGTTTGTTCTTCCCATAAAAAGTGTTTTGAAGAGGCAAACTGTCAGCTGCAGTAAATGGGAAATTAAACCTGCAGAAGAGATTTGAACAGCCCTACACTCCAATATGGGCTAAGCTAACAGCATTCAACTTTGATACGACTACCTAGGATAAGGACTCCGAAAAACAAACAAAACAAACAAAAGAATCCCAACATTCAGTCAGAATCACACTCTCTCTCAATTTAAGTACTGCTGGCTCTGAAACGGTGATACTAGCTTCAAAAATCCCAGAAAAGTTACAGAAAACTCACTTCTGCTGATGCTTAGGCTACTTCCACATGGTACAACAGAACTGTAAAAGACTTTGCAAGCAAATGGGTAAAAGCGGTAAAATAAATGTCATCTCTTTCCAACTTAGGTCTAACTAAGTAAGCTTAGGTCTACTAAATTTAATGCACTGCTCATTTTTATTATCCTTACTGTAACAACTGTATACATTAATCTCTAATCATGTGATCACTAGTAATTATTTGGATTTGTTTCTTTTGGAGGTATAAATAAAGGGCACTGACGTTTCACTACAGCAGCCTGAAAAAAAAAAATCTAACACAAATACATACTTTTACCTTGTATGACACTCCTTTCTATCACACCACCCACTCTGCCTTGGGAAATCCCACCTCAAATGCACAAGCAGACTAATATCAACAAATAGTTTGCCTGTACATTAGCGAGGAGAGCTTGGGGCGGAAATGAGCTTAGATCACACTGCTCTTTTTGAAGGTTATTTCAGTTTTCTATGAAAATTGCCTGGGTGAAATCCTGAAGCCATGATGTTTAGGCACATAACACTTTCTGGTCACTATTATAATACAAATAGTAAAATGAAAACAGGGAAAGTGTCTTTTCAGTTGCAGTTTGAAATATATGTATGCATAACCATAAAAACCAGTAATAACCCAGGACAGAATACCTGCAAGTATACTCTACCATTAATGTTATTTTAAATTATTTAGCACATTAACGACTTCCCACCTTGCATAATATAAAATTTCAAGGAATAAAACACTAATCTCATGCATGGCACACTTTAAATAAACTCTTAAGAGAAGCAACAAATCATTGTGCTAACCATGACTCCAAAAAGCTCATACATACAGCAGTGAATACTGAAGAGCCTCCCATTGTTCTGAACTAATACATTCTGTACTACTTTTGTAGCAAGTTCCTTTAATAGCATCCGTTGTACATCTCAAACAAATGGAATATATGGACAGAGATACCAAAAAAGTATGAGAAAGACATAAAATGGTTCATTTACAATGCTGCAAATGTAAAAGTTATCTGGAACATCTTAATAAAGCATCAGACCTTTCCAAGTTTAATTTCACTCTTTAGGCAAGTACAGACATGACATACATTTAAAAATGGACATTCTTTTACCACTTTTCACAAATCAAGGTACAGTGCAGGTACTCCCCCCACCCCACCCCAAAGAAGAGCATCAATTATATTATTGTTACGTTAGATGATGTTTTCGCCATTTCTTCAGGGGAGTGACTCTTTATTACTTCTTTGATGAACTGTTCAAGTGCAGTGAAATAACCCTGGCACTGCCAAGTGTCATTATGAGTTCCATCAGGAAAGATCGCCAATCTCTTAGTCCGAGCTGGGGATAATTCATAAAGTTGCTTCATCATAACTGGTGGGATTAACTGGTCAGACAACCCAGAGATGAAGAGAGAAGGCATTCTGCACTGAGAGATTTTTCTGTAGGACAGAAATTTATTTTTGTAGCACCATAAAGGAAGGTATCTCATTGGAAAGAAAGAAAACAAAGTGCTGGCCATGTATGGGATGCTAAGAAAGGTGTTCTCCACCACGATGGCAGAAATCCTATGGGAATTTTCAGAAGCTAAGTGAATAGCTACTGCTCCCCCCAAGGAACGGCCAAAAAGAAAAATTTTTGTTTTATCAAGATCAGATCGAGTCATCACATAGTCTAACACAGCCTCAGAATCTAAGTACAAACCTTCTTCACTTGCTTCTCCTTCACTTTTTCCATACCCTCTATAATCGACAAGAATCAAGTTTACTTTCAGGTTTACCAGCATTAACAAAGCATTTGGCAACCTGTGGCCAATGTTGCCTGCATTCCCATGAAAGTAAATGATGGTTGGAGAATACGCTGCATTGTCTCCTGTGTATCTCAGTAGAATAAGATTGAGAAGAACTCCATCTTTGGTTTTGATGAAGATATTTTCATGTGGTATACCAGTAGGCATAGGAACATAAAGGCGTGATGAAGAGGGCTGTTCAGGAAAGTAAAGCAGCACATCCTGGAATTTATATAATATACCTGCTATTGATACAAATATTAATATAAGTAGTATAATGCCTCCGTACAAGTGAAAAGTTACTATCAAGGGTAAAAGACAAATACGGCAGAGACTCCAAGACCAGGAAGCCAAAGCTAGTAGCCATCTTTTAACAAAGGTCCAAAGCATCCATGACTTTTCCATTGTAGAAGTCAGTGATCTTTTACTCCAAGTAAATCCTGAAAAAAACCCCAAACATATGTATAAATATAGGCAAAAGAAAAAGGAAGTGATTTAAGCATTCATACTTGCAGAAGAGTAATGGCAAGTCAATACATTAAAGCATAAATATCAAACTGGGTGACAAACTCCCTTTGAATTTTTGGAAACCACTCAACTCCAAAACAAGCAGAAAAGCAATCATAAGTGAAAAGCTTTAGAACTCTTCAAAATCCCATTTACATTATTTCAGCAGGCAAGATCCATCAGTAGCACTAGAAAATTGGTTGACTGGGACCATAATAACTTATGCTTTCCCTCAGTCTTCCCTACCAACCAACAAAACAACCATACAGACTGTTATCACCAGTTTGTCAAAGCTTCTCACGTAAGTAATTCTAGAATCCAGAGAACACAAACAAAAATAGCCCTTATTTCTAAGTTGCTACTGATTAAGAGCAAGAGGAGCATTCAATAAGCCTCTGCACTTCACTCTGCAACCAGCGGCGGCTCACAATGCATATCGGGTCTGCTATCTTTTAGTGGCTGTCTTTCAGAATCTTGATCAACTGTGATTACAGAGCAACATATAAACTGGTCAGAAGACAGACACTCCTTTATAGCAAGATATCACATTGTAGTTATATTTATGACAGCTGTTTTGCTGTATTTGGATTGGTTCTGATTTATAATAATGGTTTTCCACTATCAGATCAGTAATCCATATTAAATCTTTAACTGAATGAAAGATTGTGTCCTCATACAAGACCACCAAAACCAGTCAGCTAACTACCTTATTCTCTGATCAATGAAAAGCACAACTTCTGAAAAGTCCAAACATGAAAACAGACTGATGACAAAAACATACACACAGCATAAAATGAGAGTGATGGTAACAATAATGGATTAAATCTTCGTTCCAGCCATAAGAGATAGTTATGCCTCATCTCATACAAAGAATCTCTCACACTGCCGGGTTCAAGTGTAATATGGAAATAGGCAAAATCTGTCAAACCTACATGAGAACTACAGTAACCATTCAGTTGCCACTGAGCTGAGTAACCATACTGCCTGGAAGTGACAACACAAGCTCACTTGTTTAAGAACACTCTAATTTATAGAGCTGATAATAATTACATGTATTAGACACAAAGTTGTAACCTCCTAAAATGATGTAGTGCAGTCAGAAGCTGAACTAACTCCAAAGCAGTCTGACATGCAGAGATGCATCCAAGCATTCAATTAAGTCACAGGACCCACGCCAAAACAAGCTGCACGGCCTAATACTACTGGAGAGAGATGCAACTGCACAAGCCAATTTGGTAGGATTGAGTGATAAATGGTGACCTCTGCAGTCACAGCCTTTGTACTCCACAAATATGATAGCACCCAACATGAACAGGAAAAACTGCCATCTCTATTTTATGCAACAATTAGATATAAATCAGAAATAAATCTGTTACATCTTAAGATTCACAGATTAACCAAAGGCAACATGAAATTAAACTTTTATATAGTATATCTACTCCAAATATGGAAAAATATGAAGTAGTCTAAAGAGGAGTTATCCTAACTTTGCTATCTTATATTATTTATGAGTTCAATATCCACATCCAAGTATGCACAAATATTGTCTATATGAAAATTTAATTCTTCTGATCCATTTCTCTAGTAAAGAAGTCACAGTAATTAGAAAACAAATACTTCAATTTGTAAGAAAACTTCCTAATTAAGCTGACAAACACTTCCTGCATTACATTTTGACTATAAGAACATTGATAATGACACAGTAAAAACAAAAACCACTCTCCTTATCTACACTATTCAAAGTTTTGCTGACCTTCTTACAAAATAAGACTACAAAAATGCTTTCTCAACAAGACATTCATAAGAGATCCATCATTAAAAACAACTATTAAAACCCAAAGAAGCCATAAAAATCTTACTTAAGGTGATGAAGTTTTGCAGCTAGCTATCCCATATACACTAAGGATTGCTATTTGAAGAGTGATACTCACAGATTATTTTAAAAGCCATGTTAGTTTCATTTGTGCGCTGCTATTTTAATTTCAGTAAGATAATATTATCAAAATGCTATACTACTGAGATACTGCTGCTGTGTGATTACTTCTGATAAATATAGGTATATATAAAAACTTTGCTACTCAAGTTGCAAGACCAATGCATCCTACAACTAGAACTCAACGTATGGTAGCTAGCAGGAAGGGTAAACTACACAGCCACAAATGTTTCATACTCACCTACACATTTAAGTAAAGCTGACTACTCTGCACTAATGAACAACTATATGACTATTAAAGTTTTTTCACAGCTACGTGAAACTTCACTAGTTCCGTCTATTTCCAGGCTTGAATCAGACCATGTTTCTTACTTCACATCTTACTTCAAAATCTGTTAGCTAGAGAACTAAGATAAAAGTTTCTCCTAGGTTCTTCCCCACCTCCTTCCAATACAAACTGAAAGATTACTAGAAAGGAAGATGATGGCTTCTCAAACAAGCACACAGGCTTAGAAGAGAGTCTAAACCAAGACAGTACAAGCTCATTCTCAGCAGAGCTACAAACCATGCTTTCTATGGAGCCCCAAGTATCAGACCTTCCAAACATTATCTTGTTTGACCTGAACAGTAGAAGATGATACAAGCAGAACCAAACTTCCACTTAAAGGACAAAAATAAAAAGGGTAAGCTAATATAGTAATTTTCAGTGAGTGATAAGGTGTTCCTCAACACTTTTTGAAGTGGATGAGATTTGAGACTGCTCAACATACTGGAAGAGTATCCTCCCCCTGCCCCCCCCAAAACATCTCTTTTTGGTCTTCATTTCCCATTACTGTTGTGCTGGATGGAAAGTTACAAACCTTTCAGTTTACATTATGACATTTTATGATGCAAAAACTCTGTGTTGAATTATGAAAAGCACATGTTGTGATTCTCCTGTATGACTAATTTTTGCGACTAACAGGACACTGGGAGAATCAGGCAACGAAAGGGAGAACAATATATTTAGACTTTGATGTCTAAGCTGGTCAACCTGAGAAACAGAGTGGACCTGCCACCTGGACAAGCCCGTTTCTCTTCCTAGACAAGACTACTTTGCTCCTAGACTACAAGAACCACTTATGGACTTGCTCTGTAACTGTCTGATGTCCCAGTTAAAGCAAGAAGCGTGCACCCCTTTACGTCTTCTAAAAGAGAACTTTTAAATCAATTTGTCACCTGCAAATATGACTAGTTAATTATGGTTTTTAAATGGCTGACTCTAACAGGATTATCTCAGTTACACTGCCTTCTACTGTTAGAAGTATCACAGCTCTACAGAGAGGTGGCATGAAATATCATCCATGTATTACAGATGAAGACACTGGAACCAAGGGCAGTCAGCAAGCTGGCCAGTGGAAGGTCTTCTGTTTCATCCAGGGAAGTAAGGTTTCTCTACAGATTTCCTTTTCAAATCCTCTGGATAAAACATTAACCCCTTGGAAATCATTCTTATTTCACTAAAACACACTTGTTTTTCTGAAGGAACATTATATTGCACTATATTTAAAGTAATTGTCATAACTTTGCCAATGACAAGGTTTTCCTATAACAAGAAGTCACATCCCATTTTACACAGCAACAGTATTTTATAATCGCTGAATATTTAAACTAAGTTAGAGACTACAAAAACAAGCATAAGGGAGATATTTTGTTCTTTAAACTTGTCATGAAAGTCAATGGCTGTGACAAGTACACAGTTGTCAAGAGCAGACCCATACAGTTTTACCTGGTAGATGTTTTCTTAGGTAACTCTTATATTAATGGAAATTCCTACAAAAGCTGTTCTTGTTCTTAACTACTCATACTACTAGAAATACTTCCTAACACTTAACAGGGAGACCAAAAAACTTAAATTCTTTACTTCTAGTTCAATGTTTATTAACCTCCAAATATGTAACCTACTTTCAATTTCTCCAGGCTATATAAACTCAGTTCCTCTATTCTTTCCTCACAGATGATGTTTTCTTAATCACTGATATGGTCAGAGGTCTTTCCTCCAGCATCTATCTGCTTCACATTTCCTCCCGTCCCTCTGATAATGATGCATTAGAAAGGCTAGCCTTTGTCAATATTGGTGGTTCCTACAAGTTGTTTTTTTGATGATGCTTGTAAAGTTAAGAGACAAGTAGAAAAGACAGACAACATTTAAATACAAAGTTCAATCATGAAAACCATTAACACAGAACAGCAATGCAGCCCAATTCAACTATGCCTCTGGCTTAAAGGCCGTTAAAGACCAGTTCAGTTTACACAGCCACAGAACTGTATTGTCTCGCAGAAATGAAATTTGGAAGTGATGAGTTTCAACTTTATGCCACAGGGATATATACGTATGTAGATATGCACACACACATCTGTATCCATACATCTCTACTGCTAAATCCACAGTTCAGGAATTATGGCAAACCTCTATGCTCTATCAGATGAGCTACAAATCCCATAATTAAGTAACTCCTGAAAATATAAATCACTCATAACAATAAAAATTCTGAAGGAAAAATAGTCTTTATGATCAAGACATTTTAATAATATTCTGCTGTGCCCTAATGTTATTCTTACATGGTTAATGTAGTTATCAACTGAAGATCATAAAAACTCAAGTGCATACTTAAAGTACCTGGCAATAATTTTTCATACATTTTGAAAGGCAATTGAAATTACTCTTGTATTTGCTACAAACGCTGTTGTATTTTTTGTCTTTGTCTACATTTTTAATATCAAAAAGTGCTATTTTCACCCACTAATCACATTATACAACATTTACCTGTGGATGTGATGATTTCCCAGGCTTCATCTCTGCCTGAAAGACAATTCCATTTATGAACTTTGAGTGAAATTGCCTTTGAATTACACACATAATTACCGTTTATATTGTTACTTGAAAAAAAATTAAGAAGTGCTCACAGACAACACCCTTAGAAGTTACATCTTCTTTACGGATGAAACCATACATATCATGTTCATGCTCCTCCTATCAAGCTCAGCTCTTGTTTGAAACATCTGATAAACCTGAAAACAACATCTTATAACGAAGCTCAAGAATCACATTGAAATGTCCTGGACTATACATACAACACACAGCATAAAACATACATAGTGCATGATAACAATGTTATGATAGATTTACATTGCCTCCTTAAAGCTAACTTTGAATGTATGAGCAGCCTTAAAGTCAGTGTCAAGAAGAGCATTCAGGTGTTTAACAGCTGCTTTCTCATTAAAGAGCTTTTAAAAAAAAAAAAAAGTTAGTTTTAACACTCACTGCAATCCTTCGATTTCATGGTTTCAAAAGACAAAATGAGGTATTTCTTAAGAACACAGAGAAATATCTAAAGAATTGTTTCTTTACTGCACTTCCTTTCCCTAGACTTCACCTCCTCCTGAGACAGACAAGATTTACACACGTTTTACATTTATTCGTATTTATTCAGAACACTTCTGTAAGTAGAAATATTAAGTCCTGAACTGTCAAAAATTAGTTTCAGAGGGGGGACTAACCTGGAAGAAAACCTAAAAGTTTAGTAAGGACAGGAGAAATACCCTTTTTTTAGTACTAGAATATTACAGAGACTCATTAAAATAAAATAAGTTAAACCAGCAAAGTACCTACTCCTAGCCAAGGAAAAAGCAGCATAAGACCAATTGATTGTCAGACATTTAAGAGCTCTGACTTTTAAAATCAGCAAGCCACCTCTCCTAACTATTTCAAACAGCAAACTTCCACAGCTGTGCATCAACTGGTACATATTTTCATAACTGAAAGCGTTTCCCCCTTAACTCTTACTATACTCCCCCTCCCAACTGACAAATCTTAACGAACCTTACAAACACACTCTGAATTATGATGGTACTGTGTAAAAAAACCAGAACAAAGCAAGGACAGATACGATATTAGAGCCTTAGCTTTCTAGTGAGCATGGGCTCCTAAAACACATTACTTCCCAAACACGTTAAATTGTTTCCATTTTTACCTAAAAAGAAACGTTCTGCTCAGCCTTTTCAATACATTTACTTGGCACGTTAAGCAACATCAAAGTTATCATCATCTGGCCTATCTTTAACACGCATCCCCATTGGCGGAAATCGTTCCATAGGGCAGCGGAGACAAACGAAACACTCGAGCAATATCTTGCGGCGAAGATGCAAAAGCCGTCCCAGGGCTTCGCAGGAAGGCACCTGAGGGAGCTTTTAAGGGCGCTGTCACGGCACCGCGTCCTCGGGAGAGACGCCCCGACAGGCCGGCGCCGGAGTCCCAGGCGCCCAGGGGACAGCACCCCGCCTGCCAGCCGCTCCCGCCCAGGGAGCCCCCGCGTCTACTCACGGCGAGACCCCAAACACCAAATCAAATCCCGACCTGCCGGCCGCCCCCCGCCGCTTTTGCCCCCCGCAGGCGCGTCCCAGCCCCCCCTGCCGCGGCCTCGGGGCCGGGCCGGGCCGGGCCCCCACCACCTCCTCCTCCTCCCCCAGCTCCCTCCCGGGGGGCGGGGCGGGGCTGGCCCGAGGCCAGGCGAGACCCACCCGCCGCATCCTCCCGCGCGGCCGCGGCGGGGCCGCCGGCGGCGCCTCGGGCCAGCACAGACCCCAACGCACAACTTCAACCACGGCTCCTTCCGAGGTACGAAGTCACGCCCGCCGCCGCCGCTTCCGCTTCCGGGTCAGGGGCCGCCCGTTCTCCTTCCGCCCCCCCGGGCTCCGCCGGCACCTCCCCGTCGCGGCGGTGACTGCGCAGGCGCGGCCGCCGCCGCCGCCGCCGCCATACCCGGGGTCTCCCCGCGCGGCTGGAACCGCTAGGCCCGGGGAGGGGCACACACCGCCGTGTCAACGGGGCGCCCCTCCTCTTCCGGGGCGGAGGGTGGCCGCCGTGACCCCGGCTCCGCGGGTATCCCTGGCTCCGCGTAAGTCTCCTTTGGGGATGGCCGCGCTTTCACTCTCCCTTCTGCCCGTCTTCCCGCCCCCCCCCCATCTTCCCGCTGGTCCGCTCCGGGGAGGGGGTGGCCGGTGCGGAGCGGAAGGTGCTGCCTGGGTGCTGCCTGTTCCCGCCCCGTGACCATGGCAACGCCGTAGACCGGAGGGCGCGGAGGCTGCCCGCGGGAGGAGCACCGGCCGCTGGGCCCCCACCGAGGGCGGTACCTGGCCGCGTAGGACCCCGCTCCCTCAGCGCCGCCCGCGGCGGGCCCGGCGGGTCTCCTTCGCCGCCGGGGAGCTGCCTGGCGGCAGGAGCGGGCCGAGGGCGGGGCGGTGTCGGGGCCGGGCTGTGCCCCGCGGAGGGGGGCGGTGGTGGAGAGCGGTGCCTTCTCCTGCCCCGCAGCCCTCTCGTCTCGGCGATGCCTTGTGTCAGTGTCGCAGCCCGGCAGCTGAGTTTCACCATAACTAAGTACAGCGGTACCACCTGGTCACCTTTAAGTAAAGATAACGGTAAAATCCTGGTTAGAAAAATAAGAAAATCAGTAAATCCTAATTAGAGGGGTTTTTTTTTTGAGACAGAATAACGTGCTGGCATTTTCTTTCTCTACAAATATAAACTTTTTTTGTTCTTAGTGAAAAACGGACTCTTGATGGCATCCACACCAGCTTCCCAGCCTTCTTCTAAAAAAACTGTGGCCTCTCACGTGCCTTTTGCAGATCTGTGTTCTACTCTGGAGCGAATACAGATGTGTAAATCTCGTCCGGAGAAAACCAAGTACTTCAAGGATTTTCTGGATTCCTGGAGAAAATTCCATGATGCTCTTCATCAAAAAGAGAAAGATGTCACAGATTCTTTTTATCCAGCTATGCGACTTATTCTTCCACAGTTGGAAAGAGAAAGGATGGCATACGGAATTAAAGAAACTATGCTTGCAAAGCTGTATATTGAACTGCTTAATTTACCAAAAGATGGAAAAGATGCTGCAAAGCTTTTAAATTACAGAACCCCTTCTGGCTCACGTGGAGATGCTGGAGATTTTGCAATGATCGCATACTTTGTGTTAAAACCTAGGAGCCCAAAGCAAGGCAGACTGACAATAGAACAAGTCAATGAACACTTAGATGTGATAGCTAATAATAATGCTGCTAAAAACAAGGGTCTGTTAAAGAAAAGTCTTCTTCAGTTAATTACCCAGAGCACAGCACTGGAACAAAAGTGGCTCATCAGGATGATTATAAAGGATCTAAAGCTTGGTGTTAGTCAACAGACTATATTTTCCATTTTTCACCCTGATGCTGTTGAATTACACAACGTCACAACTGATTTGGAAAAAGTGTGCAGACAACTGCATGATCCCTCTGTCTCACTTAGTGATGTTTCTATCATGTTGTTTTCTGCCTTTAAACCAATGCTTGCTGCTATTGCTGATGTCCAGCAAATTGAGAAACAAATGAATAACCAGATATTCTACATTGAAACTAAGCTGGATGGTGAACGTATGCAGATGCACAAAGATGGAGATGTGTATAAATATTTTTCCCGAAATGGCTTTGACTATACTCAGCAGTTTGGCGCTTCCCCGCTTGATGGTTCATTAACGCCATTTATTCATAATGTATTTAAGAGCAATGTACAAAATTGCATTCTCGATGGTGAAATGATGGCTTACAATCCTGAGACGCAAACCTTTATGCAAAAAGGAAACAGATTTGACATAAAAAGAATGGTGGAGGACTCTGATCTGCAGACTTGCTTCTGTGTGTTCGATGTATTGATGGTTAACGATCAGAAGTTGGGGCACGAAGTACTAAGCAAAAGATATGAAATCTTAAGTAGTGTATTTACCCCAGTAACTGGCAGGATACATGTTGTACATAAAAAAAGTGCCAGCACAAGAAAAGAAGTAATTGATGCTTTAAATGAAGCAATAGATAACAGAGAGGAAGGGATTATGGTGAAAGATCCCAAGTCCACCTACAAGCCTGACAAACGTGGAGAAGGCTGGTTAAAAATCAAGCCAGAATACGTCAATGGGCTGATGGATGAACTAGACCTTTTAATTGTTGGTGGTTACTGGGGGAAGGGCTCACGTGGTGGAATGATGTCTCATTTTCTGTGTGCTGTTGCAGAGACACCCCCTCCAAATGAAAAACCTACCGTTTTCCACTCTATTTGTCGTGTTGGCTCTGGCTATACTATGAAGGAATTGTATGATCTAGGTTTGAAACTGGCTAAACACTGGAAGCCCTACCATAGGAAGGACCCTCCCTGTAACATTTTGTGTGGAACTGAAAAACCTGAAATGTACATTGAACCTTGCAATTCTGTCATAGTTCAGATCAAGGCAGCCGAGATTGTTAACAGTGATATGTACAAAACTGACTGTACTTTGAGATTCCCCCGAATTGAGAAGATAAGAGAGGACAAAGAATGGTACGAGTGCATGACTTCAGACATGTTAGAAGATCTCAGAAGCAAAGCAGAAGGGAAGCTGGCATCTAAGCACCTTCATGTAGATGAGTATGATGAGCCGCAAGAGAAAAAAAGGAAAACTGTATCAAAGGTGAAGAAGATAATTGGAATAGCTGAGCAGTTTAAAGCTCCTGATCTTTCTAGTGTAAAGAAGGTTTCAAATGTATTTGAAGATGTTGAGTTTTGTGTTATGACAGGAACGGGAAAATGCTCAAAGTCTGAACTGGAAAGCAGAATAGCAGAATGTGGTGGTAGTGTGGTACAGAACCCAGGGCCGGAGACTTACTGTGTCATTGTAGGAGCTGAGAATGTCAGAGTGAAAAACATCATTGCTTCCAACAAATATGATGTGGTGAGGGCAGAGTGGCTCCTTCAGTGTTTTCAAACCAAAATGCTGGTGCCTTGGCAGCCAGCCTTTATGATTCACATGTGTCCTGACACAAAAGAACATTTTGCTCGCGAGTATGATTGTTATGGAGACAGCTACATGACAGACACAGATGTTGTACAACTCAAGGACGTGTTCTTGAGAATGAAAGACAATAAGGTGATGCCCTTGGACATGATTGCAGAGTTAGAAGAACGTTACTCGTGGAACAGCTGTCATCTCAGTATATTCAGAGGAAACACTATTTATGTGGACTGTTACAATGTTGTTAACGAGCCCAGAACCAAAATCCATGGAACAAGGCTATCAATTAGAGCTTTGGAGCTCCGTTTTTATGGTGCAAAAGTGGTCTCTCACCTTGAAGAGGGTGTCTCCCATGTTGTTATAGGGGAAGATCATTCCAGGGTAAAACAGATGAAAGCACTCAGGAGAACATTTGGGAAAAAATTTAAAATCGTATCTGAGCTGTGGGTAACACAGTCAGTGGAGGAAGGAGTCGCAAAGAATGAAAGTCAGTACTTAATTTAAAGTAGTTTTTAAGCTTGGAGCGAAAGCATTCTTGTTGGCATGGTTGGACTTGGATATTATGAGGTTGCCTTAAATTTTTTGTGTGTTTTCATGTCTGTTTAAGGCTGTCTCTGGCTAAACAGTTACACTGTATTGTTGAAATCAGAAGAAGGCTTTTAATTATACTGTTGCGGAAGCAAGAGGATGCTAAGCTGTGTTGGAGGAGGAAAAAACCACCACAAGATAAATAATGTAAGCCTTTTACTTCACCAGCAGGTCTCCGGAGAGATCTGATATTTTACCCAAGAGAATTCCTAGCTATTAATAGTGCTTGCCTTCATTGTTCAAAATGGAGACAATAATTTACTATTTTATGGAGATTCTACTATTTAACATATTGTTTATTTATCAATTTAAAATCACATTCATGTTTTTGTGGAATAGTTTTGTGGATATTCCATATGCTATAGAATTCAGTAATTTATAAACTTTGTACGATTTTAATTTGTTTACACTGGTTTTAGTATTGAGCCCCACACAGCCTCAGTAGCACTTTGGTTTTAGGAGATTGCATTGATCCCATGGTTTTTTGTGTAAAATAGAACCTAAACTTCTGATTGAGGTGCTAATGAATTAATAATGACCTATATATCAGTAAAATAGAAATCAATTACTTAAAAACTGTCATGACCTCCTGTGCTCATTACAGTTAAACCATGAAGTGCAACAGGGCTAGGCTTTTACACTTATCTATCAGTTTACCTTTCAAAAAATGTCTCGTAAGCTGTTTCAGTAGTGTAAGATTAATTTCCAAATATGCAGTTCAATATATTTTTTGTTAATTGCTAAATAAAACCTGTTTTTAAAGTCTGCCTGTTATTTTTTTTTTGGTAAGAGATAACTCTTGAAAAGCAGGAAACTTAGTTTCTGATTTTACTCTGTTAGGTAATTTATACGTTAACTTTGAGGGGAGAAAGGTTGAGGCCTCAGTTCTTGTTATGTTAATACTGGTATCAAACAGAACTGCTATTGGGCTGATCACACAGAACCAATTTTTGGCCTACCTGTTTCTTCAGTGCTTTTTGTGGTAGTGTTCATATAAAAAATTACTATAAAAAGAATTGGGAAATGTTATATGGAAGGCTAATTGGAAGGAAGTTTATTCCTATCTTTTACAGTTAGTGTAAACATTAGGAGCTCCCTTATTTGAAATATACTAAATAGGTAAAATGTAATAACCACTTTTCTTAAGCCACCATATAAACTGTTAAAAAGCAGAATTATTTTTTGTATACAAAAAATAGCATATACTGAAAGTGCATTATTTTTCCTCTAATAATTCAAATACAAAATTGGTATATGTGAAATACTTCAGTTTTAACTGATTTGGCTTCTGTGTAATGTCATATATTCTGATTTACAAATAGAAAATCAAAAGTTTGTCTTCACATCCACACAGATTTCTCTTAAAAGGGTTTTAGTAAAGCATGTATTTTAGGTGATCCTGGTTAGGAAAGTTAAGAGAAACAAAGGCATATATGAATTACAGCAGACTCTTGAGACATTGTCTAATACCTCACTTTGAGATCTAAATGTTACTTACAGAGATGTATTTAAAAAGTATTGATTCCACATTGTCTCTTTGTTCTCTCAAAACTATGCAAGGCTGTGGAATCTAGAATTAGTAAGTAACCGGCAAAATTGTTATTCTTCTCACTGACTCCTCAGTACACGGTGTACTGAAGGTGTATTTTTATATTTACTTAAACTGAAGGTTTACATTTTTACACATAAAAAAGCCTTATAGATGCAGTATGCTGTTTTAGCTTGTTTTATTTTGTATTTTGCCCCAGTTCTAGTTAGAACTAGAAATTAATTGTTAATCACGCATATTTGTATGTGGCATGATAATCAGCATACAGTTTAGATGGTGTGTATTTCTTTTGGTTACTGTTTTGCACATTTACGTTTAAAATGTTGAATAAGAAATGCTGTATTTCACAGGTCAGTGTAAAAAGAGAATCTTGCTACTACACTGTAAAAACATAGGCATTACAGATCAGGTTTTCTTTTGAGATTTTTCTTTTATGTGGTGACTTAGATAGATGGACTGCACGGATCTGTGGATGAAACTGCACCCAGCTGTTATTAAAGTATCTATCTAGAATATAAGACAGGGGACAGGAGAATGCATGCATCCTCTAAGCAAAGGCATTCTTGTGGAAGAACAGTAGTGACAGGAAAATAGGAGAAGTAAGGAAGAAGTCTGTGAATCTGCTTAGTTTTAAGGAAATCCTGATTTGTACTGAGGGAACCAGTGAAGGCTGGAAATGATCCAAAAAGTAAGAATATGTTGTCCAGACACAAAAGTTTTTCTTAAAAAGTCAAATTAATTAAGGAGGTACGCAGAGAGAATTTCAGGCACAATGTCTAAGGATGAATAGAAGACAAGACTTGCAGGTAGCAGTAAGAGCTGATGTGGATCAACAGAGTGTCTGTGTATGAATAAAGTGTCTTATTTCTTTGGTCAAGTAAAAAAAAGGTTTTGACATATAAAACTAGCCTTTATTATTAGGTAATCATAATCCATTAAAAATAGTGTTCAAGAAAGAAGAAAAGCTGGAGTCAAAATGTTAAAACATTAACCTGATCTTTGAATTTCCAGAGGACTTACTCTGATTACAAAACATCAGCCTATTATATTTTTTACTGCGATAAATACACCCATTTTCTTAATTACATTTAGATCTTTGCAAACAGGAGTTCTGTAGGTGAAGATTTCTTAGCTTATTTACATACCGTGTAAAGATTATTATTGTTTTTTTTTAAATAGGCACTTGGCTTGAGAGCAAACCTTCCATTTTGCATTGTAGTATAAAATTTTAAGTTTATTTTAAGATGTTCATGAAGAAGTGGAGAAAGAAAGTAGAGAAAAGAGACAGTAGACCTTGCAGTTTGGGGGAAGTAGATAAAAACTTGCTATTATTCCTATTCACTGGCTTTTAACTGGCAATTTTGAAATGTTGAATTGGTATTTGAAGGGGGAAAAAATAATCAAACTGCCATGTAATTTCAAATCTAGTTCAAAGCAAAAAAGGCAAAAAGCTTATAGGGAGAATCACAAAATAAGTTTCATCTCGTTAATACTGGGGGAGAAATTAGCACAGTCTAAAAGCAAAATCCATAAAGATGAACAAGAGTTACACCCTGCAGTAAGAAATAATTCTGAGGTTCTATCAGGAATCTCATCTGGAGTCTGAATTGGTGTAGGTAAATTGGAATGCCTTTCTGGATCAAAGTACCTAAAGTTTAAAGGATCAGGGTGATGACATTGCCTGTATTATTGCCAGAAAAGCAAAAAATCAAATGCATGCATAGAACAAACCCATTCTAATATTATCCAAGGTACTGACTTTAAAATTTGTATAACTGACCCTGTGGTTTTCCTAGAAATCATCAGCAAGAAAAGGTAAGAATATCAATTAGAACTAATTACTAATCTCAGACTTCAGAAATGCTTTATAAAAATACTACTTGCTGGACAGTGTGGGGGTTCTTCTTTAGGGATGCTTGTCGTTCTTTGGAAATCATCATGGCAAGCATTGCAAAAATGTGTTGTCCCAGAACAGAAAACAGCAACTGAACAGCAGTAGCGGCATTTGTATTCTAAGAAATCTGTACCGTGCTTGGGACACATCTAAACAAAAGAAACAAGCACTGATAAATGAAGTAGCCATGCTGTAACAATCTGAAGAACACATTTCTACCTTCTGTAGTATGCATTAGTATTACACAATACATGCAATTACAAATCACTGTGAGTTATTGTACAGCTCAGGTACTCAGAGCTTCAGAATGAAATAAAAACATGAATGCAAGTTACAGAATTGTCTAGGTTGGAAAAGACCTTGAAGATCATCCAGTCCAACCATTGACCTAACACTGACAGTTCCCAACTACACGATATCCCTAAGCACTATGTTGACCTGACTCTTAAACACCTCCAGGGATGGGGACTCCACCACCTCCCTGGGCAGCCCATTCCAACGCCTAACAACCCGTTCTGTAAAGAAATGCTTCCTAATATCCAGTCTAAACCTTCCCTGGTGAAACTTGAGGCCATTACCTCTTGTCCTATCGCTTGTTACTTGGTTAAAGAGACTCGTCCCCAGCTCTCTGCAACCTCCTTTCAGGTAGTTGTAGAGGGCAATGAGTTCCCCCCTCAGCCTCCTCTTCTCCAGACTAAATACCCCCAGTTCCCTCAGCCGCTCCTCGTACGACATGTGCTCCAGACCCTTCACCAGCTTCGTTGCCCTTCTTTGGACACGCTCAAGTAATTCAATGTCCTTTTTGTAGTGAGGGGCCCAAAACTGAACACAGTCATCAAGGTGCAGCCTCACCAGTGCCAAGTACAAGGGCAAGATCACTTCCCTGTCCCTGCTGGCCACGCTATTTCTGATGCAAGCCAGGACACCATTGGCCTTCTTGGCCACCTGGGCACACTGCTGGCTCATGTTCAGCCGGCTATCGACCAACACCTCCAGGTCCGTCTCTGACTGGCAGCTCTCCAGCCACTCCTCGCCAAGCCTGTAGCGCTGCTGGGGGTTGTTGTGGCCCAAGTGCAGCACCCGGCATTTGGCCTTATTGAAACTCCTACAGTTGGCCTTAGCCCATCACTCCAGCCTGTCCAAATCCCTCTGCAGAGCCTCCCTACCCTCGAGCAGATCAACACTCCCACCCAACTTGGTGTCGTCTGCAAACTTACTGTCGGTGCATTTGATCCCCTCATCTAGATCATCAATAAAGATGTTAAACAGGAGTGGCCCCAAAACCGAGCCCTGGGGGACACCACTCGTGACCGGCAGTCACAAGTTCTTTACTTACCTAAGCCCCTGGAACATCAGAGCATGCACCACAAATAAGCTCTCTTGGATCATAGTCCCCTCCTTGTCCAGCCTCAGCATCACAACAAGCTTCACCACCAAAATATGCCTAAATTTAATCTAGAAATGATTGGACATTAATCCAGAGACAAGTATTCTTTTAACAAATTCACTGTTTAAGGGGAAAATGATGAATAAGGGTCATGACTGTCATCTCCACTATTCTGATAACTCTCGACTCTAACTCTAGATACATGTCTTTGAGGTGCTAAGACAATGTCTCTCAATCTCAGGATAAACAAGACCAAAAATTGTGCAATGTACTCTGGCCTATGCAAGAGACTGTAAGGCTTGTGAAACAGTATTTGTATGCTCTATGAACAGGGTAGGTAAGAAAGACAGAACTGAGGCTGCAGTCAGCAGAGAAAGATTCTACCAGGGGGGCTTTTTACTCCCCAAAATGAGTGTCAGTTCTTAGGCTCATGTGGGATCCCTTGTAATTAGAACTTTTCTGTTTTCTACAAATTCATTCTACTTTCTGATCTTACTCTACCAGGACACGCTGGGCACAAAAATGCACCAAGACTGCCAACTTGGATGAATTTCTTCTTATACTCAAGTGCTTTCCCATGGAGTAGTGAGATGAGGCAACGAGTAACTTCCTTGCTTCCTTTGTGACCACATTATTAGCTAATTAGACAATGCACAAAATTCTTGCTCTCAGCAATTCTCACCTTTTTGCAGTGATTGTAAAAGGAGAGGGAAAGCGGTCTCAAGGTGCCGTGGTTTGAACTCAGTCGGTAGCCAGTCACCACGTGGCCAGTTGTTTACTTCCCCCCATCCCCTCCCCAGTGAAATGCGAGGAACAAAAAAAAGAAATTTGTAAGCTGAATTAAAAAAATGCAGTAATAGTAACAAAGCAACAGTAACAATAGTAAGACCAAACAGGTAAAATGCAGCAGTGGCTCACTGACCAGCGACTGGTACACAGCCCTCCCCTCCCTGCAGCGATCCCGACCGCACCAGAAATCCCACCACGCCGACCCGGAAACTGAAACTGAAAAATGGACCGTGAGAGAGCCCACGTCTGCCTATATACTGAGCATGACGTCACATGATATGGAATACTCCAATGACAGATCCAGGCCCGGCCCTCTAGCTGTGCTCCCTCTCAGCCCAAGGAAAGTTAACTCTCTCCTGGCTGAAACCAGGACACAAGGCAGCTATGATGAAGGAAAAATTTGAGAAGCCTACTTCCCCCAAGAGCTACAGACTAAAAAAGAAAAGGCAGAGTACTTCCTATGGAATGTATGTCAGGGAATTAGGTAGTAGTTTGGGGTGAACAGGTGCTGGAGGAAGGTAATGAGTTAGAAGTTCCATAGTTGAATGTTGCTATTCAGACAGATAGACACAGTACGAAAGGATATAATGAGATACAAGGGAAGGAAAAAGAGGGCAATTAAGAAAAAAACACTGAAATACTGAATATTAAAATACTGGAAAGAAAGTGTAATGAAAAACAGGGTCAGGACTAAAAACTAGAGAAGGTAAGATGCAAAAAATCATTTTTGTAAGGGAGGTAAAAAAGACAGTAGGCAAGTTGCTAAAGGATGCAGAGTGAAAATTAACTGTGGGAGCCAGGAACAGAAGTGAACTGAGTAACTGTAGTAATGAGCTAGAGGGATGCATTACTGCTCTTCTCTAGCATATGGAAGTTAATCCTTTCTCTTATTTTCGAATTGTGCGCTTCCATTAAACAAAAAAAAGTTGGGGTTTCCCTTGAAAATTTTATCATGAAACTGCCTTATTCCATCCGTTCCTAAGGGAACGAGGAAGGAGGACTGATCAAGGTGGGCATTAAAATCAGCTTCAGATGAAAACAGCAATGGGAGAGGATTCCTTGATTATCCAAAATATCTATAGTCTCTAACCATAGATTGAGAATGTTTGTCTCTTCTCTGTTGGGGAAACCGGGCACTGTTTGTATATGATTTTTGTCTTCTGGATAAATTTCATATTCTCTACCCGAAGAAAACTGTACACATATGTCCCAGAGTCCATCAGGCTAGACCACATGTTTCCTCTTTTCTCCTTTTTCTTTTTTCTAACACCTCTGCCCCAAAATCAGTTTACCGTGGTTGCAATGAACTCCAGCTTGGGTAAAAGTAGTATTCAGGTGGAATGTTAGTGAGGAACTCTCCATATCAAAGAGTGAGAATGAAGCTTATGTTTAGTCTATTTTAATTGTCATGTGAAGTCATGTGAACGGTCATATGAAGTATGAAGTCCTTCATACTCCAATCTCATTAGTGCTTTTCTCCTTACACCTTCACAGAGTTCTTTGATTGGAACAAGCAATCCCTTTAATACTGTATGACTGATTTTCTTCCGAAATGAAAAAACAAAGTAAAATATCTTGCATCTTTATTACAACAGCTGTGATAATTTTTATTACAGTCAAACAAATATAGCGTAACGGATGTCATAAAAACCTAAGAGCTCAGACAATGGACTTTTCAAAAAGTGGATGATATAGTTTATACTTTGTTTGCTGCAAAAATAGTAACCAGGAATGTTTTTTAGATGGCAGTCTGTTATATGAAATCATCAGCACTTACAACAGACTGTAACAAACACAGAGGGATGGTAAAGGGTACATGAAATATTCACCACAGCACAGGAATATTCTGATTGTCTGTTTTCTCTAATTTTGGTGCTTTTTGACTTACTGCTCAGCAATTGAGAATAATGACTGACAGTCCTCTATGCCAGGTCCTCATCATTTAATGATCACAAGCTATTGCCATAAATGACCAAAATACAGCACAAGAGAAGAAACACAGCATGCAGAATGGCTGACCATTCACAAATTTTGTATTCCTAGGGTGTTAAGGTGCTCTCCTTCCCAGAAGCTATCATATGCTTTCGCTTACAGAAGTTATGATTTTGTAGAGTACAAGAGGAATGTTTAGTCATTTCAGCTGAACTAAGCACATCTATCCTTCAGCTCCGTCCTCCTACTGAAAAGCCAAGCAGCTTTAAAAGGGGTTAGTGTAATAGAGAAGCCAAGTTTCCTGCTTCAGATAATGTGCATTAAGATTAGTTCTTCTCCTCCCCACTGTCCCCAAATACGGGGAATTTACAAGCTGATGGTGCTAAGATTAAAACAGCATTTAGATAATGCCGCATTTACGCTTTCTTTCTAAGAGGACCCTTACTTCAGGGAACAGTAGGGGAAGGTAAAAAGATGCATCAGTGATATCCTTTTTTTAGGGACATGATAAATTAAGGAAACAAGTAACACAGAAGTAATTTATATTGTATCAGGCAATATCTTATTTTTTTTAAAAAGGAAAAAAAAGGAAAACCAAAGACAGTATTAGGTAACTTGTTTGACCTAGGCAGTAAACACATAGCTCATTTACTTTGCAAATAGGACAGGACATAAACCCAAAAGCTATGTCTGGCCCAAGCCATCGAGGGAAGGGAAGGGAAGGGGAGAAAAGGGAAGGCAAGGCATGGCAAGGCAAGGGGAAGGGGACTCATCCAAATACTGAGACTGCCATATACAGGTGACTTTATTTCTGTAAAGAAACCGTAAGATTTTAGAAAGAAGGACATTTGAAGAAATGCTAAGGGCTGCAGACAGTCCATACAATGTATTCCAGCAAAGGCAAGGGCAATAGGCACATATCGGTCATTCAGTCTGAATACAAACAAATCACTCTGTCAGTACTCAGATTTGAGGCGGCTTTCACAGAATCATCTAGGTTGGAAAGGACCTTGAAGATCATCTAGTCCAACTTTTAACCTAGCATTGGCAGTTTCCAACTACACCATATCCCTCAGCGCCATGTTGACCCAACTCTTAAACACCTCCAGGGATGGGGACTCCACCACCTCCCTGGGCAGCCCATTCCAACGCCTAACAACCCGTTCTGTAAAGAAATACTTCCTAATATCCAGTCTAAACCTTCCCTGGCGCAACTTGAGGCCATTCCCTGTCTTATCACTCATTACTTGGTTAAAGAGGCTCATCCCCAGCTCTCTGCAGCCTCCTTTCAGGTAGCTGTAGAGGGCGATGAGTTCCCCCCTCAGCCTCCTCTTCTCCAAACTAAACAACCCCAGTTCCCTCAGCCGCTCCTCATATGACATGTGCTCCAGACCCTTCACCAGCTTCGTTGCCCTTCTCTGGACACGCTAGAGTAATTCAATGTCCTTTTTGTAGTGAGGGGCCCAAAACTGAACACAGTAATCAAGGTGTGGCCTCACCAGTACCAAGTACAGGGGTAAGATCACTTCCCTGTCCCTGCTGGCCACGCTATTTCTGATACAGGCCAGGAGGACACCATTGGCCTTCTTGGCCACCTGGGCACACTGCTGGCTCATGTTCAGCCAGCTGTCAATCAACACCCCCAGGTTCCTCTCTGACTGGCAGCTCTCCAGCCACTCCTCCCCAAGCCTGTAGCGCTGCTGGGGGTTGTTGTGGCCCAAGTGCAGCACCTGGCATTTGGCCTTATTGAAACTCATACAGTTGGCCTTAGCCATCGCTCCAGCCTGTCCAAATCCCTCTGCAGAGCCTCCCTACCCTTGAGCAGATCAACACTCCCACCCAACTTGGTGTCGTCTGCAAACTTACTGAGGGTGCACTCGATCCCCTCGTCCATATCATCAGTAAAGATATTAAAGAGGAGTGGCCCCAAAACCGAGCCCTGGGGGACACCACTCCTGACTGGCTGCCAACTGGATTTAACTCCGTTCACCAAAACTCTCTGGGCCCGGCCATCCAGCCAGTTTTTTACCCAGCAAAGCGTGCGATCATCCAAGCCATGAGCAGCCAGTTTTGCCAGGAGAATGCTGTGGGAAACGGTGTCAAAGGCCTTACTAAAGTCAAGGCAGACAACATCCACAGCCTTTCCCTCATCCAATAAGCAGGTCGCCCTGTCGTAGAAGGAGATCAGGTTTGTCAAGCAGGACCTGCCTTTCATAAACTCATGCTGACTGGGCCTGATCATCTGGTTGTCCCGCACGTGTTGTATGATGGTACTCAGGATGAGCTGCTCCATCAGCTTCCCGGGCACCAACGTCAAGCTGACAGGCCTGTAATTTCCCGGATCATCCTTCCGATCCTTCTTATAGATGGGCGTCACATTGGCCGGTTTCTGATCTGTCGGGACCTCCCCAGTCAGCCAGGACTGCTGGTAAATGCTGGAAAGCAGCTTGGCGAGCACCCCAGCCAGCTCCTTCAGCACCCTCGGGTGTATCCCATCCGGTCCCATAGACTTGTGTGGGTCTACGTGAGTAGCTGTAAATAAAAATGCAGTGGAGTAATTCAATGCTCCTGTCCGCTGCCTGTCTGCATTTTCTTTTAGAAATTATTTTCTCTTTCCTTCCTGACCTTCACAGGTTTATGAGGTATGCAGCTGTATGCCAACAGCAGGCCAATACTCTTTTGGAGTTTAGTTGCATTTTTGAAAGGTGCAGTGCTTCGTTCCCGTACACGTAAAGCAATGCAGCTCTGCTGGCACGATCCACCTTCTTGACACACACTCGGCAGTGTCAAGGAAGTTGTGTGACAAGCTACCATTCTTCACTTGCATTCATCAATGTCTTTGTGTCATCTCTGTCTAATCCGTGGACTCTGACAATACAGATGTTGGTTCAGCATCTCTCTGTGGAGAATGAGTAGTTGTAAGTAAACCTGGACGGTTTTCTAGTCTGGAAGAGTCTGGCCAGTGTGTCCCTCCTGTCCCTCCCAGACGACACGCACCACCACGCGTAAGACGCTCCCCGTAATCTGAAGTTCCCATGCCAGCTCCTCAGCTGGGGAGATGTGCTGGCTGGTGGGCACTGGCTGACGGAGCCGGGCGGTGAGCCAGGCAAGGCCTCCTGCGAGGGCTGGGATGGCTCTGAGGGCGGTGCGGGGCCGCTGCGGCTCAGCGGTGTGCAACTGCAATCAGCATGCTGGCTGGAGCAGAAGGGCACGGCGCCTCTCTCCTCGCTTCCACCAAGGTGGTGCTGGGACTGCGTCGTGCCCGTCGAAGCCCAGGCATCAGAGCTCGTCGGGGAATCCAAGCAGCAAAACTAAACGGGCACCTACAAGGGCAGAGTCAGAAAGCGCTGGTGAAACCATGAGGGCAGGAACAGGCATAACTTTGTTGCCCGTTCTTTGGCAAGTCCAATGAAAAAGGGGTAGTTCCTGGCACCGGAGAGAGAACCCTTACTGGCAGCGACTCTGGTGTTGCTTTGGCCCCTTCTCAACACCTGCCATGCCCTCAGGGCACGGCAAGTTGACAGAGATGTGTGGTGCCCCCTTGCCAGGCAGCAGGGCTCGGCAGGGAGCCCCGGGGAGCTGGGACAGGGTCTTTTCCAAAACCCGAGCAGCAGAAGCAGCAGCCCTCACTGTCCCATGCTAAAACTGCAGGTTGCCAGGCAAACCACGCTCTTTTTTGGTTTTTTTTGTTGCGGTTCTTTTTTACTTCCCCCACTTTTCTCAGGTGAAACAGGAGCTTTTTCAGAAGTGCCAGTATCTCAGTGTTTACAGCTCTTTGGAACAACTCCTTGCTGCGTCTTTGGGATTGAGGCGGCAGCAGCCACGCTAGGGTTGCCAGCTGCCGTGAACAGAAAAGAGGGACTTGGCCTCATTCTGTAGGTAGCGGGTCAAAGAGCTCAAAATTGTGAGTCTTGTGACCTTGCCGGGGTGTCTGCTCAGCCTCGCACAAACAGAGCTTTGGCAAGTGCATAATGAAAACTGCCAACGCTGGAGCGGTGTGTTTCTCCTGACCTACACGTTCTCCCAAGGGCAGGTGCATGCTTCCTGTCTGGGGCCAGCCATCTCTGTGCACCTCGGAAAGATCTCCTATACTCAGAGCAGTGTTCAGAGCCTTTGACAGATGGACAACAGCAAGGGTCTGCTACACAACTGGGCTCCTCGTTCATCTCGCCTGCTCGGAGTTCCTCAGTTGCCCATCCCCGAGAGCTCCGTCTACAGCTTCCTCCTCTTGCTGCCTGGTTGCCCATTGCTCCCTACTTCATTGCTTGCTCTTCTCTTTCTGTTTTCTTGTGAGGAGCCTGGCAACCTTTCCGTTCAAGAGTATGGTTAGACAGGTAAAGCCATGATAAACATGAAACAATTCTGCTCTTCATCAAAGCTAGCTCATGTTACCTTGTCTCCCCAGATGAGCTCTTCAGGTGTTGTCTTTCTGGGGCGACGGGAGGCACCTGCAATGGAAAGGTGGAAGGCCACAGGTGGCAAGGGCCTGCCTGCCCAGTTGCTACCTTAGCTCTGACAGGCAGATCCCTTGGATGGGTTTGCGCAGCCCAGCTGAGCCAGTTCTGGTGGGATCACCGCACAAAGTGCAAGGGCCAACCTGCCTCAGCCTTACTCTGCACTTTTGCAGAGCTGCAGGTTGGTGGATGATCTTGCTTGTCCCTGCGGCGGCAGCAGTCCCCCCTTCTGACGGGGGACGCTTTGGTTGTCACGCTGTTTGTGGCCCTGACATACCTCTGCTGCTGCTGCTTCCAGCCCCGGTGCCGACAACTCCTCGGGCGATGTGCCGGCCAGCCCAGCCACCTCCTCCCCAAAGAGTTCCTCGTGGTGTTCAATGAGGAACTCCACCAGCTGCGTCACCTGCACACAGCAAACCATTGGTTTCCACCCAGGTGCAACAGCCTTTCCCACTGCTGAGCCTGGCTTCGGCGCAGCCGTGGCGCTGCTCTTGCCGGCAGCTGCCCCAAGAGCGCTTGCTGAAGAGAGGAGGCAGCCAGGTACCTCCGAATAGCAAAGCTTGGGTGGGCCCAGAGGGCTGTAGCCAACTGGTAAACAGAGCGTACCTTCCCCGTGGCCTGTGCCAGGACGTCCAGGGGAAGGGTGCGCTCCTCAGCTGGGCTCAGCAGGTTTGGCCCCACACAGATGGCCAAGTTGCTGGCAGTCATCCTGCTGGTGGCCCCGTTCCTGCTGATGTTTTGCAGCAGAGACAGCAAGCGCTTGAGGAGGACCAGGTTGGCCTTGGGCAACTTGCTGGCCACCCTGAGGGAACAGGACCACAACGTTAATGAACTAGACACTGTCAACACAGGTCTCCCAGGCTGACCTCACCCAAGCCCACCCCAGGGAAGGCTCCCTGGCCACGCCTGCGCTCCAGCAGAGGGATTGCTTTCTCTGGGAGATGGCCACCTCCCTCTCCCCTGCCTTCCCTGCCGGCAAGAGTCCCTTCGTGGAGCAACCCCCAATGCCTACGGGCAGCGCTCCAAGGAGAGAAGTGATCTGCTGTGCCACTTGTCCCCAAAACCCGACCCCACGGCGGCAAGAGGTGGCTGGCAGAAAAAAGGGCCGTCGCTCAAGAAGGCCGTCACTCTGCAGACAAGTGCCGGCCTCTGCCAGTCCCCGCGGAGCGGGCAGGCTGCTCGCCACACTTACTCCTTCAGTCCTGCCAGCTTCTCCTGCCTGCTGGTCTTCTGCAGGGCGCTCATCCACTCCTCGTAGAGCTCTGCCTTGAGGAGCTTGGAGGGGATCTCGCGGAGGAAGTGCTGCAATGCCGAGGCATGCGGGTGAGGACTTGACCACCACCGCCAGGAGCACAGGCAGCATCCCTAGCGCTCTGGCTGACGAGCGGGCGGCTGGGTTTTGGCTCCTGCTCTCGCAGGTGCCCACCAGCACCGATGGAGCCGGCAGCTGCTGGGCTCCAGGTCAGCAGGAATCACCTTCAAGACGCCGGCCAGCACGTGCGCAGGCTGGCTTTCGAGGTGGACCTCCTCTCCGCTGCCCAGGGCCTCCCGGAGCTGCCGCAAGGTGTGCTCGCTGGCTGCCAGCCGGAAGATCCCCTCCGTGGATGGCCCGTGCTGGTGCAGGAGAGCCAGCAGGTCCTGCGGGGGACAGAGGAGGAGAGTTGCTTGCCTGGAGACAGGCCCTGGGGCACGTGAACCTTCCTCAGGGCCAGGAGCGAGTGGGGATGGCTCCGCAGCTCGCACTGGGACGGGCTGGAGGCGTGGTTGGAGGCTGGGGACGTGGGGAGCAGCCGGAGTCCCAGCCGGGGTCCCTCTGCTTGGGACACCGCCTCTCCAGAGGAGCCAGCGGGCTGGGAACGCCCTGGCCAGGCTCGCTTACCTGGATGGGCGGGGGCAGCGTGCCGTCCTGGCTGCAGAGAGCTGCCAGGGGCCGGCCAAAGAGAGCCCCGCTGCCGGCAGAGCCCAACGGCCCGGGCGCCTCCGCAGCGGCCGAGGTCCCTCGCCGTGCGAAGGGCCAGGGCAGCCCCCTCCTCCTGCTGCGGCTCCCACCTGCTGTCAAGGGAAGGAGAGCAAAAACCCCTGCATGAGAGCCACCAGGCGAGCGCTCCCGGACCCTCTCAGCGCTGTCCCCCCACCGCCAAGCGCAAGGGAGAGGCGTCCTTTGGGAACGAGGGGTGCTGGGGGCTCAGCTATCTCCTGCACTGAGCGATGGGGACGGACGTGCCCCGAGGGAAGGGCAGCAGCCCCGTTGCAGCACGAGTGCCCGCCTGCCAGAGGAGGAGAGAAAGGCCGTCCTGCCCCCCTCTTCTCCAAACTCACCAGCCGAGGGGCCGCGTCCACCTTTGCTGCCAGCAGGGGCGGGTGGTGGCCGCTGCTCTGCACCCGCCTGCAAGAAAGGCACCGTGCTCACCGAGCAGCTGAGCTGCAGCGGCCCCTGGCCACGTGTCAGAGAGAGGTGGGGACGGCCAAGGTTGCCCCCTGAACGATGCTGACCTTTGCCTGGCCCTCGACCAGCCTCTCCAGGCTGCTGGCGCGTAGTGTCGTGACCTGGGCAAGGGGAAAAGAGCAGAAGGTGAGAAGCGATGTGCCTGATGCTGGGCTGGAGCAGCATCTGGGGGCAGAGCACAGACAGGAAGGACACTCACTGCCTTGCGGCGGCTGAGCTCCTTCATCAGGGGCTTGATGGAGGGCAGCTGGGTGACGCGGGCTCCCTCCACTCCTTCTGGTGGCCTGTGTATGGCGAAGGGGCAGAGAGAGAGCTGTGTGAGCCCCAAGCTGCCTTTTCCCTCTCCTGCCAGCCCAGGGAGCACTTCCAAGCTGCCTCGAAGCAGCCGGGTACCGCCTGGCAGTCGAGCGGAGAGCAGCGGCAGTGGTGGGGCTGGGGCTGGGGCTGGGGCTGGGCAGGTGTTGGCTGGACACAGCTGGGCAAAGCATCTGCGTCAGCTCTGCCTGCTCAAGAGCTGCCTGCAGCCATGGGGGCACCTCTCCCCAGCCTGGAGCATCCCCTGTGATGTGAGCACGGGCCTCCCAGGCTGAACTGCCAGGCTGGGCTTACCCTCGGAGTGCGCTGACCCAGAGCTCCTTCTCCGCCTGGGAGCTGCAGAAAGAGAGGAGAAGCAGCCTGAGTGCCCGCTGCTCCCCAGCCTGCGGGCAGAGGCGGGTGCCGGCACAGCCCTGCCCCGTGGGGACGGCCACAGAGGCAGGACGAAGCCCCGTGGGGCAGGACAGAGGCGCTGCCGAGTCCTGCTGTGGCATGTGGCACCGAGACTCACTGGAAGGTCAGGACGCACGAGCCGCAGGGCCAGACGAGGACAAGGGAGTTGGTGGTGTTGCCTTCCTCCTCCTCGGGGCCATCACCGGCCGCCCCCATCGTGCTGCTCAGCACCTGCAGCTGGCCCAGGGCCAGGCAGAGCTGCAGGCGCGGGGCGCTGCCACGTCTGCAGAGAGGAGCGACAGGGAGTGACCTGGAGGTGGCCGAGCCCAGTGGCTCCCCTCTACCGCCCACCTGCCACGGGCATGGCCATGGGTGCCTCCAGCACCAGGGTGCCGGGGGCCTGGGGCTGCTCCTTGGCTGTCCCTGCCCTGGTGCCAGGGCTGGGGGCTTGGCAGGAAAGGCAGCCGGGGTCTGCGAATCTTACTTGGACTTGGCGATGACCAGGGCGTCCCTGGAGAGGAGGAGGTCCCTCTCCCTCGTCGCGCGGCCCTGGGTCACCCGCACACGCTGGCGGAGCAGCGGCTCGGGTGACCCCGGGACAGGCCCGCAGCGCTGCACGGGGTCAGGGTCATCCCTGCAGAGCAGACGGCATCGGGCATGAGCAAGGCGGCTGCTGCGGGACCCGGCTGTGCCGGCGTGTCCCCGAGCCGCGGGGGGAGCTCACCTGGAGCCGCGGCAGCAGTTCAGCTGGCCCATCCCGCCGAGGACACCAGAAGTCTCGCGTGGGATACTCTGGTGGGGCTCCAATGGCCCGAGAGATGCTTCTGGAGGGGGTCTTAGTGCTCTGCAGTGCTGCTGGGCGAGACCCCACTACCACTCTGTGCTGCTGGCACAGCACCATCACTGCAGGCACTGGGGCCGTTGCCGGGCCAGCGCCGGGTCAACAGAGCGGGACATTCTGACCTCAACTGGTCGGTTGCTGGGGGGTGCTGGGGGGGACAGGGCACTGAGGGGCTCTCCCCAGGGTGCCTGTGTCTCTCTCGTCCCTGGGAGGCCAGGCCTGGGCACAGCACTGCAGGCATGGCCTCACCAGCGCTGAGCAGAGGGAAGGGTCAGCTGCCTCCAGCTGCCGGCAAGGCTTTGCCCACTGCCGCCCAGGGTGCCACTCGCCACCGCCTTTGGGCAAGGGCACCTTGCTGGCCACCCTGAGGGAACAGGACCACAGTGCTCATGAACTAGACACTGTCAACACAGGTCTCCCAGGCTGATCTCACCCAAGCCCACCCCAGGGAAGGCTCCCTGGCCACACCTGCGCTCCAGCAGAGGGATTGCCTTCGCTGAGAGACGGCCACCTCCCTCCGTTCCCTTCTGGCCGCTGATTTCTTTCCTCATGCCCTTTTTCTCAGGGTTTTAGGGTAATCAGGGCCCTCAGCCAATCAGGGCTGATCTTGACCAGGGATCAGGTTTGGCCCGGGTAGAAATGGAATGCCCCGGGGCAGCCCTTTTGAGATTGTCCCACTGATACGACCTGCCTCCAGGCAAATGCTTTGAAAGGGTTGTTCAGGTTCACCAGGCAAGTTTCTAAGTCGAGCTAGGAATCCGCATCAGGGTGGCAAATTACTGCTAGTGGACCATACCCTGCCCATCACAGCGAACTGCCTGAATCTCCAAACCTTCTGAGCAGGCCGGTACAGCTCTAAGTGACGTGACAGTGTTGCACATGTGGCCACAGTGGAGTATGCATTTCCCATGCGTGCCAGTGTGTTTCATGCCATCCTTCCCTCTTATGGCTGCTCAGGGGCAGTGGACGGCACAGGAGAGACCTAGGAGTGTGGCTGGGTGGAGTGGGAACCCTTTCCAGGGCAGCTGACTGAGCAGAAAGGATAAACTCGGCAGGGAAGGATGTACGCAAAGCCACATCCTGCTGTCTCAGGAAAGGAATATTGCTGAATGAACAGAAGGGGAGGTGGAAGGACTAGCCCAGAGCTACCATGAGCTAAGGATGTTGAAATCACCTGGGCCATCCCTAAGGAGGCAGCTCCTCCCGTAGCAAGCAGTGGTGCTCGCTCATGCAAATAGCTACAGCACTAGAAGCCAAGCTACAAGCAGGTAGCTGCATGGGGGATTCATGCAAAAAGGGAGCAGTTTGGCTGATTTTTAACTGTTGGTGATTTTTTTTGTGGAATGAAGGTCTTCACCATTGCAGGACCCATCTTCCTCTTGCCTGCTTGTTGTTATTGATGTCCATTGCAAATTAGGTTTTATCTTGAACTTCTCCCCCCTGCTATTCATCTGTAGTAATTTGTTTCTGTTTCCTTTTTCTTCTTTTTTTTTTCTTTTTAAATATGTAATTCCTGACTTGGCCAAGCTGACTGCTTCGTAAAAGTACAAGTACAATCCTTTGTTTGCACTAGGATAGCTGCTGGCTCTGATCTTAGTCTATTTGGCTTTTCTAAAGAAAATGTCAGCTCCCCTAAATATTATTTTTCTTCATACTTGATTCCTACAGGATCTTACCTAAGACTTCTGTCAAGTTACTGAATGTAATTTCTTTATCTGTCTTCTTTCTTCTTTCTTTTCAGAATCCTTAATGTTGTCACTTCATGGTGGTTTTCATCTAAACTGCCTTTCAGTCATAACCAAATCTAGTAAAGCTTCCTTTTAGTTGCTTTCTCTACTTCATATACCATATTTCTTTCATATATCTTCAAGAACTTACCAGGTAGCCTATCTCCTGTTGTATATCTTACTCAAAATATACTGACTAGTTAAAATTCCTCACTGTCACAAGTTCAGTTGTTTGTATGACTCTTAGTGGTTCAAAAAAATTATGTGGAGGATTTCTTTGCAAGTCTAGTGCAAGCCCTACATTTGACAACCTTTGTCTCTATGCCTGCAGCCTCTCCCACCGGCCGCATTGCTATGTGAATAAGATAAAGAACATTTCAGAGGGGTGTGTTTTTCCCCAGGTGTTCTAAAGTGCAGGCAGACATCTACATTACAGATGTCCGAAGTCAGGTGAGATGGATGCCATGGTTCCAGTCCAATCAAGGTCCTCTGACCCATCAGGATGCCATCTACCAATATCTTAACTGTGAGAGCAGTTGTTCATGTCGTCACTTGAAGTTCGAGTTTGCTTTTCACTATAGAGGAGCAGAGGACTTGGGACTCAATAAATAAACGTGTTGAGATTTGCGGCAAAAGGCCTAAAAGAGGGGGTGATGCTTTACTGAAGAGTCTTAAGAATGGATAAAAATAATTTGGAGTCTTTTTTTGTGTTTTAAAACACTGTTGGAAATTGAAATGGAAATACACTACTTCCTATGAATGCTAGTACATGTATCCAGTTTTTCTTGTAAAGATTTGAGCAGTGCTTTTTGTCTTAAGTATTTCTATAACTACCAGTTTACCCAATAAGCTTTCCTAATTTTTAAAAGATCCTGCTGAAATAATTCTAAGAAACATCCCCCTCCTCCCTCCCATTTTAAAAAACATTTCTGAAAACGGAGGCTTACACATTCCTTAGACTTTCACTGTATAAAAACGTAGAGTGGCTTTAATGATGTGTACATTCTATTATGTTTACAGCTGCAAGATATGAGGCACACTCAGTCTTGCACTTCATTATATACAGCGTGATACTTGTTACATTTATGCCTTCCTAAGACAATTTTTTTTATAACAGTCTAGGATATGAACCAGAATATTCCTCTTTCCCATCCCCACTTGTGATGTGTTACAATTGTACAAGATTACAAAAAGTCGGTATACAATAATCAGTATTTTTTTTCTTTCTCCTGAAAGCCAGCATCATTCATAGTCCACAGACACACGGATCCTTTAATAGCAATTATTTATTTGTAAATGTCCAGCGTTTCCATGGCCACATGCAAACACCTTGCAAGTTTTGATGTCTTGGTTCAAAAAAATGTCAATATCTCACAGCAAGAATTATGTAGATGGGATTTGGCATCCCTCTTGCACTGTAAATTGTTCCTTTTACCTGGGTTATGAAATGGTCCCCTCCTCATCCCAGCTGGACTTTATTTCCAGGGCACTTGAGGGATGAGGGCACCTGTTTTGCTCTGGTTAAAAAAAAATGCTAGTCTAAAAAGTGTGAGCATTTCTGCAAACCCCATAACCCGAAACAAACTCTTCACCAGTGGGTGGATGGACAACGGGAAGTGGACATTCTGTTCCTTCAAGTTGTTTACCGTTGGTACCTACAGTGAATTTAAGGGTGAGGAAAAGAAAAGAAACGATTAATGCTTGGAGATTCAGTGTAAATAAACATAGATTACACTTCCTCAAAACACAAGCTAAGTGAAGGTAATACAGTCCATAATATGAACTTAGAAGACATCAAAAATGAAGGCTTAAGAAATAGCAGATAGAAAGGGGGTTTCACACAGGCAAATTCAAGCAAGAAGTCTAGAGGCTGAATAGGCCAAGAGAAAAAATGCCATCCTATTAGATCTGACAAAACATGATCAAGAGCTGTTAGCTCCGTAAAACAGTTATGTTGGGGGAAAGAGGAGAGCAAGTTTCAGGACCTGCTGTAGCAGAACATTTGGTAGGTACCCCCCCTGTCTGCAAGTGTATGTTGGTGAATGATGGTCTGATTTCTTGGCTGGTTACAAAGGCAGTTCTGCACAGGTAATAAACTTCACAATTGCTGGGAAAAGGCTCCTCTGTTCACTTTGTTTATTAAACATTTTTATAAAATAAATTCACATCTAACTTTTTCTACTCTGAAAGGCATATACTCATACTGATGTAGTGTGATTTTGGAATTAAAAGCCTGTGGGAGGCTTGCACAAAGTATGACAAATCTTGCCAGGGAGCTATATTTTTTTATTTCTTCATATGATTCCTCTGACTTGTCAGTGGAAGCACAGCATGTGTTGACCATACAGAGCTGGTGAAATCTCAGGTGTTCTTAATCATTAGAATATACACCTCAGTTTCACATCTAATGTTGTAAAATGAAAGACTGTGGCTTGCTAATATTATAGACATTTATGCCAGGTATAAAGCAAGTGCGAAGTGCTGTTATTGCTCTTTTATACTCTTTTCATATGCAGATGGATGAAAATATGGCTGTTGCAAGTCAATAGAGGATGACTCCCACCTCGCACGTGTTGCCTCTGCTATCATTCTGTGAGAATGTAAGAAGCCAGCATCATAAGTAGTTGACATTCAGAAAGCATTGGAATATGGTATTGGCAAGGGCTATTTATTCCTAGCATAACTTACTGAATTCTTCTAATTTGACTTGGAATGTGCCTGCCTTGTTAAGCAAACCACTAGTACATGAATAAGCTGAAACCTAAACGTATGAAGAAAAATTATCACTGGGGTGGGGAGGGATAGTGTTTCTTTCTAGCAAGTGACTAGATTGTGTATCAATGGGAGAGCAAGAAAGCCTTGTTTGCACACCAGCACAACTTTAATCAGCCCTCTTGCTTTATTTCACATGTCCTCAGCTTGTACCTGTACACTGAAAATATAATTGACATTCTTGCTATTTTAAGGGGTTTAAAATGATCTTATTCTTGCAGCTGCAGATAGGATTTAAAATATAGTCTTGCAAGATCTCATACTCTTTACTGTTTAATTATCCTTTGAAGACCTGAAAGCTAATAACATTGAGGGTAACTGATATACAATAGATTGCAGCCTGCTGACTGTGTGTTGAAGATCTATCATCCTAGCAATTTCACATTTAAAGTACTGTAAGTAGTAACATGGGGGAAGCTCAATTTCATGGATGAAAAAAAGCTTCTCTCTCTTTTTGCTACAACTTAGCTGTAGTGTTATGGTAGCTTTGGGCCTCTTTCTGTGACTCTTTAGTGTAAGTGTAGTGAGTATCAGAACCAAATTCCTCCATTTCCCTCTGCTTTTAGGAAGATAAATTGCTGGAGAAAGAAAAGGCAAGAAGCTGCAGTGAGTCAACACAAGACACTTCCTATTTCCATACATACTGCATGAAATGACCACTAACTAGTTAAATGAATACTTTAATTAGACAAGAGGCTATAAATAGTGTTTTGCATAAAATATGGTGAAAAATCTTTATTATTTCAAGTTAATGAAAACTATCTTTTCTTAGTTAATCCATTTATATTTTTTTTTGTTTTTGAAGAACAAGGAGGATTCACATATTTAACCTGTCTAACTAAATTATATTGTCAATTTATTTTGATATTTGGCATACACCAGCAGTGATAACTTCCAAGGGAAACTATTTCAAACACACACACGAGTAGGATTTCTAGTGTATGAGAACTTCACAGGTAGGAAGGAGCTCTCAGAGCCCTCAGTGCACCCACCTCCTCCTGGGGTATGGCTGCCTGTGCTCAAGGCCAGAAAAAATTGTGACAATCCTATCAATTTTTACTATAGTGCATCTGTTTGGTGAAACACTGAAAAACTGTGGTCCCTGTTGCTCAATTCCCACTTACTCTTCCCTGAAGTAGTACATCTTTGTTTTGAAAGAGACTGCATGGATATCTTTGAAAAGCAGAAGGTCCATTTATTCAGGTGAAATCAGTCCAAATCTCTGTCAGCTATGGTAAATGACAGGTAAGGTGTATTATTCTTTTCATGGCACCTCAATTTAATGATCTGGTGAGAGATTTTTAAAAAGCTTTTTGTTTTGCTAGTAGGGTTGACACACCTTTTTATAACATTCAGTTTCAATCTTTCTGTTAAAAAAAAACAACAGTCATTTAATCTTTCCAATCCATGTGTAATTTCAGTTTGAATTCTTTCAAAAGAGGGACTTAAAGTTGTAAGTTATAAAATTTCTTCAAAAGGAGAAAAAAAATGTTTGTTTGAAGGTGACTAGGGAAATGCCTTTTAACATAGTTCAACTGAGCATAAAGCACCTCCAGCTAGTAACAGCTTTTGTACCACAAAACAATAGATGGCCCTATAAATTTTTACTGTACTACTTTTTGCTATGAGGGGATAGGAATGAGAGAACAGTCTATAAGTTTGGATTATTATACAAACCCTACAGTGAAGGTGGAACTTATAGGTATAATTAAAATGTTTCTGCATGTTATTTTCTAGAGGTAAGGTAATTAAAAGGCATCCCTCTTGAAAATCTTTTCTTTTAGATAAAATATATTTAGCATTTTATTGGGATGTTTTCAACACATGTAGCTTTTCCTTTCTTTGTAATTTTGGGGAAGATTATTTTGAAAGAACATATGAGGAATAACTTTAAGTTTAAACTACAAGCATTAATGTTCTCCATTTTTTTCTGACAAAGAATGTAGAAAGATGTAGAAGGCCTAAGCATTTGATTGTATTTGAAAACTGACAAGAATGGTTCAACAAGTGTATTCGTCACTATGTTAGTGAAAAAATATATTTAAATTTATTCTTCTGTTAATTCTGTGGGTAGAGGAACCATGTAAAACTGTGAAACCAGAGTTCAGTTTTCTCCTGTGTCATGTATCATACATAGAGTAAAATACAGTTTTGTTATAAGGACAAGAGGCAATGGGCACAAAATGAAATAAGGGAAATTTTGTTTAAAAATAGGAAAACACTTTCTACTGTGAGGGTGGTCAAACACAGGAACAGATTGCCCAGAGAAGTTGTGGAGTCTCCACCCTTGGCAACACTCAAAACCCAGTTGGATACAGTCCTGAGCAATCTGCTCTATCTGACCCTTCAAGAGCAGGAGAGTTGGGACTAGATGATCTCGAGATGTGCCATTCAGCCTCAGTTGTTCTGTGATTCTGTGAGTCAGGTCTGAACTGAAGTTCCCGGTCTAATTTTTGGTGTCTTGTGAATGTCAAATGGTGGTATATTATACATTAAAAACTTAATGGATTTTTTTTTTTTTCATTTGCAGTACAAGAGGTTTTAGTATAGCTAGCACTCTTATCAGTGCGATTTTGACAGCTACAAATTATGCTGAAGGAAACCCACAGAATTTATGTAATCCTGTACTGTAAAATTGATAATAAACTAATGAGTCCATAAGCAAAAAAAACCCCCAAAACCAAACAACTCCCCTGTAAGAGTCGGTCAGAAGATCAGCATTGTCTCAACATTGTCATCGGGGACATGGACAGACAATGGCCCGTTTGGAACACAGTTGCCGATCCCAAGAGTGGAATGTGGTGCAAAGGCTCCTGAATGCAGAACTGTGTGGCACAGCGAGTGCTGTGCTGTTCTCCTGACCCATGTGGTGCAGGCAGTGCAGTGCTGTTCTTCGGTGCCTGAGCCGTGTACTACAAAGAATGTTGTGCTATTGTTCAGTACCTGGGCCTAGCTGGAGCTGTTAGAGATAACCGCATAGCCACTGTCAAAAAGATGGATCACAACTGTTGCCATAACATCGATGAAGAAATCATGAACTTTAGATGAACTTTGCTTCATTATAATACCAAAACACACCTCCTGGTCGAAGGCTACCTGCCTCCAAGACTGACCGCACCTCGGACACTCCCCCCTGCGCATGCACGACGGCCTCGCTCGAGAAGGGCGGAGATATGATAATTGAATTCTGAGAAGGGCGGAGACCCCTGAGGCAGAGGTGGAGCAAGGTGTGTTACTGAGCATAAAAGATGACTTCTGTGCAATGAAAATTGGAAGGTTCCCCACCAAGGACCACGACGATCGATGATGCAGCATCACCTGGACCCGGGACCGTTAGGACGTCGTGAGATCAGCAGTGGTACCTATAACCTCTCTCCCTCCTCTCTCTAAACTTAACTTTACTTTTCTCCTTTCTTTCACCCATCTCTAACTATCGCGTGCCGCTTCACGGGCAACACAATAAAGTTTCACTGTTTGATTACTGCTATCCCCTTTGGTGTTGGTCACCTTAATTTTGCACTTTCGAGATCATAGCAAACGAACCATCATGAGTCCAAGTGGATCGTGACATCCCCCCAAAAGCAAAACCAAAAAAAAAACCAAAGCATAAAACAAATTGAGTTATACTAAACATGAACACCAAGGTTGTTCACAGTCTCATGATCATTGGAAAGAACTCTCTAAGCACTGTGTATAAATGTTTAAATAACAGCCATATCTGAGAGAACAGAAAAGCTTGCTTTCAATTTGGGGTTATGGAATCACAGAATCACAGAATCATCTAGGTTGGAAAGGACCTTGAAGATCATCTAGTCCAACCTTTAACCTAGCATTGGCAGTTTCCAACTACACCATATCCCTCAGCGCCATGTTGACCCTACTCTTAAACACCTCCAGGGATGGGGACTCCACCACCTCCCTGGGCAGCCCATTCCAATGCCTAACAACCCATTCTATAAAGAAATGCTTCCTAATATCCAGTCTGAACCTTCCCTGGCGCAACTTGAGGCCATTCCCTGTCTTATCACTCATTACTTGGTTAAAGAGGCTCATCCCCAGCTCTCTGCAACCTCCTTTCAGGTAGTGTAGAGGGCGATGAGGTCTCCCCTCAGCCTCCTCTTCTCCAAACTAAACAACCCCAGTTCCCTCAGCCGCTCCTCATACGACATGTGCTCCAGACCCTTCACCAGCTTCGTTGCCCTTCTCTGGACATGCTCGAGTAATTCAATGTCCTTTTTGTAGTGAGGGGCCCAAAACTGAACACAGTCATCGAGGTGCAGCCTCACCAGTGCCAAGTACAAGGGCAAGATCACTTCCCTGTCCCTGCTGGCCACGCTATTGCTGATACAAGCCAGGACACCATTGGCCTTCTTGGCCACCTGGGCACACTGCTGGCTCATGTTCAGCCAGCTGTCAATCAACACCCCCAGGTTCCTCTCTGACTGGCAGCTCTCCAGCCACTCCTCCCCAAGCCTGTAGCGCTGCTGGGGGTTGTTGTGGCCCAAGTGCAGCACCCAGCATTTGGCCTTATTGAAGCTCATACAGTTGGCCTTAGCCCATCGCTCCAGCCTGTCCAGGTCTCTCTGCAGAGCCTCCCTACCCTTGAGCAGATCAACACTCCCACCCAACTTGGTGTCATCTGCAGACTTAGTGAGGTGCACTCAATCCTCTCGTCTAGATCATCAATAAAGATGTTAAACAGGAGTGGCCCCAAAACCGAGCCCTGGGGGACACCACTCCTGACTGGCCGCCAACTGGATTTAACTCTGTTCACCACAACTCTCTGGGCCCGGCCATCCAGCCAGTTTTTTACCCAGTGAAGCGTGCGATCATCCAAGCCTCGAGCAGCCAGTTTTGCCAGGAGAATGCTGTGGGAAACGGTGTCAAAGGCCTTACTGAAGTCGAGGTAAACTACATCCACAGCCTTTCCCTCATCCAATAAGCAGGTCGCCCTGTCGTAGAAGGAGATCAGGTTTGTCAAGCAGGACCTGACTTTCATAAACCCATGCTGACTGGGCCTGATCATCTGGTTGTCCCGCACGTGTTGTATGATGGTACTCAGGATGAGCTGCTCCATCAGCTTCCCGGGCACCAACGTCAAGCTGACAGGCCTGTAATTTCCCGGATCATCCTTCTGACCCTTCTTATAGATGGGTGTCACATTGGCCAGTTTCCAATCTGTCGGGACCTCCCCGGTCAGCCAGGACTGCTGGTAAATGCTGGAAAGCGGCTCGGCGAGCACCCCAGCCAGCTCCTTCAGCACCCTCGGGTGTATCCCATCAGGTCCCATAGACTTGTGTGTGTCTATGTGATGCAGTAGGTCACTGACTGTCTCCTGGATTGCGGGTAGGTAGCTCTATCGGTTTTTAAAGTGAAAACAGTTTCTAGTAGTTTAACCAATTTCATCTGATTGCCCAGCCTTGATCCAGGGGCGCTTAAGTAACAGCTTCTTTCTTGCAATGGTAGACTTTACAAACGTAAACAGTACTCCAAACCACAGTTCAAGTCACTGCGGGGAAGAAGTATCTGAGATATAGAAGGGTTTTTTTGATAGAAGCTCTTGTGGTTCTAATTTATTTTCTTTTAAATTTGTTTAGCATTATGTGGTTTGTTGTAGTAGAAGACTAGGTCAGTGGACAAGTGGGAATCAAAGGAAGATGTAGGATTTCTCTGTGTTCTTGCACATAGCAGCTTCCTCCTGCAGCTGAAGTGCTATAGCCTGCCTTTCCTGAGCAGGCTTTGGTACAGCAGCATGCAGAGACAACATGTTCTTTCAAATCCATGTTTTTGGCCTCTGCATCTTTCACCTGCAGTTAATGAATTAATGGCCTGGTCTAAGGCAGGTGGATAAATGGGTCATGTATGCGTGTCTATCCGTAGGTATGTGTATTCAAGTAAAAGACAGCCATAGATGTGTAACACAGCTAGTTTCAGTTTAGTTTTTGTGGTTGTTTTTTTCCTCCCTGTTCTCCCACAGATTCTCCCCAGCCCTAGCCTCTTTTGACTAGTGTATTATAGATTTTAAATACCAGACCTATGTGCTGCCAAAGCAGAGTCATTGTGTTCATCCACTTTAAAACTAGTTTGCATACCTCTGTGTTATGCTTCAGTTTATCCTATAAACATGCTCATATATGATTATACCAGATATAGTTAAATGTCTTGGATTTTTTTTTTTTTATTTTAATTAGAATCTATGAGTGCTGTTGAACTAATAAGAAATTAAAGAATATTCAAAGCAAAAATAAATATGAAGATGACATTGTTCAGGTCTCTGAACATGGTTGTATGAACAAAATAGAAATAAACAGGATAGCTAGTTCTGTTGATTCCATCTAGCTGTAAGTGAAACACAGCAACCAGGGCAGAGCAGTGGGATCACATGCACTAATGACATTGACACAATTAATAAATAAAGACAGTTAAGAAAAGAAAAACATAATTTTACTCTTTTTGTTTTTCTCTGACTTATGTGGTAACTCCAGAACTTTTTTCTATATTGATATATCTAAATTGTTATGCTTGATGAAGAGATTTATAAACACACCAACTGCTGTATACAGACCTCATACAGATTCCTGTTAGACACTCAGTAAATGACATCTGAGGTGCAGTACAGGTAATATTTAAAAATTTAAGACTAAAATATTTAGCTTTTTTTTAGTGACTGGGGGATATAAAGGGACATCTTACCACTAGGAAGAGACCTGGGTCTTAATAAATAATGGGACAGGAAAAATATTCTGCTGTACATGTTTTGGATAGCCTGCCTTCCTGGCCTGTATTTTTGGCAGACATGGCCAATTCAACCTTTCCAAAATCATGCTTACATTGTCTCTCATAGTGCATTATTTTTTATTGTAAAATGCATTTAGAATTACATGGTATTTGTCTCTACATGCATGAATGTACATGCTTTGTGGTGAGTCTTCTTTGTTTATGAATTCTGGTCTGACTTACACAATTCTGTGGTTATGTAGTGGTGCTGAACCCTTGACCCATATTTTGGCTGCTGCCCAGGAAGGGACTGTGGCTTGGTCATGGCCCCGCTCTGGATTTCTGCTGCTGCATGCTTATCTGTCCAGCATGTGAGTGAGCTCCAGGGACTGTGTGGAGGGGAGGGAGATTTCTAAATCAGAGTATCCAAAACCTGCTTGAGTATGTGTAAATTTGCATATATATATAAATATAAAGAGATAGAGATTTATGTGATGCTTATGATGGCTATCGTCTGCCCTCACCTCTTTTTCTTCCTTTGCCTTTACCAATGCTGAGGAATATTTTTAGAGATCCAAGAAGTGGATAGGAAGGCAAGATGACAAGAATCTGTGACAATGTCATAGGATTGCTGTATACAGACTACCCCAGGCTAACCAAAGTTACTAGACTGTGGATGTGCCTTACACATGGACCTCTTCCCCCCATTCAGAAAAGGGACCGTAGAAGTTTTACTTGGTCAGCAGAAATAAAAAGTTCCCAGGACTAGGCACAGACCGTGTGACCATTTCTTGTGTCCTGCTGCTTATGCTAAACAGGAATTGTTCCCAGTTACAGCTCTTCGATCTGTAACATCAGCCATCAGCTATTTCTCACTCATACAGTAAACGTTCTCATTTCTTAAAACAGGCTGGTCATGTAAAAGCTGTGCCCTTAGCACTGACTGGGCCCTTCTAGCTGGTGCTTCATCTCTGTTTTGGAAAATGCTATTTGGTCCAGGCCAGTTAGCATTGTGGACAACAGTATGGTAGTGGCAGGCCTATGCCATGGATCTGTCTCACCAGGATGAAGAATTGAGCCTGAGCTGAGTGTCTGACATGGAGAGGAACCTAGGGACCATGGAAAATCCATGCTAAGCCCTGGGTTATGTTCAGGAGCAGTGAGGAAACATGTAGAGGTGGCTGGCTTTCATGGTCCCTGAGCACGGGCAGAGTTCTGCTGTGGGAATTTCAGCTTGTGGGAAGACTTGTAAGTGTTGACTCTTGGCCATGAAATTATAGGTGATGTCAAAACAGAACGAGTCTCCGGAGGACAAGAAAAAAGACCATAGCTGCCTCTTATGCAGGCTGAGGAGAGATGAAGAATGCTGTGTTGATGGTAGAGTCCCCATCCCTGGAGGTGTTTAAGAGTAGGGTCGACATAGAGCTGAGGGATATGGTGTAGTTGGAAACTGCCAATGTTAGGTTAATGGTTGGACTGGATGATCTTCAAGGTCCTTTCCAACCTAGACGATTCTGTGAATCTGTGATTCTGTGATTCTCTGATGAACCCAAAGCGATCACTGTGAATGTCTAGCAAGGGCAGTGGCAGGACTTTGCAACTGTTCACCCACAGTTTTCTGCCCTTTGACTAAATTCCAGCATTTCATAGGGAATTTTAATATTCATTTATTTTCTCACAAAGTTTTTAGCAATCAGACAACACAAAAATCACAAATTATCTTTTACAATTATATTAAAAGCTAACAAGAATTAAAATAAAGATTAAAATCATTTAGCAGCATTTATACAATAACAGTTCCCCAAAGATCAGCACAAGCAATGAAACACTGGCAGGAACCAAATAGGCAGGTGGCCAGCATAGAAAACTTGAGTCATCAGTATTCAAGCAGAAATGGTCTTTGCATTGTTAGTCAGACTAACCTCCCACCACCTTTTTGTCCTCTACTTACTCCTTTTAGGTGGGTTTGCACCCTGCAGAATCCTGGGGTAGGTCTGGTTTTAAATGCTGTTAAAAGAGGAAGACAAGCTGTTTCAATTAACATATTTGTCGGGATGACTTGGAAGTTAGTTAAATGCAAAAAGGAGTTCACTCACTGGCATTAAGCAGTATGTGCTGAAAAAGGTGTGAAATAATTTCTGTGTACAAGGATAACAGGCTAGATTATCTGTGTTACATCCATGAATGTACTGTGAGCAGTTTCAAGACCATGTTAAGGAAGAAATAATTTCTGTCAATATATTCTTTTAACTTCAATGTTGACCCATCAACATTAAATGTATCTAGCCTCAAATGGTGATCAGGCTGCTTAGCAGAACTGCTTAAGTTCACTAACAGCCTCTGGAGAGCTTCAGAGACAAAACAGGTCCACCTGTTTCCTGTTACTTGTACAAAAAGTGTAATCACTTCCATGGTATCATGTGGTTTGCTGATTTGGGTGTCCAGCCTGTTCACTGCAGCCATAAACTTAGTGCTCTCTGAACACTTTCTAAGATAAAGTGGGTCCTCTTCCCAGGACTGCTTCCTAGTAAAATGGTCAACATATACCCCATGAAGTCAGAAGTAGAAACCTTGGTTTGATCTGTTCCAAAGAAGTTCATCAAAGGGAAATCTGATCCCCTTTGGCTCTTCGTATCTCTTGCCCAATGACATTTATAATCCTGCATGGATCCAAGCTTTGGGAGAACAGTTAATAGAGCTTTCACACTTCTATGTACTTCACCTACTTTATTTACAGTCTGTTATTTGAATGTTCTTCAGGAATAGGAGGGCCGTGCTAGAGTTGTATTGTACCGAATCCAAAATATCCTACTGCCTGGGCAGGTACTCTGACAAATGGACTGTTATAGCAAAATGGGCCTCTAGAAACCCCCAAAACTGACTGGAACACTATTAAGGGCAAAGAAAAATCTCATTAACGAGAAGAAATTTACTTTTTTTTTTTTTTTTTTTAGATTTAGATATCTAAAGCAAGACTTGCATGGAGCTTGGATTCTTCCTAAAGAACATAAGCTATTCTTTGAAAAGGACTGGTTAATGTCCAGAGTTTACAGTGGCTTTGTAAACTGGATTCATGGATTAAGTAGTTGCCATGGGAAGTTTCAGTCCCTCTCTCAAAGCTTTTTATTTGCTTTACATCATAGAGTCTTTATATAAAAGGAGAAATCATTATAAGAACTGAGACAGTAATCCAGATAAATGCCCTAGTCACTGGCCCACAGGATCTAGTGAGAGGTCTGGGGCTGACACAGAATGACTGTATTTCCAGCAGAGTTCTCAGGTAGAGGGGAGAGACTTCACACATCACAGCTCTTCTGCTCATTGAAGACATGTATAAGTTTCCCAACTGTCAACTCAGAGTTTCAGTTTGGGACAATAGCTTACCTGTTGTTTTGCTGATTAAGGATACCAATTAAACTCGGACACCAGAGTGAAAAGAGTAGGCGTACTTTACTAGTGATAACCAAGTAATGTAACAGTGTAATACAGAGAACATGCAGTAAGAAGAAGCAGAATAGTGCACTTAAAGCAACTAACAGAGTAATGCATCAAATCATTACTACAAGAGAGAGAGAGAGAGAATAGTAATTAAGAGAAATACATCACCACTTGCATATATCACCATCATCCAGATCCGCAGACACTGGGGAGCCCCGGTTACAGCGAGGATTTGGAGAGCCTGTCCCGGCAAGTGGGAAATCCTACGCGGTGCGTCCACCCATAGGTGAGGCATCCAAAGTCACTGCAAACGGGCCCAGCCTTATATACCAGAGATCAACAAGCCAGAATAGCTGGCACCTTTGTTTTGAGTTGAAAGTTTCTGGTTTCATTCTCCTGTTGGATTCCACCCAAAGCTTGGCCAGGGCTCGGGTGGGGAGACCAAGGGAGTTTCTAACAAGGCCAAATACTTGGGTTCTCAGCCTTGAAGAAGGCTGCAAAAGGAAAGTCGGATACATTCTCTCCTCTCTACTGATTATATTTTGTCTTTCACTAGCGAGTTTACATATTTTATTAATGACTACATGCTAAGTTAGCAGCTTCAGCTTGGGGCCTGTTGTTCAGGCTGCAGTATTTCAATACTTTAGCACTTTTTACACCAGCATAAGTAGGTTGTTATAACTTAGTACAATACCTACTAGCACAATGGTTATCAGTTATAAAATATACAGGATTCATCTATAGGTCAACTCTGGCTTGGGCCTGTTGTCCAAGCCTTAGCACTTCACCTGTCAGTTGCCAGATTGCTCCTGACTGATTAGGAAACGTTAAAAAGCACAGTGGTCCAGTCTGAAAAGGGGACATATACAGTGTTGGGAAATTTTTATGGTACCCTTTGAGGTGAATTAAACACACATTTGTGCTTATATATAAAAGAAAAATTTAATGAACAATGCATTGGATGGAATCCTGCTGCAATGTGCCGTTTTACATGGAGTCTGCAAAGATGCGTCACAAACAGATTCCTTCTATACTCTTATCGGTTCTACTTATCAGTTCTACTGATTCATGTATTTTAAAATTCATTTTTAAAAGTCATGTATTTAAGTGTGTATAGGATTGGATTAAAATTTAAAATTTAGTTTTCACATCTGATATGGAGATATCATTCTGGACACACAAGCGACATTTTGAGACAAGCTTTTAACTTATGAAAGTCAACCTGGTACAGCCATTGACTTTGATTGAATGGCACTGTTTTACACTAGCTGCAATCAAACGATTTTGTTTAGTTTAGAGCACAGTCAATTTTTGGTGGATTTGGTTAACAGATTCTTGTGGGTGAAAGCACAAAACAGTGTGGAAACAATTTCCTTGTCAGACAGTATTTTTGGAGACAACCTGCAGAGTTCAGCAGAACAGAAACAACAACAATAAAACTGAAATGCAGGTAATCTATTCTCCACTCTGTTTTGATGAAACCAAAGCAAGATAAAAGGAAGAATAAAAAGATTTGGACAGAAAGAATGTTACTAAGAAAGATTCTCTTGACTAATCTTGCATATGCATTTGTCTGACAATGAAAGGTGTACTTGCTTTAAAAGAATATGTACTGCCACTGAGGTGTTATCAAACATGTATCCACAAATATTAAAATATTTAATTTATGAGGCACCTACATAAACGTGCCTCATAAATTATAAGATACCTATAAAAAGAGTAGAAAGAGAAAGAAAATGCTTCAAGATGAGACATGTCTCAACAAACATTATAGTTGTTAAGTGACAACAAGATGACAGACAGGAAATGGCCTAGATATTTGAAGAGGTATGGCATCTCTCCAGAGAGGCAGGGATTTTTTACATTAAGACAGAGGCGATCACTAAAGCAGAAGTGAGGTTTGCTTAACTTCCATCACCCAAAGAACATATTGTGATTTGCGGGCCACTGTTTTACAGCCATTCTTTTTTTCTTTTTCTTTATTTTTTTTTTAACTGAAAAGGAGGGATCTTACACCAAAATAAGTGGATCTTTATTTTTCATGCTCAAAACAAGTGAATAATTAATTGTAGTATTTGTTCCTAGTGCAGTGCATTTTTTAGCATTGTGCATCCTGGAGCAACACATAGTCTGTTCCTGGTTTAAGGTAGTCAAATATGGGACAGGGGTTAAGGGAACAGATAGGTTCATGGGGTTCATGTTTAAGGTAGAATGATCATTGGAAAGCGTGTATTTTAAATATGGGTATGGAGAACAGAATGGACAAAAGGAAGGAAATTAATTTAGGGACAAAACCAGTATAACTGACAGATTGGGAAGAGACAGATCAATAATGAAATGGGGAAAGACTGCCCAAAAAGGAAATCAGAAAGCTGAGGTAAGAATTGTTATCATTAATGGCTAGGGAAGGGAGCCATGGCCAACTGCTCCATTAAATCTTATCCTACGAAGAAGTTTCCTTAGCTCAATTTGGTAGGCTAAAGTTTTCAGACATAGTTTCTTCTCTCACAGAAAAGTCTTATTGACAGAAGTATCTGAGAGGGTGACAAGGAGCACAGATCACCTGGAGTCCCCCGGCAGCTTCTTTGCTCGTGGTCTTTCTTGAATCTTTCCTTACTTCAGTTTATTAAGCTAATTCTGACTCAAGGGTGACTCACAGTGTGGCGATGAAGGAAACCTGACTAATGAGGGTATGCAAGTAAAACCAACCGAGACAGCCTTTCCTTTCCCATTCACCAAGAGGCGAAGGAGAGAGCTCCAGATTTCCTGGTGCAGTGGATCCCAGGCAGCACATACAGTATTCTGCAATGTTCAGGATGGACAAGTCCCAAGTGAAGTGTGTTCCAACGTCTTTCCAGGGATGACACCTGCTGGCACTACTGCTGCTGGTGATGGTGCTCAGACAAAAAGGCTGGGGAACTCTGCTCTAAGGAGGAAGGCAATGGGGCTTTTGAAAGCAATGCACGAATGTATGGCAAAATGTTTTGACATTGTAATGGGTAGAAAAGGGGAGCTTTGAGAGTGACTAAACTGTGAGGAAAACAGTCTAGCAAAATAATGGTTACGAGTGAAAGATTTTAAGTCTATAGATATAGCAGGGGAAAAAAAGAAGGAAAACAGAACAGAGATATTAGGAAAAAAAAGAGAAGGCATTCAGTTTTGGAGAGGCTATGCCTGAAATGGCACCTGAAATCTCCAAGAAAAAGGTGTCCAGAGGCTGCGTTAAATGGCAACCTGGACAAAGGGAGAAAAGAGTGAGAGGAGCAATTTTGGTGGGGTTAGTTGGTAAAACAGTGGTAGCAAATGGAGTTGGTAAGGAAAATAAAAGTTGAAGCAGCAACACAGGTGATCATAAAAACTAGATAAATAACAAGGAAAAGGAATAATTTGTTACTTTTATTGTGGTTGCTATTAATAATAGCACTTAGAACTAAAAAAATGGTTCCTGTCGTTAGCATTTGTAGGAGGTGAAATAGCACACAATGACCCGAGTGCTACGTTGCCCTAGGGTGGGAAAGCCTTGATGTGTTTTTGGCCAAATGCTAGTTATACCTTAGTTACACTCTAACCAGTGTAACATCCAACAGGGTATCTGCATGGACTCATGAGGGAACTGGTGTCCTAGTCCTGCAGTGTGAGGCTGACTAGGTGATGAGATGAGGGGATAGGAATATACCCAGCTCTAGCATTATTGTTAAAACCAGATTTCTCTTGCAGGTGCACTCACACTATCCTTGGAGCAGGAGAACCATTTCCCTACTGCTTGGCCTACACCAACCTCAGTGAAACATGTGCTGCAAGGCCAGCAGCACAGGAGAAAGTAGCTGGGTCTACATTGCACAGACTCCTCTGTTCCCAACAGTCTTCAGATGCAATTGTGTCACCAAAGATACCAGCTGTTAGGAGTTTTCCCTGCTGGGCTTCACTCTTGAGGGGTTGCTGCTGCCATGGGCAGGAGGAGAAGAGAGTCTAGAGAGAGCTGCCATTGCCTCCTGCTGTCCTTATGGCTCTGGTAGCTCCTGCTGTACCACAGGCTACGCTGTGGAAACACCAGAAGGGTGTTTCTTTAGTTGCAGACAGCAGAGTAGAATAAACCTACAGCCAGGTTCAGCTCAGCAAGGGGGTGACTCTGCTCTGCATCGCGGCCTGGCAGCCCATGGCTGGTGTGGAGTTAGACTCCCTGCATGGACAGAGAAGAGACAAAAATCTACACGCTGCAAGACAGCTATGTACTAGAAAGATTGCAGCAGAGACAAGATGACTGGGATTGTTTCCAGATGAAAAACAATCTGTAGAAGCTAGAACAGAAACTGGATTTGCTTAAAGGACAATGTGCTTGACTTTTCTTATTAGTTTCTTTTGTACTTGGGCTTTCAAATGTAGTGGTAAGTACTACATATACACATGCATACTTATTGATATAACATAAACCTCTTTCTGCCTTCCTTCTCTTCTTCCCTAGACTTGATCCCCTTTTTTTCCCCCTCCAAAATCTTGAATAGACATAAGAAACTCTTTTCCAGATTGTGACAAACAGCCTAAGCCACTGACTTGATAACACTTACATGGATTTATGCCTGCTGAGGATTTGGCAAAAGAGTTGTTTACACATAATTCTGATTCTTAATTAGAGGCAGGCAAACATACCAGGAAGAAAACAGAGGCACACATTAAAATAGCCATATAGAATGTGTCCCTTGCCCCTACAGTATTCTTATTCTAACAGGTCATGAAGAGATGTCCTGATTTCCCAAACATTTCTTAGCTTTCCTTTGAGTCAAATGGGCAACTGAGTAAAACAATAAATATTTTAATGATTTATATTCTGAATTTTTGATCCCTCATGTCTTGATTTATTAAAAAAGTTCTGCTCACCTTGGAGCAATTGTTAATTTCCTAACTGAATTTTCTGTATTTGGAAATGGTTAATCTTCATAATTGTTGTTGAAATAATGTGCTATCGATTTGATATCTACAACAGAACTGTCTCCTAAATTTCCATGCACCTTAGAGACAGTCAAGCTCCAGCTGTTACGAATCATATATAATTAAGACACTTCAATGGTCAGAAAATATTTGGATGAATAGATAATTAAATTATCATCAGAGAGAGATGTCAACAATCTAGCTGCATTTTAAATCTAAGGCTGGCTGCTTTTAAAAGCTCTGAAATTGCAAAGGCAATTTCAGTTGCTTACAGCAGGTGGTAGTATGTGCTATTAAAATAAAATATTTACTTCCAAGAAAGACTGCTGCTTAGTTAATACGAACATGAGTAGAATGGGCAAGAAAATGACTGCTATAAATGTGTTGAAAGCTTGTAGATTAGAAAATTGAGTATTTATTACTTCTTTATTTTTAAAGGTTCCTGTTTCTCTGCCATATGACTACAGCACTAACATCTTGGGGGACAGTTATGGACAAGGCACAGACATTTACCAAAAATAACTCAAATAGTTTAACTCTTACAGAATGGTTTTAATCCATAAATCCCACAGTCTTTTAATCCCACAGCCTTTTACAAAAGAAAGACATGAAGCACTTTAGAACAAGATGTAAATGGAATTTAGGTAGGTAAAAGCAAACTGGTAATTCTGTTAATCCTCTTTCAGTTTCTGCCTGAGACTGGAGTGAGCTGAATGGAGTCCCTGCTGCAGAGTCCACTAGAGGCCCCTAGAGTGCTGTTTTTGCACATGTGGGGAGCAGTGCCTCAGTCTTGCCCAAAGCTCTCTTGGGTCTAATCCAAACTGAGTCTAGAGACTAGATGTTCCTACAGCAATATCTCTGAACTAATATGTGTATACACATGATGCATGCAGCCATCAGGATGAGTCTATTTACAAAGGAAATTGCATGGATCCTGAGTAGAAAAGATACCTTTTTGTGGTGTTTGGGATGGACTCATCGCATGTCTCCATTTTCACTTTAGATGTATTCTGTATCCAGAATATGCCAACTTCAGACAGATTCAGATCTTTCTCTCCTTATGCCCTTGGGAGGGATCCTCCACAGGACCATGAATTCCTGTCATGGGGACCACATGTGAAAACAAGGGACTGAGATACCCACTTCCATTATCAGATCTAGTTTTGTACAGGTATGAACATGGGTTTCCCCCATGCAGTATGAGATGCTGTGGTCAGCAGCAGCATCCCCTGCACAGCTACTCTATATTTTCCATTGGGTAGGTGAATTCTGACAGCATCTTCCAGACTGGAGCCCAGCTGTGAGATGAGGGGTGGTATGATTAATGAGTAATTAGAATCAGCAAGATGTCTACCAGCTTCCAGGTTGCAGTTGATTTAGGGTGAAGCTAGCAGCAGATATTTAGGGTAAGTTTATCCATAAAATTATAGTTACTGTGGCATTTCAGATGCCTACAAGAGTCATAAAAGAGTAAAGATGCCAAGCAGTTCAAAGACACAGCTGCAAACCTGAGTCCTTCTGTGAATTTTTGTAGGTTAGTTTTCAGTCTCTAAAAGCCTTTTGCCCTCATTTACTACATTAATACGATATGTCTAAAGGTCGTTCCCCTTGTGATATTATTTCAGCACAGCATGGTCTTTAACTGAGCCATATTCTCAGAGTCCATATAATCATTTACAAATTCACAAAATTTTTCTTCTCATAGAAACATCTAATTAAGATTTGATAATTCTCAAGATAATTTTTTGTCTACTAGTTCTGCTCAAACATGACAAAGGTAGGACCCATAGGACCTTTAGTTGACTTAATGTTAGGGTACCAAATAGTAAGAGTTTCAGGGGCACCGGAGAGGAAAGGTTCTTTATAAGGCATCTCCATCCTTATGTGCCATTGGTTTTGTACAACTGAAGTGCTTTTCCTCAGACAATGCATTTCCATTGCAAAGCAGAGAAGCATTTTTGTCTTCTTCCACCTTGGACTTTCATTTTTAAAACCAAACAAATCTGAACCAAGCCTCTTTTGCAGTCCCCAAACAAGCAAGATTTCCCTTCACTGAACAGAATCTTAAGACACATTTCAGTGTCAGCTTTGGCTGAAGCTGGGCTGTTACTCTGACATCCTTTCATTTTATACTGACCTACAATAACCCCATCATTCCCATACTCCCTTGAGCAAAAGTTAACATTTGTATCAAGCCATGTTGTGGTATTTTGATTGCAAATACCCACTAGGAATTTAGCTGAAACACTCTTGGCTTGTGCATTACATAAAATTTCCATCCTGGAGCACAGTCAGATAAAAGAAACTATAATCAACTGTGAATTATCTGTGGGTGGTTTATCCGGTTGCTGATTAATCACTCCATTAATCGTTGCAAAGACAGTGAGCTAACTCAGTGCAGAGCCAATTTCTGTGAGCTGGGCTTCTAAACTCAAGTGCAGTGCCATGTGAACCTGTCTATATGTGCCCAGAAGTAGTCACTTCTGCACAGTTTTGATCTTGAGTCAGTAAATGTAATGCCACTCAGGAGCTCCTCAACTGCTGCATGCAAACCAAGCCCAGACCCCTCTCCTCTACTCCTTCCCATTACTAGCAGCTCTGGGAAGAGTGACGCAGAGCCACTGGAGTGATGCTGCATAAAGCCAGTGCAGATCCAGCATGGCTGGGGCAGGGGGACAGTGAATAAGGTCACAAGGTATCTGAGAGAAATTCTGCAGAATCACTTTCCAGCAGTCTTGGTAAAAGGATTTTCCATTTCTAGTGCAGAATGAGGAAAATGGACGGAGCCAGCACAGATGCAATGCTGTATCTGAACTAGTAAACTTGTGCGCAACCAGAACTCTGATGCAACGAAGCCACTGTGAAAGTAATTTCAGGTCCAGTCAGCGATTCAGAGATTATTGTGAATTGATTCTACAGAGTTATTTGGAAGCCTCTGTAAAGTGTTCCCTAGCATCCTTATGATCTGGGGTGGTTCACCTGCTTGCTTACCCATCTGTCCCCATCCACTCCATTGCCCTGGATGGAAGAAAGCTAGCAGTTCTCAGATTCATCATCTGTTTGTCCAAATGGAATGTGAGTTTCACCTACAGCAATATGATGACAAGTCTTCTAAAGAGCTGTGAAGGCTGCAGACTGAAATTAGGAAAATTGATGCAAAAATATTACAAAAAGTAAACAGTAAATATAAGTAAGCTTATACTGCAGTTATACTCCAGTTTTTGAAGATCTAACATCAAGATGGATGACTTTCTGACAGATGTGTCCAGTTCCAGATGAAGGTACAGGCCTGAAGGAAGCCTAAGGACAAACTAGATTATTATATTTGTTCTTTTCAGTTTAAAAAGTCAACGTGGTGATGACAGCAATAGAGATAAAACATGGGGTAAGTTCTGAGAGTCAGATCTATTGATTTACAGGACTGATGAGTCTCAGGTTTAAGGTTTAAACTTCTGATTTTTCTGCCTAGCTTCCACACAGCTATTTATTATGAAGAAATAATTGTAAGGAAGGTGAAAAGCTTTCCAAGCTCTCCCTTCCCAGCCAAAATACTCTGGTATGGAAAAGGCAGGTAGGTGGCAGTAACAAGTGACTAATACCCTGCTGGATAATTACATCTGCCACAGGCTTATCTCTTAGCACCAAGTGCCTCAAAATTAAAAGCAGGGAGTATAAGACAAATGCTAGAGATACTGAAGTAAGCAGAAGGAAAAAAAATAGCCTGTGTAGAGTCAAAGAAACTGTAGGAGTTCAGATGGGTAATGAAGATTGCAATGCTGACAGAGACAGAAACTTCAGTGTGGAAGCTGTCTGAGAGAAAATGTTCAAGACCAAAATCTGTGGACATATTTTGAGCCCCTAAAATAGGTGTGGCAATGTACTGAAGGTAAGCCTCTTTGCCATAACAAGCTAAGTCAAGGTGAGGTGCCTAGGCTTTCAAATCAGGGAGAGCAAGAGAAGTGCTTTCAGATGTCTGAGCAAGACTCTTGTTCTTCACTGTGTAAAAAGCCAAGGATTTCTGTAAAAGGGTTCAGTACTTCTTATACAAAAACCTATGTCCCTGATTCGGAACTTCACAGTAGGTTTCCCCGTTTCATAAGGCTGAGTCTTTGTCTAGATGTAGACAAAAGGGAGAGGAAATCTCCTTTTTGACCCAATTATTGTAGTTGCAGTGTGTGAATATGCAAGTACTTTGACATACAGGCTCTCCATATCTTGACACCTTTTGAAGTACCTAGTCACATTTTTTTAATGTGTTTGAACCACAAGACTACATGGTATTCCAGAAGGAGGGTCACTGCACATCTCTCCTGTTGAAGGAAGACCATTTTTCTGTGCTGAATGCAAAATTTAAGGCCTGCTTTTGTAACCATGGCTATTCTCTCAAAATAGATACCCACTTTCAAAAGGGCATTCCCCCCAGTAGCTGTGAAGTGGGTGAAGATATAGCACTGTAGCCCAAGAAAAACATGTTGGGGGTGGGACTGATCTCCAAAAGTTTTAGCACATTTTTTGATCTTTAGTCCTCTAACCATGAATAACAAATGCATCTTATAACATATGCAATAGCAGCTTCTCCTCATCTTGGAAAAAAAATGATAGAAGGGTACATCAAATTCTGTGACAAACTCCCAAATGCCTGTTCTTATCAGTCCTTTCTACTGCAGAATATACAGTTAATAAGTCCAAAGTGCAGCCTGTCCTGGAGGCCACTAAATTAAGCATGTTTCTAAATAAAAATATCCTGGAAAGTGCTAAAACTGAAGGAAAATAACTTGCTGAAGCCTAAATATTTTATTTTTTAAACAGAGGACTCTAACTTACATTTCTTTACTGAACAGAGCTGAAGTGATAAGGTACATAGAAAAGCTTTGCCTTGGGACAGGTACTCCCAATACAGTTGTGTCTTACTAAATCAAACTGAAATCTTAAATTCTATTTGGGAAGCAATAAGCAACAAATCTTGTCGAATTGGTTTCACTTGCTCCCATGGGATTCAGTACTCAATATTCCACATCGGTGTTAACAGGGTCGATTTAAGAAGCCAGCTTTCCATCTCAGCTGAACCTGGTTGGCATATTAAGAAGGCTTCCTTTGCTGGTGAGGATTTAAACCCATACAACTGGTAGGGACAAACGAACATATCTGTGATGTCCAGACCATGCTCACACATTTGGATTTCCTTCTAAAATGTTTGCTTTCCCTATTAAGACCTGTCTTGTAAAAAAACCAAACCAAAACCCCACTGGTGATATCAGACATGTTAAGGTCAGCCCTATTTGAATCATAATTAATTAGGACAAAGTAGATGATGAACTGTGCTGGGTGCAACCTGGCACAGAACACATGTGAACTGTAGCAAGTAGCTTTACAGACAATGAGCCACAGTAATACCACAATTTAGGGAGGAATTTCAGCTATAGACTTGAACTGAGGAGCCTTTCAGAGTCAGAAGTTGATGGAGAATGAGGGCAAACTTGAGTGGTGGTAATGGTGATAACACAGGTGTCTTTCAGGCTTCTCTCCTGGGTAGAGTGGCATACATGTATGATCCCTGAGGAAATGATGTTTGTGCATGCTTACCTCCAAACCCTGTCTAAGCACCTTAAGATTCAGTACTGGAACAGTGTTGTCCATTCATGCAATTCACACACAGAAATAATGCCGTCTATCTGCCTTTGAAAGGTTGTGGGCAGTTTACAAAAGTCAAAAGACAAGACAGGGAACTGAAAAGAATAATATAGGGAGTGACCACAGCTGTTGTAAAGAAAGCTGAACTTATCTCAACACAAAGGGGATGGAGAGTGACCTTGGTTTTGGATAAACCTCTGTGTCAGTTGAGTGGATCAACTGGTTGTGTAAATCACCTTCCCTGAGTTAATCAAAAGGCGTGAATATCTTCCTGAGCCAGCCAGACCAACAGTGCCTGCACTTTGATTCAAACACATAAGGAAATAGAGTAAAGAAACATAGTTTTCACAAGGGTATTTCATTCATGCTGGCTTTTAATACTTTCAGGTTCATACTGAAATTCTCAAAAGTTTTCATTTGTTGTTCAGCTGTCAGTCTAATTTTTTATTTCCTTCTTCCCAGCTTGCCACCAAAGTTTCCTGTACGTATACTATAGTGTGGGAGGTAGACTAGGCACTAATCATGTCTAGTAAGACTGTTATTGCCAAGAAATAAACAAGATATATTGATCACAATTTAATGGTGCATAGTTATACATATATTGAAATGCCTGCAGTTATTATTCTGTCAGCGTTGTCCCACTGCAGTCACAGAACTATCCATCACATAAAATTCAACACAAGAAGTCAGTTTGAATCAGCCAATCTCTCAATCATTTACAATCAAGTGAAGAATGTTCATAACATCATTTCAAAAATCTTTCTACCATTCATGCCCTGGCAGAAATAATAATTCATTTTTCACCTTTGGGTGCAATGACAATTGTGAAGAAGAATTGTTTATAGGTTATCAAGAATCCTTGAAAGACTGATCTGGTTCTAAGTCTGTATGACAGTGAAGGAGGCTGAGCTGTTGTCCTTGTGCTATGTCTTAATATTTATGTAAGATTAGTCAGTAGTATTCAAGGCAAGTAAAGATGTCAAATTTAGTTTAACTTTTACAGACATATACATATACTGTTTTACTAGCTTAGTTTCAGAGGTAGCTAACCAAGCATATCAGTTTAGCAACATTTAAAGGACTACCTTATCTTAGTGGGGATCTTATTTGCAAGAATAATAGTTAATAATTTTCAACAAATCTTGAAGAATAGGAACCAGAAACACACAGATTTTTTACAAGTTTCTGACCTTGTTTCCCTTCCTTTAAAGCAAAAATTATCAGCTTAATATAATAAACTGCTTTCAAGGTTAACACGCCCTTCAGGTGAACACTGAAGATGAAAGAAATGTCTCTTTCAGTGGAAAACTGGATGTGATATATATAACACAATTACTTACATCACCTGGTATTATAATAATTAATTGTTTAGTATCAGTAATATCTGTATTTATGTAAATACAAGTAAAAATAATAACACTTATTATTAAATCAAATCCACCTTTAGCCTAGGTTAGTATTATGTGAATATTAATCATCATTAGAATTTGCCCTAATTATGTGAAAAATTAATAAGCTGTATTAAAGCAAATAAACATATCCTTTAAAAATACAAAATTAGAAATTAGATTTAAAAGTAGAGAGATTATTATTTTTGTAATATTATAACTTTAAAAATAATGATAAAATTTTACCACATAGGTTCGGCCCTGTAAAATTCTTTTCCAGCCCTTTATTCACTTATACTAGCAATTTTTAAACAGTCTCATGGAGAAATGTTTAAAGATGTGAACTGTCTGCTACAGAGGAAAAATATGGCTTGTATCTAGTTTTTCCTTATAGGAATGTTTATGTCCTGTATTCTTTAAAGCATAGCACGTTCAGCGCATGTTTCTGGCAGCTGAAATTTTAGCACTTAAGAAAGTCAATAACCCTCAATTCCAAGGTCTCACGTATTCTCAGTCCAGTAGAAACCTTCTTTTCCAGAGAGGAAAAGAATGTGCCAAAAGATGATGGGTGGCACATGTCCAATGCCTCAGACTGTTTAGGCTCTAGTTTGAAGAAAGAAATGTAGGTTTTTACACAGCACACAGCAAGCTGCTGACCTCTGTGCTAGTCACTAGTGCTTTCCTCCTTCAAGTGCCCACAAAGTTTCCTGAGAGACCTGTTGTCCCAGTAACCTCTTTAGCCACTTGATTACATTTCTAAAGGTTTGACTATCCAATATGGGAACAAATGGGCAGAAAACAATGCTGGTCTTTCATGAAACTTCAAATAAACAGACTTTGTGCTCTCATGTCCAGGTAGAAAAAGAACTTTTCTACAGTGGCTAAACCTGGCTGTAGTAGTGGCACAGCAGTTAGAAGGAATTCACAGAAAACAGTATGTTCATAAAAATTGCCTAACAAATATGAAAACCATGCACCTTTTCAGAAATTATTATTAACTCTAAGACACTTTTCAAACAAAATCCTCACAATAATAAGAATAAAACTACTTTTTTGGCTCTAAAAACAGTTGCAGTGATTCACTTGTAACATTTTCTTTTCCCTTTCAATCCACCCTTAAAATTAATTTCTATAATTTATTTTTTAATTTCTATCTTGAGAGGGTCTAGTTTTGCTTTGTGAGTTCGTTTTTGATGTTGTCTCTTCTGTAGATGATATTTCAGAAGGACACTAGCACTTTTTTGTTTATTCCATTAATTCAATGGAATTGATTTGTCCTACATGACATCCTTGTCTCTAAATTAGAGAGACATGGATTTGCTGGATGGACCAGTCGGTGGATAAGGAATTGGCTGGATGGTTGCACTCAAAGAGTTGCGGTCAATGGCTTGATGTCTAAGTGGAGAGCGGTGAGAGGTGGTGTTCCTTAGGGGTCAGGGTTGGGACCGGTACTGTTTAACATCTTTGTTGGTGACATGGACAGTGGGATTGAGTGCACCCTCAGCAAGTTCACCGATGACACCAAGCTGTGTGGTGCGGTCGACATGCTGGAGGGAAGGGATGCCATCCAGAGGGACCTTGAGAGGCTTGCAAAGGTGGGCCTGTGCAAACCTTATGAAGTTCAACAAGGCCAAGTGCAAGGTCCTGCACATGGGTCAGGGCAATCCCATACACAGATACAAGTTGGGCAATGAGTGGATTGAGAGCAGCCCTGAGGAGAAGGACTTTGGGGTGTTGGTTGACGAGAAGCTCAACATAATCTGGCAATGTGGGCTCTCAACCCAGAAAGACAACCATATCCTGGGTTGCATCAAAAGAAGCATGTCCAGCAAGTTGAAGGAGGTGATTCTGCCTGCTCTACTCCACTTTCACAAGAACCCATGTAGAGCACTGCATCCAGTTCTGGGGCCCCTGACATAAGAAGGACATGGACCCGCTCGAGCGGGTCCAGAGGAGGGCCACAAAGATCAGGGGGCTGGAGCACTTCCCCTATGAAGACAGGCTGAGAGAGTTGGCGTTGTTCAGTCTGGAGAAGAGAAGACTCTGGGGAGACCTTATACAGCCTTGCAATACATAAAGGAGCCCTACAGGAAAGCTGGAGAAGGACTTTTTACAAGAGCATGGAGTGATAGAACAATGGCTTTAAACTGAAAGAGGGTAGATTTAGATTAAATATAAGGAAGAAGTTCTTTACTGTGAGGGTGGTGAGGCACCAGAACAGGTTGCCCAGAGAAGTTGTGGATGCCCCCTTCCCTGGCAGTGTTCAAGGCCAGATTGGATGGGGCTTTGAGCAACCTGGTCTAGTGGAAGGTGTCCCTGCACATGGAACTAGAAGATCTTTAAGGTCCCTTGCAACCCAAACCATTCTATGATTCTATGATTCTATGTTTCTATGATTCTATGATTCTATGATTTGAACTCACCTTCATCTGTGGTGGGTTACACTATCTGAAAGAAATAAGAATGTCTTAAACATGCTACATTTAATAGTTTTCTTATATGTGCATTTCTAGATAGTTTAATTTGTTTAGTGACTGTACATCCATGAGTTAAAACAAGTCTAAGTTTATGCTGAACCGCATTGTTTCTGAGATTTGAGAAGGTGGATTCACTTTCCTTTTCCTTTCAGGTTCCAAAATGGCCTTAATGCCCTCACAATATTTTTTCTTTTGCACACCTGTCTGCAGTTGCTGAGCTTTACCGGTGTAGGAGGGTAGCCAGGAACCTTTTTCCCTTTAGACTTTTGCTTTAGTAAAAAGGATGACAGAAGGTGGACTCTCCTCTGTCGAGTTCTTCAGGAAACATTTGAAATCATACTGCTTATTCCCACTGATTTACCACTTCAACATTTGTGATGCTCTCTAGAGCTTTTACAGTTCCTTGGAGTTGTTCTAAAATTTTACTATTGAAGGCATTCCTCTGTTAAGAGTCCACTACAGCAATAAAAAACCTTGGGAAGGAGAAGTGGAAAGGGAGAGACCTCACCCCAGCAATACATTCTGAAGTGTCAATCTAGATTCCCTTCACATTTTAAAGTGAGATTTTTGAGTTCCTTTTGTACCTTGTTCTGGCAGCCAAACAGCTGAATGCTAAGTAATTTTTCAATACAACAGCTAAGATCAAGATATTAATCCTGAATTTTAAATGGTGATTAGAGGAAAATGCATGTTTTTTCACATGTTGAATAGGAAATGCAGACAACAAATAACATTTGCTTGAACATTACATTCTGATTTTCCAGCATATCATGACAGCGCACCAAGTTTATTGTGGCTGAAATTTCTGGTGAACTGTAATTTATTTTCTGTATTGATTTTGGTCTGAAGAGCTCTGTTCAGGTGGATTTTGTCAGAGTTTTGTTTCAGAAGAGTTTTTATGTCAGAAAATGAATATTCCTCAAAATCAAAACATATTTTGCTGGAATGTTTTATTTTTCACAAGAAAAAAATCCAATTCAGAGACAGAAATGCAGTCACTAACCAGGAAGTTAATGATTTTGTGGTCATGGAACACATCTAGGGGTTGGATAAACAGTCCTAAGTCTCTGTTTTTTCCAAACTATTGGGTCAATGGCTGTTTTGAGGTCAGAGTCACTTCGTTTTCTTGTCTCCTTCACACTGTAGGAACATCTTGAAATCTAGGATTTTTGTCATTATAGAATGGGAAAGATTTTTTTAAAGATGTGTCAAAATACATCACAGACCAGAAAAGCTGATTTCTGCTTTATTATTTTCTCTGATGATTCAAACAGCAAGTAATTGAGATTCCCCTTGGCATGAATAGCATTTTAGGGGTAAGCCTGTGTTCTAGGGCAAGTAACGCTGGTATAAATCAAAAATGTATTTGCTGACAAAGTCTTTATTGAAATTGATTGACTTTTAAAGAGATGCAATGGGGTCTGTGATGGTTCTTCTCTTCACGATCTAATCATGTCTCCATTCACACACGCAGGGGAGGCTGCAGGTTTGGTACTCAGCTTAGCTGTATGACACATTGCCAAGAGATTTGGACCAGACACTTCTTGTAGAAGAGTTATAAAGTCATTAATTTTATTCTTGTAGGAAGTCAGTTCCTCACATTTGGGAAAAAGATGTTCTTGTTATAGAGGGCAGCATGAAAGGTTGCATTTTTGGTTACTTTTTGCTGTATCAAATCCAATGAGGGGTTATAAGCAGAAAATTTATGTACATTAGTAGATACAGTTCTCGAAGGTGCCCTTCAACCTTCTGCCAGAAAGAGGAAATGAGTAGTTATTTACATGCCAGTCTGATAGAGGAACTCGCTTTGATCAACAGGCAGAAACTCTGAGGATCTGTGTTTGCAAAAGATTACTTAGGAGCCACACTAAATCAGTTCATTTCCTGTATGCCATATGCCCATATGGTTTCATAAATTTTTCTGACAACTAGCATTTTCCTCTTCTGGGGAATGTACTTTGGACCCTCTGGCTGAACAAAGAAAGCAATAATGGAGTGGCACAGTATGGATGCAGGTGTCTGCCTGACATTTGCTGGCATAATACAGCTGAGGAGTGGACCACAGGTGACACAGCTCCACACCAGCCTGGCAGCTCTGCTCTGCTCTTCTTTGTGAGAAGCATAGCCATAGATACTGCTTTGCTTTTCTGTCAAGGTTTGATGTGAATGCATGCCACATACTGTCTTTCACCTATTATTTCTGTGAGGCTGAGCGCTTCTGCTAACAGTAAAATTTCACAGGCTACTTTAGCAGAATATTAATGAAAATTTTCTAAATCTTTGCACATACACATGCAAGGCAGCAGCTGCTTTTGGTACTCCAAGAGAGATTTCAAACATTTACTTACTGTTGAGCTTTATGCATATACGTGCATGTGAAAGGTCAGAGATGGTCATTCTATCATTTGGGATGAACACAGCTGAATTGAAATGTCACAGCAGTTGTACCTAGCAATTTAAAATCTTTGGAGTGTTGCAAACCTGTGGATTCTCCTGCCAAGCAAATAAAAATTGACTCTCTGACTGTACAAATTTACATGATTACAGATAATACATTTTACATCATGCTTGCAGAGTTTCTGAGCACCGGTAGAATGCAGGCAGCTTTTGGAGTTGATTGGAGTTGAGAAGCTTGCTGTGCAGCCCTGGAGCAGGGAAGCAGGCTGTTCATAGCAGACCATGGAAGGCATCAGTCAACCTGATGTGCGGCTGATAGATGTTAGCCTTTTTAGACCTCTCAGACATTACAGAGGAACTCTGCAGAAGAAGTCAGGGGATATCATGGTGTAATAAAAGAGCATGGATAAAATTAATTTTAAATAAATAATTGAAGAAAAGACAGTGTGTCTGTAAGAAGGCCTCTACTAAAAGGAGATCGTAATCCCTTTGTCAAATGTTTATATCTGGTTGTTTCAGCACTTTCTTTGCTGAGAATGAGCGCTGTGTAAACAGAGTGCAGGACCTTGCTGACTCAGGGAAGGGGGACTGTGGGCAGGACCACTTATAGGTGCCTCTTCTCTCAGAAAGAACTTTGCTGAAGAATGTGGTGGCTGGTTCAAATGGGAATGGGGAGGGTGGAGGTGGACATCTTATCAATGGAAATGGGAAAGTACCTCTGAAAAAAAAGAAATCCAAATATATGACCACTCTGCAAGATGAAGTGTGTTGTAATTTTGTGATTGTGTAAGGAAAATTATATCAAAAGAGTAAGAACAGGCAACTTGGATTCCATCTTCTCATCTGAGATTCATCCAGAGAAGAAAAGAAATTGAGGTTAATTTATTTAGCATATGGAGTGAGGACAAATAATAATGAAACTCATCTCCATGTGGAATTGCAAACTGTACTCCTGACTATTTGTATAGTCATTAGGCATTTTTCTCGAATAGTCCTCCAGAAGAGATGATAGCAATAAGGGTCTGTGTAAGTTCTGTAGAAATTGCTTTGAAATCTACAGAATTTAATAAAAAGTGGGATAATGCCTGTAAGATTTTAAATGAAACTACAGGTTTACAAGGCAGAAAAGCTTATCCACCTAAATTAATATAGTTAAAAGAACATATTTTATGATTGTCTAATTAAATTCTACAAGTAATTTTTAAAAGTTTGTATATTTTGCTTCTCTAGTGAAGGCAGATATTATTTGATTAGGGAAAAACAACTATTATTCAAAAATAGGCTGGTGTCCACCTGCCCACTCTTAGCATGCATTCTGCTTAGCAAGTATAAAATTAGGTTGTATCTTGTACATCATCCGTTAAGTGGGTGCTTCATGGCATCAGTGAATCTCAACATATGTTGTTTAATGACCTGTAGCTGTCCCGATTTCCAGCGTAACTGTCTTTTATAATTATATTTGAAAACAGTGTCTAGTTGAGAACAAGCACAAAATATCGATAAAAACTCAAAAAAAGGGATGGTCAGACTCTCACAGATCTACTACACCTTTCCTCAACCATTCCTCTGTCTTATTTGTTTGTGTAATTGTTTAGGACAAGAAGTAGTTCTTTCTCTTCCCCTGCACAGTGAAGCTCTGAATTTAGCTGACGACACTGCGATGATAATTTTGTTGTTTCTAGTAAATAAACAATGCATTTGCGAGAAGGTAGTTTCTATTCACCATGACTGCTTTCAGAGGCAGAGGACATAATCTCCCAGCACATAGATTAAAGGTCCTGCAAGAAAACAGATATCGAACAATTCACCCATTCTGAGCAAACCCCTCAGGCAGAGAAAGGCCATTTCAGAGCTCTCAGCCATTGCCAAAATCCCAGCAACCAGGCTACTGCTTTTATCGTTAGCACTCATCAAAGCTTCAGAGAAGATGGGAAGGATCTTGAAGTCGCTAATTTCATGAGGGGATGAGGGGGATAAACTTACATATCATTTGAAAAGACTGAATAAAGACAGCTGGCTGAGGAAATTTGGGGATAAAAATGTGAAGAGTTTCATATGATGTTTGTCCTTTAATAATAGTCAGGAAATAACAGAAAAAAAGCCTTGCTGGTAAGGTCCACGTAGAGACCAGAGGCACCCTGGGGGAAGGATCTGGCAAATCTAATAAAAGTCCCCCTTGCCTGAAGAACTCTGGCTGCAGCGTTCATGTTCCTGTGGGTGTGGATAACAGCAGATGGGGAAAAACAAGAAGAAAAGCTTTTGCAGGGTTGCCCACTAAATGCAGTCTGGATGGGAGGGATGGGGTGTGACATGGCCCATCTCTGCCAGCCAGTCTGCTCCTGCTGTGTTTGGTACTGCTGATAGCACAAGCATCCACGTTACAACTAATGCCTGTACAGATGAGGTAATGGAGGTAAAGCAAAGCACATCAGTATTTAGTCCATTATTTCCCCTACCAAAAGAATGTCTAAAGACACCCCTCTTACCTGCCCCATCAAACCCAAAGTAAACATGGAAAGAGAAAACCACAAAGTACTTTTTTTGAGCACTTGTGGGTTGGGAACATAGAAGCAGAAAGGTACATGGTGCTCTGGGGCAACAGACCTCACTCCTACAGGGAAGTGAGAAGTTTAGATGCTCTCAGGTTGAAAAGGAGCCATGTATGTACAAACTGTAAGACAGATGTATGTCGGTGCTCATTTGTAAAGAAAGGAGGGATAAGGGAAGAATTACCCTCTAAATTTGGTAAGGAAAACTAAGAGGATTTTTGCTGCTCTGACTCCTCCTTTGAGAAGAGAGAGTATAACCTTAGCTTTGGATGTAATTTTTACAAAGTCTGCTGTAGACCCCAGGATTAAACAGGTTGACTGCTTGTCCTATGAAGCTTCAGAAAGCAGGAAGATGCAGGGTTGCTGACGGGCAGTCAGGCACCTGCCAGGTAGTGTGGGGGAACTGAACCAGTGGGTGCTTTCTTCTCTTCTCCACTGTGAGTGTACTGTGACAGATGGCATTTAGAATTGATTGGCATATCTTATAGGGTCTGTGCCAATTTAAATTATCTTTCAAATTTATCATATAAAACACTGAGGTGAACTGTGTGACTCGATGAATCAACTCACTGAGAAAGAAAGAAAGAAGAAAACCCACTTTGAAAAAATCCCAAATCTGACAGCACAGTGTCTAAATGAGGGGGAAAAAAAAGAGACTCATCTGAAGACAAGTGCACTACAGCTTGTGGACAAGTTGCGTGTGTTGTCAGTTTGCAGCCTTACAAGGTGACTGCATCAAAAATCCTTCAGATTTCTATCATAGACAAATGGTCTATTTAAGCAGAGCTATTCTTATTCAGGAAGAAGAGGATAGTATACAGTACACAAAGCTGTCTCTTTGTGAACAAACTTGTGGTATGCCTGAAACGAATTAGCTTAAATATACCACTTATGAGGGAGAGGGTTGGGTTGCATTCCCATCATCTATTTGTACTGTCTTAATTTTTCTGGGATGAATATTTTGCATAACATTCTGTACTTCTATTTTACTATATGTCAGTTTGGTTCATGTTCTAACAGGTGCCGTAGATTTGCTCTTGCTGCTGGCTTATCTAAAAGAATAACCCACTCACCCAGGAGGCCATAACACCATCTTAAAAGTCAGGGAGAAGGAATCAGGATGGAGCCTTATTAGAGCTGGTAATTAGAAGCAGTGACAGGAGCACAAAGCTCCTTTACTCCATCGACTCCTAAACTCTGTCAAGGACTACACTTGAGAGAATAAAATGTAAGTGCTTGTCAGGGTATCAGTGAAGTTGTCCCATTCATGCAGAGGTCTTGCAATGCAGAGCCAGAGCTGTCCCAGCAAGGCTTCTGGCACCATCCCAGTCCTGCTGCTGGCATCCCTCCCCTGCTGTCAGTGCTGCAAGGCAGGTCACCAGCTCCTCTCTTCATGCTCTCAGCTGCCAGCAGCAAAGGGACAATATTGCTCGGCCTGGTGCCAGGTGCCTGGTGGGATGGCATTGGATCAGCTCCTCACCTGACATAAGCCAGGCAGAAGGAAAGTAGACAATGTTCTGAAAGGTGAGAAGAAGCAAGAAGAAGGTGACAGCAGCTTGGTGAAGTGTCCAGGAAGGGGGGAGAGAGAGAGGGAGAGAGAGAGGTAAATCTAGGAAGGTCACCTTGAGGCAAAGAACCCACTTCTCACAGCACAGTGAGAGGTGGTTATTTGTCTTTTGTGAGGACCGTACTTGGCCCAGAGAAAGGAACAGAGAGGTTGGTTTTTAAAATATGTCATTTTCTGGTGGCTAAAATTTACTGCATAAAGTAAATATTACCACTTTAAAGCAGATTCCGCATTCACAGGAAGACAAGGTATACAATTTTATCAGCACTCTGCTACAATATCTGTGTTGCAAACATATTCCTAAAGCCATGGAGATGATCCTGAACTGAACTTTCTACTCAATGCTTTCATCTTTTAGGATCTTCTTGACAGACAGACTGCCAGTTGTCAGAGTGTCTGTCAACTGTGAAAGTTAGCAGCATATGCTGAGACAAGCTGGGAAGGGCAGGGTAAGAGAGATGACTTCTCTGTTTATATAACAGGAGCTCAGCAGAGTGACTACAGCAACCCTCGGGAGGAGCAGACGCATCTGAAGGTATGAAAACCAGGCAGTCTGAAGTACTGCAGGGAAATTCGTTTAATGCACAAAGTAAATTGTCCTAATTCATCTCTAGAACTAAATAGTGCTCTGTTTTCTTTCTGATGATTCACTGTTATTATGTACATTGTTGTTTACTGCTGATGATTACTTAGCCTGTCACTCTGTCAGGTCTCTACCGTGCAGGTCATATTATCAATGCTTAATGGGTGTTACTGCTCAGAAGGGGTATTTACCCTTTAAATATTTGCAGCCTGGTATGTTAGAAAGCAAGGTGGATCTGCCTCGATGTTACTGAAGGGACTTGTACATCTAATGAGCCACCTAATGCACTGTGGAACAGGAAATTTCAAGATCTGCAATGCTCTGTCTGAGCCCTTGAAGTCTTTCTCTGTGGTCATTCCTGCACACCCCGCTTCAGCCCATTGAGCTCTTCAACAGATGATTTATCTAAGTTGTCTTCTTTAAAGTGGGGAAGATCAAAAGAATTAAGACCCGTGGCCTGCTCTCCCCATCAACCACCTTTGGCAAACAGGTTATCATCTCTGTCTTTTGCAATATTTGGATGCTACCTTGTGTTTCAGGATTAATTTAGGCCACATCTAAACTGACCCATGGCCTTGTGCCATTCAGGACACAGGATTCTGAACAGGTCATGTGGAGCCAACCTGAGACAACATCTGCACTGGATGTAGAGCATTGCTAGTTGCTGCTGCTGCGGAAATTAATATCTTGACCTAATGAGTAAATGCGTGCCAGGTGTCTCCTTTGTTTGTGCATTCAGGAAGAATAAGCTTATCATGCAATACTTGAAACACAGTACTGAAGAGGTCTATCAGGCAGTGTGTACATTTTGGTGGCCAAGATATCAGGGAGACTTTGCAACATTGATATAAAGCAATGCCTGCTCAGGGTAACAAAATTCCCCCATGAAAAGGGAAATCCTGCCTCCCTTCCTCCCTTCCTGGTTTAGAAGTTCAGTAATCACTGTAACTCCTATTACCTGACAGCATATAACCAGAGAAGGGTTACAGATCTAAAGACATCAAAAGACAGTTTACAACTATACACTTGAGGAGGCTTATCAAGGCATACTTAGCAGGAAATTTTCAAATCTACTGCATTTGGGAATTTATCATTAGACAGCAGTGTCAAATTTTAATAAGTGAAATTAGTTAATGCATGTACAGTGCTTTGAAGATATGAAATGCTATTGAAATTATGGGAAGTCAAATCAAGGGAAGGAATACAGGCTGAGCAATAGAGAAAGAAATATTTTTATGTAATGATACAGCTGTTTCATGTGCAATGAAACACTATGTACTCCTTCATCAGTGGGAAGTTCTCTATCACCTTTTGGGTGAGAATCTTCTCATTTTGCTGTTGTTACCTTGGACTGAAAACCAAAGCATCAGCTTTTTTTTTTATTGCATCATTTCTACTCCATCTTATCAACAGAAAAACAGCTTCTCCTGCTTTTTCTTTTGTAATGTATATTTCACTAAGGGAACTTCGTCACAATGATGTGTCATTATGAAAAACTCAGCTAGGCTTTGGAGTGATTATTATCTCAGTTATAACACCAATTTCTGCAGCTTTTTAAAATTAGTCAGTTTAGGGAAACACATATTTGGGAATTAAATTATGCTTGGAATAAAACAGTGAATGTGCCATTAAAAGCAACTGACAAATCTCAAGAACAAAGTGGACAAAAAAGTATGACTTTTTTAAAAAAAAAGTGTGACAAATTTTTGCATTTTTGGTGAATTTTCATTTTTTAAGAAGTTTGACAACACAATAAGCTGATGAAAAACCTTGAAAATGTCATACTAAAATTTTTCAAGATATATTTGCACAAATGAATTAAGCAGTAATTTTGTGCAATACATGTCCCTTTTATAAAGGCAAATGTATTTTACTGATATGAAACTGATTGATTCATAAAGCTTCTTTTCTGGTATTTGTAATGGTAATTTTTAGTCTTTGCAGCTGGCCTAGTGTAGTACTTATGATAATCCTGCTTCAAATGAGAGGCTGGATCTCCAGAGTTCCCTTCCAGTCAACATTTCTATGATTTTAAGATAGTCACTATTTGACTTAAAAACAAAAAGAAATACAAATCTATGCCAGATATCATGCAAGGCATCTGCACAGATATAGCCTAAGAATGCTCCTTAGAGCTACAGATAAGGTTTCCTATCTATTGATCTTGCTAAAAGTAGCAATGCATTATTGCCCTCAAAGATAGTGGTAGATCTGTGCTCTGCCTCGTGGAAAAAGCATATATGTATATTTTGCTGTGTTACTTGGCCTTTTTTTAAAATATATTTTTGAGCTCTCCAAACACTTTCCTACAGAGAGAGGCATGAACTCCACTAAAGAAAACAGAGGCTTTCTGACAATCACTTGCTTATTCTCCAGTTATCTTTCTTTGATACTTTAGTGTCTCTAGACTTTGAAGCCAAAGGAAATTATAGGTACTTAGTGCTGCTATTATTATCTAAGAGAAAGAGAGTTCATTGTGTGCAAGTCATAATATCTCTAATGTGCATACATTCGTTGTAAGTCTGTAAATCTTTCAGCAACATGCTTGTATTGTGGTAATGGAAGTTTCTGGGTCTAAATTAAAGGTGGAAACATCCCCTTTATATTGGGTTAGATATAACTAGAAGCAACTGTTATCTTTATCAGTCCCAGCAACTGCTACTGTAATAGAGGAAAAAATATAAACACAAACAAATTATGCAGGGGTTACATAGGCCACAACTGTTCTGGAGAGAGTATTGAGACAGTAGAGAATACAACTGATAAAATGTGCCCAAAGAGACAAGTAGGTGCTCCTGTGTTGTGACTTACTCTATGTAATTTACAGAATCTCAGATCCTGGAGGGGAATCTAGAGTCCTGCACAGGACAGCTGCAGAGAACAGAGGGAGCTTGGCAGTGGAAAATGCTCACTTCTTGATGCCATCCAGAGCTTCGATGACTGCTCAAGGTTGCAAGGAAATGACTGTTTTCTCTTTGGCTCCAGCCTTTAAATCATACTCTGACAACAGAGCAGAAATCACTAGTGCTTTTTAAGGCATTAGTGCCGGAAAGCCTATGGTTGCCACTTTTTTATAGTGGCCTAACAGGGAAATCACTCATCCAGCAGGTTGGTCATTTGTTACCTTTGAAATCCTCTTTTCCTATAGCTTTACCATGCTCCCAGGTTAGAAGGAAAGAGATGGGGGGTATTTTCTACACGCTTGGTTGCAGCTATTCCACTTGACAGTAACACTGGGCCACAGAAAAGCAGTCAGTATGAGCCTATGGACTAACAGCCAATGCAGCCATCTCCTGCCTGGAGGGAGAGGAGAGAATCTCTGGAAGCTCTTGCTGTCAAGACTTAGACAGTACTTTACATTGAAGCACATATTGAAACACATATTAAATACAATGCATAAATAGTTCTTCACTCATGCGGAAGATGCTGGGGCCAGAATAGGGCTTGTTTACATGATTTGAAAGCTTTTGGCAAAGTTATCAAGGGATGCCAGTGTAATACCTCTCTGCAGTACATCTGCTTCCACTGTGCACAAAAGCCACAGCCATTATTTTTTTCTTACATGAGCACCACAACCATTCTTTTCAATATAGAGATATTGATCCTACCTCTGGGAGTGGCTGGGCAAGCACATTAAGGGAGCTGTATTGCTTGGAAAAACTGATAACTTGTCTCTTAGGCTTATTTTGTAAAATGAGGTGAAGTCTACTATAGGATGTTAAAGAGGAGCTTACCAGCAAAAAGGTGTCAGAAGCAGCAATCTTTTCTGCCTGATTTTTCATATTAAAAGGCAGAAAAGCTGAAATCTTACAGAATGAGGCAGGTGTGAGTGTAGTGTATACTGCAACACCTCAACAACGCTAAAACCCACTGAATACTAAAAACGTCAAGCTGATCTTTTAGCAAGTGACTATGCCTGATCCTTTCTAAATTGTTTCAGTTATTGCATGTATTGTCCACCACGTGCATTGCATTGTATGTGGGTTTGATGGAGGATGGAAAAGAAAACTAGTGTGTCCTTAATTCCTCTGTCCAGCTCCTTTCTTACATGGGTGATGTCAGGAAGTGGTTTTGGTTATTGAATCAACTGCATGTTCTGGCTGGAAAAAAAAAAAAATTAAAGAAAAAAGTGGCTAGACATTCAGTTGGTAGATGCAAGGAAAATCCATTATTGCATGTATCATCCAGGTTAGCAAGGTGTGGAGCAGAGCACCAGAGCTAGAGTTCAGCTAAGAATTGTCTTCCAGTATGAAGATGGCTCTAGTAGTTGTGTGCTCGCAGCTCCACCACCGAAATGCAGAAGACCCAAATCATCATGTGTGCTGACCTAAAAGAGTCCTTTTGGAAAGGAGATGACGAGCAGGAAAGCATTGAGTGAGATGACAGGAGAGAAAGTTCATTATCACTCAGCATTGCAAATAACTGGCCTCATGAAGCAAACCTGTTTAGCTAAGAACAAAAGTAAATGAGCAGGACATAAGTAGAAAGGCTCGAATTAATCAAGTTTGACTCTCAGTGAAATTACTTCTTACATTTCTCTTTATAAGTGGCTGTTCACTCAGCCCCTTCCCAATTAGAACATTAAGATTAAATATTATACTATAAATGTGACAGCGAAGAAAAAAATGCATATAATATTCTAGAGCCTATGAAGTCCCCAAAAACTGAGTGAGATGGAGATCTGCACACTGCTTTTCTAAGAAAACATCCAAACTGGCTGCAAACCTTACAGAAAGAAACCAAACTCTATCTCTTACAGCCTCAGACGTTGATCTATAATACAGGCATAGAAAGCTCTTCTCTAGTATACCTAGAAAACCAGCTTAAAATGTGTTCAATCCAGAGTCACTAGCTTTAATCCTGCATTTATTAGCAGTGGTGAAAATAGTTCTGCCCACCCTCAAATTAGGGTGGGGAGCCACTATCAATAGCTGCTTCATCAGAATGGGTCATGCCAGGAGGTATTCTGTAAATTTAATTTGGAGCCTCAGTTTATGACAGAGATCTGGTTCAAATTTATTCTGACCCTCCAACTCTCCCTTGAATTAATCCATTATGCAGATCACATCTGAAAAATATACAAAATGAAATTTCTCTGAAATTCAGAGATCTTTTTAAAAACTGGGTTTAGATTAGTTGGTAATGCTGTTAAGTATCCCCATTAAAGTCTTGAATAAATGATTCATGTAATTAACAGCATATTCAAATGCACATACTAGCTTCTACAAAATGAAAGAGAGGGAAAATGGGTATATACTAATATTAATTAATTAGCCAAGCAATGTTAATTAGGTGACTACATAATTAAATTTGGGAAATGAGGTTTCATTTGCTGTATTTGTTAATATTTGCTTCCTTCAGACCCAAGTCTGTGTTAAGTAGATGATCTCATCTTACATGCTGTATGTTTTTCAAGGAATCTGATAAGAAAAGTTGTCAGATTTTCCAGTGTAACAGAAAAGGATGTTCTCTGAGATACTTATGTAAATACCATAATAAAATTTTCCTTGCCCTATTGGCTTTTTTTAGAAATGTTTCCCTAGAGCACTTCAGGGTATCTGAAGGAACATAGGAATGCCTGAATAATTAATTATATGTTTGATATAAAAGAATGAGGATGATTGCTTTCAATTTTTAATATATAGTAATGTAAGGTTTTGTCAATTATATTCTGAAACTACAAAGACTTTCCAAAGCATGAACAGTAATAATCAAATGAAGTTGGTGATTACTCCTTAACTGCTATAATGTTCACATGAAATTAGTTTTATTAGATAACTGCATAAAGATGTTCAGAAATGTCAACAAGCTAGTGATTCAGATTGTTGAAATTAGTTTCCATTATTAAATTGATAACCTCTGTCTGTCTTGTTTTCATTCTATCTTTATCTTCATACTTCATCAGTTCCTTTTCTCTTCTGTTTTGCATTCATCATCTTTCTTTAGTACCTAAATCTAACTGTAGAGAATAATAGGTGTTACATCCAAAGCTGGTAGCAGTATTGCTGTAACAATCTTTAAAAGACCAAGGTAAGACAGTAAGGAGTGCAACAATTAGTCCACTTAGCTCCTCATGAGGACAGCATCTCTTTCCTGTTCTCATTTTGTCACCTATTCATCTCTACCTATATTAAGCTTTTTCATGCTCTTGTCATTTCCTGGACAGCTGGCAGCAACCATTTTCCTGGCATGTCTATCTTCTCAGTTGGGTTTTACTCCAAAATCAACGCATTTCTACTCTTTGCAGAGCTCTACTTCCGCTGTATTTTCTTGCTCTTGTCTAGTAGCCAGGAAACATATTACTGTTTCATGGCTCAGGGAACAAACAACTCTATTTCAGCATTCTTCCTCAAAAGTAATTTTACTTTTCAAACAATCCCTTCTTTCTGGCACTTGGAAAAGTAAAAACTTCTTATCATGTTTGATGAGCATTTAAGTGATATCCTCTGAACCAGCCCAGGGTGCTTATTGTTGATGTAACAGAAGCATCCAGGAAGAAGCTGCAGGGAGAAGTCACTTGCATTTGTCTGTGGTCACTTCTTTCATGGGTGTGATTTATGGAAAAAGACGCTACAACTCGAATAGAGTTATAAAGCAGGTATGTTTACTCTGGCGCTGGGGTGCAAGAGGATTTCTCCATAAAGTTTGCACACCCCCAGCACATTTTACTAAAACCTTATAGAGTGTGGATATACATATTCATTGGATTACATAACACAAATATATATATGCATGAGTAAGGCTGGGTTAGTTCGAAAGGCTGGTGTCAGCAGTTTATGTTATATCTGTATCTGCGCATTGCCTCCTGGGGGGCATCTTCAGGGGTCTTTTGGAGGAAGTCTTGTAGTCTTTCTCATCTTGAACTTTTCCTCGGAGCATGTGCAGATTCTCTTAGCCAATTTCCTGAACAACAAGAGTGGTTCCCACTGGTTTACCACCTCTATCTTATCTAAAAGTACCAGTGTATCAGTTTCTACCATCCATATATGGCTATCTATTCATTACAAAGACTAAACTAGTTAGAGCACATCTGCTTTCCAAGGACAAGAAACATAATTTTGTTGAACATAGTAATTCTTGGTAAGTTTCTACAGAAAGCTGCTTTGTTTTGATGAGCACAGTAGCCCTTGGTAAGTGTCCACAGAACAGTCAGGGCAAGCAGGATTATTAAGTAATATTCAGAAATCATTATAAGTTGCTATAAGTTGCTATAAGTAAGTAAGTTGCAAAGTAGGTGATCATTTGCTTGTATCAGGTGCTCCCTACTTCAGCAAACTACTGGCAGAAAGAGAAAAGCTGGATGTATTGCCAGTATTTAGAGTGCATGCCCCAGAGCTTTGACAACCTGGCAGGGAGGATCAAGGATTTTGGTCTTCTTCTATCATTCAGTGAAGTGTTTTAGTTAACTACATGTGGGTCTTACTTGTCTTAAGTAATATATAGTGTATGGAAACCAATACAGGCTGTTTCTTAAGGTTTTTTCTTAAAATAGAAACAGAACAACATTTTAAAAAAGTAGAAAAGTGAATCCACAACAAGAAAAGATCATCAAGTTTTGAAAATAAGTGTTTTCTCAGTTTGTAATTTGGCTGATGGCAAGCTGACTGATGAAAAACAGGAGAGATGAAGCAATATAACTCTTCAAAGTTGCAAGAGCCACACCAGTTTGTATCTGTTATCAGTGGGTGCCCCCTCTGTCCCACTGGGACACACTGGTTTTGACCTTGTCTTCTGTCCACACTAGATATATTCTAATTCTCACTTTAGCTCTATTATGAAGAAGGCCAATTTAAGAGTAGATATGAGGTAGACCAAACTCTCGCTTCTAGGTAATGTCTCCTGATTGTAGCTACAAGACAGCAGCAAACCTCCAAGCTCTCTAGCTCTCATCTTCCAGTGATATCCACAATACCTGCTTGCCTTACAGGTGATCACTACAAACAAACGCCTCTGCTGAGCTCCAAAGCAGCTGTCTCATTTTTGTGCATAACTGTACAAAAATGACACATTTGCAGAGAGAAGCAACTTGTTTGTTGAGAAGAGAATGGCACCCTTGTCAATACATGCTGGGACCATTCTTTCAGAGACAGCTTTGCAGCTGGAGAATTGCCCAGCAGCAGTATGATGAAAAAGACTGACGCTGGCTCAGTCAGTTAAACCAGCAATTTATCTTAATCTTAAACTAGCATACATTCAAATAAGCTGAGTTTCTGAGCACAGCTCAGCTTAGTTGACTTCTTTTTTGCAGAACTGCACAAGACTTTTGGGTAGCAGGCTGTCAGGGCCCTGGGGTCACTGACAGTCCCTGTCCAGACTTCCCTGGGGCCTCCCCTCTCCTTCTGCCCATGGGTCCTGGAATGTCATTTCAACTCAGCCTTAATTCCCTTCCTGAGCTGTGTTGTAGGTGTTCCCGTCTCTGGTCCTACCTTCCAGATGGACTTCAGACCTATCCTGTATATAGCCCATCTCCTGGTTGAGATGGGCCCCTTGGTTCATACAGCTCTGTCTCTGTGACAGATTTTGGACTCACATTGCTGCCTTCTCTTCAGTACTGATTCTGGCTGATATCCTTTTGCTCCTGACAGGACTGCCTGGATGGACCTTGAACCTGCTTCATTGCTTGCCATGTCAGGGTCTGCCGATGCACCCTGTGACTAGCAGCTGGTCCTACCTTCAGAAAAAGAAAGGCACGCCTTGGGACGTGCTTGCTTTTTTGCACAGAAGAGTCTCTGCTCCTCTGATCCAGGGCTTGAAGAAGAAAGTGAACTATTTAATCAACCTCTTTAAAGGATCACTCAGTTGTCTGCCCAGCAGGTATGGATCTACTGTGGGTATGTGATGTGGCCAAACTCATAGAACAGATTTGAATTTACTACCAGCTGTTCAAGGTAGAGTCGACAATGCAGCCCTATGTACTGTGCTGATGATTTTTAAAAAAATCTATCCATTTGTCAGCAGGTTGGTCATACTAACCCATTATCTGAGTGGAGGTTAAAGGAAGCAAAAAACAGCCCCTCTTTGACTTCAAAATCTAGAGAGCTGAAATCCCAAACTCAGCCTTTCTGAGTTTGCATCACCTTCCTGGAGTGTTAGTCCAAGGAATCAAAGGATAGTCCACTCTCTATTGTTCAAGTGTTGGCAGTCTCACTGGCAGCAACCACATAAAAAAAAAAAAGAAAAGCAACATGGCTGTGCAGACAAAGAGAAATGGAAATTTCAGTGTCATATGTTGAAGTGCACGGGGAGAGTGATGAGTTGCGAGCCAGCTATGTAGAGCTAGATCACACTACTTTGTTGGATATGGAGGAATTGCTGGCTAGTTCCTACCAAAGTACACTATGAATGTGACCTGTCTGTCACTGAAAGTCCTCGTACTTCAATAGAACGGGCAAAAGCCTTTCTTCTGTATGTGACCCATAAGCTACAGGGAGCCACTACCCTGGAGTTTGCCACTGCACGTGAGACTTTTCCTCCTCATTAACTTGCTGCAGAAGTACTACCTTGAAGTGTAGGAATTTTTATACGTTTGTCAAAAGTATGCATAGTCATTTGCTAGAGAAAGGTTATTTTTGTTCAGTCACAGGTATATAATGAAATGCTTGATTTTATATACCTATATAAAAATAAGAAAATCTCAAGTTCCATGCAGTTCAATGTTTGCAGGTATAGTACTTAATTGCCAAGTTACTCAGCTATAATTATACATGTAAGCTAAAAGGAAAATTACCCAAGCCTTTGACATTCTGTGGCTCAATTTGTACTTCACATGTAAAATAGACATATCCACCACATTTAATGTTGTAAAATATTTGTATTACAAGGATGTATTTAATTTCTAATGAAGGATTAAAAAATTCCTGTGTTGAAATAGTGCATAAATGTAACTGAAAGATTCATTCTAGCCCTGGGAGATTTTAATCTCTAAATATTTGAATGTAATATGATTCATATTATAATATTATGAATCCTAGGACAATTTCCTAATACACCTTTTTCATGTTCTGTTTAGTGGAATATACAGTGTTTGGCTAGTCAACACACATGTGTTGGTGAGGCAGTCAACATGCATTTAGATTCAAACTGCCACATTCAGTGCTCTCTCTTGCTCTGCGGGTGTTAGGGAGCTGTGTTTATTGTGGCAAGAAAGGCAGCAGGATGAAAGTCATAAATCAGTTGGAAATTGTCATTAGTATCTGTAACAATTTATCTTTATTGGACAATATATTCAGAAAAAAAGAAACTACCATATAAATTCTACAAACCATGTTCCTTGTAATTGTTCTAGTTTGTTGTAACAAAGTCCTGGAAAGTTTTTGGCTTGCAATAAATAGAGACTGTGGCACAACTTCTGTGGCACAACTTCTGTCCTATTAAGTCCGTTGGCATTTGCTATCAATGAGTTTCACCTTACCCATATAGCTCACATTTTTCTCACATAAAATCGTAAAACCTTTAAGGCAGATTTTGTACAGTTTAAACCCTGCCTGTCAGATGTTTGTTACAGGGCAACAGGGGGTAAAAGATGCTTCAAACCAGGGAGAACAAACAAGTAGGAACATGACCTGATTAAGAAACTAAAACATTTTGGGGAATCTAGCCTTTCAATTTTAACCACATTTTTTATTTTTTTCTGTCAGATTCTAGGGAAATATGTATATGAAGCCTAAAAGGTGATAATTCTGTTAGTTAAGGAGAAAATTGACTGGGGAACTCACCTTTCTAGAGATTAAAAAGATACTAATATACTAAAAAGATACTAAATATACTAATATACTAAAAAGATAATGAAAAAGATCTATGGCTTTATCATAAGAGTTATCACAGTCCCACAAAATCATCTCTACAATTTGAGGTAAGATGAGATATTGTGACTTCATTTTATAATTGTGTTTTCTATTTTTTTCTTTTTAATGGATTACCAAATTCAGATTAGAATGGATAGCAGAGGTGCACTAAGTAGCGGAAGCCATTTCTAACAATTAAAAAGCATTAAACTAGGACTGGTTATATTTTAGCAATCATTTTTGTAGTTAACTGTGATTCAAACATGAAACAGACTCATGTCTTCTGTAACTGATTTACATTAGGAATCAAGTTGACTTCTAATATTTAAATTTCAAATTAAATAAACAGAAACTAGCATGGAAAGTCATTAATCTTATCTCAAACAGGCTGACTTTAGAAGTAAAAAATTTCTTAGCTTATTGTAGTCCTGTAGCAATTAATAGGTTTGCTAACAATCACTTTGTAAGTAAACTTATGCTACTAAAAGAAGACAAAAAATCCACACCACATAATTTTTGGCATCCTTGCAATAGTATTTACTAATTTTTTAACATCACACTAAAACCAACATAGCATACTCAACAGAAATTAGAAGTGTTTAAAAATATGCATGACCTTTTAAATATATGGAGATCAGACTCTAATACCCTTATTCAGTAGAACCTCATTCATGTTTCAGACCAGCCCAAGATTTCAAAGCAGTTATTCTGAAAGGTGAAATATGCCAAATCTAAATCATTAAACAAGCTTCGGGGTGAATACTAAAGTAACATTTAGAATTATTTATCAATACTATATACTGATCAGAAATTTAAATAGATTGATATATGCCTGCTAATCAGCACAAATCAGCACAGATGTTGTAACTTATTAATCAGCAGTGTCACTGTGTGTCAACATGATTACTATTTCCTTTTGAAATTAAGTTCTCATGCCTTTATCCAGGGACTGTTTAGTGTAAAATATATTCTTACTCTGTCCAGAGAGCACTGAATAAAACTGCAAACTGAGGTGAGTACCCAACTGCTATATTTAGCTCCTTCTTGTACCCACATTGCTTTTTTTCTGTCTTACGAAATGCTTTCATTTGTAGTAATCCAGCAGGTCTTTTACTAGGAGAAATCAGGAATATTTTCTCCCCATTCTGGATTTAAGCCTGAAGATTATGAGACTCTCCTGGAAGTCTAGAAATGTGGGATTGGCCCCTCCTCAGGTAAGGAAGAGTTTTGAAGTTGTGTTTCCCACTTTTTTTCTTGTCCAAGTGCTGTAAGTGTTAGGCTGCCAGGCAAAAGACAAACCACCATCTGTGGGATTTTTTCTGGAAAGATTACTACTGCTTTATTGGAACTGTCCTTAAGAGATCCCTCATCCAAATCACGATGCAGCTATTGAACCTAAACTCTGGAAGGAAGAGATTCAAGTGAAATACATATTTTTTGGTGTTTCCTGTCTTTACTCTAAATTTTAGTTAGTTGTCAGAGGTGGTTTATTCTATCTTTTAGCAGTAGAAATGTCTAGCCCTGGTGCTTGGAGTCATCATGATGGAGTCAGATATACACATTTGAAGTGTTCATCCCCCAAACTTGGGAACATGTAAGTATGAAAATGGTCAATATACTGCAGTGCAGGATTGCTACTCAGAGAGATTTCAACAGACAGGAGAAATGAGCTGACAGGACCCATGAGGTTCAGAAAAAGCAAATGCAAAGTCCTGCACCTGAAGAGAAATAAGCCCATACAGCAGTACATGCTGGGGACTGACTGGCCAGAAAGCAGCTTAGCAGAAAAGCATTGAGGGTCCTAGTGGAATCCAAGATGAATACGAGTAGACAGTGTGCCCTTGCACCAAAGCAAACCAAGTCCATACTGTGCTGTGTGAGCAGGAGTGTAGGTAGTAGGTTGGTGGAAGTGATTATTCCCCTCTATTCAGCTCTTGTCAGCTTCATCTGGAGACCTGTGTCCAATTTTGGGTTCCCCAGTGAAGGATCACTGAGATGATTAGGATGTTTGAAAGTATGTGATGTACAAGGAGAGGCTGAGAGAGGTGGATTTATTCAGCCTTAGGTAGAGAAGGCAAAGGAGAGCTGTTGCTGCCTTCAGGTACTTAACAGAAGGGAATGCTCAAGGACAAAAGTTGCAACATGGGAAATTTTGAATAGATATTAGGGGAAAAAAAATCAGAACAGGGTAGTGAAATACTGAAAGAGGTTGTTGAGAGAGGCTATGGACTTTTCATCCTTGAGGATATTAAAAAATTGACAAGGCCCTGAGCAGCCTGATCTAAGTTGAACAGTGGGTTGGACCAGACGTACGATCTCCAGATGTCCCTTCCAACTTGAATTACTCTTGTCTCTATGACTGTAATCTTTCAGTTTGTAGATTTAGGTCTGAATAGTTCACATGCTAAAATATGCCTCATTTATATGACTTATGATGTAAGAAGTTAGATGCCTTGGCGCTTTTTAAAAAATCCTGTAACTATTTGGATGTTTAGGCTTCTAAGTAGCTTTAATGCATATTTCCAACCACTTTTCCCATCAAATTAATGTGTCATATGGCTGTCATCCGTCCTTTCTTGCAATGGTTTCCAGTAGGAACCCTAATCCTCTCTGTGTAAATTCAGAGTAGCCAAAACTAAGGGGGTCCTATCTGTGAGTGTTACAGGGAACAAACCATTGTTTTTTTCACAGTTAAATAACCAGATGATAACTGGAAATTAATATCTGGATGTTTTTGCATATTCACCTTCAAGGAATTTATTAAATTCTTATACACAGAAAAGCTAATATTTCTGATTTGACTGGGCAGGATCCAGTGTTACACATGGTCCGGAAAAAGTGAATGGATACTGAAAAGTTACTTGGCTCATGCTGTTCTGTTCACACATAAGTAAAGAAAAATAAAAGAAGTGAGTGATGCTGCTTTGTATACTACAGTAAAGGGTCTCCAGTCTCAGTCTCTGTATTGTCTTAAACATATGCCAGATCACTGGTCAGAATTGTAATACATTAATTAAAAAAAAGAAAAAAAAAAGGGGGGTGTGTGTGATTCTTAATGTTAGTCCAGTTGCTGGAGTTAACAATCTTTTTTTTTATTTCTGGATATTATCAGTTTTATTTGACCTCTAATAGAATTATTGAGAAGGTTAAGAAAGCATGGGATATCTAACTATTAAAAATCTGGTTCTCCCCAGAGGGTTTAGATCACAATTCCTAGACCAGCACACTTGTTTGCTGTTCCAGCATATGGAGAATCCTGGTTGTGATATGGAGATTAAAACGCTGAAGTACAGTTTTAATTTTGATGGCATTTTCTCACAAGTCACTCCTCATAAAACCTGTTTGCTGGATGAAATTAAGCTCTGTAGAAAATTTTTTAAAGAAGGGTTCTGAGGGTTTAAAAATGATCCCTCTTTCATAAATAAATTTACATGCTTTCCCTAGTTGTGATGAAGGAGACCTAGAAGATAAGAATCTGATACCTCAACAAAATCTCAGTCTGGGGATGTTTCAAAGAGATTGCTCTCTGAATCTAAAGGCTATGAATATTCAATTATTGTCATGCCCCTGGAATATTTCCAAGCCCCTTGATGGAGAAAAGATGTGCAATTCATCTGACTAACTGTAATCATATACAGTATAGATGTGTATATCTTAGCTAGTTGCCCTTAGGTCGTCTTTACAATCAGTGCAGAGAAACAGGCACTTTTAGGTCACTGTTTTTCTTATCTTAGAGCCAACATTTAAAATGGGAGATATGTCTGTGTTGTTACCATCAAAATTTAGGAGACACAAATAATACTGGAGATGACAACTCTCATTTTTAAAAATCTTGTTTAATCATATCCCCCCAAAGCTACCCATGAGTAGAGAAATATAAGAGCTACCCAGGAGTAAGCTTTCCTTTTGTACTCATAATATATTCATGGGAGTAAAAAGGCTTTCATGACATCTAATTTGCTCTGCAAAAGCTGCTTATTTTAGAACACAGAAAAAGACAAAATGTTTTTGTCAAGTGATTCTGATCTGACCCAAATACATCCAACTGGTGCCACTGAGCAATATTTTTCTGTTCAACGTTATTGATATTTAATTTGCTTGGCTAGAACAGAAGCTAGGTACTAGTCCAAAGGCAAACGTACTTGGCTGTAATAGACCATGTGGCCCACTTGATGGAGCCATTATAAGGTAGCTAGCCTGCCTCTTGTGTCTCTGTGGTTGTTCTATGAAAATGTGAGCTTGTGTAGGAGCATCTAAAACATACATATAAAATATAGCAATGCCCTTAAAGAGGGAAACAAAGGTCCCATTGCCTCTTCTACAAATTCAGTTCTAGCTTCTACCAGTCCCACTGGACCTTGTTATAGTGAAGAGACTGGCCATGCCTAGTTGTCAGGTACACAGACACTTGCCAAACTTCCCCCAACACCAAAAGTGTTTACCAATGGTAAATAATAATAAGAATGGACATTGCTGGATGAAACATCCACTTGTAGTTTGCATGATTCTGGATATATATTGTTTCTAACAAATGCCTGACAAAATCTTGAGAGCAATATGCAGCTGACTTAAACAAAGGCATTTTTTAATTCAATGGAATGGATATGGACTGAACCAAAGAGACACGTCTTATAAAAAGGAAGTGCATATTCAAAACATCTATTCACACAACATATTTTAAAACAAACCTCATTTGAGTAATATTTACTGCAATATTGTTCTGCTTTTGAAAGTATTCAATTGGAGGCAGACCAGATATAATTTCTGTTTGATTTCCTGGTTTGGGTTTGGGGTTTAATTTGGATTTAAGTAGTCATATTACACGCAAACACAGTAGTGAATTACATGAGCTGATGAATAATATGACTTCTGTGTTATCAAAGAAACTGACCAAAGAAAAACTGCTGTTTCTCTATGACTACGATGAAATATTGTAAGGACTGTCATCTTTGCTTTAGAGTGCAGATGTTTATATTGAAAAACAAATGCTGATTCCTAATGTTTTCTCATTCTGTAATAATTATCTCTTAGTACTGCACTTGATTTTATAATCATAATAAAATCTTTATAATCATCGACAATGCAACGTATTAATACATACAGTATAATTGTTTCATAGTTTATATACTATCATTTGACAATTCATGATGAAAGCAGAGATTCAGCTATTGACGGAAAGCAGGCAAAATGTAAGCAAAACCATGGGCAAAATATTGCCTAAATTACAATATTCCATAGTGAGAAAGTAAACCTTTTTCTGAAACGTTTTCTTATGCCTCACAGTCAAGGGAGACACAATGAAATTAAGCATACGTATGTATAAAAGAACACATTAAGGAAAAGAACTTTGCACAAGTGCAGAATTATCAGTGAAATCAATTGAAAAGACCAGTGCCATTGTTGTCATATTTTATCTTCTTTTCCAACCCTTCATCTGTTTTTTAGTGTTTTTTTCCTCACAACTCATAATCCTGCCCACAAGCATAGTATTATTGGAGATTATTAGACAAATACACTGTCTGCTGAGTTCTTTGCAAAACTTCTTGCCTTAACCTGATTTGTAAGTGCATATTTGCTTGAGAAGCATCTCTGTATTCTTAATAAGGAATATCCTGTTACATTCCATACATCCAAGGCAAGGGTTTACAGCTATGATTTATACTATATTTAAAAAGCATGCAGACAAATCCCATAAAAAGTGTTTAATCAAAATTTGATTTCATAGCTCAGTATTTTTAATTATTCCATGGCTACAAAATCAAAATAATGCATGGTAATGTCAAGCAGTTATAGCAATTAAGTAAATATGTGATAGAATTGCTTAGACTGAAGGATGAACTTTAATAAAGCTTAACATCATATTGAGAATGGGGTAGTTTAATTTTTAACCTCACAAAAATTCACAAACCTACACTTAAGTCAAGAACATACAAGACGTAACACAGCAGTAGCCATGAAAGTTGCTTAACAATATTCCATGCTGTCAGTATGGCATTAATTTATGTTTCTGATGTTTTTAAAAAAGCTTGTTAGAATATTTTTCTTTTTCTTTCCTGGTTTTAAGATCCTTTCTTGCCATTTCTTGTGAATAAGAAAACATTTAGTTTACCTAGTTTCTTTTTAATTTGAAAAATACCTACTCTTTCCTTTATGTTGACAGAATCAAAATTAGCAGAAAACTTTTAGCTTTGCTGTCTTTAAGTTCATTCCATGTGCAAAACAGTCATCCAAGAAATCATGATATGAAATGTTTTAACACAGAAGAGAACTGTGCAGAAGGTACCTTTAATCCCATGTGCTATGAGCAAATGACATTGCTAGCACAAAAGATTTTCAGTATTCTGAGCACAGCAATAAAGCCTTTTGTGCTAAATAAACAGATGTAGAAAATTGTTTACAACAATCAAAATTTTATTTGTATCGGAGGACTCACAAGATGTGGTGCACTTGTTTGCATGGTAACAACCAGAATGAACTTCCAGCTTGAAAGCTCTTTAGACCTCTTTCACAGAAGTACTGGGGTCTATCTGGTAGCTCAGTAGAGCTCCATTAGTGTCCCTAAACTTGTGCAGTGAAACCTGTTTTGGATAAAGAATAATAAATATTTTTAATAACAAAAATTTACCCTCCTTTCCACTGCTTTTGCTGACATGAGGTCATGAAATTATCCCTCTCACAGATACGAGGAACAAATAGATTTTTCTGGGATTTTATGAACAATTTCAGAATTCCTCGTAATGGGAATGCTGATCAGTTGTGACTTACCTGTTCTAGATAGCCACTTTGCCCTCTAAAGAATTTAAATTTTCACCTCAATTTGTTGAAGCTGCTTTTGCAGAGCATCCTCCTTTTTACTGAGACTTCTCTCTGTTGTCTTTCTTCACCATCCACCATCCTTTCAATGACCCCCACTTTTACTGTTGTTTCTACCTACTCTGAAGCCTCCATTTTCCTGATCTTCAGACTACAGCACACATGATACAGTACACATCTGCTTTTCTCAGATGCAAAAATGCAAGAACTTTATCCCAATAGTTCTATTCACTGCCTTTTCTCCCAAAGTTTGGTTCTGAATGTCATTTCAGAAAGGATCAGTGGTTCCAGTCTGTATAGCTTATGCTCTCTTTGGTGCCTTGCTGTCCCTTAGACTGCGTGAAGCAACAATTTCTTTAACACAATAACTAGTGCAAAAGAAGATGTCTAATTTCTCTAACCCTTCTGTGTAGTTTCTGGGTACAAGCATAGCAGCTATTTCCCTCTCCTGGCTTTACTATTTTTAAAATCAAAGTTGTTTTCAAAGGGCATAGTGATTTTTTTTGAAGTAAAAATCCTGATCAAGGTTAGATTGCATAAAACACGTATTTAGAGACATAGCAAGGTAAGATAGACAATAAATATTCCTTCTTAAAACTGAGTCCCTCTACTGGTGGCAAAACTTAATGCACATTTTGGTGGCATCCTGAAAGACCTGATGTGAAGTTGGAAGACTAAGATGTACAATGTATCAGTTTGCTTGGCTCATGTTAGTTTTCCCCCTGGCAAAACAACAATCTAGTGCAGTTTACTGCTTTATTCCCTATTCAAGGAATTTACTGAAGACATCAAATATTCAGCAGTCGGTATTTAATGACAATGAATAGTTGTCTCTTTTCAATCTGATATTGTTCATCACTGGTCAAGAGTGTTTCAGAGCAAATAAATGTCAACTCTTAATTCCTGGTGGGAATTAAGGGAATTTAAAAGTGAACTGGAAACAGGGAGTTGGGAGGAGAGATGGGTTTCAAACTAAATAAAGGTTGACCAGTGAGCAACTCCAGTGAGAAAATGTGTATTTGTTGTTTCTTATTAGATTGACTTCCACTAATACATACAACTCTATCATGCCATAGCGTTATGGACATGTTAGCATTCTTGTCTGATGCCTTTGTAAAAACTAATGAGTTCTCAGTATTTTTCAGTTTGTGCTTTATACTGCACAAATAGAGGTTTGTGACAGCTTGGCAAACATGTAAATGATCTGGTCATTTGCCTGGCCATATGGCACGATGGATTTGGGAAGATGTCCCAGCTCAATGAGAAGTTGGGACAAATAAATTGTGCAATATTAATTGCAATTGTCATTAGTGTTTTGCAACACAGTATTTGACTAAAAGAAAATACTTGGGAAACATACAGAAAGGTCTATTTCTTTCTAGTTTCTTAGGATATTTCATCTTGCCTTGCCAGCTACATAGAACCTTCTAGCATACTCTCCTAAAAATAGATGTTCAGAATTTGTATGTAAGTACCTAGAATTATCAGTCAATGCTTTTATTTCTTCCAAAGTAGTGCCTAAAATGACAATTCAGTGATTCTTCTAAGCAAAGCAATCAAATGTTCTTTCTTTATTCCATCACTTTCTTTCATTTTCCTTGCAGCAAAATTGGTATCATTATTTTATTAAAATCCAAAAGACAAAACTGGCATTGACTGTAATGAGACAATAAGACAGGAAACAATGGACTTAAAGGTAGTTTAAAATATACACGTATCATAAAACTGAGTATAAAGAACTAGAACTTTAATGAAAGTGGATTTTAAAAAATGAATTACGAGAGTAAGTCTTAAGGGAGGTAGTTGTGAGAGACTGAAATGTCCTATGACTGTCTCAAAGCTTGCTTGTGTCTGTGCAAACCTCCAGGAGAAGCTGCTGTGGCCTGTGAGTTGGTCTGGGGGATGTCGCCCAGAGAAGCGGGAGTGTATTGAAGGATGCACACCCCCACTTCTTTTCGGTTGCATTGTCCGGACTCTTTAGACAAGCCTCAAAGGGGCAGAGGTGTGCTGAGTTGCCCCATCCTGTAGCCATTTGTGGCTCTATTGTGTCGGCCAGACCCCATGCCTGCATTGATAATGAACTGACAAGAGGCAAACGTTCCTGCCCTGAAGCCAGATGCAACAAAACCTGTTGGACCAGAAAAAAAAAAAAAAAAACTAAAGGTGAGCAGGTATGTTAATCAGTGGATACGATGAACTTAAAAAGGCAGCAGAAAATTTTCTCATTGTGCATCTACCATTGAAGCTTGATTCGTGTGCACCCACCACCGGAGAACTGAAGACTGAGGACCAACGGGACGTCGCTGGATCCATGGTGGTGACTATTCTTGCAGCCCTATCCCGCATCCTTGCTTTATTTCCGCCTTTTCCTTCCATTCTGTCCTATCGCTACCTGTCCTGGTTTAGCCAGGATAGGGTTAAGTTTCCCCAGCAGTGGGAGGAAGCTCTAGCCGGGTTATTCATATACTATGCTGACCCTGGCACGAGCGCGGGAAGAATCGGTGATCGCGTGGGTTGGTGCAGCCAGTTCTCTCTTTGCTGTATCGGTATATACTTTGCTCTGTTCATTGTTATCACTGTTATTCTTATTGTTGTTGTTTGTTGTGTTGCTGTTGCTCTGTTGTATTAAACCTTTCCTTATCTCAGTCTCAGGACTTTGTATTTCACTCCCTTTGTGGGGGAGGGGCAGCGGCTGTGTGGTCTCAGACCCCGGCAGGGGCTAAACTACCACACTACCCCTCTTCACTTCTTTAATATCAAAAAATCGGCATTTGACCTCCTTTGTGTCAATCTCACTCTTGGGATCGTATCGAAACCTCCCCCGACATTGGATCAGGACAGTAGTAAAAGTAAGTACTGTGCTGTGAACACAACTTTCTCTTCAATGGTCAGCTGACCCTTTCAAAATATGATAATTTACTGTAATTACTTTTTCAGATAGTTTTCTGTAAACCACTGACATGAGGCAAAGCGTGTACTATGCAATTGTTAATTTCTCTATAATTTTACAGGGAAAATTTCTACAGCTAACTTTAACAATTCACACACACTAATTTTTTATTAGAAGGGGACCATTGAATTAGAGAATCAATACCTAACACTCCGATATCAAGGAAATGAAATGCCATCTTTTAGTATGAAATTGCAAGTTTCAGAACACAGGACAAATGCTCCCTGAAACGCAGTATAATTGGATGCTGCTGCTTTTCTTGTTTCAAAATATTAACCCATGCTTCAGGATATGAAGGACTTCCTTCTATTAGTGTGTCTGTATGCAATAATTTGGAAAGGAAATTAGTGTACACCCATCAGTTTTGAACATTCCCCAGTTTTTTGTTACTATCTGGGAAATCTCTCCACTCAGCTTCTGGTCACTATTTCAAAACTGTAACAACAAATATTTTCAGATTACTGAATTCCTCTTTAGAGATTCATGGTGGCTGAGTAGGACTGAACCAAGTATCTATCAGTCTAGAGTCAATAGCTAATAAATGAATTCTACTGACTGCCTATTCACAAGGTAGAATTATGGATTGAAATGACAGAACAAACATAAAACCTTCTTATCTGACTTTAGTAGGAAGAAATGAAAAGAGTGGACACTTATTAGCAATGAAACAGTAGGTGTGTGATAAATGAAGAACAAGGAAAGAACTAAAAAAGTAGGATATGTTAACATGAGAGGAAAAAGTAGGGTTTTTTTAACAATTAAGATTAGAGATGTACCTTGAAACCCAACCAGAAGGAAGAAGAAATCACTCCAAACGAAAGGAAATTTCATCAGAAAGTTTATTTCAAATTCTTTCTTACGAATTCTTTTTTCTTCTCTGTGTAGAGCCTCTCTATCTCAGTGTGCTTAGAATTGCTGGGAAGCACCTAGTCTCATGCCTTTGGCAAGATTTAATGAAGCAATGCTTAAAAATTTGGTGGGTTTTGGGAGTGTGGTTGGGGGACATGGTATTCAGGCAAAAAGGTAGCAACTGAAGAGTTCAGACTGGTCACTGAGAGCTGAAATAATGACTCCAGCTTTTAAGATAGGTCATATGAAGGAGAGATTTCACATTTCAGATGCATTTACATACCCCAAAGCAAAGTCAGAATATGGATCTGGTTGGTGAACAAAAGCTCAAAACATTTTGGGAATTCAGCAGGTGCAGTTCCTTATAGCAATCTGTGCAATGGCCATGAAGGAGCAAAGAACAAAAGCCATCACATGGGGAAAAAACTTGATAATGTAATATAGAAGGAAGCCAAAATGTTAAGCATATGCATTGCAAATATAGTAGAAGCAAGATGCAAACCCATGTACTATGAAATCCAGAAAATTTGCAATTTCAAAACAATGCAGAGATGCAAAAACTTAATTGCAGAAAGAGTTTGAAACAGTACAGAACATTAAATTAGGGCAATTACAGACCTCAGATAGATATATATGCAATCTTCTGAACAAGGACGAGTGAAAAACACTGTTAAAATGACAGGACAGCTTTAAAACTTTTGACAGAATACAGAGGGAAAAAAAATTAAGAAGAGGGAAGTTGTGTTCTGAAGAATAGAACTAATAATGCAGATTTTGAGGGGGTAGTTTTTCTTCTGTTTCAGATATTTCATAATAATATCTATAGACATTGTAGGGAAACATGAAAAAGGGTGCTTCAGACTGTGTTATAGGAGATGTGAAATGCCAGCTCAGTTTGTGTCATGTGCAGTGTTTATGTACTTCTCTGAATTATGATGGGCTATTACCAGTGCTGAGGTGCTAGCCCTATGTACTGAGCAATGACAGGCCTTTAAAGAGGCTGCGTGGTAGCTTGGGCTACAACACAGTGTCTTCATTTATGTCATGTTCACATCTTTGTAACAAAACGTTCATGTTTTGTAACAAAAAAACCCGAAACACTTAAATGGTTTCTGAAAATAAGACTATTTTTTTGAAGGAACTGATTTGCCTATTTGACACTGGAAATGATTAAGTTTTTAACTTAAATTAAGATATTAACTTTTAAGTAAAAAGAAGCAAACACAGATATTCAAGAGGATTAGGAAACAGAAGAAACCAAGAAAATAAGGCTCCCAAAACTGTAAATTCTACAAGGCATTCCAAAACAAACTGAGTGAAAATGTTTGCAGTCTTATACTAGTGAGAATCACCTATACCTTGGAATTCTTGTTTCTGACACCAAAGTAGATATAAGGGAAAAAAATCCCTTCTTCAAACTTCACATCAAATAAATAAATTTGTTTCCCATTGTTAAAGATCAAAGATATTTTGAGTGTAGCCAATTGGAGAAAGCATGTTAATATTAGAATACCTTAGTAAGAGTGTAATCAGTGGACAGAGTATAGTGGAGATGATCCAGAGAAAGAAGCAAAAAGAGTGAAGAGATGATGAACTTCAGGACCATCCCTGAAATTCTGGGAAATGTATCCTATTGTGGTCTGACACTGCACTGATGGTTTGTAACTTAGGAAGGATCATATATTTATGATCATCAGCAAATTTCAGATGTAACAACCATCAACTTTCCTTGAGTTCTGGAATGAAGAAAAGCTGTAAGAATGAAAAAAAAAAAAAAATAAAAGAAAGGTGGTTCAAGCAACATTTATGCTTTTACAGATTGACTGCTATCTGTAAATAGAATGTTAAATAGAGTGTTAGCTGTGTAGTTATAAATTATTTTTTTTTCTCTCTTGGCTTTAAAAAAGAAGAAAATGAAGAGGCTAGAAAGGTCAGTATAGAGCTACAATAAGTTCTCAATACAAGAGAGTCATTCAAAAGATCTAAACCAAAAACTATAAAGTACTGGAAATATTACAAAATGAAGTTAAGCCACTGTGAAATAAAGGAGAGGGAAGCAAAGACAGAAAATGACAGGAAGATTGCACCAGAGGTTAAGATAAATGATAAGAAATGTTTCAAGTAAATAGAGAACAAAAGGTCAGGAAAGGGGTCGACAGGAAGTCTAACAGATAAGGATAATTTATTGACACAAGGGTAGACAATGCTGGAAAGAAAGAGGTGAATCCTCATTGCAGTGTTCACTGAGAAGGCCAGGGAACAGAATCTGGCAGAGATAATAGATATGCTTCCACCTATCTGCTGCTGGGAAAGAAGAAATGCAGGCAGAAATCAGGATCCCTTCAGAACAGGTCACAAAATTACAGCTGACAACTTCCTGGCCACTATCTGTCCAGAATTTGTGTAAGGATCTTCTTTGTATCTCCTGCCACGTGATAGACTCTCTCAATGGTTTTCTTATCTCTCCATTGGCACAAGTCAGCTCTAGCACACACTAAGAATTTGCCACAGAAGCTCAAATCCCTTTAATTTGTAGCTGCAGTTGCTTTCCCTATCTGCCTGCATCTTACTTCTGTAGTACAGAATAGTGACTACTTCCACAAATTACAATCTCTCTTCATAGTAGCCATGGTCCACTTTCAATGAATTTGGCAGATCACATTAAAAGACCCTGTTTGAAGAAAGATGCCACACATTAAAAATGTTAAAAACTGGTAGAGATTACAGCATGGATGAGGTCTATGCTGTTGTTTAGAGCGAAGAATCAAGAATGGTGATGATATCAAATATATTTCAATACACATGAAAGGGGTTGGTTTTGATGGATTTCCATTTAGACAGATGTGAAGAAAATGTCTACATTATTTTGTTTCTTCTAGTATCAGGAGAAGATCAGAATTTTGAATATTTGCAAAACTCTCATAGAAACCTTGCTCAAGCCACAGAAATGTCACTGAAATAGGTGCGATATAATTGCATTAAATAATACCTTTTTCTCACTAAGAATTCCTGGGCATATTGTACTCTATTGTCAAAAAAGATAATAAAGTAATGGTTTATAACATCAGGCAAATTCATTGCCAGGTCAATAAAACTCTGAGCAGAATCTCAACATGCTGATATAAATAAGCATGGTAGGTCTATTTCAAGACTAAAAATCAGACAAAAAGCAGATTATTTTAAATATAGTGTATTCAAAATGAAAGTCGTCACTTGCAATTTTTTCTAATAAACACGAGATCATATTTTTCCCCTGTGTTTTTAATATGGCAACTTTCACTATAATATTTGAGCTAAATTTTAAACAAAATAGAAAATAGTGATCAGAATCAGTACAGTATATATACTTTAATTTTTAAAAGATATTTAATTTTTATTTTAGTTTAATCATTCTAATAAGTGAAATAATTCTTTAAACTGTAAAGCTATACATTATTACATAAGTTAATACTAGGAGTTTAGCTTTCCATAAATACTAAAAAATATCTCTAGTGAAAGAATGGAGGATGCATAAGTTATTCAATTATTTCAAAGCTATTGTCATACTTAATTTTTTAGTGTATATGTACACATTTCCCTTTTTTCTGTTCATTTCTGACCTCACTTCTATCAGCTATCCTTCCTTTTCTTACTTATTTATTGTGTCACCAATGTTTGCTACACCATTAGGTTGCCTGTTAGATCTCAGAAGTATTTAATTTGACTTCTAGGTAAATGTTATCTTCACTGTGAAGTAACTCTAGGGCTTTGTGTTGTCTTCTGAACTTTTCTGTTGTCTATTGTACAGGATTACTGAAAACCTGTTATAATAACAGAGAAACTGAAACGTAACATGGATACAACAGACAAAAGCTAAGGTATGCTAAAAAACCAATCTTTATAAACTTTATTTTAAATTGTAAAAATACTTTTTAAGAAGTAGATGTAGGCTAATCAACATGGTGCAATATTTTTTTGGTTATTTTCTTTATCCTTTTGAGATACCTTTGGAAATAATGAACCTTGCAGTTGTCTTTGGTGTAATTAGGAATTCTGGAAGCTCTGTCTATAGCTTGGCATTTGCATAGTGTCTTATAAATGGAAAACAGTACATGTATAAGTATCAGTGATCATAGATTTAGCCTTCCAAAGATACTCTTTTGTGTCTTCAAAGTGCTTATGTTTCTAGATTTAGTACAAACTGCAAAATTTCATTTACATGTTAACTTGAGTCAGTGCTGTCTTTTGGAGCGCAAAAAATCTCAGAGGGGTTGTTTTCAAAAGTTAAAATAAAAGACTACAAAGACATTCAGAAAAAAAGAATAATTTTATGTAAATATTTTCCAATTTATACTTAATACTACTTGTGGGCATCATGGAAAAAGTGACTGTGGGATGTGACTTCATACTAACAGCATATCTTCCATAGGATTGCTGGTTGTCTTCTGTGGTGTGGTTAATGATGCTGCTCTTATGCCGTGAGCAATGACAGAAGAGATTGCAGCTCAGCAGAAGGAGGGTTTTAGTGGGTCCTGTACTGAATGCCAGTCAAAAACTGTCAAGCTGTCACAAAAATATGTACTGTAACCTGGGATGTACCACCATCTCTCATCTCTTTAGGACACATGAAATTTTTTTTTTTTTTCCTCTCCTGTATTGGATCTCAGCTGAAGTGTCTGATTTGGTTTTATGCACCTCATTGCGGGAAAGCTGTGAACTAATAAAAAAGCTCAGTAGGGAAAAGCAGGATTAATCTGTTTTTTAACAGAAAGGAAAAACACACACGGGGGCTTTTCAGTCTTTAATTGAGAAAACTGTGGCAATATGCAGAGCCACAGTGAGGGGGAGCAGAAGAGTAGTTGTGGTAGACACTGGGCTCAGAGCTAAGCCGCAGAAAAGCTATGGCTCCTGTAAACGACTCATATAGGAGCCAAAGTCTCAGCATCAATGTGTGGAACCCTGCATACTTGGAAATCGGTGGAATATGGAGGACAGGAGGGTTAGAGACAGGATGGATACTGCTGGGGACCACAGAGCAAGAGATTCTCTTGGGGCAACCACTGAACCATAGGCAAAACCTCTCATATTCTAACTTCCTGCAAAGTTTGTAGAAACTTTTTATATGCTGAAATGAAATAAGTTGTTTTCCACCAGGAATAAGATACAAAAATGGGTTAAAATTGCCAAAAAGTTGTGTTCTGACTTAACATAAACAAATAGATTATTTATGTGTAGACTAACAGATGTCCAGCTAGACAGTAACAAATGTTTTCTAAGCAGTAGAATGTACTGCTTAGTAGGGATCATGGAATTTCCTTCCAAGAACATTTTTTTTAAAGAATAATTCAGCGAAAACTCTGGTTTGAATAATGTAGAATTAGTAATTGATGTTGCTTTGGGACAGAGAGATAGATTAAATGGATTATTTTGATTAGAGTAGGTATTCTATTATATATACCCCGGGAATCATTCTATCATTGCAAGATAAGTGGAGAGAATTGATGCACCATTCTTTCAAAGTGTTTTTCATTAAACTTATCATTGTATGTTCAAGAAATGACAAGATTTTTATGAACTACTTAGACATACTTTTTGTGTTTTGGTTACTTTCATAGCATTCAAATTTTTAAATTGGCATAGGTAGTGCTATGTATAGCAAATGACCTATGGTAAGTATTTTATAAAAAGTTCATGTAAACACCACCAACTCTTGTTATTGAGTGGGAGCAGTGATGATGTAATATCAATCCAGAATGCAACAATCATCCAGAAAAATACTGTCTGATTACTTATCCTACACATTTTAAAGCAGGAACCTTATGTATGTGTACTTACACAAAGATTATCACCCATATTTTTTAATAGTGTACTTACATGTACACTTCTGAGCCAAATTGTAACATATTGTTTGCATGTGATTTCATAGCCCATCCTTTCATTAACATGCTTAATTTGAAAGCACAGCCACCAGAGTTACACACACGAATCAACTGTATGGTCAGATATAACATGATTGTTGCAGTTGTTCACTGGGCATGCACAGTCCATGAACTTCTGATGCAAACTCACAGTACTGCTGCACAAATTGCACATCTGCTTCTGTTAATAGTCTACCCAAATTTTAATCACAGAAAATCCATATTTATGTTTGACTAAACGTAACAGAGACCTGGAGGCTACAAAACTGTTTTGGCTAACCTAACTCTCAGAAGGAGATCAGAAGGCGGCCTGTGGTTAAAAGACTTGCTGCTATCCAGTTTCTCCCATACACTTACTGTGAGTCAGCACTCTGCCTCTATCAGGATGTGGGTAATGACCTCAATGCACTTCGGTCCCTGATTCTCCCTTCCAGCTGTACCTTTGTACATCAGTGAGCTGCCTGGCCCAAGTTCTGGGGTCATAAACAGGCCTCTTAATTAAAAAAAAAAAGAGTGAGGGAGGGAAAAAAAGAAAAAAGAAATGTACTAAAAATAAAGCAAGATGAGTCAGAAGTCTAAGGGATTGGAAAAGAATAGGAAACAGTATAGTAAATGAAGTTTCTGACTTGGACATGGCAATTCAGGCATGAATTTTCTATGTAGTCATAGATCTTGAAGTATCAGGTTTTACACATAATCTAGCATTTTTCCTGCTATTATGCAGTAATGATATTATAACTTTTACTCTGTTCTTTCTATCCAAAGATTAAAGCACCGCTCATTGAACTGCTAAGGCTTGGACAACAGGCCCAAGCCAGAGTTGACCTATAGATGAATCCTGTATATTTTATAACTGATAACCATTGTGCTAGTAGGTATTGTACTAAGTTATAACAACCCACTTATGTTGATGTAAAAAGTGCTAAAGCATTGAAATACTGCAGCCTGAACAACAGGCCCCAAGCTGAAGCTGCTAACTTAGCATGTAGTCATTAATAAAGTATGTAAACTCGCTAGTGAAAGACAAAATATAATCAGTAGAGAGGAGAGAATGTATCCGACTTTCCTTTTGCAGCCTTCTTCAAGGCTGAGAACCCAAGTATTTGGCCTTGTTAGAAACTCCCTTGGTCTCCCCACCCGAGCCCTGGCCAAGCTTTGGGTGGAATCCAACAGGAGAATGAAACCAGAAACTTTCAACTCAAAACAAAGGTGCCAGCTATTCTGGCTTGTTGATCTCTGGTATATAAGGCTGGACCCATTCACAGTGACTTTGGATGCCTCACCTATGGGTGGACGCACCGCGTAGGATTTCCCACTTGCCGGGACAGGCTCTCCAAATCCTCGCTGTAACCGGGGCTCCCCAGTGTCTGCGGATCTGGATGATGATCGTAATATATGCAAGTGGTGATGTATTTTTCTTAATCACTATTCTCTCTCTCTCTTGTAGTAATGATTTGATGCATTACCCTGTATTTTCCTGTTTGTTGCTTTAAGTGCACTATTCTGCTTTTTTCTTACTGCATGTTTTCTGTATTACACTGTTACCTTATTTGGTTATCACCAGTAAAATACGCCTACTCTTTTCACTCTGGTGTCCGAGTTTAATTGGTATCCTTAATCAACAAAACACTCATATATGAGCAAACAAATGTTCAGCCATGCTAGCTAGCATTTATAAAAACAATTATATTCATATTTCATAGATGGGTAAAGGAGAAAACATAAACTACTTCTTAGGATTATCCATTAAGTTTGTGACAGAATTGCAAAGGTTATCTGATTCTTTCAGTCTTTAGCCTTGTACAGCATTTTCTGGTAAAAGTTTTGGCATACTGAGTGAAAAATGTTCTCATCATATGAATGGACAGAAATTCCCAAGGAACAGGTTGTTTATGTCACTATTACATAGGGGTAAATAATTACAGAAGATGCACAGTTTTACACAGTTACAGCTTCACCTTTTTTGATTTTTTTGTTTTACCCCATCATTTCTTCTCAAATGTGTTACTAGACCTGAAGGACCAATTCAAATACACAGAGTAAAAAGGTGAATTTACATGATGAAAACTCTTATTTTTTGTGTTGCTATGCTCTGACAAATATTTATCCTGAGGGAAAAAAAAAATAAAAGCAAACTAATAAAAAAGTCTTCCCAGTCTGAGTAAATTACATGCAGAGGAAATGCTGTTTCTTGGAGACATAATCTCGTATGCCAGTATTCAGAAATGGAGGAATCCCAGGGTAGGATTTTTAGTCAACACTTCCCGGGATGGAGGGCTGACTGCTTCTGGATGTTCCTCTCTAGAAAATTAAAAACTTTATCTATTATTGGGCCTTCTGCATTACCCAAGCAAACTCCGTGATTTTCAATAGGTCTTTCATTGCTGTTGTCATCATGCTGTAACACTGAAGCTTTTGAAAGTGTGTGTCCAGAAGCTATGGGCAAACTGAGCTGATAGGATGACTGTGTGTGCATGGCAAGTAGGTTGTCCATTTTTTTACTGTAGAAACCTTGATCCTACAGGCAAAGCTGTCTGTAGTTATCAATGTACTCATTCACTCCTATTTGCTGTACGTATTTAGAAGGCATTAGCTGTTGTAGTAGTTATTTCTATGTTAGTGCCAATAATAGCTTACTTCAGTGGATATTTGACTTCTAGCATGTCAATAAACAACAAATGTTGTAGGAGAAACAAAATATTCTGGCTGAAATATGATTGCTTGTACAGCCACCTTTCTTTACTTGAATGCAGTCTTTATGATAACTTTGCTCCAAAATTGTCAGTGTACTCATCCCACATAAATGTTAAAAGACAGGAGAGTAAGTGGTGGTAGATACATTGCCAGATGTGTCTGAAGCCTGCATTTTCAGTATGTGTATGGCATTATTTTAACATTAGCTGCACAAGAGACATAGTAGAGTTTCTACTTCACTATCAAAATAATTAGAAAGAAAACACCAGTTTAATTTTTTCAGAGGAGTAACAGAATTCACTTGATGGGAGACCTATTTTGAAGCAGAACTACTATGTTCAATTACATTTTTACTTTCAAAATTAAATTCAGATGTGAAGTTTGCCTTGTAGTAGATCTTAAATTTTCAATTAGAACACCCTGCAACTGGTGGATTTCCCATGGATTTCTCATGCTTTATGACTTTGTGTCGTGTCATGTTCCTTTCATGAGACATCTACAAATCACATGTTGATGCCAGGTATGTAGCCATATTTGAAGGGTCATGTTTTAGCCCTTCTTTTAGGAAAAGCATTAATAAACTCTTCTACCTTCTTCCCTGTTTCCCGAAACACGTAGCATCTTCCCTTTGAGATATTTTTTTTGTATCAATCAGCATGGAAATCAGTCAACAGACTCACAAGTTACTGGGGAAAAGGGAGGGTTTGCAGATGGACATGCCTGCAAACAAAATGACCACGAATCTTATTTCCATAGCTAGCTGGTCTGAAACTTGCTTAAATTTCAAAGACAAACTAGAATTAACCTCCTTATATTTGTTGTAGAGACATGTATTTGGGAGAAATGTTGATTTTTCTTTTTTGTTACTACACACTCCTGCCAGGACATAACTACTATTGACAACAATGTAGAAGCAGATCTAAGGATATGCTGAATTAGATGTTAAATCAATATTGGATAGAACAATGCAGAAGTTAGAAACAGGTATTTGCTGCAACATAGATCCTCAAAATCGCATAGGGTTTTAAATCCCCATGAAATTGATGGGAATTTTTAAAGACTGTATTTACCGCTTGAATTAGGACCAGAATCTTTGTGGTTTTCTTCACATTTATACACCTATCCAGTCATACATTCACTATGTCAAATTCAGGACAGTTTACTAGCAGTAACCATACATTTGAGTCTTCGCATACATAGATCTTATGCTCAAACTTTTTTTTTCCTAAAGTTACAATCAATGCTTTCTTTTGTAATGGCCTTTTGTCAGATCTCATGAGTCACCGTCATTCAGACCTCTACCACAAAGTGATAGATGCATCTGGTTGGTCTCCATTACCTGGCAACTCATGGGCTGAATGTAATGAAAATAGGATAGCTTTCTCAAGCATTTCTACAGGATTTGTGTCTCCTCTGTATCACACTTTCTGAAACAGTTGATTTTTATTTTAAGATTGTTTACAGGTTAAGGGCACAGGAATAATCTATTTCTGCAGCTGATCTCTTCATGTTACATTGGTAAATAAATTGCTCAATATTTAAATTACCAAACTACACTTTTTTGTGGACATAGTTGATATACCATTGCTATTTACACAGACCAGGATTTACTTGTTTCTATATTGTATCTGTCAATGTAGTCCATCTTTAGATACATATATCCATCAGATGTACAATACGTGATAAAGTGAAGGGAGCCTCTAAATTAGACACCTTTGAGTATCGAAAAGGAATCAAAAATCTAGGATTCGGTGCCTAATCTCCTGCAAATACCCGAAGAGTGTTGCATACTTGAGAAGACATTTATGATCTGCTGAGTGAGGACACTCCCAGAAACAAGGTAAAGGGAAAAAGTTAAGCCTGGGGTATTTCTGAAATTCCATCTTCTCTGGAAATGAGATAACGGAGGCAAGGCTGAAGATAGATTCCTCTCTTCCCTGGGGCTTGAAACCTGAAGGTACATAGCTAAAGATATTAATTTAGAGAGTGAACTGGAGTTGCTTCTTTCAATTAAAATGTAGTTATTGATATTTACAGCTCTTGAACGGCAAATGGGAGACCTAGGTTTAATATATCCTCAGATCTAGATTTAATATATCCTCAGCCTTTTAAGTATTCCAAGTTGTATCTTCCGGCACTAAATGCTCTGCAAGGCTTGTGCTGTTGTCAGTGTTCCTAACAAACTGTTCTAATCAGGCATAACAGAATAAGAAGTTCAGCAGACAAAGAAAGAAGACTAGAAGAGAAGTGAAAGGAACCTAAATATCAGGCTCTCTAATGAATGATCTTGCCTATGTGCCAGTGGAATAGGGAGTCTTGGGGATCAGAGCCCAGGATTGCCCAGGTCCAGCTGGGATCAGAGGGACATGAGATTCACCTGACAGGGTAGAAAGTGCCACTCATCTCGACAACTAAGGAACTCCCCTGTGAGTAGAAGTTTTGATTTGAATGCCTAATTCAAAGACACTATTGTGTTAAATCTAGCCATATAAAGAGGCAGATGCTTAAAGAAAATCATAGGTGACACCTAATAATTTAGATAACTCTTGAACATTAGACTTCTGTGCTGGTTCTCTTCTGGTTGTCTTGGTGCTTTTTTTGTATCTGACCTTCATTTTGTTCAGTATCTTGTTTTCAGATATTTTAAAATAGGGCCAAAATATAACCTTATTTTGGGATCCTGTTATTTGTCCTAATTTTCAACATTAAAAACTAATAGTGGCTAAAATCATTGGATCCTTGAGCAAAACTGTCAAAACAGATGTGATTGATTTCTGCTCTGTATTTCACATCCTTTTTCTTAGCCATATCTACATTTAGGTGTTTTCACTTATAAACCAAGATGTTCTACAATTTGTATCATTGTGCTACAATTGCTCCATGATGCTAGGACATACCTTAACTTTTCAGCTGACATTTATACCATTCTTTCTGCATAATTATCACAGGAGCATAAACAGCCTGCAGCTTTTCCCGTCATGTGGACATGTGAAGACATTACTGGGAAGTAAGTCTGGGTATGGGTAGCATCATCTGTTGCACAGGTCCCATCTGTATGTGTGTATTTTTAATCTGTGACATGTGAAATGTCTTAAGACATTTTTTGCTGAAGGTTCTAAGGAAATCTTTAATCCAGATTAGTTTTGATGGTGGACTTTGCCACCCTAGAGGTTGTGTAAGTGGTCTGTTTCAGTGGAATAGAGGAAACTGGTTGCTAAGAGGTCTGAGACCTAGTCAGCTTAATAGTTGAAACAGTTCATTAGTGACATTTGAGAGAGCCAGTTTGATCGTCTCTCATCATCCTCACTTTTGTTCAGGATTTGCTACCACATAGTGCATTGTAAGAGAGGACTTACATAGGTCTTTTAAGATCAGACAGACCTGGGTTAATGAAATGTAACATGCTGAGAGGAAATGATATAATCGGTATACCTCATGCAGCATCAAACAATATGTGATGTTCTGAAAGTGCAGCTGGAGGTATCTAATGTGATGTGACAACAAATATGGAGAAAGAGTGTTAGGAAAATCACCAAAACCACCTGAACTATATCTGCCTCTGGAAATACATAGAAGATCTCAGGTAATGCTTTCTGGAACAAGAAGTTAGAATAAAAAGATGAGGTAGATCAACATTCCCAGAGCAATGATGTATAACATTGAAGCACAGGAACAGTTAGTAGACTCCATTATACAAACTAACCACAGAATAATAAACGTTACTGGAAGATTAAGCAGTGTGGCAAAACCTATTCTTGTGTCCAGTGATAAGTCATACAGCTGAATGAGTCAGTATTTGTGATGCTTTTTCTTTCTACAGAATTAGTATATTTTATTAGTCTTCAATGGAAGCCAAAAAAGGTATCATCTTAAACAAAACTATAGTATAATTAAATTAGAATAAAAGGGTTATTTTATCAACATGATGTTTTGTCATGAAAGAAAGCAGTCTTGAATCACAGGTGGCATGCTCCCAACTATATCGAACCAAGAGATCTTGACAGCAGAACAATGTTATTTATGAAAACACAAAACCAAGGGAGGTGTGATTAATTATGCCTGTTCTTGGAAGATGTCAGAATTGATTAGCAGTTAAATGGCTGAATGATTCACCTCCTGCAGGTCAAAGTGATTGCACAAAGCTGAAATCAACATACTTAATACAAGGGTCGCCTCAGCAGTTATCCCACTGCAGAAGAAAGCATGGGAAGGCGATATCAACTACTAGCAACCTCCCCAGCCTGGCTCATGCTAGCCCTTGATTTCACAGGATATCAGAGTTCAAGAAACGTTATACCACTCATTCTTCATGCAAAGAAATACAAATATTTTTCAAATTTCAAGAAGAAATGTATTTTTGGTGACTACTTTTACATCTTTATTATTCTGTCTAACCTGAGTCTTTTTTGGAAAGCTAAAAAGGAAATGTTTCTCACGATCGCTTGCCCCTGTTCTTGTGGGAGACTTTAACTTCCCAGACATTTGCTGTAAATACAACACAGGAGAGCGGAACCAGTCCCAGAGATTCCTGGAATGTGAGGGAGACAACTTCTGGACACAGCTGGTGAGAGAACCAAACAGAGAAGGTGCCCTGCTGGATCTCCGCTTTGTGATCAGAGAAGGACTGGTGGATGATGTGGCAGCTGGAGGACGACTAGGGCACAGCGATCATGAAATAATAGAGTTCTCTATTCTTAGAGAGGCCAGGAGAGGGGGAAGCAGAACTGTCATCCTGGACTTCCAAAGGGCTGACTTTGCCTTGTTTAGGCACCTGCTTGAAAGGATCCCTTGAGAGATGATCCTGAAGGGTAGAGGGGTCCAGGAAGCTTGGACACTCTTTAAGAAGGAAGTCTTAATGGCTCAGGAGCAGGCAGTCCCCAAGTGCTGTAACAGAAGCCGGCAACAAAAACCACCCTGGCTAAACAGGGAGCTTTGGCTACAACTCAGGGAGATCTCAGGGAGAAATGGAAAGTTTACAGCCTTTGGAAGAAGGGGCTAGCCACTTACAGTGATTACAAAGACACTGTGAGGGTATGCAGGGCGGAAATTAGGAGGTCTAAAGCCCAGCTGGAAATTACTCTGGCTTCAGCAATCAAGGACAACAAGAAATGTTTCTATAAGTATGTCAGTAGCAAAAGAAAGACCAGGGAGAGTCTCCATCCCCTGCTAGATGCAGGAGGAAACATGGTAACAAGTGATGAGGAGAAGGCTGAGGTCCTTAATGCCTTCTTTGCCTCAGTCTTTAATAACAAGACTAGTTGTACTGAGGCAATCCAGCCTCCTCAGCCAGAGGACAGAGACTGGGAGAACGACTCCCCCACAGTCCAGGAGGAGACAGTCAGTGACCTACTGCATCACACAGACACACACAAGTCTATGGGACCAGATGGGATACACCCGAGGGTGCTGAAGGAGCTGGCTGGGGTGCTCGCCAAGCCACTTTCCATCATTTACCAGCAGTCCTGGCTGACCGGGGAGATCCCGACAGATTGGAAGCTGGCCAATGTGATGCCCATATATAAGAAAGATCGGAAGGATGATCCAGGAAATTACAGGCCTGTCAGCTTGACGTTGGTGCCTGGGAAGCTGATGAAGCAGCTCATCCTGAGTACCATCACACAACATGTGCGGGACAACCAGATGATCAGGCCCAGTCAGCATGGGTTTATGAAAGGCAGGTCCTGCTTGACAAACCTGATCTCCTTCTACGACAGGGTGACCTGCTTATTGGATGGGGGAAAGGCTGTGGATGTAGTTTACTCGACTTCAGTAAGTCCTTTGACACCATTTCCCACAGCATTCTCCTGGCAAAACTGGCTGCTCGAGGCTTGGATGATCACACGCTTTGCTGGGTAAAAAACTGGCTGGATGGCCGGGCCCAGAGAGTTGTGGTGAATGGAGTTAAATCCAGTTGGCGGCCGGTCATGAGTGGTGTCCCACAGGGCTCGGTTTTGGGGCCACTCCTGTTTAACATCTTTATTGATGATCTAGACGAGGGGATCGAGTGCACCATCAGTAAGTTTGCAGATGACACCAAGTTGGGTGGGAGTGTTGATCTGCTCGAGGGTAGGGAGGGTCTGCAGAGAGACCTGGACAGGCTGGAGTGATGGGCTAAGGCCAACTGTAGGAGTTTCAATAAGGCCAAATGCCGTGTTCTGCACTTTGGCCACAACAACCCCCAGCAGCGCTACAGGCTTGGGGAGGAGTGGCTGGAGAGCTGCCAGTCAGAGAGGGACCTGGGGGTGTTGATTGACAGCCAGCTGAACATGAGCCAGCAGTGTGCCCAGGTGGCCAAGAAGGCCAATGGCATCCTGACTTGCATCAGCAATAGCGTGGCCAGCAGGGACAGGGAAGTGATCTTATCCCTGTACTCGGCACTGGTGAGGCTGCACCTCGATGACTGTGTTCAGTTTTGGGCCCCTCACTACAAAAAGGACATTGAATTACTCGAGCGTGTCCAAAGAAGGGCAACGAAGCTGGTGAAGGGTCTGGAGCACAGGTCTTATGAGGAGCAGCTGATGGAACTGGGGTTGTTTAGTCTGGAGAAGAGGAGGCTGAGGGGAGAACTCATCGCCTTCTACAGCTACCTGAAAGGAGGTTGCAGAGAGCTGGGGATGAGTCTCTTTAACCAAGTAATAAGTGATAGGACAAGAGGGAATGGCCTGAAGTTGCACCAGGGAAGGCTTAGACTAGATATTAGGAAGTATTTCTTTACAGAACGGGTTGTTAGGTGTTGGAATGGGCTGCTCAGGGAGGTGGTGGAGTCCCCATCCCTGGAGGTGTTTAAGAGTAGGTTTGACATAGCGCTGAGGGATATGGTGTAGTTGGGAACTGCCAGTGTTAGGTTAATGGTTGGACTAGATGATCTTCAAGGTCCTTTCCAACCTAAATGATTCTGTGATTCTGTCGCTTATGTTAAAAAGAAAATGTGGAAAAAGCTATTGAAATTAAAGAATATTTGGGAATATTTGGGAAGTTTAACTGCATATAGATGAGTATATCTGGAAAATGCTCATTCTAGTGTATAGTAAATAGTATGTAGTATATGTACAGGAAATAATAAATGGACACATTGAATACTAAGGGTTTTGGAAAAGCCTTGGAGATATGGGAAGATATACAAAGTTTATAGAAACATCAAAGACTGTACCAATCTTCAAAAAAATCCCTATTTCAGGCAATATCTTTAAATATTATTAATATCTATCATAATGTCTAACTCATGGCATCAGACGTGATATAAAAAGAATAATTGGAAAAATACTGTAGTTATTTCATGTTATTGCTACTCACTTTTTTTCTACAGAAATGAATGTGAGAATTATTCTATTTTCTCTGCTATTCCCTGCCCTACTCAAAACTAATACACTTCAACACTCCACCTTGTACATGACTCCTTGCTTCCTGAGGAAGTTGTGAAAAAATTCATCTTGGTAAAATGCTGAGATACTTTGGTGTTGAACACCTTAAGAAAATGCAGGATGGCAGGTAATAATTCTATATTAGTTCAATGTTTAATATATAAAATATAAACCCATGAATTTTCCTGTGAAGATTTAGAGACACAACAAGCAGGTTCTCACTGAGATTACATTAACCTGTTCTTATCCATGGAAAGCTTCTTAGAACTGCAGGCCTGCTTTGGGGACCAGCTGGAACTGTGAATGAGGAACAGGAGAAAAAGGAGAGTATATTAATGATGTATGAGAAAACAGAACTCTGATATTTCCAAATTTTGAATTAGTTGCATTAACAGTTTAGCAGTGCACTTGAATTGCAAGAAGAAAGCATCTGAACACACATACACACACACACTGCAAAACCTGTGCTGAAATCAAGAGAAGTATGGCACTGCCATTAACCTCTGTGATATTTATGAGCTTCAATCTCAGAGCAATTTAGTACCATGTTTTTTGAATAGGATAGAAATTAAGAGGGGAAAAAAAGTAATGAAAAGGAAATAAAAATAAAATATTTTAAAGAAAATAATTCCATATGAGGCAAAATATGTTTAAAATTTACTCTTGATTGTAGACGAGATGAAATCTTCTTTATAGACTGTGATAACTTCATTATGAACTACAGTGATATAAATTGTTTTTCTCATAGACAAATGAGGATTCATATGTTGCATGAAAATAATCCCAGGGCACAATATTCCTGTGTCCTGACATTCTCAGGGGGACAAGTTTATCTTTTGCCATTTATCACTGAAGCAGTAACAAGACTATCTAACTGCTTTAATTTGCTCTGGTGAAGAAGATTTAAAGCTGCTAAAAATATATGTTAAAGGATTTTCTCTCTATACTGTGCTTTAAGATTCCTGTACTTTGCAGTGCTGTGATTTTCTGGGAGGGATATAAGAATATCAACAGGGCCTATGAATGCATATAACCCAATAAGCTTCTGCATTAAGGAGCCAGGATGTAAGCCATTCTGCCTGATTTTCCTTTCTCATCAGGATAGTGGGCTAGATGTTTGCACAGCATTACTATGCAGAAGTCCAGCACATTCATAGCTATCAGACACAGAGGCAATAGAAATGTCTTCTGAAAACTAAACATCAAGCCTATCATTTTTGATTCTGTTAAAAGAATAGATTGGTGTAGAGATTTCATATGAACAGAGAACTTTTAGGGACATCACAGTAAAGCCACAGTCAGCAGCTCAACATGCTCAACAAGAAGCTCAGAAGCAGCATTTCAAGGATTTTTTTTTTTTTTTTTTTTTTTTGCATTTGGAGGAATTGCTTTTTTGCCCATTTTTCCTCTTTATTTGGCACATATAGCTCTCCTCCCCCATCCTCACAGCTTTGCACATCTTCCTTTACAACTTTTCCCTTTCAGTGAACATTTATCAGGGCAACAGTGAAAACCAAAAAGTTTGCTGAAGGGACAAATCCCTACAGCTGCCTTCATCAAACCGACAGCGCAGCAGAAACCTGTACTGTAAATTAGAGGGCTTCGTCTCAGGTGCCAATCAAGCACTGTTTCTAAACACTTTAAATGAAAAAAAAACCAAAATACAGTGGATGTTATTTGCACATTATTTTGTCTTGCTGCATATGTTACTTCCAGTCAGGTCTGCTGAGGTACCTACCACTGCAGAAAGTGTTTCTGATTCATGAGCATTGATTGCCATACAGCACAGGTAACATTCAGAACTGATTCTAGCAGCACATGCCCATTCACAAAAGGGTCTGATGACTCCCTTTTTTGTGACACCTTGCTACAGGACATGGAATCCAGTACAGACTTTTTCTGTTACTTTCTGCTTTCAATCTAAGTAACCTGCAGCCATTATTTGGAAATCAAGGTTTCTTCTTAGTGTTAATAGCTGAAGTGCACCAAAAAAGTATTTTCATTTTCACTTTAGTAGCAGTGCCATCCTTAGTGACTCTCATCTATCACTTAACATCAAGGTTGCAGTCAGGCTTTTCCACCACTTCTGTGGGAAGACAGGTTCTTCTTCATGGAAAAAATCTGGAAGGAACTTTTTCAGACTGACATTGGAGGGTTTTGGGGTTTTTTGTGTGGTTTTTTTTTTTTTTTCTGTGGCTAATATTACCTAATACTCGGCTGTATCCTTTCATTTCTGAGAACTGCAGTTGTTGAATACATTTGAGTATTCACCCATTCCTTTGCCTCTTAGACCTGGCAAAATTACTACATGTATGCTTTTAGGCCTCTTTTGAACCCAAGTTTGTAAAATAAAGAGGGTATGAAAGCCATAAATCTTGTATGACTTTTCAATACAGCTAAAAGTGTAGTAAAAAAAGAGACACCCCTCTCCTGTTTTATTATTTCATTCTATTTATCTGACTCACGCCAACTTTGAAGGAAACCTATATATATATATACACATATAAATTGTACCCAACTATATGAATTACTCTTGCCACATTTTCTTTCCAGACATTTGCAGTGAGGTCCTATTGAGTCCTACTCTGTACTGAATTACTCATTTTCAAAATTCTTGTTTTTGAAAAAGGTATTTGCAGAATAAGCAGTTCAGATCAGTAAGGAACTTGGGAACCTAAATTCCAAATATCTTTCTTCACTAGTGAAATAACAGGTAGTTAAAAAGGTTTCTCTTTGGAAAGACTTTATGATGAATATTTACAGTTGCGATCATCAGTTACAGCTTCCATACAAAAACTCAAACACAAAGATAAACAGGGCAAGAATTGTTTATTGGGGGTGGGGGGGTGGTGTTGCTTGTTTGTTTGGTTTTCTTACTGTTTTGTTAATGCTGCTTCCTGTAAATTGCTTTTTAGGATGAAAAATTGCATTATTTGGTAAGATAATCGCAGGCTCTATAAATATAGATTCTCTGCAGAGTACAGACTTGTTGGTTGCAGTTATACCTTGTTTAGTTTTTAAATAAAAGTTGGGAAAGTACAGAGCTTGCTTGAGAAATTATCTTAAACATAGGGTCTTCACTTTGTCAGTCTCTTGCAGTGAACACTGCAGAACAACAGCATGTTACAGAACGCACGTAAATGCAGAAATCAAATGCACTTTATACTGTACTGCCCTAGTTCTATTAAGAGCAAACAGCGGGCCAAAAGAACAGTGTAGGTTGCATTATGCCAGATGCTTTTGTCCCCCTGCAGCTTTACAATGTATCTCCTATCAATTTAATAAAAGATTTTTTTTTTTCTGTCCAGAAATAAAACAGTTTTAGTGCTCCAAACCAATATTTTAACTTTCTTAGTAATACTACAATTTTTTCAGAATCAAATGGAAAGAAAATCTAATTCTGCCTTTCAGAATCGCTAATGAACTTAATCATTCCATAAAGTCAGCGGGGATCCTCTGAGTCCAGGTAATATGCTTGGCTCAGTGCTGGGACTAACAAGCATTGTACACAAACCCTTTCTGCTGTGAGTTGGTTAGCTAAAACATCACTAATGACAGGCTTTCTCTGTAAATCCAGAAGGTGGTAACTGGGAGGTTAAACTTGTTCTAAGCTCTGTGTTTCTGTGACCAAATTACACCACAGTGCTAGCTGCAACACATTGCCAAAAAAGGTAAGTTCAATGTTAAATATCACCAAATTTATTAGTGCATTGCACTGTTTTTTCACACTGTGTTTTTGAAACACCTATATCAGGTGATAACTGGTTGAGTCTGAGAGCCAGCACGACTAAGGGGACAAAGAAATGAAGCCTGCTGTAAGTTCCAGCTTCAAAAAACCTGCCCTTAGATCCATACATATCTGTTTCTTTCACTATTACATTGAACCTGAAGAGCATATATAACTCTACTGGAATAGTGGCTTTTGTTCACTCTGAGCTCCAGAGGCAGAAGCCTGAAGTCAATAGGGTGAAAGGCCATCTGCTTTGGGGGTCCATCTGGAAGGCAAAAGGACAGAGTGGTCTTGCACCTACTCCTGAGGCATTCTGATGGCCTCCTGTGCAGACAATGAATGGAGAAAAACACTTCAGTGTGCTGCCAAGAAATGGTGCAAAACCATTCAAACCATTTTAAACTGTGAAAAGCTTGACCAATCTTTGCTGTACCTTGTGTCTGAATTTCAGCTGATAGCACTGTGCACAGAGTCTTTATGTAGCTGGAGCAGGTCTGTCATTTGGAAATTGGCTTGCAATTTAAGACTTATAGGGCAGAGAGACATCATGCAAGACACAGGGTGAGCAGAGGGAGTGAGCATAATGCATCCACTGGCATAATGCAATTGCCAAAATTTCAGTGACATTTGAAATAGTGGTTTTAGGCACTTGTCACATTTAAGGTCTGTGATCACAGGTATGTGTACCCAAAGAAGCAAGAAAAGCCATTGGATAAGTCTCATTAAATTAAAACAAACAAAAAAAGAATACAGAAAGTTGAAACCACTTTCAAAAGGATTATATTACTTCATCACTGGAGGAGATGAGCAATAATTAGTAGCAACAGAAAACTGGCAGATTAGTGTGACAGCACACTGGAAAGGAAGGAGGCGATTCAGTTGGATCACTGACTCAGTGCTTAGTGGCTCAAGTCCTTTATCAGTTTAAATCAATGTGTAAACTTCTGCTATGTTTGGCATCAGGAAGAAATTTCATGGCAATTTCTTTAGTAGCAAGAAGAAGCTGGACCATCACTGGCCCTTAGCAGTAACACACAGAAACAGCAAAGCAAGTTTGTTCAGTGATAGTGTCAAGAACATGACGCTAGCACAATAACAGCAGAATAATTCAAAAGCTGTCCAGTTTTGGCTCTCTAGTCTGACTCACCTTTGAAAATGTGGTTTAAACCTGATCACCATGTTACAGAGCTCCCCTATTAATATAACTGTTATTTCTGCTTGATTTCTAAATTACTTTAGTAAACTGACAGCTATGGCAAATACAAAGGTTGGCTGTAGTATTTGAAAATGCCTCCTTTGTTGCATACATCACCTTTATAGAGAAAAACATGACTCATTCCATTTTACTTCTAATTCTTCCAGAGGAGAGAGCATGTCATTATAGTTCTCAGCCAAAATGCTTTTCCAGGAGTGACTTAGCTGAATTTGTATCAGGCAGTGAATCCTGTCTGGAAACCTACAGTCCCCACTGCTTATGACAGCTTGTGAGAGTAGACAAGAAGTCACAGTTAGGTACATATTGTTACCATTGGAAAGATTGGGGCTTGGCTTTTAAGAAAAGGCCCTGATTACTACAGACATGAAACTATGCTCTTCACCTATATTTTCTCACATTAGAGAAGTCAAGAAATGACAACACTAAAGCTTTATTAATCTCACTGCTGCCCATAGAATGTGATATTGTCATACAACCCTTAGTAAGCATTCTTATATCATTATTAAAACTGTGATAACATCAGATAACACTGTACACAGATGTATTAATAAGTATTTAACTGACATGTCATTACCTAAGCAATGCTCAAAAACATGAAAACTGCATTAATAAATTACCTGCCAAACAATCAGGTTTGCGAATATCCACGTTTTATTGTGGGTATCAGAATGTCTATTGCTTTTCTTAAATATCTAGTAGTACAAGACCTGTGAGCAGAAGGTTAACTTCTTTCTCCTTTAAATTAAATAATAGCAAGTAATTTGATTCATTTGCAACCACTTCTATCATCTAGTTGAAGAAAATGAATCATCACCAAAGTGTACGCTACAGAAATATAGAAAACAAGGAAAACACTTTCAAAATATTTTGTTATTTCAAAGCAAATTTTTCAAGAGAGAAGATGATTTGACTACTGAAAGTTTTCAGTGTCAATAATGCACTACTTTATTTTGCTTTTATGCATGTACACCCTGAGACTCCTATGGACATATCTATATCCCATGATAGGATTTTGTACAGAACACTGAGTTAAATAAATCCTGCTGACAAACTCAGATGTGCCAACTAGGGTCCAGAGACATTTTGAACCAAATTAAGAAACAGAAAAGATTGTTGCGGGTGTTGAGAATGGGACTTTAAGCTCAAACAATCTCACAAAAATTGTCTTTCCTGCTTTCTGAGCCCAAAAGGGGAAACAGTTTAGACATTGCTGCACCATATACTCCAGAGTTTCCTGTTCTGGGGTCAAGGGCTGTGCAGCCATAGCAAAGGATAACATTATGTTTGAACTCTTTTTTGGAACAGGATTGTCGAGTAATAACACATAAATATAAAAATATTTTCTTAACATTTCTGTCTTCTTTTAGATTTCTCATTCCTTTGTACACTGGAATTCTCTTATTGGGGAATCACAGCTACTTACATTGGAGAACCTAAGCTACTATTATCTACTTTTTTTTCCTTCTTTGACTCGGCCTCAGTGAGTTTGATGCCCAGGGTCTTGTGTGGAGCATCAAAGCAATGGGTCCCAGATAAAGACAGAGCTTAACCTAGATGGAATGGAAGAATCCTCCACTGGGCCATCATATCTGGGACATCTGAAGCAGAGTCTGATGTTTTTTGGTCTGGCAATGGCTTTACCACTGCAACAGCAATTTATGACCTAGTTCAAACAAATACCTACCCCTGGGAATCAGTTCACTGTCTCAATAATGACAGCCATGTTTGTATAAGAACTCTGTCTGTTTGCACAAACAACTCTATTGTAAGGGACTCCAGGGTTTGGGTCCCTATTTTCCCTGTTAGTTTGCATTCCTTGCTCTCTTTTTGAAGCCATAGGTATATGTGTTCTTATATCTACAGCTCCTAATGCACAAATAAAATTGACCTAATTTAAATACTCTTTATCTGACACTTTATTAAAAAAAAAAATCTAGTATTGTTCAGCTTTTGATTCACTGCAACAGCAAAAAACAAACTGCCGACTTTGTATGTCACTAACAAAACATTGTTTGCATGAGGGAACTAATTAGCAATATCAATGACTGCACAACTAAATACTACTGAGCATGTTCCACACTGCTTCTCCTTTGCATATAAAAGGATTCATGGTCTTTGATAGTTTTCTTCCCCAGTGCTTGGCTGGTTTATGTACAGAACAATAGTTTACACCAATTTAAAATAATATTAGTTAAAATAGTACAGATTCCATGTATAGAAGAATTTATTTTTGTTAAGAATTGCTTTATTTAAATTTGATTCCTAGTCAACTTCAGGTAAACTAAAAGAAGTTCAATTTAAAATGATGAGTTTTCAAGCTTCACTGATTTAGTGAAATTGTTCAAAATCATACGTCAAATTGATCGGTGTTGTTTTTTCCATAAACAAACACTCAAGCTAGATTTTCATGTGCGCTACATCTAGCGTGGATAATTTAGCTTGATACTTGAAGCACTGGCATTCAGTGCTGCCAGTAATTTCCAAGTAAATGTTTACTTTGTGAGGATGTAAATGCCCACTTAAAGTGGAGATCCAGCCTTTTCGCCACCTGTAATCAGATTCACAAGTCAAAGTCTGGCCTTGCTTGCATCATTGGGAGTTCTGTTAAAATTGGTAGGCAGAGGTCTTAAAGCAAAATAAAAGCGGTCACAAAAATTAAAGACAGAGCTACTCCATCAATTATAGTGAAAGATGATTGTATATGAGCTAGTTTAAGAAATGGAGACATTCTGGCAGCACAAAGTAGGTTAATATGTCCTCCTTCTTGGTGGTCTTTATGTGAAACCACTTTATCATGTCTTTGAAACCATTGCTGGATCAAGTCTTGTATAAATTTATTGAATGGTTTGTGTGCATTACAAATGTTTGCTCAGTTCAATTTGTAACATGAATATGTTCACATATTTACGGAAACATTTAGATTGTAAGGGACCTCTTGGGACCATCTAGTTCAACTCCCCTGCTCAAGCAGGATCAGATAGAACCAACAGTTCAGGAGCTTGCCCAGCCAGATGTTGAATATCTCCAAGGCTGGTGACTCCACAACGTATCTGGGCAGCCTATCCAGTGTTTGACCATCCTCACAGTAAAAAATAATTTTCTTGTGTTCAGATGGAAATTCTCTTGTCCTGTCAGTGGGTACCACTGACAAGAGTCTGCTTCACTCATCTTCATTCCCTCACATCAGGTATTTACACACCTCAAGAAGATCTTTCCTGAGCCTTCTCTAGACTGAAAAGTCTCACCTGTCCGGTTTGTTTAAATGCCTCCTATCCTGGCCCTCCTCCACCAAGGATAAGTCTTGTTCCAGAAGTTCCCTCTGGCCTCAGCAGCCGGGGATCCCTAAAGGCCAGTTTTAATGGAAAAGACTTCTTTTAATTGGGAGGGAATTTTTCTCTCACAGCTAGGTTGATCAAGGCAGAAGTATGTGTGGGATCTTCCCTTTACCATTGCCAGGAATCACTTACATCGTTCAGGAACTAGGTGCAGTCTGCTACAGTTTAACAGGGCCTTACTAAAGGCTTAGTTCATCAAAGAATAGAAAGAGGAAGGCTCCTACTGGAGCTGCCACTGTCTAGTGTGGACTATACTAGAAACAGTTTATTCACCTCTTCAGATTTCATGCAAAGGCTAATAATGGCATCCAGAATAGCCTGGCGACCAGATCTGGAGCTGATGATAGCTACATGTGCAAACAATTAAAGAATGAGTAATGACTAGTGCAGGTCTTTCTACCACCACTGTTGTTCAAAGGTAGAAAAATTCAGGGAGTGGGTACTGCTTTTATATAGATAGAAATACTGAAATAAATATAGACTTTTGGTATGTAGAACCTTGTCTCCCGTGTAATTATTGTAAAATGTATGTATTACCTAATAGTAAGAATAATTCATATATGGTTGTGGGATAAGTTTTCAGATTTTTGACAGTAATAATAATTTATCATTGGTTTTTAAATATTTTCACTAGGAAAAAATACATGTGCTTATTTTTTCAGAACTTTTTTTTCTCAGTCATTCAAAAAAATAAAATCTGTCCCTTTATCTCTTCTCTTACATTTATTCTTTCTACTTGTGGTCTTTATGACAAAATTTTAAAAAAGGACCAAGCAGGAAGAGAGAAGCTAGCAAATTAGGTATCTCTCCACTGACACAGTGCATGATGTCTCTCCTCCTATCTCCAAAACATCACCCTCCAGGTCGTGTTTAATAGTGAAGAATTAAAGGAGCTTTGCTGTACTTTTTCCAAAACACTTAAATTTTTAACTTATGATCCTTTATTTCTATTTGTTCTACTGCATCCATTGTTGAATACTGTTGAAATTCCCAGAAGAGAAGGAGGGATACTTTTTTCTATTCAGAAGGTATATGTACTGTGAATAAGGTGGCTGACCTTTTTTTTTTCTTGTCCTTATCATTAACAAAAAGATGTGGAGAATATGAGACTGTGGAGAATATGAAAATATGTTCTATATTTTAATGTCAAGCTCTACATCCATCTCTTTTAATCAGAAGAGATTATATTTGTCTTGCCCTGAGATGACATGAGGAATATTGCAGAAGCAATTCAGCACTCAGTATCAATGGATTGGTCACATAATTAAAGAAATAATTTGGCTATGGAATGTGGAGTTTCTCTCAGATCTTTCCTTTTACAAAGAATCCTCAGGAGCAGCTATCAAAGAAACTTTTAAGCATAGGATTTGCTTAGAAGAGAAAGATTGAGAGCTAGCAAGTCTAGCAATATCTTGGAGTGAGCTGAAATCTAGGAGAAGAACCACTTCATGGATGGAAAGCAAGATGGCCTATTAATTTATTACGTGACTGAGAGAAACTTTCCATAGGTGACATGATTAAACAAATATCCCTATTTATCACTCCAGTGCTTCCCATGAAATAGTTAAATCCTTTTTTTTTACAAAACAGATTTGAGTGTATCTGATGGAGCCAGGAAATTCAACTGTTCTGCTATGACTTCTGCAGTTTGTTACAGAGCTGTAGGAAAATATCTGTGCAACCTCCATGACAATAAATTTATAGTTGAAAAGTCTTATCTGCTGATAAATTTTAATTTCTGAGGATCTTTAGGATGTGACTGTAGGAAACTCTAACCCACATTTGTCCCAAGGGTTTGCAGACCTGAGTGAGTTTGTCATGTTACCTTAGAAAAGACCTTCTGTATTGTATCACCATTGAATGGCAGTCTTGGAGGCTCCACTGTTCCATCTTTTATCCAATAATTAAAAAATCCACTTAACAGTGGTTTCTCTCTACCCAGTTTGAGTTCGTTTAACTTGAACATAGTCAAGTGGCTTTTGCACAAATGTATTAGTACCCCACTGATGCATATAAAAGGATTGAGAATTATACTTTCAGCTGATTTCTTCCTTGACAAGCATTTTTAAATTACCACTTGGCCTGTTTTTAATCAGCTTTGAATTTCTGTCAGGCTGAGATGCATTCTGTGTTTAATGAAGCAAATTGTTGATTAAGGCCTTTGCTGTCATTAAAATTATTTGGCCCTTATTTTCAATTCTTTCTACCTCTGTTATTAGAGACTTATGCTGATTTGGAATGATAAGGCTGATACTGATATTGGCTGCAGTCTTACTCTTTATTGCACTGTTTACACAGCTGTTATTACACTAATACAATACACTCTTTATTACACTAGTGCAATTCCTTTCTTTTAGTGCATGACCAGAAGTGATCCATATATTCCCTTCATTGTCCTGTCAAAACTTTCAAACTCAAAAATAAAAAAAAAGAAAGAAAAAGAAAAAAGATGAGTTTTGTTGCAATCAGTGTCCACAAAATTATATTTCATCCTTTGTCATTTTTATACAAAAGATAAAGCAGCTACAGTTTGATCTACTCTATCTAAATCAAGTGCAGGCTAGCTGCTTATTTATGAGTGCCATGTCATTTTTGCTTTTGGTAAAGGTTATGTCAACCTATTCTATCTTTTTGCCTTTGTCCATCAGTGAGATTGGGACCTTAAATGTAATTGGATGTCACCCTACATTTAACTGGAAGTGACTTCCTGGTATCCAGTCCAGTTCCTACTGCAGGAAAACATGAAGTATCATCTGTTTTCTAAATTTATCAAAACACTTCTTGACATTAAAAGATTAAAAATTGAAAAACCAACACCCCCAAAACCCCAATCTACTTCTACTTTTGCTATTCTGCTTGCTATTGATATTTACTAACTTTTTTCTTTCAGTTGTTTTAAATGTTGTCTGGGTATATGGACAAGTTACAGTCCTTCACTTTTTATTTCATATTCTTCCTTAGTTAAACAGTTCTTTTCTTGCTGCAGTGATTATCTCCTGCTGTATGCATAGACAGCAATACTGTCCTACATTTTCTTTGTCTAGGAAAAGGAGCTGTTATTTTCTCTCTGTGTGATAGTATCTCCATTCTTCTGCTCTGTTTTCTCTGTGTTTCTTCCAGTATGATCTCATGTTTTCTGAGTACAGGTGATAGGGATTGTACTTGCCATTCCACATGAGTTCTGTATGATGATGTTAATAGGTCTCCATTCCCACAGGACCATATCAACTGATACATTCTGGACTTGGTTTTTATCATTACACTATGCTGTTGAATCATAGTTATCCCATGATTACCTAATGCCACAGAATACCATTCCCTTTTCTCATTTCCAACTGATAAATTCCATTTCAGAGCAGAAATTCTCAGTATTAAGTTCATGACCTTGCATCTTATTCTCTTAAATAACATTTTTAGAATATAGGGCCTCAAAGACAGACAGTGTTTTCCTTATTTTGAATCTTCTGATCCTCTGTAATATGGAGACTATCACTCAGTTTTCTGTCATCGCCAGATGTCATCAGAAGACTTCCACTCCTTGTGCCAGGACCATTCACTGGAATTTGTAAGTGGCCTCAAGCTCTACTCAGGAGCTCTGATGATAAACTGTATCTACTCAGATCATATATTTAAAACTACCCATTTTTGTCTCCCCCCAGGACAGTCTCTTCTCCATCTGACAGGATTTTATTAATCCTTACCCTCTTCAGCTGCACTAATAAAAATTCTTACATGACATCCCATCAGATGATTTATAGCAATCCAGAGAGATTAAATTTTCTCATTTGTCTGAAAATTTATATAGCTCTTCATGTGAACAATAAATAAAAGATTTGTTTGAACAAATGTCCAAATAATAACAAAGAATTGCATATTAATGCAACCCCCCCAAATCAAAATGCATAACTGTTCATTTCTTTTTAAGTCTTTGATGAAAAAAAAATGGTTCTTCTGCCAGAATCCTTCATTCTTTAATTTGTTGAATACATTGAAGTAGAGCTGAAAGGGAAAAAAAAAGATAATTCCTTTTTGTGGCTTATTTTGATGTTTGGAAAACTGTTCTCACTCTGACTTGGATCAAAATCCAGGAATATTCGTGTTTGCTAGGAAATAGTATGGAGTTCTGGCGCTAGGAACATCCACCTGTCTGTCTGTCCCGTGGCCTCTGGAAGACCCAGAGCTTTTGGTTGTGGTACCCAGCAGGTGCTTTATTGAAGAACCATAGAGATGAACTGGCAGGACACCAAGAAGTTTCAAAGCTTGTCTGGTGGCAGATTTCCAATGGGATTTCATCACAATTGGACTATTTTAGTGAAAAATTTGCATTCTGAGGAAGTAAAAATTTAAAAGAAAAAAAAAGATTTTCTCTGAACTTCCTGACCGGTTTTAATGTTAATTACTCTTACTATGGGAGGAGGTAGATCATTTCTTGCAGAAAACAGGGTGCAAAGTATTTACTGTGTTGGGACTTGCTCTGAACCACACTTCTGATACGTCCTGTTAGGGTCTTGAGGGCATTAAGGACCTTCCGGTCCCTGCCCATCTTCCCTGCCCTATGGCCCAGGACCCCATTCCAGCCATCTGGGGCCATCAGTCCCTGACCCAGTGACACTGCAGTAGGGCTGGTCTCCAGCTCTCTCAGCCTTGCCCTGCCTGGCCATGGGGCCACAAGACAAAAAGGCCTCCGCTTCTTTCAGGTTAAGTTGATGGTAACATGTTTGATTGCTGCTTTGATGAGACATGCTTTCAACCAGCCTTGTTTTCTGTCTGGGTCATAGGTCCTCTTGTCATGGTGTGTATACCAAGATCTCAGAGCTGGGAGCAAGTCTTAAATGGTTAGTAACGTCCATATTTATCACAACTGTTATTGCAGGCAAGGAGGAAACAGGTTTGGAGAAGGAAAGCGCCTTGCCAGGGTCACAAGAAGAAACCTCTACTTCCTAACAAAATTTAAACTTTTCTCACAAATAGCAGTCTTACAAACACTTTATAGCCCATAACATAGTCTGGATTTATATGGTTTGATGGGAATTAATTTGTTGTGGAAGTCTCATCATAAGGCAAAATTGAGGGCATAAAGTACTTAAACTGGAGCTCTTTTAAGATTTTATATTTTGATAAACCTAAAAAAACTGGCCTGAGATTTAATCATAGAAAAATTATTTCTTATTTTTACCTGGTGTAAGGCCATAGTTGGCAATGAACTGGGAGTATTAACCCCATGTAAATGTCTGGAATAAAGTTTACTTGCAAATTTGAGAAGACCTATGAAACCTAATATTCAGTGTTTAGAAAAATGCTATGCTATGGTGTTGATCCAGCTGAAAATAGTAACCTAGGTAGTTTGGGGTTTTTTTTAAAAATATTTTTCTTCATTTCACATCACTTTCCCTGTTCAATTTAATGTGGGTCCAAATTTATGAGCTGAAACACTGGGGTGAGGAGGAAGACAGAAACTGCAGAGTGTTGGAAAACAAGCCAATGTAATGAGACAGACTGTGAGTATTTAAGCTGGTATTGCCTGCAGAAAAGCCATAAACTGATGAATAAGTAAGTAGGTTAAGTGTAGCTTTCTTCTTTTTCTTATGTTTACAAACCTTTCTAAATGTGTTACTTATTTCTATTTATCTTTAAATTAAGCTGGTGGTGACTCAAAGGTATATCTCTAACACATTTTTGTGGTAGTTCCTTTAGCTGGAGCTCTAGAATATTCATATCCACCTTGGACCTCCAGTGTATTTCCCCACGATACCCCAAATGTTGTGTTTTCAAGGCTGCAGGAATCAGTTTGAGAATCTAAGAAACTGCGATAAAGTATGATTTTCTAGATGTTCCATAAAATGTTACAGTTATTTAGGAAGCACACATTAACATCAATTATAGCCCAGAACGTAAAGCTGCTAAACTGAAAGTTGCAAGCAAAACAGTACGCAGTGCTTCGTCTCAGTTTCGGTTCAAAATCACATTTCAGGATATTGATGTTTCTTTGTGCAAATGATTTCATATTGTAATTCACAGTTACAAAAATATTTTTTTATCCTGCCTAATATACATATTTAAAGCTTATGCTTCAAGGCACAAACCAGTCATTAAGTCATGGGAGGTATGAAGAAATATGTCCTATCAACAGCTTATTCTGTATTTGTCAGTGCTGGAATTTCTTGGTCCTATCTAAATCATCTGGTGCTAACCACAGTGAGACAGGATACTGAGTAAAACAGACTAATGATCTGATCCAACCTGGCAGCTTTTGTGAAGTTAAGTCACAAATGAAGGTGGGTTTATCCTATAGATAACAATGGCAATTATATGCTTGTTAGTACAGCTTGACCTAGTTTTCCTTTGATTTATGCAGCAGATGACAACTATATCTAATCTATGACAACTATTGTTAAAGCACAAGCATTGTGGAGTTCTAGAACCACATAAGAGCAAGCACTGTCTTTTCTGTTGTCTCCCCATTATCTTTGTAAGCCTCTATACATATGCAAATTTTCTTTTGTCTTTGTATCTCCCAAAGTATAGCAATGCTAACTTTATTAGAATTCTGTATATTGTCACAGAAGACGTACTGACTTTTTATTGCCCTGTCTTCCTCTCTAATATATTTGTAAAGGATATATTCAAATGACTAGTGTACTGGGAGTTATACTGTATCTTAGAAATTGTGACTTCAAATGGACTAAAGCATGCTATTCTTTTTTCAGTTATTTTTTTTCTTATACTCGTTCTTTTCTTTTTACTCTAGAAAATACCCCTTCACTTATATTGGGTTTTCTTAGCTGAGAAAAAAGTGAATGAAGACTCCAGGAGTTGGCTTACCAGTATTACTTCCTAGTGGGACTGTGAGGTCTGAAATTTTATTTCTTGGACCAACCTTACTGTGCTTTTATTCAGCCTTTAAGCACCTTACTGTGCTTTTATTCAGTCTTTAGTCAGTTGGTGAGACCTGCAGAGATGCTGTGTTACTCCAGTGACCTGCTGTGTTTGTACTCCTAAAAAATAAGGAAGTCAATAATATTAAATAAACTTCTCGTATTCACCTCCTGTAGACTTCAAGTGCTTCCTGTCTACATGAAATATGCTTTTCTTAAAATGTAAGCTCTCCTGGCTATAAACTGTGATATTTTATGACTTAGAAAGTCCGGGATACATTTATTTGTCAACAAGAAATATTTTGGCAATGTGTTAAGTGGCTAACCCTGCAGTTTATGGGAAGACACAGGCATGGCCAGCTGGGATGCACCAGTCCAGAACACTGAGCACAAGAGCTGGCCAAGCTGTCTGATGGGGACTGTGGAAGAGGAAACTTGCATTTTGCTCCTCTGTTGACTTCAGTACCCAGCTGGGATTGAATGGAGAGATTTACATTTCCTGCAGTCCTTAGCATGGTCACTAGAGTTCCTCTGAAAAATAATAAGGTCATGTCTTTGTTTCAAAAAAGCTGCTAGTGAAAATGATAATTGAGTGGGATGAGTTTACCAGTTTGTGGAGGTGGGAGGCTTGGGTTCAATGCCTTGTTTTGCCTAAGGAGATGTGTTTCACACTTAACTGAAGTTTCTTTAATGACCAGCTGTTCTGGGTTGACCTTTTTTTAACTTACTTAATTTTGCAAAAAATTGTAAAAGATTCATTGCCTCAGAGACACAGATAAAGGAGGAACGCCTGGATCACAGAGCAGTACCCAGCAAACCCGGGGAGAGGTAAGCACAGCAGAACTGCCAAATCAAAGTAATAAAAGTCAGAACATTAAGGCTCTGTCTACATTAACATTTTGGTTTGGGGCAGCAATGTAATACTGAGACAAATCCTGTGATTGTCCCTAACAGTGGTTTGGTTCACAGAGAGGTTTTGGTACACACGAATGAGACTCCTTTCAGGGATAATGACATCAGAAACTCTGCTTCAGGTGTTCACCAAATGCATTCTAGCCTCTAATGGGAAAATAATGGTCCAAGGCAAAGACTGCTTCTTCCAGCAGATTCAGATCACATGTGATAGGGTGCCAGGTCCAGGGAACTGACAAGCTTGAATTAAAATCCCAGATAACATTTATTACACATGCAAAGTTCTCAGCAATTTCTTTGAACTACTTCTGCTCCTGTTGTGCTGAAGTTTGGATCATCAGAGAAATAAATTCAGGTGAGATTGGACCATGAATTAGAAGTTAGTTTTTTGAAATAGGAAGAAAGAATTCAGCCAACAAAATGGATGCTGCCTAGACACCCCTAATATTAAACTCATTTTAAAGCCATATGCAGAAAACATTTGTTGAGATAGAAGTTATTGAACTGATAGGCAATGGGAGGCAAGAAAAGTTTTAAGTATCATTAACTCATTTTAATGTAAATTTTCTTTAGTTTTGTTGGTTATTGAACTAACAGCCCTGAATACAAAATAACACATAGCTCTTTCATTAAAGATATATAGGCTACATGTGCACTCTTATGTTGCAGCTATTGAAAGTGTTGCTAATAGAATTTCTGAATGTCTTCTGATCATTCTTTTTGATATGTACACCATCATTTGGGGAAACTACAATAATGTATTTTTATAACGCGTGAATGGCCACTTGTAAATTGTTTCTGTTGTTAAATGTAGTTCTGTATTCAAATGCAAATGAATTATTTAATAGGATATATTTCAGTAAAATCGCTATTTTACTTTTACAATTACTGTTTTACCTTTCTAGATAATCTCTTAAGAAAATAATATCTGGCAATTTAAAATAACACAGAAAAGTAGACCCTGGACTAAAGTCTATCTATTGTTAAACAGAACTGTTTTTCAGTTACATTAAAATTAAAGCCCATCTGCTGATAAAACCAGTAGCATTAAAAGTATTGTACTGTATTTTAAAATGCTCTAAATCAGATAGTGTAATCTAAAATTGCATCTCTTTAATAATCTGTTTTATCTCCTACTTCTGGCATGGTTTCAGCAGTTAATAAGACAAGAAACATATAAAGTAGAAACTTGATGCTTAGAAATTCATAACTTCTTGGGAATCTGGATTTTTAACGTTCATGTAATTCAAATATCTGACAGTCTCAGAGACTAGTTGAAACATTCAGTTGATAAAGGCTTTGGAAAATGAGGATGTGTTCAACAATACAAGGTGGTAATATTTCCAGGATTAGAGCCTTGACAGAGGCTTGTAGAGGCTTGGGTTTACAATATTTTCAGTCACAAACAAGTTCAATCCAGTAAGCAGAAATGCAGCTCCCTATTTGGAAGCAGTGCTTGCCTCGGAGATGCCTTGCTCCTACAGTGACACCTAAACTCTAAAGTCAGAGACATGGAAGGAAGCGACATTCAAAGAGGAGATCAGAAATCCAACTACTGAGGAGGGCACTACCTAAACCCGGCTGATAGAAAAAGCTGGGAACTCCCTGAAATTTTGCCACAGGGCAGAACATAACTGGCTCAGGGCAGAAGGCTGTCATCTCTGTCTAAGCACAATGCACATAAAATCATGTTTTTCAAAATCCAACGAACCTTGATCTTTTATCTCCACTTGGTAGAGTAGGTGGACTTTTATGGGAGGCTAATGGAGCAGTTGTTCAGGCAGCATTAAATCTGCCTGTGGTAACATGCTATAGGTTTGATGGTTAGTACAGTGTGCACGGAAAGGTACACGTACTCCTTTTGACTATGTTAAAGAGCTAAGCGTGCTGTGTGCAGCAGGTTGCAAGATGATTGCATAGGTTGGAGTACTTAAGTCAAAATGTATGTGGAAGAATCATAAGCTAAAATTTGAAATGAAAATGTGCATATCTACATTTACAAGCAGGTTTCCACAATTAGAAAATGTTAGATATCTTGTAATCAACATTGAAATTTGGTATTCAGCTACTGGAAAGTGCAAATTGTCAAACTCTGGACCGATTACTTCTAGTAAGGAACAACAAATACAGTGTTAGCTCTTTGACAAACGTAAATCAAATCTTAGGAGAACTGTTACTAGCTTACCATGTCACTAAATAAGAAATGTAATGAATACTTAAATGTTATTTTAGAAATTTTTCACATGTGGTCAAATCAGGCCACAGCTGCCAGCAAGTCACACAGCATCCAGAAATGAAGTGACAGAAACTTAGGATCAGAGAATAATATGCCAAACAGTTCAGATACACAGCATATCACTCCATTTCAATCTAATCTTTTATGAGTTTAAAGAAGATTGAGTCAAACAGGAAAGTTTTCCTTCTGTCATAGCAGCTCAACAGTAAAACAACAAAATTTCTTTTTCTGTGAGAGAGGCAGTGTGGTCAAGAAACCCTAGATGGGGAACAGTGAACAAAGGCTGTGTTGGTTAAAGTCATCTTGAAATGTTTGATCTAATTTCAGAAAATCTGAAACATCTAATGAAGAATATCTTGCATAGTGTTTTCAATATTTTTTTTTTTTTGCCACCAACCTTAGTAATAAATTACTCTTTGCATAATGGTGATAATTGAAGGCCATGTCTCTCTGATAGGGTAGAGTCCTATCATTCAGTGAAGCCACTTCTGTTCTGAAGATCTTACTATGCAAGTGTACAAGCACAGCTGACAAATAGGTAAAACAAAAGGTGTGGAAGGATAAGAAAAGAAGGGACACAGGAAAGTAATACAATACCTTTCAACATAAGTCTCTTAAAAGAAATACATTCCTATCTTTTGTATCTAATACATTCCTGTCTTTTGTATCTCTACTCAGGCTAGGATGTAATTGGTAAAGAAGGACCTTTTCAGGAGGCAAGGCTACTGTTCAGATTCCAAAATACTGGCCTGGTTTCAGAATTCAAGAGTCATCATACCATGGTTTTTATCCTGCAGGACTTTCCCTTAATAAATCTGTGGTTGACTTGGAAATAAAATATTAGCATGTTATAAAAAGTGGCTGGTTGGCTGTATTAGGTTAGTGTTCTGTAGCATTTCTCTCAGAATGAACTTGTGGTTCAAATAAGCCACAGATAGACCTAGCAGAAGAATCTGGGTTATTGTAAGGAATTTGCACTGCAAGTGGGCCATTTATGAATGACAGGAGGTGTCTCTGTTAAAAGTAATTTATGCATTGTGCAAATCTACAAGTTCAATTTTGGAAGCAAAGAGACCTGAACAATTTTTCTGCATGATTAGCTAAAATTAATCTTGGTATATGAAACTTTAGTAGGTCATCCATTCTTAGAGGATTCAATGTACTTTAGGTTGTGGTTAGATACTGAAATTTTATAATCCAAGCCATATATTTATTTTATATATATATTAAAAATATAAATATATATAAAGTAAATTAATGTATATATTCCCTCAGATTAGCTATTTCTTGAAAATTCTCACAGCTATTTATACTTTCTATTCTGAGACAAGTGTAGTTGATTTGACTGCCTGAGAATACTACTTCTCACCTCATACATTAATTACCCTTCCTTGTAGGCACTGGTTTTCCAGTCTCTGAAGTCCTCCAGACAGCCATTAGAAAATAGTAAGCACAAAATCTGCACTACAATTCAGTGTGCTTGAATGGTGACTAATGTGCCTATGAGTTAATTTAGATACAGAAACATCACATTTATTGCAACTGCAGTCACCAGGATCCTTTTTGCCCTGGCCATCAAAGTTTGAAACTGAGGACTCCTTCAGAGTGATGAATCCTGATCTCTGTAAACTTTTAGACTACTGTCTTGCAGTTGCATCCACGAGTAAATCTCTGCAAAGCCCATAACCTGCCTTAGTGTGGCTCTTTGATAAGGGTGACTGATCACACCCATGTTGCCACCTCTTCCTTTATAAATGTCATCCTGTTATCTTGCTTTTGTTGGAGACTAGGCTAGATTAGCTCTTTAGAAGATTAGATCCTCTAAAGTTACCATCTAATGACCTCATCTTTTTTAACAATAAACAATTTTGGAATGAAACTCTGTCTTTTCACTGCCTTACGTAAATTTTTCTCCTGTCTTATAGACGTATATCTTGAGCATCAGGTACAAAGTGGGACATAAACAGATGCAGCATATCATCTCTGTTCCCTAATTCTGGGGATGGATCCTTCTGAATTTAGTTCCAAAATGTTTCAGCTAGGAAAAGTCTGAATGAACTAGTTCAATAATTTTTTTTTCCACTTGTTTCTTTCAAAACCCTTCATCATCAAGTTTGATATCAGTGCACGAATATTTTTAGTCACTCAGAGTTATTTTTTCAGAAATAATTAATTTAAAAAGTCATTAGTCTGTAATCCTAGGGAATATGTGCAAGAGAATGAATTAGTGGCATTGCACAAGTGGTAGTCATGCTGGTATTTTCTAACTTTTTTGTTTCTGACTTTTTTGCCTTAATAATGTTCTTTTAATATAGATTTTTTTTTTTTATAGGCAATATATTTTATTATTTCTTCTTCCTTTCCCTAATATTTATTCAGCTACAGTCTGCAAACTGGTTTTGTATGCTTTTGTGTCTTTAAATATTTGCTCATACAGGAAGACTCCTACATGTACATTTCTGGTGATGATTCTAATGAGGTACCTCAGCCTTCAGGGCACAGTTCTGTCAGCAGGTGCTCCATACAAAGCAATGTTCAAGCTTGCAGGTTATCTTCACAATAGTGTAATTTTCTGGAATGATTCAGCATGCAGTGGGGGAAATACTGGCATAGGGCCCAGAGCACTTAAGCATCTCTTTTTCTTCTGAACTAATATTTACAAGTTAAATACCACATGCTTCATAATATAAGTAAAAAGTTAACATTACTAATACTGGTGGCATTGTACTGCCACCATTTTCATGATGGCAAATTTTCATCATCAGGAAAAACCCTCAAAAGTCCAGTCCTCACCCCCAAAAGTTCAAGTTGTTATTAGACTTGTGCTTACAAAACCACAGATGTTTAACCTCAATTTTAAGGTAGCTATATTTACTTGCAGGCCTCTCTTTTTGCTCTGTTTTTTTAGTTACAAATAAGAAATAAAACTGGCATTATTCACCCTTTTGAGTTGTGCAATGACTATGCACAGCGGTCATCCATTAAACAAAGACCTCTTTTTGCACTTATGGCAACACATATACTATACAAAACCACCATGTATTTCATATACATCATATAATTTTTTACTTATGATGAGAAGTTATTAAAACTCTGAAAAAACAAAACACATTATTAATTCATTTGTTATTAAAAATCCTTTGCAGTTAGAGCATTGTTTACAAAATAGAGTATGAATTAAAAAGCTCTTCTAATGAGAGACTTTGAATTTCAAACAGAAGTTTAAAGGTAATGCTGTATATCCTGTTTCCAAACTTCCCTATTACCAGTTCATGTTTATACTACAACAGATTGTAAAATTTTAGTAAAAAAAAAAATATCAAAGAACAATTGTCTGGTTTAAAAAGTCAGTATGTCAAACAAAATTTTAGTCAAAATGAAGTAACCTTTCTTTAATTGATATTTTGAAAAATTTTATAAGTTTTCTCAAAGAACAGGTATAATCTTTTTAAGATTACAGCAGAGATCACAAATTGTTGTCATCTCTGTATGCTGGTCCTTAGAATAATTGCAGCCCTGAGTCCAAAAGTGACTTCTGGAAACAGTCTTTGCTGGAAAGTGTTTTTACATGGTCTTCCAGCAGTTAAGGATATCAATCATCAATCTACTTTTTGACAGTACCTTGAGTAAGTATTCATCCTGGTAAAATCAATATTAAATCATACAGGTAGCACACACTTTGACAGATTTCCATTTCATACCGAATGCCAGGAGTTACTGCCAGGGAGCAGCTGGGCTGCTGCCCTACATGGGCAGGGGAGGTGGGAGGCAGGAGCTGGAGGCAGCGGTGAGGAGGCAGGCAGAGCAGGTGAGATGTAGAACGTACCTACAAGATACAGCCTACCTCACTTATAGTTTCAACACCAGCTACACTATAGTAATCTCAGTGAGGAGCTGATTTCAAGCTAATGTGCCTATGGTGCTGTTGAACGGGAGCTAATGTCCTGCTGGAGTGCTAGGTGTGTGCAGGGTCCCTCTGCTGAACAGCATGCTCCAGGGGCCATAGGCAAAGAAAGACCAGAACTGAGAGTGCCAGTCAAACTGGCGTGTGAGGGCATTCACCCTGTCAAAGAGTTACTGACACCTGTCATGTAGGTTTGGGAAGCCTATGGTGGAACAAATAGTTAAACGTACTTCCCCTATACTTCAAAATCCTTCTACCTTAAAAGATACAACAGAAGACCTAATGGCTTAATTAAAGACCAGCATACCATGAATAAAAAGCAGCAGATGATCAACTGGATTAAAAATTTGGACCAGCTGGATTAAATCTTTGAAACTAGTTGTTAAACATCTTCAGTGACAAAGTAAAAGTCAATTGGTTAGAGTAATTTACTACAAAAGGGGGACATTGATAATGAACATTATAAAAATGGAACATTTCAAACAAGTCTGAATAGGACATTCCCAGTAGGTTAAATGTAAACTCTTTATGATAAGTCTTCATTCAGTAGACAAGATCTTTCACTGGTTCATTTGAAAAGGGTCATTTAAAGTCAGTAGATATATGCTTGGAAAGACCAGATGAGAACCTGATCCATTGTCTTTTTTTCCATTGCATGTACTCAGGAGACTGATCCAGGTAAGGCTATCTAGACAATATAATGACAGATATAATTGCTATTTACAGCCAATAACTTATTGAAGAGTATCTGTACTGAAGATGCTCAGATTATTCATGTTTTTTAGAGATATTTGTCATGACATTTTTTTTTAAATGTATGTGTTTGCAAATACCATATGAACATCTACTATTTATGAAATACATTTTTAACAACTTCTTTAAAAAGCTTTTTTCAAGTTCAGAATTTTCTCTGAAACCATATTTTGCATGAAGAGCAAATGGTGATTAAGAATTCTCTTTGAAGTTGAACACTTGTGGAGAAACAAATAAAACATTTTATGCACTTTTCTCTATCCTTTCAGCTAGCCAAAAGTAAAGAATTTGCAGATGGTTTTGAAGAAGGCGGGAGAGAAGGAATCAGATATTTATCTCATTTAGAAATAAAATTGTGCCATAATGGTGAGATTTTCATGATGGATTTTGTTTTGAAATACAACAGAAATAAATATTACTCGGTGCATGAGAAATCCTAGGTTTCAGAAATTTTGATGTGAGACAGTTTGAAATCTACAACAAAGATAAACATCTGCTGCCTGTGAATGAACTAAATATTTATTGCAATGCTTGTCATGGGGAAGTTTAGGGTTCCATAACCACAAGAACAGAATTGTACCACTCAGTGGCATGAAATATAATTTATTTACACAGGAGATGGGATAATGATTTCTGTGCTCAGATCTCAGTTCTAAGATGACTGTGCCCCGACACAAGCACACTACACACTCACACCAACACTGGCCCTGGCTTTCCCCCTGACTTTGGTGCAGCTCAAACCTGCACCGTGGTCCCCGGGGAAGGAGGACACTCACAGCCACCGAGTCCTGGCCGGCAGCCCCAGACCCAGCATGTAGCTGCCCCTCAAGCCCAGACCCATACAGGGTGCCAGACATCCAGGTACCGAGTGTCCCCTGAGGGGCAGCTGTTTCACTCTATTGCTGTTTAAAAACAGATTGTCAGAATAAGCTGCCAAAGGCCTTGCTACTTAAGGAGCCCCAGGCTGATGTCTGTGTTTTTCCCCATATCCAGAGCCAATTACAGTTCATTACCTGTGTTACCATCACCTTCCAGCCTCCTGCCCCAAACAAGTTACAGAGATATCAAGCTGCTAATAGCTTGGCTGTGTTTCTTTATTTCTTTCCTGCAGGTACCTAAACCACTAGAGCAGGACAGATTAGACCATGTCTCATTTAGCAGTGCTCTTGGTCCAGCATCCCCATGACATTTATCTGTGCACCCCTGTTCTCTGAGCACACACCAGAACCACTTTATCAGTTAGGGCTGGGGCAGCTGTTGTCAAGGTCCCATCTACCTGAGCGATGTTTTCAGGTAGGCTTTATTCTGGCACAAATGCTACCTGAGAGAAGACTTATTAGCAAAATCAGTGGTAGGTGCTGCTTTGGGTGACGAACCTTTGTTGACCATACTGTCAGCTGGCAGCTTTGCTCTGGAGCTGTCTGAGCTTCAGAGACTGCTGCTGTACTGTAGGAATGGTTATGCAGTCATATTTCCAAGTTAAATATGTCTGTTACCAGCACTCGTTATTTCCCGAGGACAGAATTCCATATCAGTTATATGCATAAAAGTTATTTAAAGGAAAGACAAACCCTTGTCCCTTACAGAAAGCACTGCAGTCTAGAAGGTGGTCTAAGGCTGCTGAGCAATAATTTTCCTGGTACTATTTTTGCATTTCCTTTGAAATCACTTCAGACAAACAGTGTCATATTTAGATACTTTGTGAATTTTGGTATTGGATAACGTATTATGAGAAAAGGATAAATGGCTTTCAAAATTCAGACATAAGAAGAAATATTCAGATTTGTAGCATAGGTAGTCATTACTCTTACTGGGTTTTCTGAGGATTTCTGTGAAAATAGTTTCAACTACAGCCAGCCTGAGACTTTGTAACAAAACAAGAAGATTGATTTTAGTGATCTGAAAGCAGAGGGGTAATTATATTCTCATTTTCATGTTCATGATGTGCACAATTCTCCTATTAAACTTTAATGGGTGTTGCGAGTGAAAAAACATATGCAACAAGATAGGGAAAACACCACAAAGCTGTTAGCTTTGAAACTCATTGTCAGATAGCAAATATTATTGCTATAAATCTTAACTTTCACAGCCAGCAAGAGCTGCAGGCTAGACTAGAGAAAGAGGCAGGCACGGAACCATAGCTATGCATTAAGAGTAGCACACTGTACATTGCTAAAATATGTATTGTGATTAAGTTAATATTGAACAGTGAATTTTATAACCTTTTCTGATTTTCTTTTCCCCAGGCAAAAATCAACATTTTTCTAACTGCTGTATCCTTCACAATTCATTTTCTGTAGTGTCAAAAGAGGTGTATTAAACACTCTGGGAGAAAACACACTCTCTGATATGGTGGCAGCAGGGTGCATATGGTTTCATAACAACATTAAAAGCTCATCTTTCTTCCTCTCTCTTTCCAGGAGCTGTTGTGTTCTGTGACAAAGAAGTGAGAGTGCAGTACCTGCAGTCGGTTCTCAGAGAGCTGTGAAAAAAGACGGCATGAAGGAGTTCAGGGTATACTAAGTAACATCTGTTCCTAAATGGATGCAATAAGATCCAACCTGCTTAGCATAAACAGAAACATGTCAAGTTAAGTAGGGTAGCAGCGGGACTCAAGGTACAGCATGTGGAAGTCGTCAAAATAAACAAGTGGAGCACTAGCAGTTGTGACACCAGTCAACTGTTTAACCAGGCTGGTGCATTTCCAGTGACATGTCCATTTATTAAAAACATGGGAAAAGTGTGGGATTCCAGCCATTCAACATAATGCAGAAAGTAAGTGTGAGAAACGCTCAGTTGCCAATTATCAATGGCTCAGATTATGTTCTTGCAAGACCGGGCGCCCCCATCAGGTGGACACACCTAACAGCCATCGTGCAATGGTTTATATCCCTTTCTCCCAACCATGAGTTCCCTCCCCTGATTCCTCATTGGCTGAGTACTACAGGGTGTACACACTTACCGAACCGCCTACCGATACACCCCTTCGTGTATGTGTTCATACATCGCATGTTCATGGAAATGAACCTTGGCTTTCTCCAGGGCGGAGAAGTTAATATGCATGAGCTCATCACGCAAGCGTACTAAGAAGGAAAAGTTCGAAATTTAGGTTCCCCAAGTCTTTCGGTATCTGCATCCATCTAAAGCCAGTTGCAAGTACTGGGTCATCACAGTTGACAAAAAGACCACTTGTCTTCTAGCTCTAGGCCAGGGATTTCAATGGTTGTGAATTGCTCTTGTTGATTGCTTTGGTGAATCGCTCCTGCCCTTCCCATCAGGCTTATTATGCGAAAACAACATTCCTTCCCTTACATAAGCATTAGAAATTGTGATTTATAATATATCTTTATAAGAAGTTTTCAAGGCAGATACAGTGTTTTCTTTTGGTTTTTGATTCAATCAGGATTTTTGGGGTGAAGCTGGACAGTTAAAAAGCATGAAAATAAAAGGAGGGCAAAGTTTACAACCAGATAGCTGGAATGGAATTTGAAGGAGTAACCAGAGAGAAAACCTTGCCTGTGCTTTCACAGAATTTTTTTCAGGAACTGGGTCATTTGCTTTTCTGATATCTGGGACTTTCTTGAGACTGTAATGGGGTTTTTCCTTTCTTTTCCCCCAGCCTCTTCTCCCCTTTTGTTCAAGTTAAGCAAATACTTTGTATACATTCTGATTTAAAAAAAAAAAAGAAATCTAGATATAATGTGCACAGATGTTCATTCTTTTCTCAGAGGAAAAACTGCCCCATTTAAAAAAAAAAAAAAAGTCTGAAAGCTATCTAATGAAGTCTCAGTGAGGGAAGGAATTGAAAAGGAACAGTCAAAGTAAAAATAGATGTTTCAAGATAAGAATTAAAGAAAACATGTGACACAAGTTAAAAGAAATGCTGGGAAGCTGATTGAAGTCAGATGAAATAGAAAAGTCACATTTACAGGTAATTTGATGAGTTACTTGAGATGACCTTTGCAACTGTGATGATTTTATCCCACAGCTTTGCTCTGTGGCATGGCACCACCAGCACACCCTTGCCTGAATGAGTGCTCCATACTAAATGCTCCCAGCAGGAAACCTCAAACACATCTCCTGCTTCAGCCTTGAAATGCAAGTTTTCCTTTCGCCAAATGAAACTCTTCTAGAAGAAAAAATATCATTTTTTGTGTCTTCCTGGAAACACTACAGAGACTGTAACATGTTGGATAATTAAATAATTATTTTTTTCACCCGTAGGAAAACAGGGAGCAAGGACACAGAAAAGAAAATTCTCCAGTTCCTCTAAGAAAGGGCAAGTCTGCCTCTATCAGAAATTAGATGAGGTTTTGGGGAGGTAGTTTTATATTTCCCTGCAGGGGGAAGTAGTTTTATACTGCTTTTCCACCAAGTACACTAAATGTAAGTCTAGCAGCTTCATCTTGCTTTTCAGTCATTCTTCACTCAGTGCCACAGACTGAGCAAAATTTGACTCACTCTATGCTGGTAGTGCTTTTAGTGAGTTACTCTGAAAAACAGCATGGTATTTTAACCTAACAGCATGGGAGCAAATACATCCATGAATCGCCACTGGAAACAATATAAAATAGGAAGTAGATAATATTACCAATGCTATATGCATGATACTGCCAGCATCCTGTGTCATTAACCAAGTGCTTGTAAACATTACAAAATACAGACACTAACCCACAGATTTTTCTTTTTTTAAAGTTTGATTTTGTGAAGCCCCTGTGGCTGGCAGCAAACTCTGCAACATCCGAAGTGCCAGATGCCAGCTGGTTTTGTTTTGCTCTTTGGTTTACAGTTAGATATTGCTAAGTGGGTGCAGACTATCAGGTTTGTTCCTTTGTCTCCTTATTTATTAGCTTTATTTGTTTTCATGCATGGGTAATAAACAACTCGTTGGTTAGCTGTCAGTACATTTCTGGGCTGGAGTTGTATAGTGTGGCAGTCTTTATTCTGAATTAATTAAGAGGCAAAATCAGTTCAAAGAGCTCTCACAGTGGACATGGAAGGAGGGGAATTAGTTTGCTCTTAGGATACTGAGAATACCATCTATGAGAATAGGTCTGTTATTGGGAGGGAGGGAGGGGGGAGGGGGTGTAAGAGTCTGGGCCGCGCTGGGAGAAAGTTAGTGCAGACAGAAGAATGCAAGGATGAAGACAAGGCCAGCAAAATAAGGCTGGCAAAAACACACAAGATAGCAGATAAGTGAGAAACACCTGTGGTCAGCAAAAGCACACAAGTCTGAGCAAAACAGGGTATGAGATAAGGGAGTTTTGGCAAGTTTTGGGCTTTACGTGCTAATTGCAATTAACCAATGCAAATGCTTGTAGAGGCGCGTGAACAGCGCGTGTAGATGACCTGTAGCCTATTAGAAGATAGATGAGTGCGTGTACGGAACTTAGTAGAATATAAATGTAACCAGAAAAGGAATAAAAAAAAAAAAAGATGGACGACCTGATCATCACATTGGTGTTGCGTCGTTTCTGTTCCCGCATGGAGAAATAAGGACCCCGGCTAATGGTGACCCTGACAAGGGGGTGTTTGTGTGTGTGTGATAGAGGGGTGGAAAGCAGAAAAGGAGATCTGTGTTAAGGAAGAGCAAACTAACCAACGCATGCTTTTCAAAGTTCTTTGATAAAACAAGCTCAGTGCTTTATGGTGGAGAAGGAAATTAGGAGAGTATCCTCAAGCATTTCTGTTAACGTAAAATGTTTGATCTCATTTTGGAATTATGTGATATGCTTTTGAATTTTTTTAAGGTCATTTTTGAAATGAAAGTAATCTTGAAATAACTACTTTTGTTCTAAAAAAATAGTGATTCTTTTGGCTAAAGCCGGAAATTAGCTTTCCTTGGTTTTGAGGAGAAAACTAGGGGAGAGAGAAGAAGTAAAAAAAACATGGAAATGGAATACCTTTCAATAAATCCAGAAGTGTCACAGTAAATATATTTGTAAATATATTTGTAAAAAAGAGGTAGCACATCATCTTGCTAATGTAAAATTCCATCTGTCTGGAAAGACTGGATTATAAATCAAATTACTCTGCCACTGTTAATGGTGTACATAGCTTTAAACTTTGTTTCGATAAAAGAATAGAAAGTGGTTCACAGTTGATGGCAGGTCTTCTCAAATATGGAGGATTAAAGTCTGAATTCTGTCGGCAAGCTTTTCTCAAAACAAGTAGAGTAGGCTGCATCTTGCATTACTTTCAACTTCTACAGCATAGATAGTTACATCTGAATTAGACACGCTTACCTCCCTTTATAGGAAGTGTAGAGAGATTAGTACAATTCATCTCACCCTGAGATAAAAATGTGAAATGATTAGGTGAACTGGTACAAAAAATGGCTTCTTCCTCCCCAGTTCCTTACAGAATTAATGGTCAGGTGTAGACATTTACATTATACACATATGTAGTTCAGTTTAATAAATCCCCCTGTGATGTTTCTGGGGTTTCTCAAAGCTGTCAGAGTCTTCTCTGTGTTCTGGGCTGCTTCAGGAGTAGCCACGGTCCATTGCTGCTGTAGTGGGAGGATATTGAGCCTAGCTGGCTGGCAGAGCTGGAGGCACTATGCTGGTTTTGGCTGAATACATCTTTATAAAAATTACCCATCGGACCTTGGTAGACTCAGAATAGAGTAAAATTTGTAGGATAGAGTAGTATCTCTTTAAATATGTTATAAATCTGCTACTGATGATTATCAGATCTCATGTTTAAGGAGACTCCAAGCTCCAACTGGTTTACAGGTGATTAGGCCTTGTGTTTTGCATATTTTCAATAAGCACTGTCATTCTGATCCCAGCATAGTGACAGCAGTGCATCTTTCAAGTTTAGTCACTGACCAGGCAAAAACATTGTGGCATGGCTGACAAATTTTCTTTTCAGTATAACAAGAGTTATTTTTACATCAGTAAATTCTTTGGGTTCAATAAAAAGAAAACTTTGGTTGATGTTGTTTATGAAGGTTTTGTAACTGAGTATGGTTTGGAAGTGGAAGCTGGTGGAAGCTGGTTTCACTAGTGTCTGGAATTCCTCTAGCTTCACCTCCAAGGGATTTATACTGTTACACTTGTTAGCTTTCTTTCCAGATGTTAAATTATTTCCATTCTGTATTGCACTACATTAAAGCCGAAAGAAAATCCCACAGGTTAGGACAAGTATAAGCATTCTTTGGGAGGTACAAGGACGGTGTTTCATACTTGCCTGAAGAAGGGAGAGTTAGGACCAGTTGATTGACAAAACTCATATGATCAGATGTAAGAGCTGATGGGAAGACAGCGAAGAAAACTGCTGCTGTAGAAAAGAATAGGCTGAGCAGAGCAGCAGTAAGAGAGTTTAGTTGACAATAATGATGTAGATAAAGTGTTACAGTAAAGAAGAATGAAAGACACAAGAGAACAAAAACTAACCAAGAAACAGTATATGGTCTTTTTATCAGGGACCACTAAGGTAAAACAGAGATCCTGGATTAGGGCTTTCAGCAGCAGTGTAGAAAGAGTTTCTCAAGGAGTCACTGTTGCCGGAAAGGCTAATGACAGCTTCATTTGTTGCCTTAAATGCCAAGATGACCCTAAATGCAAATGTCTTTTTGCTATTGGAAAATGAAACATTTGATTTGTGAGATACATGTCTTAATTTTACAAATTACTTTGTGAAATTAATGGTTTAATTAAAAAAAGTCATGGGGATTTTACATATAATTGCTACTGTACAGAATTCATTTTAATTTACCAGTTAACCTTTGATTTTTATAACAATATAATTTAAATTAAATATAATTATGGTTAAATTATTACAATGATGATATTCTAACATATTTTAACAGACCTGATCATTGATCAGGTTTCATAGCTGCACTAACTGTTCCTCTGGCTTACTATCCTTATAAATAGATATTGGGTACAGTTTTCTAAACTAAATCTCCCTTGCTGCAAATTAGGCAGATTACATAACTGAGAAATATTAATTATCCATCTCTTTTTACAGGAAGGAAAGAGGCTCTTAAATCCTACAACAATACCATAAAACATTAAAAAAGTCATAAAAGGGATTGACTTTTAAATAACAAACATAATGGTGTGGTAATATACAGGACATCAGGAAGAATAAGTAAATTTTTCATCCATGTTGAAGAATCAGTTATGGTTACAACACTGTTGAGGAATGTTGATCCAATTTATTTTTAACACTTTGATCATTTCATGAACAGACCTAATCTTTGATCAGGCTTTGTAGCTTCAATAGCTGTTACTTTAGCTTACTATCCTTATAAACAGATATTGGGTACAATTTTCTAAACTAAATCTCCCTTGCTGCAAATTAGACAGATTACATAACTGAGGAATAGTAATCATCCATCTCTTTTTGCAATAATTTAATATGTACCTGGAGACACCTATTATGTACCCTTTCATTCTTTAAGCAAATCCAATTTACTTTTAAATCTTTCCTTCTGGTTTGCATTTTCAAAACCTTGTATTTCTGCTGTTCTCTCCATTTGTTCCAATTTGTTGGCATCTTTCTTAGTGTGATATCTAAAACTGGACACAGTGTTCCAGCTTAGGCATACCTTTCATAGAGCAATGCAAAATAATTGCCTGCCATAAGATAACAATGACACTCAATTATTTTTTTTTTTACTTAGCAAAGTGAGCACTGAATTTTTTTTGAGTCATCTATGGTTTGCTTCCTGTCCAGTAAGAGAATCCCTGCTCTCCTTGCTTGTCTGTCTTGTTTAGAAAAGCTTTCCTAACTTTGTGTTCCTTACCAAGTGTTATTTCTTTCAGTCTTCTGTTCCTCTGTTTTATATGTCTATATGGGTACACATTTTCTGTGGCATTGGGTCTTAGAGACAGGGACAGGTTACATACAAATCTTTTTAGTTTAAAGATTTTGTATCAGTAATGGCATATAATTTCCCATCTCTTCTCTGTATTGAAACAGTTCTTTTGACTTAGTAGTCACATTTGTCAAAACTAAAGCTTTTTCTAATTTTTTTTTTCCCTGCCTGGGGTCTATTCTAGCAATTGTCTGTGCTGAAATTTGCATTTGTATGAAGATTTTTATTGTTCCACTGCTCTCACTTGTTCCTCACCTTAAAATCACAAACTCTATTGCTTTGCGATCAGTTTTATCCATTGTGGTTTTCTACATTGTGAGCTGATGTCTTCTTATTCAAAATGTACTGTGAAAGAACTGCTCTTAATTGTTGCTTCCAACTTTTTCAAACCTATTTTTTCAAACATATACTGCTATATTTTTCCTCCAAAAATATACTGGCAAAGACTTCCATTACTGTTTTTGTTTCACCTGATAATTCCAACAAAATAGCATGAAAGGGTGTGAAAATGGGAAGATCATTCACTGATATATTTCACAAAGTGGTGGTATATTTCACATAGTGTGATATCATTTAGGGATTGTGTGTAATCATGTGTATGGCTCTTTTCTTGATTGTTGTATAATACAACAATGCAAACATATGCAATAAAACCTCAGAATTATAGTTATGTTTATTACGGTCATAACTAGAAAATAGTAATCAATGGACAGGGCAAATAATTCAAAAGAAGATTAAAGACAGAAATGGCTTTTTTAGTTTTAGCTGCATAAAAAAGAAGATTAAATGCTTATAACTGATGTGCACTTTACAGTTTCAGTCAGAAATTACTGTAAAGCCAAGAATTTATAGAATGCATGTAACACAACTTGAGAATTTTCAGGGGAAGATTATTTGAGGTGCTGAGCATAGCCTGTGTAAGTAAATATTTTGAAATTTATGAAGCATCCTAATACTATAGAGATGGGAGACTGCAATTACTTCAGTTCATAATGTGCTGAGCACCTTCTCCTGCCAAACTCATGCAGCTTTGCTGATTTAGATTGCAAATGACAAGGTCTTCTGGAAAAAAAATTTAAAAAAAACCGAGTAAATTATAAAAAAGAACAACAAAGACAATTGGAAATGAAATGGAACTGAGAATTAAACAGTTAGGCCAGATTCTGCAATAGGTTGTGTATTTTTTAGCTGGTGCTGAGCATTCTTGACTCCCACTACAGCCACTGAGTTCCTAATGAGCTTACACCCTTGTTTAAATACTTCACGATGGAAGCGTTCATCACTCTATAATCTCATTCTTGTAATGACTGCCAATACAACCATTATGCTAACAAGACAGCTAGAAATGAAAGGAGATAAAAGGAAAAACGATAACTAAAATCCAAAGCAGTTTTAATGCTTGTAGTTTTAGTTTAATTATGTTCTTCCAAAGAATTATGACTGGATTAGGAAGAAAGGAGAGTAAATATTGTAGATTAAAGAAAAAAATGTTTTATTACTTCTCATGTAGATTCAGGGGCCATTCCATATTCTCATTTATGTTTAATGATGAACTTAAGTAGGGCCTCATCCTAAAAGACCCCCCTGTGGGACATTTTTGGACTTAGAGTACTTCAGCAAGCTAGATGCCACTATGATGGTTAATGGGGAAAATAAAATAATAGGGCTTAGAGAATCCTGAAGAGTTGAACTGACAGAACAGCACAAGAGGCAGAAAAAAATAGAGTGCAATAGATTTCAAATCATTTGCTTGAAAGATAAAATTAAATACTGAAACAGATTTAAATAGTAAAGTATGATCCAACATAGACAAAACTTAGAAGTATAGGGTGGTTCTAAGATGTGTACATGGCCAGTTTCTATGGTTAAATACTTCAGAGCAGATCCTCATGCATCCTTTGGGCATTAATAGAGCACAAAATCCAACCCTGAAACTAGCTTGGCAGAACAACTGGTGGTTTTTGGTTTATGTCCCAAAGACTGCAGAAAAGACTATAGTGACTTGAGACTGATCTCACATTAATTAGAGTTGCTTTGTTATCAGGAATGTTGTAATCCAGCATAATTTGGAATATCAGATGCTGCTTCACTTCTTGCAATAGCCTGCAGCACTTAGAGGAAAGTGAGGTAGTGTGGAGGAATTTTGAAGCCCAAAGTGACCTCATTTTGAAAACCAGTTCTAGAGGTCAAGTCTGACTTTGGAAGGTCTCTTTCTTTAAGACAAAACTTTTGCCCTGAAGAAAGACCACTAATGTAAACCTCCAGAACTTGATTCTTGTTTGTTAACATGCCTTCCAGCAACTTTGCAAGACTCAGAACTGTATGTTGAATTCTAACATGACTTTTTTTTTAATGACAGCTTTCCAGGTGGTGATGACTAGTCCTGAGTCATACTCCCATGATATTTTTCACTCCATGACTTCAACCATTTCCAGCATCCTATACTGTCACATTCAGAAAAGTTGGAAAGCTTTCGAATACCTCTCAAGAGTAATTCTTTGTCATGATGACTGCACAGAGCCGTACAAGTAAAAAGATAGCAGTAAACAGAACTTACCAACTGCATGAAAATTGATGAAATAAACATAGGCTGCAAGAAGGAAGACCTTAAACAATGCACCATTACATTAGTTAGGTCTACTTAAATGGAAGGTTAGGGACAGTTGCCACATTACAGAACTCCCCAGTGAATCAGTTTGGGTTTCTCTCTCCTGTTACTAGACTGCATGAGGCAGAGGTGGCACAGGGACAGTGAAATCTGGTCTCACCCACAGGAAAAAGAAAAAAGCTTGAGGCAGAACAGAAATAGCTAAATATAAAACAAGAAATATATCTGGAAAGGACATACACTTGACCTGCTTTTTTTTTTTTCCTTTTTTTGTTTAATGAAGATATGTACACCAGGCCACCAAAAAATGAAGTAACTTCTTTTTTTACTGTTTCTTTACCAAGAATATTGTCCAAACCACTAGAAAAGTATATATTAAAGAGCCAGACAAAAATAGAACTGCTTTGTTTTCACCTGAAACTCACTATTAGAAGATGCAGTCTATGTTATCCTTGAATATTTCATTAAGATCTGGTTGTTTTTCACAAACAGATGATATGCAGAGTGTATGTCAGTAGTATTACACAAGTTGTAAAGGGGAAAACCCATAGATCTTGTGAGTCTCACCAGTATAAGAATTAGGGTTGCTCATAAGAGAAAGGGGACAGTTTTCAGGAACATAAAAGCTTTTTAACAACGAAATAATCTGATTTTCATGTCTGTGTGAGATAGTGCAGGAAATAATGAGCATAACTTGCAGCAAGAAACTGTTGTAGATTGGGAGGAGATGAGAAAAAAAGAACCAGAAATTTTGTCACAATAAATACATGGAACTGCTGTCCTTAAGAGAATTGCAGTCTCTACTATTGGAGGTCTTCAAAAACTGGTTAGATAAGTATCATCAAAACATTATGCAGGCATTGAGCATAACTGTAGCAAAAGTGGAATTCATAGAGAATGATGAACACTCTTTGGACCTTAGATTCATTGTGGATATACTTTTAACTAGTTGTGATCTCAGGTGGGAAAAATATTTTAAAAATGCATTGGTAGTTGAATTATATATTTCAGGTAACAGAATACAGTTTCTGTAATAAAACATTTAAAAATAATACCTCAAACAAGAAAACCTTCCCCCCAACAGCTGTTGAAACTTAAGAAAGTTCTAGCTTCTTGTATTTACATTTTTTTTTCCTCCAGTAGAGAGAAATGAGAACTAAACAAGCCCTGAGCAAGATTTGAACAAGTTTTAATAAAAATTTAATTTCCTACATTTAGAGTGGGAAAGACGACAAGGACCAGTGGGGGACAACGATGTGAATTAGGATGTGTAACAGGGGAAAGAAATCAGATTTAATGACAGAATATTTCTGTGCAAGCAAGCGAAAGCCTAACAATGCTGGCAAACTAAAACAGCAAACAGAAACAAAATAAGATTGCTCTGATTTGGGCACCAAGCAGAGGGAAGTAAAAGTCTCTTTTCATGCCAAAGAAATTAATTTAATCCAAGACACAGAACAGTTTTTAACCTTTTTTGCAGAAACAAATTCTTCAGCTTGGAAATGCCAGTGCAGACTGAACAAATGTGTCTCCTGATGTTACACAGTCTTCAACCCCCTCTAGTCCACCCCCACAATCCTTCATTTGGGAGAAATTCGAGGCAACCCCTCCTACTGCCCTTTCTCTTCCAATCAGCGAGAAACAGCTTTCCAGCTAGGTATTAAGCAGTCTTGAGATACTGAGTTCATTTTGTTTGTTTGTTGTTGTAGGTTTTTTTCTACAGTGAGAATACATTTGTTTTCAGTAAAGAAATTCCCTTCCCTAACCACCTCCAGTTTTCTTTAAGTGAGGCCATTTGTTTTCAGCAGTGCTGAATTTTCTTCCCTCTTGCAAACACGTTCAGTTTTTGCAGCTAGAGTACAAACAGCAAATGCTCACCAGAATCGCTCATCTTTTCTTTTTCCCTCCTTCCCCCATACCCTCAGCCTAACTCCTTCAACAAGCCCAGCAGCAACAACCATATGTTATACATTAAAGACAGTCAGAGAGGTTAATATTCATCTGTATGCTGCCTACGTTGACAGAAATTGCAGATTCAGAAAAAACAGTCTTTATTTTCCTTAGCTTGAAATTTTCTGAATTTCTCAACAGATAATAACACTTTGAGAATTGATAGTTGAATTAATAAATTTTTTCCTCGTGCCTTCCAACAATTATTGCTATGTGTAACTATGGGAATGCATCTGCCTTTTCCTCCAAAAGGAAATAATTTTTTCTTTCTCTTCTATACATACATTCTCATGTATACTTTATGTTTCTTATTTAGCCAAAATTGCCATAACTTAAGTAACCGGTTCTGAACAAGAAACACTCTTCTTCTAGCAACAGATAGTGACCAGCGCACCTATTGTCTAAGCAAGATGCCAGAGGTCTCCTGACAGAAATATATAACCTTTATTTTCTGTTTGAGTGTAATATTCCTATGGTGCTGTATAACCTTTGGCTTACAAAAAGACTGTATCTGTGCTCTTTATGCAAAAGCTTTTCTTTGTATTTTAAAAATTGGCAGCAGTGGGAGTTTCGCTTTTGCAGGATCTGGTTTAAGGAATACAATAACTAGGTTCTCAGAATGTAGCAAGATAGGAGAAACAAATAAGAATATATACAGATATTCAAAAGTCATCTGCATTGTCCAAATTCTTCTTCTATAGAAGTCCAATGAGAGTTTTATTGCTCTCTTTAATGGAATCAGTGTCACTCATTTTTCAGTGCTGCTGCTGACTATTTGATGTCTGAAAACATCCGTCCACAGCTGAGTGAATACTGAGCAGCACAAAACAATGAAGATGAGATGTTGGATGTCTTCTCTGTACTACAGACTATATCTGAACAGCTCTTTGTGCTCAGACTATTCCATATTGCCTGTTTTAAACAATGGAAAATTGTTGGTTTTTGCATAACTTTCATATTTGGTTTTGAATGAGCCAGGAGATGACCAGTTGTGCAAACATCAGTATCACTGAAAGCATCATTTATCTCCAAGATCAGATCAGTAGTCTGATTTCTCACTGTCTATTGTGATGGGTACAATACCCCTTCAATAAGTAATTGAAACAACAGAAGTCTGGAGGTCAATTTATTTTGAAAAATCTATCTATATTTAATTTCAAATTATATTTTTATCTATATAAATGCTAAATATTCACTAATTTCAAGATACTGAATTTAACAATAACTAATGGCAGCGAGTTCCATGGGTTGGTTGTGTTAAAGAGTTTTTTCCTGAAACGTGTTTTTAATTCCAGTGTGTTTCCTCCTTTCTTTCTCAAGATGCTAAACCAAGTGAGAGCCTGATTATCTGAACTCGCTTTGTTTTTGTGTAACAGCTTATGTTAATCTTCTTTGAAACTATGATCCATCTTCTTAAAAGCTTTCTGCCTGCACCACCACTATACTACAGTTTTCCATGCAATTTTGCAGGATGTTACTCTGGTATTCGCCACCCCCACACCCCACATCTCTTCATTCAGCTGGTTTGTTTTTATCCAGTCTGTCATCTGCAACATCCCAGGCTGGGGACATCAGGTGGGGAGATGTGCTTATTTATACAGGGGACAGCCTAGTCCAAATTTCTTAAATTCTTCATAAGATCTGAGCATCAAATCAAGCTCAACATGAAAAACTATGTCAACATTTATCACATGCACTTTAAAGTCCTTTTGCAAGATAAATCCTAACTGGCAAATTCTTCACCAAGTAGGTTATATTAGAAGTTCAGGACAGAACAGATGATTTGGGGGTGGGGACACTACAGTCCAGACACTGGTTCCCACCATTACTTTAAAAATAGTTCTTCCTAAGACTTTGTAACCATTCTCTCGTTCCCTCTTACTGTAACTTAAGCTGTTCTGTTATGAAAGAAATCTAATTCAAAGGAAGAGAAATTGATTGTCTGAGCAATCTTTCTCCCACTAATCTCTCAAGTAAAGCCTTCAGAAGGAGTCTGAAGATCCTAATGACCTCACTGGCTAATGTTTATATTACTCTCCTGAAACAGCCCCTTGTTAAAACACCAAGTAAATTAAATTGCAGGACACACAAGCTTTTAAGGTGTGTTAAAGATGAGAGGATAGCCTGTGCTAACTGACTTTGAAGAAACTAATTTATTTTACTCAGTACTGTCAACATTCAGTGACTATATGCTATGATTTATGTGCTGATTTAAAATTGTCAAAGTTGAGTGTGAGGTTGTGTCAAGATGGCAAAAGTTTGTATGAGCAAAGCATTCTGTGGGGGAGCAAAACTGGAATTTTCTACTGCACTTTTTAAGTACTTCATGACTCCAACTTCAGTAATCTTTTCAAATCCTTTAGAAGGGACAATTTCTCCACTGTTATCACGATGCAATATATTAAAATCTAATTGAGTCATAATTTCCCAATTAACCTTCTTGAAAAACACTGTTCAGCCCTGAACTGTATCAAATGAATGCAAGACATACAACATATTTTTGTGTTAAAGTTTTTGTTTCTTTATCAGACATATTTTTAGCTAATCGGGAAAACCATTAACTACAAAAGAAGAATGGATCCCCCTTGATGTCTGTGTGTGTGTGTCTGTGTTTAGGTTCCAGCATTGACTGTAATTTTGCATATGGTGACAAAATCATAAAATGATAGCTTCAAAGATGTTCAAGAAACTCCAGAGACTGGCAGTCCATTGGAATGTACAGGCAAGTAACTTCTGAGAAGTACATGACGGTGAGGACTGAAAGTAACGTTTTTCAGGAAGAAATGGGAAACATTTCTGAGGCAGTTTACTAGATCTCTTTGTAATGATTTCATCAGCCCGTCTTTACTTGGAGGTACCAGGAGCCTGGAGCATTTGAGGAAGGATGTTTATATGCTTCCAAGTCTGCTTATATGTGTCCTGAGCAGCTAGATAACCAGCTCCTGCATTAGGATCTAGGCAAAACAGCATCTTACTTCCCGTGACACTTCAATTTCTGTATGCACTCGGGTTATACTGGGCCTCCCTGAAAATGTGGTTTGATTATTTTCTTTTTAAAAAGATTGTGGTGCCTCCACCAACCTTTTATTTATTCTTTTACTCTAGGGGGCTAGAGCACTTGCAGAGCCTACAAAAATAGAGAACTCAATCTTTATTCTTCAAATATCAAATTGACGTCTCTAGGTATCTGTCAAGTGCCGGTCTGTACGTAGCCTCAGTAGGGTGGGGAGTCTTTGCATCTTTCTTGCTCAATCTGGGCCATGGTATATCCCTTAATGCAAGATTTCTGGGACTAGGAAGAGAGAGGTCAAAAGGTAGCTTAACTGTAAGCTTGTGGGATGAAGAAAAATAGTGTCTGCATCCAGGGTTACTTTGTATGAGTCAGAGGTTTTATAGAAAAGATATCAACATGGGAGAGGTGCTCAGATCTCCCTGAATGGTTTATCCATGAAGGTCTTGCATGAGGAGTTAACAGCCACCCTCAGTGAGGGAAAAGAAGCCTGACTTAGCTCTTTTCAAGAACAGTTTGTAGTCGTCTACCATCCACTATTCCTGTCTCCAGATGTTGATCAGACATGGAAGCATCTGCAGCCTTTAATAAGCTGCCTAAACCTCCAATGTCAGTGATATTATAGGCACTGCCTATAGCATTTGCTGTTGGATTGGCACCTCCCCACTCTCCCTGAAGCAACTTTAAGTAGCCTTTCTGAGGTACTTAACTATCTCTGTATATCCTCTAGAGATTATAGGTATCTAACTCTGGGCTTTGAGAGTAGGGTCCTGAAAGGCAGTTTTCACAGCAGTTCTGTCCTTTAATAGCTCTGATTCTCAATAACTTGCTCTCTCATCAGCCCAGAGCGGGGAGTTAAATACAGGTTTCACTTGTTCTAATGATTGAAGTTCTTGAACTCTACTTCATTTGGGGTATCTATCAAGAGATTACTTCCTTGCTGAACATAAGGCATAGGGAACTGTACTTGCAGATTTACTTTGGAGATCAGCTATTTATTTCCCGTCTGTATATTATCTGATTCTGCACTATGCAGAGACTCTCTCTTGCTGAGAGAGTTTTTAATAAAAGTTGGTAACTGATGCCTAGAATTACATTAATACTGATACAGCAGCATTTTCTATTCCTTCAAGAGGATCTTCAAAAAAAGAGCGAACAGGGGAGGCTGCCATGATCTTTCATCATTTTACTTGTTGTAGTAGCTACTTCCAAATGACTAAAAATTGAACGTATACTCCAAAACCAAGAAAAAAACTTTTCTTAGATTAAATCACCTTGTGAAGGTAAACTGGTGTCGTTGGTGTGGCAGTGCAGCTAACCCAGAATAATATTTCTTATGAACACGGACCATAGTGATAGCCCCCTTGGAAATACGCACAGTAGAAAAAGAAAAAAAAATCTTTGGCAACTGTGAAAGCACATTTCTGGAATTTGGCATAATCTAGTTAGACTGTAGTTATCTCTTCCTTGAATAAAGGCTGGTGCTATTCATTTGATGTTGAGACGAATCAGAAACCCTGCTGAGAACTTTAATAAGATACCTAACAAGGGAAATTCTCCACATTAGGCAGTCTGGCTAGTTGACAGTCACTGCTGTGCTATTTCAAGATGCTGTAATATGCCACAAGTTAATATAATGGACCTCTAGAATGCTTCAATGAACTTCAGTTTCGTATAATCTTTATTGAGATATTATATACATATACATATATGCACATAAACACACTCACATATAAGTCTGTACTCCACAAGATGAAAGAGGATAGCTGGATGAAGTTATATCACCACGTGAAATGGTTGACCATGGTACTAATCCTTCCATTCCAATTTATAAGAACAAGCTCTAAAGGCTTGTGTTTTAGAGACAGAAGTCCAACATTTAAATGCTGCTGTTGTATGCTAAGAATTTAATTGAAAATATAATTCAAAGCGAATTTCTTTAGGACCTAAACTCAATCAACTTGAAAATTAACAGAGAAAGAAAAAGGGAATGAGTTTGTAGGTTTTTTTAATTTGAACTTTTTATACCCTTTCTCATTTTTAAATATAAATTAACACTTAAAATTAACAGTAGCTTTGGGAAAAAAAAAGAATCTTACAGTTTAAAAATATCAATGACATTCTTCAGGTTATTTTCAATGAAATTTGGTTGAAACTATAAGCATGGACAAGCAGTTTCTATTGAATGACTCAAACTGTTAACTGAAGCATCTCCAACAAAGCCTATTGACATCAAATGTAGCTTTTGTTTTGTGAACATACCTTTGTTAAAAAATTAGATGGAGAGGGTTGAAGTAATTCCTTCTGTTCAGACTGTGAAAGGAATCTGAGGGAGGCCAGAAGGGTTATGATATATGAAACATTTCTGCTTGAAGGGACTTCAGTAAGAATGATTGTTCAATAAAAAAAGTATAGGAGAACATGGACTTTATCCTCAAAGAATAAAGTTCTTAATATCCAGCTTAAACATGCATGAAACTTCAGAATACATTGTTTAATGAGAGGAAGATGGGGAAGCAGTTTGATAAAGTTAGCTATTTAAATAAAAATCTCCCCTGCTTTTTCTATATTGCTCACTTTCTCAGAAGTCATGAACCTGATCTTTGTCTTGCTGGGTGATTCATATTTCTCCCTGCCCACCTAGATTTGACCCACAGATCTTTGTTGCAGCCTCCACACTTGTCAAGTCTTCTCCTAGTCTTCATGTTAGTTTGCTAGCAAATCCCTGCATAGTTTTCTTTACCGGATATCTGTAAAGACAACTTAGGCATGCTTGACTTTGTCTTGGGTGTCATAAAGTACTTTCTGGACTTACCTTCCTGTAATGTCATTACCTACTTAAAGCAGGCCCTGACAACTTTCCTCTTATAACCGGGATATTGTTTAAAAAACTGTTTTAAAAAACAAGAACTAGATTAATAGGTAAAATTTCAAGAATCCAAGCAAAGGATAACAGACTTCAGTGCTGCTGGACATGATTACATTTTCTCTATCTTTAATGTAAATAAAGGAAGCAGTTATAAATAGTTGATGGGAATCTGTGCATGCATAGTGATTTTTAATTGCTGAGAAGTTTCTACTACATTCAGCTTGCAGCTGGCTGCATTGTTATATTGTTGGTCACATTGTAGTTGGCTAACGTATTTATTGCCTTCCCAGCTATATTTTGGGCTTTGGACTACGCTTTAATAAGCCCAGATGGATTTCAGCCTAAGTAATACATTTAAATCTATAAGCTAAATCTAAAATATAGAATTAACTCATTAAATACATTGCTCCAGCACTGATGTTGATGGTTATATTTATTATGTGATCTTCCCATAATAGGTAAAATGATGTACATTGGTTTGGGGCAAATTCTGTTGTAATCCTTGAATATGATTTTGTATGTAAAATGCAAATTGCTGAGTCACACAATCAAAATCCATGGTGATTTTGTTCATCTCAACAAAGGTTCTGGGTTTATGCTTAACATACCCAAATTCAGAAAAATACTTAAGTGTGTGTTGAATTTAAACAACTGCTTAACTTAAAATGCTATTAATGCAGGCAATATTCAAAGCAGATTTGTATAATTTGGTGTTTTGTTATGGAACATTTATTCTTGTTTGATCATAAGTCTGAGAATTAATCAGATATAGTCTGTATCCCAAGCTACTCTGAAAGTGCTGGTAACAAGGCGGAGCCTGTCCCTACTGAAAATCAGTGGCAGGTCAGACCATTGACACAAGAAAAAGCTGGACCCCACGTAACGGAAGAGAAGATATGAATATGTTTACAGGTATAAATGAAACATACTACTTATTTACTTAATACTGTCTTAGTGCTGCTTAATGGCCTGCTAATAACTGTGACCCCTACTACCTGCCACACAGACAGTGTGGTGCATTGCTCGCTGTTAATGGTGGTGTGTTACTTGTACACCTACGTGAGACTCCAACCAGACTGCAGCTGCATTCTCTACCTTGATCAACACAAGATCTTTCCTGACACTCACAGCAAGGATGCTGCTGCATGCTCACAGTACTGAGAGCTTCTGTGAAAATTCTGCAGTTAAAAGAGAACTGCAGTGATTAGTCAAAGCCCTTGAGACAGTTACTTTTTTATTGAATAAGAAAACACAATTTTACACGTTTTTGCTCCGAAACACATGGTAGAAAAAGGAGTCAGAGCTTCAGAGTCCTGGTAGCTGTGTTTCTCAACAGAAACTCTCACTTTATTGCTATTGTTAGCAGGTGGTCCAATGGTAAAGATTTTTAATATCTCTATTTTTTATTAAATAGTACTATACCACTGAAAAGTAGTAAATGTGGTAGATATGTTTAAGAAGGCACAGAACACATACATAACAAATACCATTAGTCTTACTCCAATGACATAAATGTTTCAGAAAAGTTTTTCCTTTAAAAAGAAAGAGAAAATTTAATTAGCCATGGGAGTAAGTAGGAAACTGAAAAAAGTATAGAATACATATTCACCAAAAGTCCATCGTGCTGTACTCATCTGGTATTTTCTTTGATAAGGTATGTAATTTTCTAGATAAAGGACAAGTAACATTACTGGTTAAACTAAAGAAAATAATGTAGTAGTCTAACAAATGTAGGGTACATAAAAAGCTAGTATAAGAATTATGATTAACATTGAATTGAAAGGAATTTAGTAATGGTGTTACTTAAGAATTGAGACAAAGGTAAATGCTGTTTAATATTTTCATTTCTGACCAAAGCACAGAGACTAGCAGTGTTCTGGTAATTTTTTTTTTTTGCCATTAAAAAGGTAGGATATATTGTCAATATGTGAATAATGTAAATGTCTTAAAAAGACAAAATGTTATGAAATTATCTTATTATCAAGCATGATATCATTCAGTTGGGAATCATGTTAATTTCTGATGTAAGACAGGAATTTGGGCTGAATAATGGAGGGGAAGGAAAAACAAAGGGTATTATTCACCAGTGAAGGACAGTCAGGCACCACTTTAATGTGGCTGTGAAAGTGGTAGAGAATCTTAAGATTTACCAGCTGCAATATTTCTTTAAAAAGAGGAAGAAGTAATGCCATTGCAATACTCATGTGAAAACAGAGGCATTCTGGTCATTCAGCTCTAAAAAACCTGCCAAAACTGGAACAGACTTGAAAAATATTATTCAGATGACCAGGAAAAAGGAGACTATATTCGGTGATTCTAAAATACATGGCTTTTTTGGTCAAGCAAATCAATGGTTGAGAATGTCTGTGGTTAAACCCAAGAAGCAAGCACCAACAGGGGAAAGCATTCCTTAAAGGATGACATGACAAGAGAAAAAGTGACTATGAATTGGTAAGGAATAGACTCAGACCTGAATTTTTAAATTTCCAACCATGTTTGGAAGAAGTTTCTGGAGAAAACTTCCAATAGGAATGGCAAGGCAAAGAATTAAACTCGGTTTTGAATGTTCCTCCATTAGTTCATGAAATGGGTCATATGATTATGCATCACACATTTTGCTCTGCTATAAGGTGTGGTGATATTTTTATGGCTGACAAAGGAAATCAGAGATGTGAAAGTTTTCTGGTTTTGCTGTGAAGAGTAAGCAGTGCAGCTAGGTTAGAAGTCATGTATGGTTCACATAAGTGTGTGTTAGTAGTAAGAAACAACATTTTAATGTGATTAAAAGCAAAATGATCATACATTCAGACCAGTTTTTGACTGGTATTTCCTACTGATTTTAGTGAACCCACATTGGTTTTCAGTAGTGGAAGGCTGTGCACTTACACACTTATTTTTCAGGAATTGCTTCCAAGAACTAAAATTACTCCAAGGTTTCTATATCAAAATATAAGACAGATATGGGAAAATCATTACCTTAAAGTGACATAAATTGATTATATGTATTTTAAACATGGAAGTAAATTTATCCTCAACATTACTGAATAGACTTAAGAATAATTAGTTTCATTAAAATTCAAATTATTAAATATTATTATTAATTTACTTTTCTTTGAGAAAAAATATTTAGCCATGGGTGTCTGCTTGTTTCTTCCTTCTTCTGTACAAATTTTCATTCCTTCACACAGACAGCTGAGTTTTTTAATCTTCTCTTCCTTTACCACACTTTTCAGTCCACAACAGTTTGTAGAACTGCTCTCTTTATCTTCTTTCTGCTATGTCCATTCCATGTTGAAGCATTGTTCTCTTTTACTTGTGTTTAGAACAAGATGAATAACCCAAAGTAAATAATAAAATTAATCTTTCCCAAGTATTTTTCGTGACAAGGACAATGAATATTCAAAAACAGAAAATAAGACAACTCTTTCTAGCTTCTAGCACTATATCATCACATATTCATCATTGTTATGCTGGAATGAAAGAGGAATTTTTATTTGGCAGCTCAATATTTCCCCTAAGATAAATCACTTTATCTTTGGAAAGACAAAAGCCATCTCTCTTTTTTGTATACCGTAATTCTTCCTTTAAAATATTAGGATGCTCATTGTTAAGCATTATGTAGTTTGGTCAGATTCTGAAAACATAAAAATGTAGAAAATCAAATAAAATTAACCATCAGCAGTGTGAGTCTACATTAGTACAAAGATTTTCATCGCGAACAAAGGTACTAACAATCATGCAGGCTTGCCTACTTTGATTCAAATTATGTGAGCACTTAGACATAGATTGATTTTTAACCACCAGAAAGTGAGATAAATTATAAGGCACCTGAAAAAATCTCCCAAGCATTAGAGAAGGAAAGGGTGTCCTGCAGCCCAGTACCAGAAAGGCGTAACATAACAAATGAACCAGGTGTGACAGCTGATATTCCCTCCCTGAGACCTAACCAACACATCTGCAACCCTTGAAACCTACACTTGAAAATAAACAAAATGTGAAGTTGATGAGAGTTTAATGAAAACAATCTCTAACTTCAATTAGTTACAGTGGAAGCTCATAATTTTCATTTGGCTAACTCCCAAACTCTGTAATTTTAAAGGAAATTCTGTTTCTCCCTTCTCAACAAAGATTTAAGAAACAGAGAGCTATAGGAATACTGTATCAGTAACAAATTATTACCTCTCTAAAATACATAGTATTATATTACAGAGTATGTACACGCATCTTGCTGCATCATCACAAAAGTTAACTGGTAACACCTTGGTCATATTCTTTGTTATAACTCATTGGATTCAGAAGTTTTATTTCTAACACAGTTAAACTGGGACCCATTTCTTAAAAGTAGAAATGTACAAATCCCTTTGTTCTGTCTATTCACATTTTTAGGAAGGACTAGAGACAAGACACCTTTGAGAGTGCCAAAAATTGAATCTAGCCCTTTAGTGCTCTATTGTGCTGCAGGATTGAGATATTTAATATATGTTTCCTAGGCCTTCATTTTTAGTCTTGGAAGCAAACTCCTTCTTGAGATAACTGGACTGAAAGTAGCTCATAGTTGATTTTTACTTTTGGTTTACTAGAACTAGATTAATCTTTTAAATAATTTATATCAAGTTTCTTAATGTGTCTGACTGGGTGCAAATATAAACAAGAAATACTTCGTGCAAATCAGAAGCAGTACCCAGACCTAAAATACCTTTTAGCTATTTCTTCTTTTCCTAGAAATTATCAAAAAGATAATGTGGGATCTAATCACAGAATCACAGAATTGTCTAGGTTGGAAAAGACCTTGAAGATCATCCAGTCCAACCATTGACCTAACACTGACAGTTCCCAACTACAGCATATCCCTAAGCACTAAGTCAGCTTTACTCTTAAACACCTCCAGGGATGGGGACTCCACCACCTCCCTGGGCAGCCCATTCCAACACCTAACAACCCGTTCTGTAAAGAAATGCTTCCTAATGTCTAGTCTAAACCTTCCCTGGTGCTTGTCCTATCACTTGTTACTTGGTTAAAGAGACTCATCCCCAGCTCTCTACAACCTCCTTTCAGGTAGCTGTAGAAGGCGATGAGTTCTCCCCTCAGCCTCCTCTTCTCTAGACTAAACAGCCCCAGTTCCCTCAGCCGCTCCTCATACGACATGTGCTCCAGACCCTTCACCAGCTTTGTTGCCCTTCTCTGGACACGCTCGAGTAATTCAATGTCCTTTTTGTAGTGAGGGGCCCAAAACTGAACACAGTCATCGAGGTGCGGCCTCACCAGTGCCGAGTACAGGGGCAGGATCACTTCCCTGTCCCTGCTGGCCACACTATTTCTGATACAAGCCAGGATGCCATTGGCCTTCTTGGCCACCTGGGCACACTGCTGGCTCATGTTCAGCCGGCTGTCAATCAACACCCCCAGGTCCCTCTCTGACTGGCAGCTCTCCAGCCACTCCTCCCCAAGCCTGTAGCGCTGCTGGGGGTTGTTGTGGCCCAAGTGCAGCACCCGGCATTTGGCCTTATTGAAACTCCTACAGTTGGCCTTAGCCCATCGCTCCAGCCTGTCCAAATCCCTCTGCAGAGCCTCCCTACCCTCGAGCTGATCAACACTCCCACCCAACTTGGTGTCATCTGCAAACTTACTGAGGGTGCACTCGATCCCCTCGTCTAGATCACCAATAAAGATGTTAAACAGGAGTGGCCCCAAAACCGAGCCCTGGGGGACACCACTTGTGACCGGCCACCAATTGGATTTAACTCCGTTCACCACCACTCTTTGGGTCCGGTCATCCAGCCAGTTTTTTACCCAGCAAAGCGTGTGCCCATCCAAGCCGCGAGTAGTCAGTTTTGCCAGGAGAATGCTGTGGGAAATGGTGTCAAAGGCCTTACTGAAGTCAAGGTAGACAACATCCACAATCTAAACCAGTTCACAGAGCAGGACTAAGCAGGCACCAAACAGGTAGTTCATTCTGATGAAAATCTGACTCAAGTTGCTTTTTATTGAGAGAGCAGACCCTACCTATAAGCCAGATGTAATTTCAAGCATGTATTAGTTAATTATTTTTTTTTAAAACAATGCTGACATCTTTAAAATACACCTAATGGAGTATACTTCTTCCTTAACAAGTATGCTTTTATTAGTCACTGGTACTTTTAAAAATAAAACCATAAATATCTTCTAGTGGAGTAAAAGATCTTTTCAAAATAAAATGTTTCACTTGCAATGACAGAGAGAATCCAAGACAGAAGATTTGCCTAATTATTGATCTTCTTTTGAAAATCAAATCAACAGCTCTGCATGAATCACTTAGCTTAATCATCACAAAGGATTTCATTTTTTCTGTATTTTTATACAGGACACTGTCTTCAGTTTTATGAAATTAGTTGTTCACTTAGGGTAACATTCTGAACTAATCTATGGCTTTTTAATCTTTTTTTGCAAGAATTAGTCTTCAATGTGCAGGAGGTTGATAGCTGGTGTAATTTATACAGCACATTTCTTTCTTTCTTTTCCTCCTTCATGTAGATTCAAGAATACTTTCATTGTGCTAATCTGCACAACTGAAGACATCCATGTTTACTAAGAAGTTGTAAACCATATTCAGTGCTTAATCATATTCTCTATGGGCATTCCACAGTGATCTTTTTTCAAAATTAGAACAATCAGACACTTGGAGTCCCACATCCATCTTAGGAAAACAACATTTTTTAATTAAAGTTACAGTCTTTATGTTTATTTAGTAGTGGTCAATCCTGGAAACCTTTCTTAATGTAGAAAGTCTTTACTGAAAGTAAGTCTCTGACTAATTTAATGTATGAAATGGTAAACTGTATTATAGAGGATAGTATGGATATATGTCTATCAGAATATCTTTCTGTCCCTGTTTTTAATATTGACCCTAAACTTTGTGATGTGTGGTTACTTTTGATAGTTTTACAGAGCTGCAAGGGTTAGCAGTCTAAAAAATTGCTGCTCTGAGCTGATCTTGTATTCAACAGAGAAGCAGACAACAGTTCCCTACTGACAATGTCATCTTTACTCATTCTTGTGGACTCCTCATATTGTGGTTGCTTTCTCATTCTTCATTAGCACATAATACAGGATAGATAACGACTGACGATTGTGTTTCCTCTTATTTCTAATGTGACAAAGTAAGCCAATGACAAAGCTGAAACCTTTCTTGCTTTGTTTTGAAGACAAATGTAACACTTTACTTAGTGTAATCTCAGCTGACTAACAGATTCTTTGGTAAACGTTTTTAGGAGGTTGTATCTATAGCTACATTTTGGAATTGCCCTGATGTTCACTATACTTCAATCTGCATTTTTCTGTAAGGCAATCTTCCATTTTGCTTATCTTTGCCATAGGCAATCAAAGATCTCAACTAAGGAGACTCCAATACTTTCGGTATCAGAAATTATTTTCTAAGAGGAAAAATGTCTTTAATTTAGCACAGTATGCTGCAAAAGAGTAAAATACTTTCATGTTTCTGCCTCCTAGGACAGGCCAGATTCTGCTGCCGAATAAGTATATACCAAATAGTCCTTCTGGTGTAGCAGTTGCTGTTAACCAAAGGTAGAATTCCTTGCCAAGAGGTGAAGCGTGAATATACTCCAAGGTGTTCAGTAGTTATTTCCTTTTCCATCGCTTCTTAATTAGAGGTATTTGAATGCCTTAAGGGCTCCCAATGCTATGTCCCATCTTTGGGACATATTTTACAGGAAGCTTACCATGAGGTTTAATAAACTGATGCAATACCATCAAAGACATTTTTCTTTTATAGTTGATAGAAGATAAAGAAAAGACTCTTTGGTTTGTTGTTTGAAATTCTTTAGTATGAAGGACTTGATTATGTTTTTAAGACCCATTTAAATCAGTTCTCTGTAAGTAGTTAACTTGATTTACACCCACTGAAAATTTGGTTTACTGTTTTTCTTAAATAATTTGCCTTAAATAGTTTACCTTAAGGTTTTGGTTTACCTAAGGCTTATCTTAAATAATATGCATTCCATTAATAAAGGTGTATTATTAAAAAGGACTTGAAATGTTTGTTGCTTTTCTTGTGTTTACCTACCCTGTGCTGTGTGTGCACTTGTTTGTGTTTGCTTCTCTTTTCTAGTTTGTATCATTATTTTTGTACCCTCACTTCCTTTCAACCTACCCTATTATCAAGTATCTTCTGCTTGAAAGTAAATGTCATGGTATTGTTCAGAGGGTGGGCTCAATCCAAAACACAGGACTGAAGACCTTCCTCACTGTCCTACTAATATTTTTTCTCTAAACATGAACTTTACGAGGTACGTTTATTTTTTAAATATGAGTTTAAACTCTAAATCCAAACTTTCTGCAGTTTAGAGATGTTTTTGTAAATTCAGATCTAATTCTAGACACAAACATTGTTACTCTAACACTGTTTGAGGTTAGTATTAGTGTTTCTCATGGGTTGACTTCTTGACAGGTTTTTCTTTCCTTATGAACAATGTTATTTCATTTCAAGCTGGAGTTTCATTTACACTATTTAGAATTTTCTCAATATATTATATCAAAGTGTTCATTAAAAAGTACACTTTTCAGAACTGTTAATTAAAAGGGCATGCTGGGATAAATAAACCCATATGCTGTTGATTAACCACCTTTTAGGGGTCAACAGTTGGGATCTCCTGCTGTGCTTATGTTAATTGTTGTCCAAAATTTTACCAGGAACTGTTTTGTCCATATGGCACTTGCTGAAAATGTAAGGTCTATAGAGAGAAGGAACAAAACCCAAAGAAAAAAGGTATCTATCTCAGGCTGTGCTGTATGTGTGGCAACTTCATGGTTGTACTTAACCTGCTCTATTACAGAAAAATTTAAAAAGCAATAGAGTTTATGTAGATGTTTGTGTGTATTCATCATTATCAGTCTATGAATATCTACCACTTTACAGAGAGAATATCTACCTGCATGTAAGGAAATATAAATGTAGGTTTGTAAGAAATATTTTCCCAAATAATGAAAAATAGAAAGGGATGGCAATGTGTTTTAAGGTCCAAAACTACAAGGGAAAGAACCGTTGCTGTTGACTTTGGACATGTTGTTTTACAGCTAAACAGGAATCACTTTTCTTTGTGAAATCCAATATATACTGACATTTCTTTTTGTTAGTTAATTATCCCCTGAAGATGTCTGTCTTCATGGAAGGTGAATCACAGAAATGTCTGTAAGAGTGGAAGATTTGCCCTTTGATTCTCCTTTCTGAAATCTAAAAACACACTCACCTTTACTGAAAACTCTATTTATTTGTTTGGATGCTTTTTAAATTTTAGGCATATAAATTTTTTACTTCCATCTTTCACAGTGTAAAGGATTTATGAAGTTATTTGTAGATGAGTTAAAAAAACCCAAACAAACCCTGGACCATAATATTGTATGCAGAGATTTAAATCAGACTAAAAGTTTTGCCTAAGATTGTTAAGATTCAGTATCTATTTCATCACATTTCTGCTGAAATTATGAAAAACTGCTGGCCAAGTTTGAGCTTCAAACAGTGATATCATCAACTGGGTCAGAAGTTGGAGAAAAACACTGCACCAAAAAAAAGTTTTTATTGATAATTTATTCTACTTACTATGTGTTTCTTCTCTTTTTTTCAAGAGGGAAAATCAATCACTATTGAGAAAGTCTCAAACTTTCAAAGTAACTTTAGTTTCAAAAAGAAACAGAGAAAGGGAATAACTGAGGTATGGATTAGTTTACTTTAGTCCGACAGTTCAGAAGGAGATGGTGAGTGACATACCTAAATACCTGGATCACAGTACTTCCAAACACGAGTGGGGAACACCATTGTTTTCAATGTGATATTGGCTGCCCAACAGTTTCTACGTGGTGAACAGCTGAATGGTATTGAAGATCTGGCTTTGCATACAGTCCTGTCCATCAAAGAATGAGAAAATCCTGTAACAAATCCCCTTTAGTCAAGCAGGACAAACTAGCAATCCTTGTGTTTCACAGACAACCAAAATGATGCTAACCACATGGCTGCCTCCACTCACACTGAAATGACTGTGACTTCAACTCAAGAAGAACTAGAGAAGGTGATGGGCTGGATGATGACAACATGAAGTGCTTGACTAGGCTGAATGCTCTGTGATACCACAATTTCACAGGAGAAAGCCAATTGCTTCTGGTCTAGGACATGTTCATATTTCACACTGTTTGACAAAGCAGCTTTGTCTGGGGAGAAAAAGTAATGAGTTTTTTTCATTTTAGGAAAAAAAACCCACAATTATTTTAAACAAAAAATTGCATTGATACAACTTTGCTACATGCAGAGGCAGACTTATGTCCAATTCTCCTCAGGCTTTTCAGATTTTGCTGTGCTCTGTAGTAATACTGTATACATATTGTTCAGCACGTCTGTTCACAACCTCCTTTGGTTCTTTATTGGTCAGAGAATCTAGCCCCAAATCTCAGTCTGCTTCCTCAGACTTCTCTCCTTTCCCATTAGTTTAGTTCCCATCTTGGTTTTATATACCTGTGATCTTTCTTAAGGAGTATTTTTAGCTTGTAAAATAGTTATTTGACTCCACTCTTCTCTATGAAGAGCAGTTACAAACCACAGACGAGTCATTGTGGATGAAATGCCTCTGAAACCATTCAACCTTAAACCAGTATCAGCAACGGTACAGTAAATCTATGGAAATAAAGATGAAAATGGATTACTTTCTCGCTTGCTTTCTCTCTCCTTTCACACTTGTCTCTTTTGCCTAGCTCCCAGTTCTCTGGCTGTATGGCTAGTTTCTTACTCTCTTGTGGTGTCCCTCCATGTACTTTTCCTGTTATTGTCAGGGAGGAGCCAGTGTGGGGCTCACTCCACTACCCCGTGCAGGGCCAGAGCTGGGGTGAAGAGGTTCCTTGGCTAGAGGAGGTCAAACAATGAGCCAAGTTCAAGGTCAGCCTGGGAAGTCCAGTGAACAAGTCAGGATTGGCAGGGCCAGAGCTGTAGACCAGCATCCCTACAGCATCGCTGGGACAGGAACTGACGGCCCCAGAACAGGCTGAAATGGAGTCCTGGGACATGGACAGAGTGGAGGGAGGCACCAGGGGAGGCTGGGCAGGAACAGGTAGGCACCTTGGTTCTCTCAGGGCCATGACAGGTTACAACTATACTTTGTGAGTTTCCTCTTTCACTAGATATCATTCTAATTGTCTCCAATTTCATATTTTACCCAGCATAAGTAATCATGTGGAGTTCACCCCACCCCCAAATTCTTCTCAAATATTTAATTCTTTAGTGTTTTCCCCTCAATACAGAGCTGCACTTCCTTTTTGTCTATTAACTGAGGATAACTAAGCAAGGCATCCTGCTAGAACTGCCAGTTTCAGGATGATAAGAAAACAACTCAGGTGAAAGGAAAAGAGAAAATAGGAAATTAGTCATGTTCAGAGACTAACAGAGAAATGGTTGTTTAATTTATATTTCCACTGTGTCCTTATTGTTTTTCTGAGAGATCCCTTATGTATCAAGCATATTTTCTAACAGTCATCACTCCAAAATATCCTTCCATTTTTCTGGAAGTAATCTCATCAGATACTGCCTATATGTCAGTACTACCTCAAGCTTCTTGAAGAACTCCAGGCCAGATTTTTTACAGGGTACCCAATTACAAAGGTTGGGCAAAATCCTACTGTCAGCAATGGCTGATGATTGCTGAGGGTATACTTTTCTGTCATTTCTGGTATACTGTCAGAGATCTTCTGTGCACTATTGCTAGACTTTTCCAGTTAAACTAGGTTTATTGTGCCCTTGGCTTCTTGGCAAACAATAACTTCATGTAGCACAGGATAGATTTGTAGCAATAAAACTGAAATTTAATATCTTACAATAGCAACTCCACGTATAAGTAAAACACTTTCTGCAAATCCACCATTGAATATTAAACAATTCAGACTCTAAGAAGAAAACTAAAAAACTTCAAAAGAAAGTTGGCACTTTTTAAAATTCCTTAATTTATGGGCAGTGGCTATGAACAAGGTGTGGCCAAAAAATCCCCCCCAAAAACTCCAAAATGTAAAAATAAAGCGATGAGCAGCCCAGATTTGTCTTCTCCCTTCCAAACGCTTAGAACATTCCTTTTAAAATACAGGAATTCTAAATGTAGATTTTGACCAAACTCAGGTTTTGTTTAGTAAAATATCAGCTGTTTTGGTGGTTTTGAAACTAGAACTGGTGCTCTGTTTTACTTCTGTAGAAAGGTACTATGCTGAAGTAATCTGTCTTAATGAAATGTGATTTCATTAAGAAAATTTCATTCATTTCATGGCACAGGAATAGTATTATTAAAGGGTTGAATTTAAGGGGTTTAGATATTGTGTTTGTGATGAAGGTTTGGGGGTATTACCTTGTTATGAATGAAAACTGGTGGTTTTGAGTAGATTCTCAGCTGGTGCTAAGTTACTCAGTGCAGTTACTCTGATTCATACCATGTGAGGACTGACTTGCACTCTTCGTTCATTTGTACTAAAGCTGTCTTTCTCAGTATTGTTCATTAAAAAAACAATTTAAGCAAAACCTGGAAGAAAAATATACCTATAAATAAGAAACCTTGCAGACAGCACCTTACTTGATTTAGCATATATGCACACTCACATGCTAAAGCTGTTTATGATAATAGATGCACTGTCTAATGCTCAGAAACCTGTTTTCAAATTTCAAAGCAATCTAGCCTTGGGTTAGGTAGTTCTGTAGGAGAGAATATAACCAGCCAGAGTGACTGTGATAAGTATTCTTTACAGCTTAATACACTGCTGATCACTTATAAATATTCTACCATTATATGTTATTAGATTTTAATTTCTTTATCACTTCTTCTTCCTTTGGCTTCTATTAGAAATGCCTGCCTGAGGCATTTGGAGATGTCATTTTGCATAATGAAAGGGGACTAACATGAAAGCAAATTTCCAGCAAATATTTTTCTTTCTTTTAGAGGCAAATTCTCATGAAATTTTCCCAAATAAAATTCTACTCTTTTGGGAGTTTTGGTATATACTTCTGGAGATCTTTTTTTCCCTCATTTTCAATGGCAAATTCAAGCTCTTGGTCCAGAGAATTTAATTTTAATTAAAAAAAGTGAATTAAAATGGTTAGTTGAAGAGGTTTAAAGTACTTCCAGATTAATGGAAATAAAGAATATAGAATTTTCCCATTTCTCATCACTCATCCTAGAGTGCCAAACTGAGATATTTACCCAAAGTACTTACTGCTACACTGCTGACAAAGGTCTGGTAATAAGAAATTGAGTTGTTTCTTTTTGGCATGGTACAAATAGGGTGCAACTGAATATTAGGAAATATTTTTCTTTGGTAACTAACAGGGAAAATCAGAAAATGAAAGTCCAGTTCTTCCTAGGCAACTATGTATGTTGAAGACCTTACTGATACCAGCTGATTATTCAGCAGTAGTTTTGGAAACTGTAGAGAAGTGTTTTCATTTAAGTGCTTCTTTACTGTTTACAAAACTAATTTGAGAAAATGTCCAGATTAGTCATCATCCTGTGACTATGTTATCATTAAAAGAAACTGAAAATATTAAGTAAAAGGAAAGTATGAAGGAAATAGAAAAGATAGGTCAGACATACATTGGAGTAAATAATCACATTCAAACCCCTGCTACTTCAGGCAAGGACGTTTCATGAACATTTCACAGATTTCAGTATCACCAATGCTGCCTTCACCCCCAAGTCCTACATCCTTGTTTCTTGAACACAGGTGCAAATCATGACTTTAGTTTTAGTACTATACATTGATCATCTTTAATGTCAAGAAGATGAAGATAACAGTAGAGGGGGGTCCACTTACACCTTATTCTTATTTTATTTGCATAAATAAAATCACTTCTATCATTCAACTTCCAGCATGTCTGCCTTCATTGTTACACTTTCTTGATAAGTCCTTTTTCCAGTTCCCCCTTCTCTCTTGCCTAACTCATAATGTCATTCTTTGGGTGATTTTCATGGACTGTCTCTGGAGCACTTCTACATTTTTTTCCCATTGTTTGAACTGCAATCTCTAGTTAGTCTAATGCTTTTAACTTGGTATTCAAAGCTGGTTCTACATCTGAGGGCCAGCAAGTACCTTTTCCCTCAGGAATTCTAACTACAGCAGAATTTGCATGGAGGTATAGAACATTGTTCTAAAACTGCCTGAAGATTAATTCCTTTGCAGTTGTTCCCAAGTGGTTTTAACCTAAATATTCCATTTTTAAAAAATTTAAAAATAATCCTTTTTCTTTTTAACCAATATTTCGTATCATTAATTTACAACACTGCCTCAGCATTTTTACCATTATCTTTCCTTATCAATGCATACTTTTCCACTCCTCTATTTTAGTCATACTTGCCTTTGTCTTCAACTCTGGCTCCATTTCTTGTAGCACTAGTTCTGCTTTCTGCATTTTGACGATCCTGTCCTTCATTCTCCTGCAACTTACATTCACTGAGAGAGAATAACTCAGAGAATTAGAGAATAAATAGCAACAGAGAGCTAATTTATGAAATTAAAATGCAGTGAGCTGAATGTCGACAAAAATAAACAAAAATTCATTCAGTTGTTTCTGAACACATGCCCATTACTATCCAGCTTGTCAAAACTGATAACTACCTATTTCAATTTCTGTGCAGGAGAAAACCATGACCATCAGTTTTTTGACAATGGCTGTCATCTGCACTGTAGCACATGTGTGAATTTCAGCTCCTGAATCCAACTGCATGTCCTGTCTGTGACTTTCCTGGGTTGGGCTAAAGCTGGACCATCACCGCTTTCCTCTCACGTGAGGGGTGTATGAAGGGTGTGTGTGGAGGAAAACAGTGTTCCACAGGGTCTAATGAACACACAAGGAGTTTGTGAGCTCTGGTCTCCAGATAGCAGTTTTTATCTTAACCGCTCTCTTTTCATTAGACAGAACAATTTGCTTTTAAAATGTGGTGGAAAATTTTATTGCAGGTCAATATTTTCCTTATCTTTTTGCTACTTGATTGTAAGTCATTTGCAACTGATGGCAAACAAAGTTATTTTACCTATTGTCCTCTCAATAAGAATAATAGACTGTTTAACTAGCTTTATGGAAGAAAATTTCCAATAAGCTTGTCTGCTGTGATTAGATTAATGCATGTCAGACTCTTTCCTTATTCATATGAATCAAGTGGTCTTCCCACAGAAATGAAGAAAACTTTTCATTGACCTTTTTTTACACACTAGTTTTGATATTGACTCCTTTCTCTTTAATAAGGTGAGTCAGTATGGTAATTTTTTTTCCTTTGTCATTTCTAATATATGTGGTTCCTTGCTTAGAAAAGCAACTACATAATTTAGTATTTTTCAAATTATTACTAATTTCAAATTTGTGTCCAGGTAATGTTTAAAATGCCTTTTTTAGCAATCTGTGTGGAATTATTCCTATAAACTCACATTCTTTGTTGTTCTAAGTAACTATGACCTATGAGACTGATACTCCTTGTATAGCATTCAACTGTGCTGTTAGCAAACACATCAGTGCCAGTTTACATTCTGACAGTGGTTGAAAGACTTTGGTTCATTCTTTCCATATGTTTAGACATGCTGATAAATATTTGTCAAGTTATATTTATTGCACCAACTCAGGAACAGAAGGAAAACTTTTCAAACAAAATTGCTGTGACTTCCATCCAGTACATATGAATGTCTTCTCTTCCACAGAAACATCCACTAACATATCATTGTCAACATCTCATCCTCCCTCAGCAGTCAAAATATGTTTCAAAAATAAGTGCCACCTATCCTTAACATACTCCAGTGTAACACGCAAACATACACACTCTATTCTGTACTCCTTCCATGCTGGGTGATTCCAACTGAAATATAGGTAGATAGCTCTCTTTCGCATGCAACTGCATAGTGTGTTGCTGTGAAAACAAAACCAATTTTAGTATCAGGGGATACTTTGGAGCTTTTTTTTTTCTTATGTTTTTCCTACCCTGAGTCTGTTGTGAGATTCTTCAGTTGCCATGGTGAGCAGGGGTGTAGGCAGTCCTTCCAGTCAGGAAAAAAACATAAAAATCATGAAATGAATGCTAATGTGGGGGGAAACTGGCAATACTCTGTTTTATAACCCAGTCTGGTTCATAAATAAAGGCTCCACCTCAGGCTTTCATGGGGCAACACAACAAAAGGTCATAAAATTAAATGCCCATCTTGAAATAAATTCCTCACTTTTTTTGTAATCAAAGAAGACCATACAGAAGAGAACAGTCCAGTGATTAAAGTAAGACACTGGGAAATTAAAAGTCCTGGATTTTACTCTGGCTCTCGTACTACCCGTTGTTACTGAATGAGACAGGTGAAAGATAGGCACTGCAATGAGGGGTAAAAATCTTTAGGAGGCAGTGGCCTCTGGCAGTCAAGTGCCTGGTCTCCTTTGTGCTTGCACGAAGTTGAGAAGCTCAGTCCACAGTTTTATTCTTAGGGTAACACTAATTTGATGCATCAGTGTGTAATAGAACCTCATAAATAGTGTCAATTATAAAACACATGAAGTTTTACACACACATACTTTTTAATTTCAAAATTTTTAATATGACAATTTTCATCAGTGACATAAATTTCTCCATCTAGATGCAAAATACTGTTTTCCATTCCTTGCTTTTCTTTCCATTCTGCCTTTCTCTCCTCTGCCTTTTCTTAATTTTGTTTTTCTTTTCTTATTTTTTAAAAGAAAGATGTGGAAGGAGAAAAACGTTAAAGAATATATTAATTTCTTTTAAGAAAGCATGATTTTAGGAGCTTAAAAACTTCTCACAAAACACCTCTTTTTTTCCCCTCTAGAAATAATTTATCTAGGAATACAGTTCATTAACCTGTCCCATGAAAGCGGTCAGCATTTCTTTTTATACACAAGTAAAAATATTGGCAAATGTTTGCTGTAATATTATGCTTGTTAGCATCCTCTGTCTTTCATCTTCGAGACGCTCCACAGCACTTTGGTTTCCGACTGGAAGAGGTGGCAGCTGAGCTGGGGGCAGTCAATGAGCTGACTCCTTGCAGCTGCCCATCCTGCCTGGAAAATGGAGCAAGGACCAACTCCTTGCTAAATTACTGCAGTTTGCAGACATGTTAAGTTAAGCTGTTTTCCATTTTTGCTTCTCTTAAGACATTGCATTGCGAGCTGTGATAATTTAGTAATCTCTGAGCTGTCTGGTTGTGCTCAGCTGTGGACTCTGGACACCATGGAGCCCGGGCAGAGCTCACCTTGCTGAGGCAGGAGAAGTGCCTCGCCCCAGCTGGACCTTGTGGTTTAACTCAAGTGTTACTAACACAGGTCCTACCAGGTCTACTATACTTGTGGTACAAAGACAGAACTACTATCAGGTGCTCTGATAAATAAAACAATTATTTTAATATCATGATCACCTTCCATATGCAATATTCATGTCAGTGTGACAAGAAAGTCAAGAATATTTTGTGATACAAAAGTAGTATCTGAAAGTTTCTGAAATTTCTGAAGTACCAGAAAAAAAGCAGATGTTGTTGACTTTTAGATAGTGAATGTGGCATGTGATTTATTACCAGCTACAAAGGTTATTGTGAGGTATAATTAACATCTATAAGGTATCTCAAAATCTTGTACTATACAAACATCAAGCATTACTGTTATTGACTTGGAGTCCCTTAAGAGCTGTAAGAAACTAGTCACTCTTTTAGGTTTAATTTAGAGGTGGTGATCCTGTAGATTACTGATATTAAATCAATATCTCATTGGAGGAACAGCAGTATGTTCTTTCCCAACATATTACTTATGTACTTAATAGTGGAAATGTACTCTCTTACTGTAGAGCTGGATGAAATTTTACTGTTATGAAAACTTGTGGAAAAATAATTTTAAGTTCTGCTTCTGAAAAGTATCCATGATAATACATTTTTTTTGCAATTGGAAACTCCAAGTCTTCACTTAAGACCTGATGATAAATGAATAAGTGAGAAATTATTTTTTATTGATGTCAGGCTTTGAAAATATTTAGTAACTTAGATCTGTAACAGAGTCAAAAAAGCTATTTACATTATGTTTACAATGGAAATTGCTTTATCTTTAAGGTCAAATTTGGTGTAATTATCTTTTAATTTTTCTGAAAATTGAAAAATTTTGCTAGAAATGACTACTTTTACCTGCTTAGCTTTAAGCTTCTTGTAAGCTAAAAGTATGAAGCTAAATCTTCAAGGAAATAAAATAAATTAGTTTGCTTTTTGTGTGTTTATGTGTGAGATTAAGGGATAGCAAAGCACAACAGTTCCTAGACAAATCTAACTTAGGATTTACAGAGTCTTAAACAGACAAGAGAAGTTTCAAATCTTCTTGCCAGGGGCAGGGAAATGAGCCACAGAAGGCTGTGAAAGCACCTTCTGCATGCAAAACTTTCTTTAAATCTGAGGACGAGACATAACAATTCCTCACTGCACTTATCCCTATAAATCTCATTATAACCGAATACTGTAGGAACAAAGCTCTAGGCAAGGTCTAGATGGTCTGAAAATAAAGGTTTTACTCTTTCCTAAGTTTTAAAACACGTTTTCTAGCAGTTTCATATGCTTAGAGATAGGAAACAATTTCACTTGACAGATACATCTTATCACAGCTAAACTGAACCATTCAGCTGCTAAACACTAAGAATATTCCAAGTTATCTGTTAATAATGATTATATCCTGTAGGCTTTAAAATAAAAACTTTTAAAAAATCAAGCCAAACAAACTTTCACTAATTCGAATAATATTTACATATTTCTTTCACTCATAAACAATAAGCAACACAAGAAAAATAAGTTCGCTTCATACATACTTCGTCATCAAAATCTTGACAGTTTTAATCTCTTTTCTCCTTGAAAAAGAAGTTTGAGGAATCATAATCTTTCAGGAAAGCTCATGGAGTGTTGCCTGAAGAAATTATTATTCTTGCCCTAGTCATTTAGACAGCAACTCTTTGGGATGCTATAGAAGGCATGCAAATTCGCTTCAGCGAGCTACAAGTTAAAGTTAATCCAGGTGTTTCAGATAACTCTCTTGTACTCTTTTCATCAGAGCAACTGGTACTAGAATTTATGCAGAAAAGATGACTAATAATAGTATATTCACTGTAGAGCACAGCAAATGTTGAAGTCAAATTATGTGACTCCAGGCATTTTTGGAGATAGAATAAACAGTGATTCACTGTCACAATCCTCATGACCACCCTTTCTTTCACTTATACAGCTACTCATGATCTATGGGTGCCTAAAAAAGCAAAAATAAGTACACAAATATAAGTCCCCATTAAAAAGTAAAATCAAAATGTGGTAAGGAATTAACATATTAAAAATTGCTACTGTCATGAGTAGGGCTGGATGCAGAATGCAGTTCAGGTATGGATATGAAGCCCCTGTAGCAGTCTGCCTTCCTCTCTGTCTTCGTCTCAGAGTACCTGGTGCTCTGGGCTCTGCTGGGGGTAGATAGCACAGCCAGCACCCCTATAAATCTCTCTTTTTGTCATAGAAAAGAAACTATGATTGAAGGGGAGAAAACATTGTTACAGAAGCTTCAGTGACAACTAGGCTTTATGGACTGAGAGCCAGATTTTATGTAAAGAGGAAGAAAAAGAGCATTAACCATATTAAAGGAAGGTAGAGTTAGGGAGCTCTTAACCTGCTTGAACATACACAAGTCCATGGGACCAGGCAGCGTGCTGGTAGAGCCAGCTCTCTATCATCTCTGAAAGCTAACACCAGCTGGGGGAGCTTTTTGATGTCTGGAAAAGGACAAACATCACATCCATTTCCAAGAAGGAATATCCAGAAAATTATAGGCAAGTCAGCTTTACATCAGTTCTGCTGCAGGTTATGGAGTAAATCCTCCACAAAGCCATTTCCAGGCCAAAGAAGAACAAGGTAATTGGGAACAATGAGGAAAAATCAATCAAAGGGTACATCATGCTTGACCAACCTGCTAGCTTTCTATGATGAGATGACTAAGCAGATGAGAGTACTGAATTGTTGACATTGCCAAGACTTTCAACATAATTTCTGATAGTATCCCTTGTAAGAAAATTAGTGAATACAGACTGGATAAGCAGACAATAAATGAGTGAAAAATTTGCTGGACAGCTGGGCTCAAAGGGAGATCAGAAGTATGAAATCCAGCTGGCAGCTGATTACTAGTGGTGTCCCTCAGGAACAATATAGGGGCCAATACTATTTAACATTTCTAATAATGGTGTGGACAATGGGGTGGCAGGTACTCCCAGAAAGTTTGCAGATGATACCAAACCATGAGGGAATGGTTGATATACTAGAAAATAGAGCTGCTATTCAGAGAGACATTATAAATGTGCAGAAAAGAGGTTTATGAAGTCCAGCAAATGCAAGATCCTGACTCTGGGATTGAATAACCATGTGCAAAAGTAGAGGCTGGCAGCTGACTGGCTAGGAAGCAGCTTTGCAGAACAGGATCTGAGCTTCCAGGTGGACAAGAAGTAGATGATCTATCAGTGTGTTCTTGCAGCAAAGGAAACTGTGCGCTGAACTGTATTAGCAAGAGTACATTCAGCAGACAGTAAGTAGTGATTGTTTTCTTTTGGCACTTGTAAGACTGCATCTGTTATGCTGTTTTGGGCTCCTCAGCACAAGACAGACATTGACATGTCCATATCCATTCTTGGAAATATTCAGAAGTTGTCTGGACGTGGTCCTGGGCAACTGTTTCTAGGTTGCCCTGTTTGAGCAGGGAGGGTGGATCAGATAGTCTCTAGAGGTCCCTTCCAACCTCAGCCATTCTGTGATTCAGTGACATATGGGAGTGTGTCCAACGAAGGGCTGCTAAGGTGATTAGGAGGCTGAACCACCTGATGTCTGAGAAGCTGAGAGAACTGCTTTTGTTCAGCCTAGAGAAGAGAAAGCTAAGGTGAGATCATATCAATGACTTCAACTACTTATCTGGAGAGTATAGAAAGACAGAAGCAGACTCTTTTGGAGGTGCGCAGTGATAGGATAAAAGGTAGTGGACACAAGCTGCAATACATTAAATTCTTCTTAAATACAAGAAAAAAAAATCACCAAGTTGTTCAAAGAGTTTGTGGAATGTCCGGCCTCAGAGATATTCAGAACTTGAAGGAACAAGGCCCAGAGACCAGGGCCTAGACCCTTCCTAACTTGTTCTGTGAAACTATGGTTCAGTGAACAAAGGGGTTAAGAATGAAAGCATTGCCATTCTTAATCATTCTTCATCATCAAACATGCTGCTATGTGTAGGGAGTGACGTTCGGAAGATCTCGCGATGTACGGAAGGAATAGCTGTAGCCCCCCTTGTTACGAGGTAAGGTGATGGATAGGCTTGTAACGCTAAGGGCACACCCACGAAGGAGGTGCTTGGCGAACGTATATATGTAAGATACACAGTTTAATAAACGGACATTTTGTAACCACCACATTGGTGTTTGTGCTGATGTCTCCGAGAAGGTTTTAACCTCCCACGGTATTAGTCCCTGCGACCTGAGCACCACTGACATGTGGGTTGGCAGGTTTAAAGAAGCAGAGCTAATTACGACAAATGGTAACCCCGACGTGATCCGGCGAGAGACGAGCTGTGACAGTCAGCAGTGCACAGCAGGAGGTGAAGGAGCTCCATGCAGGACGGGAGACTCCACGGCGCGCCATGGATGCCACAGTTAAGGCACTGAAAAGATCGGGTAAACAACATAAGACTTCTATGAAGTCGAGGACATTGAAAGCGATGCTGCAAAGATTGATAAGGCTCGGCGTTTTAGCAGAGCCGATAGACTGTATGAAGCCAGAGCTCTGGCCACAAATAGAGGCGGAGTTAGCAGAACAAGCGAAATTAGGAAAGCCAGAGCATTTAATGGCTTGGGGGAAAGCGAATGCGATGATGAAAGCTACCCAAGAGGAGCAACAGGCGTGGCAGGATGCAAAGAAGGGTTTGCAGGGTCTCGCAGAGGAGACCAGCCAGACGGAGGAGCTCACACGCGAGGAGCGGGGGAACAGGGAAGGAGAGACGCGATCCCGTCTGTGCCCCCTGCGTCTCCTCCTGTGTACCCTTGGGGGGAGATGCAGGGGGTGGAAACCGAGGTACGTAGGGGAGATGTAGGAGGCATTGGCCTGTCAGCCTTGCACAGCCTCTGAGGAAGTGCTAGGCTTTGATGAAAAACAGGCCTTGGAAGAAAGATAAGAGGCTGTTGAGTTATGCCAAGGTGGCAGGGAAAAACAACAGACAGCTGCAACACTAAACTGTGGAAAAGTACTGAACTGCGAGAAGATGCTACCGCGAGAACAGCGCGTGATCAAGAGGGTGATTGGCCTGCAAGCACGGAGTTGGCGGCGGCAACCCCGGGCCTTCCCAAGCTCCCCCCCGCTGCGGAGTGACTGCCTGCGGCCGAGCCCAGCACCGCACTCTCGGCCCGCGCCCCCCCCAATGCCAGAAGCGGCAGCTTTTACAGAAGGTGCTGACACTGGAATGCGGCATCTCTTGTCTGCCAAGACCACATAATCAATAAGCAATGGCTTTATATATTCTTAATGGTGTTTTGATGTTTGTAGTATTTGTCATTTTATGTTGTGTGGATAATAAGTGTGAGGGGCCTCTTTGTGTGGTTGTGTGATTGTTTTGCGTGCATGAGACGCAGCCCAGCTGCAGCTGAGGAGTGCGGAGTTCTCTGACAGAGCACCTTAGTGCCCGCCTGCTGGGTCACTGGTGCTGCCTGTTTGTTCGGGCTAAGTGTTTTAAGTGTCATAGGTGAAATATCTCCTCTAGCGGGAGACAGTAATTCTGTGTTAATTGTTGTCTTGAATTGTTGTAATATTTCAAAGCAAAGATCTCATTCATGTAACGAGCCCAGTAAACTGGGTAGCAACTATTTGTCCATTTATATTAGAAACCCCTATTACATTATGGGGTCGTGACTGTATGGCTCAATGGGGAACTCAAATTGGATCAAATTTGTCTTAATCACCACTGCAGCACAACCCACCCCTAAACCCACCCTGAAACTAACCTGGAAAACAGAATCACCTGTGTGGGTGAGTCAGTGGCCTTTGCCAATGGAAAAGTTGTGAGGATATGGGTACGTTACAGCCAGGAATGCCCTCCCCAACAATGATTCCCTGAAACTGGCATCTTGTACTAATTGATCTAAAGGATTGGTATTTACCATTCCCTTGCATCCAGATGATGCACCTAAATTTGTCTTTTCTGTTCCCAGTATTAATGTTAGTGAACCTGCAAGACGGTACCACTGGGTTGTTTTGCCACAAGGCATGAAAAACAGCCCCACGATGTGTCAGTGGTTTGTTGCAAAGGCTTTGAGCCCTGTTAGAATGCAGGTCTCTCAGGCTGTTATATATCATTATATGGATGACATCCTCATAGAAGCAGAAACACAGGAGATGATGGAAAAGGCTCTTGCTTTAACCAAAGACTCAGTATCTCAAATGGGGTTGCAAATAGCACCTGAAAAGGTACAGAGATCATCACCATGGCAGTACCTGGGGTGGAGAATTTGTGAACAGACTATTGTCCCACAACAGGTTGAACTTAAAACTGATGTTAAGACTTTAAATGATTTACAGAAACTGTTCGGAGCTATAAATTGGATACAGCCGTTGTTGGGCCTAACTAATGATGATCTGCATAGCTTGTTTGATATTTTGCGAGGAGATCCTTCACTGACATCACCCAGAGTACTTACAGAGAAAGCAAAACAAGATCTCCACCGGGTAGCTAACGCCATCTCAGAAAGACAAGCATCGTGATGTGTGCCCGGCCATCCGTATCAACTGATATTATTTAATCCTTCAGGGCAGCCCTATGCTCTGCTGTTTCAATGGGATGAAACACTTAGTGACCCTCTTGTTATTACTGAATGGATTTTTTTTGTCACACCAAATGCACAAGATGGTCACTACTCGTCCAGAAATGTTTGCCAAACTGATCATGAAAGGTGCCACCAATATTGCGTCACTTCTCGTCGCAGATACCAACAAGAAGTCCAGGGCAAGGTTCAAGTCCTGGAAAGTGTTAACTGGGAAGGACCATATCCTTTAATAACCTGGGGAAGAGGTTATGCTTGTGTTTTCACAGGTCACAGTCCCGGTGGTTACCAGCAAGCTGTGTGCGACCACACCTGAGCTGTGAGAGGCAGCTTTTGGTGACACTCAGGAGCCGGCTGTGAGTGCTGTGGATGCCCCTGTGCCAACAGTTCGCCATCTCTTCAACTGATCATTTAAGCAGAATGGATGGGTAATGCTTGCTACTGCAATAGGACAAAGTACACTATCTCAGTCCTTAATCACACTATGGTTGCCAACTCTTTTAAGAGAAAATGCTAACAGTAATTGCAACTCCTTGATGAGATATATAGGTTTACTAGTCACTTGTGAAAGATGTAGCTTAGACAAAATGTAGGATGTAATACTATAAGAATGTGTGTATTCAGCTTTCCTTGTTTAGCGATATTAAGAATTAAGAACTCAAGTTTTTAATCTTATTAGAAACTCCCTTGGTTTTCCCCCTTGAGTACTGGCCAGGCTCTGGGTGGAACCCAACAGGAGGATGAAATCAGATGTTTCCGCTCAAAGAAAAGTGCCAGTTATTTTGACCTGCTGATTTAGATATATGAGGCTGGACCTGCTTGCAGCGATGCTGGATGCCTCACCTACGGATGGACGCATCGCGTAGGATTTCCGGTTTGCAAGGAAGGGTGCTCTAAATTCTCGCTGCATCCAGGGTTCCCCAGCAATTGTGGATCTGAATGTCAGTACCCCATTAAGTAAGTGTGCTATTCTGTATTTTCCTTACTGTTTATTTTTGTAGTATTTAGTCATATCCCTCAAAGTAGTGAAATTAGCCTACTCTTTTAACTAGTAACTGTAACTGCTATATTGTTTCTAGCCTTCTGCGGAACTATTTTGAGTATGCTGTGTTTTTTCAAGTTTGCTTAACCCTTAATTGATAAAGTCTTGAAATAAGTCTTGCAGGTGCAGCTGCAAAACAAAGAAAAGGCCCACTGTGGGAGGCAGGTGTCAATCCACCAAATCTCTCTTTCAATCAGATATGGCAAACTGATGTAACAGCATGTGAATTCTTAAAACCAAATAAGTATCTCATAGTAACCATTGACACCTTTAGCTCTACAATATTAGCCACAATGGCTGGTAAGCAAACAGCCAGACACATTATTGTTCATTGGGAGGGCGTTAGTGCCTTGTTAGGGAAGCCACAAGAGATCAAAACAGATAACGGCCCTTGTTTTGTTGCTAGACTCACAAAAGAATGGTGTGCATTGTGGGACATCAAATTAGTGCACGGCCTTCCTTACAACAGTCAAGGACAAGCGATAGTGGAACATGCACATCGCACCCTGAAAGCAAAGCTCCAACAGCTTGAGGAGGAGGAAGGTCATAGAGGGACAATACCCATAGACCGCCAACAGGCTCTTTTGTCATGCGCTTTGTATACCTTAAATCATTTTGTTTGAGGCGATGAGTCTACACCTCCCCTATGGAAACACTTTATGCCAGCCCAGGCGACGAAAAACTATCCTTTGGTCCAGATCAGGGAATTGGGCGCGATAGCTTGAGAGTTGGGGTGGTCACTGAGAGTGTTTGGGCATGGGTACGCAGCAGTGGAAAAAAACGGCCTAATCAAATGGATACCCGCACGGTGTGTAAAACCTGATCTAACATAAGATGGAGCTTTGTGTTACAGTGTTGGTGGTGGATCACCCTCCTTGGTTGCGTGTCGCTGACTCACGCAGGATATTGGAGAGAGTGGGCACGAGCACATCACCGTGAAGACGTCTGTTTTCCTCCGGATACAGGGGCAGAATCTTGCTATGTCTTCATCACAGCCACCTTTGTAAAACCAGAATGGTTTGGGTGGCTTGACAACGTGTGGGCTTGGATTACTAGTTGGCTTAGTTGGGATTGGCTCATTTGGGGAATTATGGGAATATGTGGTGTGCTTCTCACTATTTGTATTGCCTTTACATGTATTAGCGCCGTAGTTCGTAGATTGTTTAGGAAGGTTAATGTTTTGTTTTTAGACCGACATATGAGTCTTGCTTATCAGCGCTTGGAACAGCGCAATAATGACAATCAACCAAGAATAACGATGTTATAAAGCATGGGGAGGGAGAAGTGTAGAGAGTGACGTTCAGAAGATCTCGCGATGTACGGAAGAAATAGCTGTAGCCCCCCTTTTTACGAGGTAAGGTGATGGATAGGCTTGTAACGCTAAGGGCACACCCTTTTAACCTCCCGCGGTATTAGTCCCTGCGACCTGAGCACCACTGACATGTGGGTCGGCAGGTTTAAAGAAGCAGAGCTAATTATGACAGCTATGTGATCAAACTTAATTATTGCTTAAATCTTACTGGCTAAGTTCAGGAGAAGGCAATAGTCCTCCCCAAGATGCACTCTTAAGATCACTTGCAATGTACTTGTAACCCGAGTCCATACTATAGGTTGAATATACTGTTTAGAAGTACATAGATTATATATGCCTCTGTATAGACAAGGATATCAGTAGAGCATAGCTGAATGCTATGACAATATATTTGAGTTTGCGCTACAAGGTACTAATTTGATTTTCAGTAGCATTAGAGCTGTATTGGTACAGTGCTCTGAATGCTCTAGTTACTACTGCTGAGAAGCTATATATTTATATGTATGTATGTATATGTATAAAGTCAAGTAAAGCATACACTCCTTGTGGTATCTGAGATGGCTTTAATATCTTTGCTTCCTTTCTTCCATGTGTTTGCACCCTTGGCAGCCCTGAACTACTTTACACTCATCTGAATTGAAAACTCCATTGAAATTCACCTGATCTCACCTAGAAATACTGAAACCAATGGCATTGTGAGAAGATGGCTGTAGGTTAGGCCTCACATAAAATGCAAGAGGCAAGATTTCAGCACACTCTTCTCCAGTCTCCCCCTTGCTTAGGGTGGACTAGCTCTGTAAAAGACTCCAGTTAGGTAATTTATGTACCTGTTCTCATGGAGTGTCTCATTCAAGAGAGTATCCATACATGATGGGAGACAGAATGTTCTGAAGCAAGGTTTTTTTTTTTTTTTTTAAGCTGTTCCAACATAAATAATTAAATATACAGTGATCCAAAAAAGACAGTGAGTGACCATTTGGTGGTAACTGAGACACCAATCTGGTATATTAATGAGTAAAGTTCAAATCTCTTTTCTTAGCTGTGTGTTGTATAAGAACAAGATCATCTAACTTAAGGATTCGCAGGATTCGGAATTGTAAATTGTAATACATATTTTTCCTACAAGAATGATCAAACCGTGGGAGTTTAGAGGGAGAGGGAGCCTTTAACAAGCAAATTTAGGCAGCTTGCAGCTCTGGTAGCTGACTTGAATGAATCTCATCCTTCAGTACCTAATTCTTATGGTGTACTGGGGGAGGCTAGCTACCTAAATTGGATTTTGATTTAAGCCAGATAGGTTCTGAAGTATTGAGCTTAAGTATCTCATGTGGATTCAGTTCAAAGAAGTTGATGATTGTTATGCCCTATTCCTATTTAACACACATTAGTTTGTTCATTGAATTCATAGTTCAACACAGTATGTACTGCTTTGTTAGAAAAAAAGTAAGACCTGCATAATAGTGCACAGGAAGTGTAAATGGTACTCTGAAAAAGAACCTACATTTAGAGGCTTTTGGCATGCCTCCTCATTAAGCACCTATGACAGGAAAGGTCTTGCATGACAAAGAATCTTATAATAGGTCAACCATTTTTATTTCCTCTCTGTTAGGGATGAGTTTACACAGAAACTGTATCAAAATGCCATAACTTGGGCCAGTCTCTGTATTCAGAGCTTAAGCAGAGATAATCCGTGTGTCAAATCAGTTTATGCTCTCTGCAAGCAAAACCAACAATAATCAGTAAAAACCAGAAGAGTTAGTTTCTGTCCCAGCTTAAGATGGATTCTGTAATTTTGATTTTATCACCAAAGAAAATCTTAGAGGTACTTAAATGTCAGTTACTGCTTATTTGACATTGAAGGAGAGGTTTTGTATTGTGTTTGCATGGCAAGGTTTTGGTAGCAGTAGGGCTACAGGGGTGGCTTCTGTGAGAAGCTGCCAGAAGCTTCCCCCATGTCCGATAGAGCCAACATCAGCCAGCTCCAAGACAGATCCAACACCAGCGACGGTGGTAGCGCCTTTGTGATAATATGTTTAAGATGGGGGAAAACAAAAAAACATAATTGCAGCCAGAGAGAGGAGTGAGAAAATGTGAGAGAAACAGCCCTGCAGACACCAAGTCAGTGAAGAAGGGGGGGGAGGAGGTGCTCCAGGCACTGGAGCACAAGTTCCCCTGCAGCCCGTGGTGAAGCCCCTTGTGAGGCAGGCTGTGTCCCTGCAGCCCATGGAGGTTAATGGTGGAGCAGATATACACCTGCAGCCTGGGGAGGACCCCACGCCAGAGCAGGTGGATGTGCCCAAAGGAGGCTGTGAGCCCGTGCTGGAGCAGGCTCCTGGTAGGATCTGTGGACCCATGGAGAGAGGAGCCCACTCTGGAGCAGGTTTGGTGGCAGCACTTGTGACCCCATGGGAGACCCACACTGGAACAGTCTATTCCTGAGGGACTGCACCCCATGGAAGGGACCCACGCTGGAGCAGTTTGTGAATAACTGCAGCCTGTGGGAAGGACCTACATTGGAGAAGTTTGTGGAGGACTGTCTCCCATGGGAGGGACCCCATGCTGGAGCAGGAGAAGAGTGTGAGGAATCCTCCCCCTGAGGAGGAAGGAGCGGCAGAGACAACGGGTGATAAACTGACTGAAACTCCCATTTCCCATCTCCCTGTGCCGCTGGAGGAGAGGAGGTAGAGAAAATCGGGAGTGAAGTTAAGCCTGGGAAGAAGGGAGGGGTGGGGGAAATGTGTTTTAAGATTTGTATTTATTTCTCAGTATCCTACCCTGATTTCCCCAAGTTGAGTCTGTTTTGCCCATGATGATGATTTCTGAGTCGTATCTCCCTGTCCTTGTCTCAGCTCATGACCTTTTGTTATATTTTCTCTCCCCTGTCCAGCTGAGGAGAAGAGTGATAGAACAGCTTTGGTGGGCATCTGGCATCCAGCCAGGGTCAACCCACCACAGGTTTTCAATAGGTGGTGGCCAAAAGTTTTAGAAAGAACTGGGATCTTGGGAGCCTCCATTTTTTCAAATGTAGTTTGGGACAACTAAGGTGGCCTAGTTTTCCAAAGCTGAAAATATTGTATTTTGGCAGCCCAACCTCTGAAAATGTTCAGATTCCAAGTGCAATACCCAGAAGTGAAGCATGAAAAATCAATACTATTTCTGTCACAAAATTTTACAAATGTCAAAACTTCGGTTTTTAATGTATATAAAAGATGACATTTTTAGCATTACATTGCCCTCTAGCACCTTGCTATATATTGATTTAGATTTTCTAAGAGGCCTACATATTCCTAGGAGGTGTCTGTTCCAAGTATTAATCCATCTAGACCTGACCTAGCTTATGAGAACTGATGGGATCCTAGTATAAGTGGTATGTCTAAAGGCAGTTTTTCTTTAAAATATTAAAATAATTTTTTTTTTTCAGTGTGATTCTGCCATGTAAAGAAAGTTATAGAATAAAGAAAATATAAGACAAAAATTAAGATCAAATGGCCAAAGATCAAAATAAAAATTTTTTTTTTTAAGATAAAACAAAAATAAGAATCCTACAGTCATCTGAAATTTAGTGAATTATCTAGACTTCCAAAGAGGGCAACCAGAAAGGATGGGGATAATAAAAGGAAACTGAAGTCTTCCTTAGAAAATGGTCTCCACAATAACTCATGACTGGAATAGGCTTTTTGTGTGGCTTCTCTGAACCTGTATGAAAATTCAACTTTATTAGGAACATTTATGTAATAGGAAATGCCAGTAAATTTAAACTAGAATATTTAGATTTATACATCCTAGGATTTATGGAAGTGCTCTAAGCAAACAAGTAACTTAATCATTTAATACCTACTGCTAGACAAGGAGAATTAGGTACCTTATTAATTTAGGTATTATGCAAATGCCACTAGGCAGCTGTCCTAAGCTTAGGTACCTGAAGATTTCCATATACTCTCTGGCGTTTAATATGTATCATATGTATAATGCATGCAAACATGTATTATAGAACATTTTTATTAATTAACTCTAGCAAATTATTTGAACTGCAGCTAGTCTGAATCAGAAATTGTCTCATTAGTTCTGACAGGGCAAACAAGTGCTGGAAGAACTTTCATAAAGTAAGAAACATCTACTCTGTTTTAGACTAGACCAGACTAGACTAGAATATTTGCTTATTTTTCATGTAAGACAGTAGGACTTTGGTGGTTTATTTTGAAACTACCATGCAAAGTCTCCCCTGGCAAGAGATAATACGTGTGAACCTCAAGCATAAAGAATGAGGCTAAGACAAGAAAGCGAGCTGTGAACTTATTATTAAAAAATCATTTCAGTTAACAAAATATTTGGGGGGGGGGGGGTATTCAAAATTATATATCTTATTAACTGTAGAAATCTTTCCAAGAAACTCACTTCATCAGATCAAACAAATATGATGGCTGATTTTTTTATCTTTTTCCCTCTAATTTGTAATCCATCAAAGTAGGAATGTCTTGAGGCATTCCCGTCAACCATTTATTGTGAGTAAATATTTCAAAAACTGAATCTTTGATTAGATAAGATAAGCTTAAAGCAGGACATCAACTCTTTACACTTGGCAAAGCACATGCCATATCTTCTCTGAGGAGATTTTTGATTCTTAGACTTATCTTTTAAAATATGTGTTGTAGGGGTTTAGATTTCCTAGAATTCCAGTGAAGAAGCAGATGAAAGTTTGACACATCTGGCTGTAAAATGTACTGCCATTTTAGCTGGCTGGCAATTGCAGGATACGTGAGAATGTACAACAGATGTTAGAGTATTAATCACCATGTTTTACTTTCTGTGGTGAAGTATTTAGGAGTTATTCAAATGATAAGGCTTGACAGCTCATGTAAGTTGTTTCCATTGTACTGAAGATAGAGAAATAATGTGGCCAAGCTGCTCCAAAGAGAAGAAAAAACTGTCAGAGTCTGTGTGAGGTCTTGCTGTTTAGAAAAAAAAGGCCTAGCAGCTACTTATAGGTCGTTATATAAAGGCTGCTTGGATAATAACCAGGCCTAAAATGTCTAAGACCCTGTCCATTAGGGATGGGCTTTCCTCTGAGGGGGGCATTAAGTTTATCACAACTGCTGATTAGCAGCTAGTGACTTGAATTAGGAGAGATTTTCTTGGTGAAGATTAAAATGGAAGTCTCAAGCCTGCGGAGAAGAGGTGTCTTGTTGAAAATGTCAAGCCTAGAAGACTTTCAGGATTTAGGAAATTAGTTAATTCTCCTGGGGTTTAAAACTACATTTTCGGATTCCTTCTAGAGATAGGAAATAACTCTTCCCACCAAGTCATCTTCACAAATCGTAATATTAGAAAGAATAATTATTCTTCAACTCTTACTGAAATTATTCATTGCACTGTTTTGATTAGTATTATTCTTCTTTTACTGTGTTTATATTACATATTTTTAAAATATTCTTTTCCATAAAAGTTACAAATGAAGAAGTGAGATTTTCAAAATCACTAATACCAGTTTGGTATGATATCACATACAAATGGCAGTTACAAGGCTTTGAAAATCCCCTCTGCAACCTATCACCCCAAGAAACAAGGCCACTGGTCCCTTTCAAAAGCAATTTATACTGAAGAGAATTCTTCTGTGAGGGTTGGACTATGTTACCAGAGAGTCAGTGTTAAACCATTGCAAGTCCCTTCTGAATTCTCATTTCCCAGGGGAATATTTTAAGTTTCAGGATATGAAATTGAACAACTTCTCTTGCCTCAGCTACTCCCCCTTTTTTTGCATGAATTCTAATTGGATGGGCACTTTCCAAAAATAGCTACTCTGGCAATATGGACAAGGTAATATCTGTGTTTTAAACCATGCTGGAATATGGGCTTGCAGTAGAGCCTGAGCAGTTACATGATGACAGGACTGAGGAAGTTCTGTACCTTCCCATAAAAAGAAACATTGACACTAAGGGGACTGTACCAGCAGAAATCTGGGTACTGATGACTGCTCAGTATGCAGTCATTATTTCCCTGCCCCTGGGTTGAATGATGGATAACACATTGCTGACAAGTGGGGTTCCAGCCTTCCAGACACCTCAGGACATGCTTATTTATATACTAAGAAAAAAAGTAAAGGTCTATCAGCAAGATAAGCATCTGCATGAGTCTTTTCACATCTCCAAACTTTAACTTGCCTGCAAATCCATTTTTATGAATGGTTAAATAATTGAAGAAAAAAAATCCACCTATATTACTCAGATCCCAGACTTAGGACTGATTGTTACAAGAGACATACTTCAATGTTAGACAGCTGCATTGTTGCTTCTCTCATATCATCCTATGCTTCTAATTGATTTCAATTTAAATCAACTTTTGATAGAAGCAGATCACTTAAAACAGACTGGGTTTTAACATATCAAAGAGAAATATTGTGGGGGTTTTTCCAGAACTTTTAAAGCTTGCATCTTATCACTACTTTTTTTTTTTAAAAAAAAATGATTTTATTATTTTGCTGGCATTTTATTTGACATTGATTGAATAGCAATAAGACTGAAAATTTTCAGCTGAATTTTGAGGAAAAAAAAGCCATGAAATATTTTGACTAAATATCATTTTACTTTATATCTGTCACATCCTGTCAGCCTGTCTTCGTTTTCCTCTGTTTTGCAAGCCTAGTTTCTACATATGCTAAACAGAATAATGTATAATGTCTAAAGAGACAGTACCAGGACATTTTCTGGAATTTACTGAAGACAGGTAACTCTGCAGAAGCAAAAAGAACTTGGACCTGAAAACCTGTAGTTATTGCCACATCTCTTAAAGACGGGATTTTTGTTGTCTGTAGCATAGAAGTTTCACAAATATTTAAATACTTATCCTGAAATTAAATTGGAAAATGAAACTAGGACTCATAATTTACTGAGACATTCTGGAAATTTTACTCCAAACAAAATATTTGGTCTGATTCATCATGACAACTTATGTGGTATCTGAAGGAGTAATCGGTTTGCTCACAGAAATCTTTGCTTCACCATCTCCCAAGATTAGGGTAAAAATATGTCAGGCCATCTATAATCTTGATATTTTTAAGACATTAAAACCTGAACATTAAATCTAGTCCAGTTAATAAGAATGACTGCAAGCCAGACATCTTACATATTGAGAAAATAAATTTGTAGGAATTAAGAATTTGTGTTTTGTAAAGCAAGACCATTTTAAACAAATGAAAATGCACAAAACTGCACTTTAATTTCATTTTACAAATTTAGTTCTGTAGTGTGTTCCCCTTCATATCTTTTACTTAAGATTTACATATTGACCATATTGATTTTCATATAGATTTTCATATCTGGAGATATTTCATACATAAAGGAAAAAACCCACTAATAAAGCAATGGACATAATTTTAAAAACAGCATTGTACTGCACAGTGGAGTTAAAGCCTTGCTTATCACTTTTTTATTACTATCTTTGGCCACAAGTTTCCCTTCAAATTGCACACAGCACAAAACAAACACACAGAAATCCCCAAATCCTACAGATAGCGTGAGATGGACAGAACACATATTTTTCAGCTGATGTTGTGTTCTCTAAAAATGGCATTCTTCCCTCTTGGTTCATTGTGACTGACATCGTTATAGTCTTGCCTCTATCCTTCTATAATACAATAATTCTAAGGAGTGAGATTACACATTCCTTAGTTAAAATTTTTTTGGACTTTACCTGAACTACTTCTGCATTAAAGACCACAGAAATAAACCTTCAATAAGCATGCTCTGCTTTTATTTCTAATATTGGCTAAAATAGGCTATACTGATGGTGTAAATGAACCCAGGTAACTAAGTATACTAAGATTAAAATCAGTTTAATTTGATTTTTTTAAATGTCGGTGTAGAATATCTGCATCCATACAAGTCACTGAAGACTAACTTACAGTCAATGGGGAGAAATAAACACTGCCAAAGTGCAATTCATGCAAGTTGATGTAGATACCTACTTCAGGAAAAGATCAATTTTACTGTCAGAATGCCTATTTCTCTGCAGTGACTATGGAGAGACCCAAAGGTGACCAGCTCAGATACAAATATGTGCAAGGTAGTTGTCTGCATTTGATCAGATGAAACATAACTCAGGAGTCAGCTGATCAAATTTAAGTGTTACATGTCTGGGCACAAACCATCTAGTTGCCTCTATGTTTTGACAGAATATCACAAATCATAATGACTTTTTAATCATTTAAACTCATTAAAATACCAACATGTCTTTTGTATTTGGCATCATTTGGTTTTCATGATGTTACTTTTGCTTTCATTTCTATGCATATGACTGAAAAAAAGAAAAAAGATATTTCACCTTCTTCTACAGAATGCAACCATGAATTAAGATCTTAGGTATATCTTTATCTGTAATAATTACTGTATTTAATTACCACTTCAAAACACAAACTTTTGCAAGAATAAGTTTACTTAACCGTGTTAGGAATCAACTCAAAAATTTAAAATACCCTTAGGAAATTCAAAATAAATATGTCAAACATGATTCTTAGCAATACCTAAAGACAATCATCTATGTGCATCAACCATAAAATTCATGAGTAGATGTCTCAAACAGTTAAGCTTAACTAACAAAAACAAATATACCCATGTCATTCATGACATGATTCTAATTCCAACTCATTTTTCACCCATAATACTATAAATTGCTAGAACCCTTTTTTTGTTAAACTGCTTCTAACATCTTAATTTATTATGAAAAGTTTTCTGCTAGTTTCTCAAGTCTGTTTCTTTCCTTTTTTTGTTTTTTTTTTTGTTTTGTTTTGTTTTTTTTCAAAATGTATTTTCATTTTTGCTCATAAAATCAATGCAATATTCTCCACTTGGGATTTTAGTCAGATTGAAAACTATCTCTCACAGATGCCATAATTCTGAACAGTTAATTTCCTTTACTACTTTTCCCCTTAAAAAAATCATTCCTGTGTAAAAACTGTGGATATTTTTCACCTATGTAAAATTTTAATTTCAGAGAAAGAACCAGCAAAAATAGAAAGTTTTTGAACATGATTGAAGACATATTTGAGGGTATTATTAGAGGAGTTACAGAAGTTAAATGAAACCAATATGAGAGCTAATACTTGACAAGTAGAGATGCTGTACATTCTCAAAATAATTAGGTGTGCAGAAAAAGAGATAAATCAATCAGGCTAATGACCTGGTTAGATAAAATGTAAGGAAGTTATAGGATGTTTGGGGCAATCATGTTATGTAAGGGTTATGAATTTCAGTGGCTTGCTTTAAGAAAAGGTTTTCTGTGATAGAGTTGAGCATGACTGGAAAAATAAATTAAAAAAAATAGATACATGATAAATCCTGAAGAGATTATGTTTGCAGAGCTTAAATAATGAGGAAAGACAAGATTTTAAAAAAAAAATTTAAAAAGGGAGAACTGATTCCATAGAAAGGGTAGAAACTTATCTACTCTACTAGGATTGTGCAGAGGTAAAGCCCTTCATGGAAGTGACCTTTCTTCCTTCCGTTTGTAAAATGCGTGTCCATCCTACCTTTCAAGCAATGCTCAGGGATTAAGAGTTCATAGAGGAAGCAACTGTTCTGAATGTTCAGAAAAATATATAGGAAGAATGTGTCTTTTTGTATGTTTTGTGTGAAGAGTCACTGGAATGAAATTAAATAGGCTTCATAAAATAAACTCAGCTGAGTCAGATGGATGCTATTTAATAGGGGTTTTATATATCTTCACATATATATTTTTAACCATCTGAGTGTTAGCTAATTTTCTCCTCCCAAGATGCGTAGGTTCTGGTGATGGATACAAGAAAAGTCTCCAGTCTGGTTAGGAGACTTTAAACTAATTGAAAACAATTGAGTATCAGTTTCCTATATCCTGCTGAGATGCCAATAAACGTACCTGCTGTGGGGTTATTGCATCTTCAATCTTAGATTCCAGGTGGTCATAAGTACCTGTTCATCTACTCCAAGTTGCATGAAGCGATCAATTATCTTTGTGCATAAACTCAGCTGTATCAAGTGTTAGAATATTCTTGTCTTATTTTCACCAACACACATTTTACAGTAGGAGTCACATCTTGTTTTTATTGTTGGTGCTGGCCTTCAAGCTTTCCTTACATTTCTCAAAAGTGATAAAGTTGTATAGGACAGTCAGGACCAAAGAAAATCACAATAAATACTGAGAACATAAATTATGTACTTGAACAAGGTAGAAAATGTCTGGGTTTTGATTAGTAATATTAAATTGATATTTAATGTAACTCAAATGCAAAATAATGCACCTTGGATGTGAAAAAACCCAACTTATTTAAATACTTCATGGGATTGAAAACTTCAGTGCATCAAAATGAGAAATGTACCAGGTTATCACTGCAGACAACTCAGTGTGCATCTGTGGTCAAAAAGAATCAAGATGGTAGGTTGCATAAACAAAGAAACAACGAATAAGGTAGAGAATCTTATAATTCCCTGATGAAAGTCGGTGCTGCAATTTCATCTAGAATATATTGTCTTGTACTAGCCTCATCCATTCCAAAAGAAAGGCAGCCAGAAAGCTGTTTGAAAAGGGTGAGAAGAATAGCAAAGACCTCCCATTGACTCTTATGTGGAGATAAGCTGCAAAACATTGGGCTTGACTGGCAAGATGTTTGAAAAAGAAGTGTAAGTTGCATATGTCAGGGCCCACAGTCAACCAAACACTGACCTGATACAGTTTGGTATAGCTGCCATAACTACCCTCCACCTGGGCTCAAGCTGAGGGGCCCAAGAGAAGCAGTGCAGATTGATCATTTGTCTTCTATACTTGTGCTTTGCTGATTAAGGATACCAATTAAACTCAGACATCAGAATGAAAAGAGCAGGTGTATTTTACTAGAAATAACTAAATAATATAACAGAATAATACAAAAAACATACAGTAATAAAAGACAGAATAGTGCACTCAAACAAATAGGAAAATACAGGGTAATGCATCAAATCATTACTACCTGAAAGAATAGTGATTAAGAAAGATACATCAGCACTTGCATACGTTACCATCATCCAGATCCGCAGACGCTGGGCAGTCCCGGTTACAGCGAGGATTTGGAGAGCCTTTCCTTGGCAAGTGGAAAGTCCTATGCGATGCGTCCATCCATAGGTGAGGCATCCAAAGTCGCAGCAAACAGGCCCAGCCTTATATACCCAAAAATCAGCAAGCCAGAATAGCTGGCACCTTTGTTTTAAGCGGAAATATCTGGTTTCAATCTCACATTAGATTTCTCCAGAGCCTGGCCAGAGCTCAAGGGAGAAGCTAAGGGAGTTTCTCTGCTTATCTAATTGATTTATGAGCAAGGTCACACATCAGGTCACAAGGCCAGACAACTGTCTCTGTGGCCCTGTTATCTTGCCCACACACAAAGATAAGGATATATTCAAGATAGACATGTTTTATGATGTTTAAGCTACATCTTCTATGTATATTTCACTAATGATTACATACTGAGTTAGCAGTTTTGGTTCAGGGCCTGTTGCTCAGGCTTCAATACTTCCACCTTTTACATCAGAATAGGTGGTTTGT